>NC_139513.1:283157380-283859880 GCF_947247035.1 Vipera ursinii | reverse complement strand
AAGGAGAAACTTCCTGACTGTTAGAACAATTAATCAGTGGAAAAAACCTGCCTCCAGAAGCGGTGAATGCTCCAACACTGGAAGTTTTCAAGAAGAGACTGGCCAGCCATTTATCCGAAATGGTATAGGGTTTCCTGCCTGAGCAGGGGGTTGGACTAGATGACCTCCAAGGTCCATTCCAACTTCTTCTTCTTCTTCTTCTTCTTCTTCTTCTTCTTCTTCTTCTTCTTCTTCTTCTTCTTCTTCTTCTTCTTCTTCTTCTTCTTCTTCTTCTTCTTCTTCCTCTCTACCCTTTGTTTCCTTCTTAGGGAAGGTTCTTGAGAAGGTATTAGGTCTGCTACGTCAGAGAGTTCTGGGAAAAATGGATTGCATGGGCCCCTTTCAGTTTCAGGGTGCAGCACTGAGACAATAATCAATCGTGCTTCTACTGTGTAGATGACCTCTGGTGGGAGAAGAAAGTGGATGGCTCACCCATCCTGGTTCTCCTTGATCTCTCAGCTGCCTTCAACACTACCGATCCTGGTGTCTTTCTGAACCAGCTGAGATATGAGCAATAGTGGTGTTGCAGTGGTTCTCCTTATAATAATAAGTTGGAAGGGACCTTGGAGGTCATCTAGTCCAACCCCCTGCTCAGGCAGGAAACCCTATACCATTTCAGACAAATGGCTGTCCAGTCTCTTCTTGAAAACTTCCAGTGTTGGAGCATTCACCGCTTCTGGAGGCAACTTCTGTTCCACTGGTTAATTGTTCTATTAGGAAATGTCTCCTTAGTTCCAGGTTGCTTCTCTCCTTGACTAGTTTCCATCCGTTGCTTCTTGTCCTGCTTTCAGGTGCTTTGGAGAATAGCTTGACTCCCTCTTCTTTGTGGCAGCCCCTGAGATATTGGAAGGCTGCTCTCATGTCCCCCCACCCTTCTCTTCCTTCCTCTTCTAGACCCAGCTGGTGTTTAGGGAGAGGGAGGGATCAGGCTGCAAGCTAGCTCTCAGGGCTGTATGCCTTTCCACTCCTCGTTAGCATCTACATGAAACTGATGGGCAAAGTCACTGGCACGGAGTATTTATTTATTTACACACATCTACTCCAGGCCAAGGAATGCTGTCAACATCCTCCTAGTCTGGAGGATGGTCAGAGACAGGATGATGGTCATCAAGAACTGTCAGGTAGAGGCGAGTTATCCAGCACTGTCAGCTCCTTGAAGGAGGGGCCGCACAACTGCTTGCTTTGAGGCTGAGGACCCCCTCTCTGAAAGATGCTAAGAGCACAGAATGAACCCAACTACAAGTCACCTCCCAGGCAGCCTTAACAGCCCGGAAAAGACCTAGATTCCCTAGCAGTTGGGCAAACTCTTGGTTCAGACAACCCTGCAAAAACAACCCTGGCCTTCTCTTTTTCTCTACAACCTGGGTCTGCCATCAAACTGGCTCGTCTCTTCCTGCGAAACACAAGAGTTTCGAGGGGATGGAAAAAAAAACCTCAGAGAACAGTCTTGAAGAATGTTTATCTCCAGGACCAATATGGAGAAGGAACTATGTTTTGGTCTATTTTCGAACCACCAGAAGCACCTGGGATGGTCACCCTCAGGAACCAGCTGCTGGACCTTAGCCTGACCCAGCAGGACGAATCTCAAACTCTTCAGAGACACAGAAGTTCCCTCCTGAAGGCCTTTTCCTAAGCTACCGAGTTGGGGGTAGCCCTTACTTTCTGCAGGGGTTGATTTCACAGACTGACCGGGCGCCACGGAACAGAGGCTGCCCTTCCATTTCAACTGCAGTTCTCAGGACAAGCCCTCGAGGTGCCTGTCAGTAAAGACAAGGAAAAAGTGCCACTTTCTCCAATAGGCCTTTGCCACGTTCTCCTCAGCACGTCTTTTTCGCCAGCCAGCCAGCCAGTCCTGCTTTCCTGCGGTTATTCTGCTTCTTCTTTTTGAGATCTGGTAGCCACAACAGCTCACACAATACTTGGGTCACTTGTAGTAATCTCGTAATCACGTTGCACTCATGTGCCAAACCCCAAACCAATCCAGCGGGTTGGATCTGCAACCACATAGCCAGCCTCCCCTTGGAGGAGAGCCTAAAGAACCAGCCCTGAGATTCTGCCCAAGCAAGCAAGCAAGCTTAGCAGAGCTGCGGGCGCCAATTCCCACATCGCTCTCAGGCAGAGTGCACTGGTAAACCAGCCAATGCCCTGGCACACTGGCATGGTCATCTGAAGCCACGAAGGTCTGAAAGGCAAGCACGGCAAAAGCCTCCTGCTCTGGCTTGAGTTGAGTTGAGGGGCTCAACTACTGGCGTGGCTCAAGAGAAGGGAGAAAAGGCCAGCCCTTCGTGGCTCTGTGGAAGGTTCCCCCTTTTTCTTAAGATCCCCACTTTGAATCCCTCTGGTTCGTAGCTGCCAAGCACAGGACACGACTGAGGAGCTCCCTTAGGAGCGCCCTGGAAGTGCCCAATTGCTTTCCTTTCCTTTTTTTTCATTTTTTCATTTTTATTAAACAAATTTTATTATTTAAAACTTTGGACAAGGTGTTAACGGTCTGACATTCCTTCTAGTCTTACATCATTTTTGTTTTATATACATATATACACTTTATGTACATATCATTTATATACAGTTATAGAATATTCAATCTTAAAAGATAAAGGTAAAGGTTCCCCCGCACATGCGTGCTAGTCGTTTCCGACTCTAAGGGCTGGTGCTCATCTCTGTTTCAAAGCCGAAGAGCCAGCGCTTGTCCGAGGACGTCTCCGTGGTCATGTGGCCGGTATGACTAGATGCCAAAGGCGCACGGAACGCCGTTACCTTCCCACCGTAGTGGTCCCTATTTTTGTACTTGCATTTTTACGTGCTTTCAAACTGCTAGATTGGCAGAAGCTGGGACGAGTAACAGGTGCTCACACTGCTACACGGCAAACTGCCGGCCTTCTGGTCGACAAGCTCAGCGTCCTAACCCACTGAGCCACCGCGTCCCTTTTCAATCTTATCAACCACCTTATTCAAGTAATATGTGAGATCAACATCCTGTGTCTTTCTGTTGTGACTTTCCTTTCTGTTCCCACCATAAATAAAACTTATTCCAAATTTTGTAATCTGACTGATCCTTATTTTTAATTTCCAGAGTTAACTTGTCCATTTCTGCACACTTCCAAATTTTATTTTTTAAAAAATGCTTTTTCAGCTCAGTTGGCTGGAATTCAGAATTAGGCCACTCTGCACTAGCTCCTCGGTGGCCATGGGGCAAGGGAGTAAAATACGAGGTGAATTTGCCTCAGGCAATTAATCCTCTGTGGACACCCCACTCCCCCACTGACCCTTACGGAGTTTTAGATCAGGGCTTTTCAACCAGTGGTGCGGGTACCACCTGTGGTACATTGGCACCTGGCAAGTGGTACGCAACCATCCTAGAAAAGTGGCAGCTGGGGAGGGGAATGAGCTGAACCGGTGGCAGCACCGCACAAACCTGAGTGAGAGACGGCTGGAGCTGCAGGGCTGTCAGGGCTCAGCGGAACCGCCAGGATCAGTGCTTCTTCAGGGCTGTCAGGGCTCAGTAGAAGCGCCAGGATCAGCACTAGTCTCCAGCTGAGCCCAGAAGAAGCACCGATCAGCTGGAATGTTGCAGCATCTCCAGGGTCTTGTGATTTACATTCAGATGCTTGGCAACTGATTCATATTTATGATGGTCACAGTGTCCCAGGGTCATGTGAAGTGACCAAAACCTGCTGCAACCACCCAGCAGATGGGTGGGGGAATAAAAACCAAACACCCCCAACCCCACCCCCGCTGCCAATCCTTAACAACCACAATCCTTTCACAACAATGAAAACCTCAGACAGGAGGAAGAGCGCCGCCGGACAGGCAGGCAGGTGTCTTGCTCGGCTGTGGCTTGGGGGGCACTTTTTTCAGTGCCATTGTAACTTTGAACTTTGAACTCTTGTAAGTCGGGGACCACCTGTACTTCATCACTTTTTTTTTCTTTCTTTTTTGGGGGGGAGGGGGGGTCATCAAGTTTTTGACACCCTGCTAGGCGACTGGTGGTACTCGGATGTTGCCATATCCTAAAAGTGGTCCAATGGGTGAAAAGGTTGAAAAAGCCCTGTTGTAGATTACATTCTGTGAGTCAAACAAGAGGAGAATTCCCAGAAGCTACCAAACAAAATCTCACCAAGGTTGAAGCTTGACCCATGAGTGGTTCAGGTTGAAACACAAATGTGTGCAAACACAGCTGGCGCCTTAATGTTTACATAACTTAAAACTCTGTTACTTCAAAGCTCTCTCAGGTTCTTTCGCTGGGGGGGGAACACAGCACCGAGCCCTCCCCTCCCTTCCCCTCCTTGCCCTTTGCGCAAATTCAATTTTTAGCAACCGCTGCACAAAGCGGGCTGGAGGCATCCTGGTCCCTTGCCACAAGGCCGCCTTCCCCACTTTCCCTAATGCAAGGCAAACCGGGCAGTTTTTATTTTATTATTTTATTTTATTTTATTTTATTTTATTTTATTTTATTTATTTTATTTTATTTTATTTTATTTTATTATTTTATTTTATTTTATTTTATTTTTTTATTTTATTTTTTTATTTTATTTTATTTTATTTTTTTATTTATTTATTTATTTATTAATGGGACATATCCCGCCCTATCTCCCGAAGGACTCAGGGCGGCTAACAACAATAACATACAATAAATACAGAAGTTAAGATAAAATTAAAATTAAAGGCTTCTGTACAATACATTAAAATTAAAAATTAAAATAAATTAAAAATTAAGAGTTAAAAATTGTAAACATAATTGCGGAAAGCTGGATAAAAGCCAGTCCCGGGGAGTTGGGTGTGTGTGGGGGGGGGGAGGGGGAGAGATCGGTGCCGGCGGGATCCCGCTTGGATGTGCCGGAGGCTGCCGGCTGCCCTCCAGTACCGGCGGCCCAGCCGCGCAGCTGGAAAGGGGTCGCCGGGCCGGCCCTCCTCCTCAGCCAAGAGGCCGCGCCCGCCGCCCCGGCACGCGCCTACTCCCCCCCCCGGCCCTGCGGGATCCGCCCGGCTATCCGGGCCGGCGCTGCGCAGGGACTGAGCTCCGCGACGGCCGCGCCCCGACGGAGATGCCGGCGGAGCGAGGGAGCGCGCCGCAGCCCCGGCCCCGCGCGGGAGGCCTGCAGCCCGCGGCCACCCAGCTGGCGGGGGAGAGCGGAGCTCAGGCCCCGCAAAGGCCTCTCCCCGTCCCAGCCGCAGCCCTCAAAGCGGAGCAGCCAAGCCGAGGCAGCCGGCGGTTTCCGGCAGGAGGGAGCCGCGCCGCCTCGCCGCGCAAGCGGGAAGGCCTTTTCCTTCCAGCGCTAGCGGCAGCGCCAGGAGGCCGACCCGCTCGGTGGAGGAGCGGCTCGGGGCAGAGACCGCCGCTTGGCCCGGCGCCTTTCCAGGGCCGAACCCGGCGTATAGAACATAGAACCCTTGGGCTGGAAGGGACGTTGGAGATCTTCTAGCCCAGGGGTAGGCAACCTTGGCTCTTTTATGACTCATGGACTTCAACTCCCAGAATTCCTGAGTCAGCATAGAATTCTGGGAGTTGAAGTCCATGAGTCATAAAAGAGCCAAGGTTGCCTACCCCTGTTCTAGCCCAACCCTTTGTTCAAAGGCAGGAGGCTTTCTTATACCATCCCGATGAAATGGCGGTCCATTGAAAAGCTCCAGGAATGGAGCACCCACAACTCTGGGAGGCAAGGCTCTGCCACTGACTGATTCTTCTCACAGTCAGGAAGTTTTTCCTTATTTGTAAGCTGCTTGTCCTGCCCTCTGGTGCAATAAGGACCCGGCCTTTGAGAGCAGGCCCAGCTCTGCTGGGCTTGGCCACAACATCCTCCCCCGTCCTCTGGGATTGCAAGTGGAAGGCTCCCCTGCCTGTTCCCTGCTCCTGGCAAGGCCGCCCTCGCTCCGTTTTGGGGCCCTGAGGTCCGGAGATCTCTTCTGCCAGGTTGCACATCTGAACACTTGAACACTTGTGAAGACTCATCTTTTGTACTGGATGCGAAAAGGCAACCTGGCATAATACTGCTCTGCAGAGTCCAAGCAGCAAAACCTGGCTTCTGAGGACTCTGCAGGGGAAATGTGATTTCCAGGACAAAAGTAAAATTGTAGGGAACACGCAACACTGCCTAATGGAGTCATGAACGCAAAGACAATCCTCAGTAAAAGAAGACAGTGATCTCCAGGGAAAGATGCAAGAGTCTGTATGCCTTTATTTATTTATCACATTTTAAAATGTAGCAGGTAAATGTTGGAAACGTAAACATAATTTAGGTACGTATTATCATATTTGGTGGACATGTGACAAAATAAAGGCATATTGGGGGAAAATACAGGCTTGGCTAGAAAAAATATTAGGAGAACATGTAGTATTTAATCCTGATTTTTTTTATTAGGTATAGTACCAGAAAAGATTAATAAACAAAATCTATATTTGGTTTTACATATTATAACCGCAGCAAGAATAAGTTATGCACAATGCTGGAAGAATGAACGAATACCTTCAGAAGAAGAAGTAATAAAAAAAGATACTGGAATGCGCGAAGATGGACAGACTAACTATGAGGTTGAAAGATAAAGAAGAAATGGAATACTACCAAAGCTGGAATTTATTCTACAAATGGCTAGAAGAGAGAACCAAAGAGTAGGACTTGACTTTGTATTAGTGTTATATGAACCCAGATCACACGCTGTTTGAAAAACTAACATATGTATGTAAAGGAAAAAAAACAATAAAAAGCTTATATATATATTTATCACATTTATATGGCTGCCCATCTCACAAGAAGCGTCCCTGGGCAACATACAGGAAAAACATATAAAACAGTAAACGTGTCAAACATAGTCATATTTAAAATGTTTCTTTTAAAAAAAACCACACACACACAAAATAGGGGCACCCAAAATGTGACCAATCCCCAAGGCCTCCAGACTGGATGACAAAGCCAGAACTTGAGGGAGCTGGCCTCACTTGAGGAGGGGGAAATGCCCCATAAAAGGCGGGCAGATGGCAGAGAAGTCTGCCTGCTTGGCCCGCCAAGTGGGGCTCTCAGCCAGACGGGACCCCTGGCCAAGTCTGATGGGACGAGTGGATTAACTGGGGAGAGATGCTCCCTCAAAAAACCCAGCCACGTGAGTATGCTCAACCAGCCCATGAAAGACCAAAAAGACAGGCTAAACCTGCTTAGTTTTAACCTCGGTTAGTGACATTATTCAGTAAGGTAAAGGTAAAGGTTCCCCCGCACATGCGTGCTAGTCGTTTCCGACTCTAGGGGCCGGTGCTCATCTCCGTTTCAAAGCCGAAGAGCCAGCGCTTGTCGGAGGACGTCTCCGTGGTCATGTGGCTGGCATGACTAGACGCCAAAGGCGCATGGAACGCTGTTACCTTCCCACCATCATGGTCCCTATTTTTCTACTTGCATTTTTACGTGCTTTCGAACTGCTAGGTGGGCAGAAGCTGGGACGAGTAACAGGCGCTCACTCTGCTACGCAGCACTCGGGATTTGATCCACCAAACTGCCGACCTTCTGATCGACAAGCTCAGTGTCCTAACCCACTGAGCCACTGCGTCCCTATTCAGTAGTGAGGTTTAATTCTCTTCTGCAAATGCTGAAGAGGAATAAGGAAGTATTGCCCACAAGGAAGGGCATACGGATGGCTGAGAAGTTTTTGCCAACCTGGGGCAGATGTTTGCCTTCCAGAGGGAAGGCACAGAGGGTCAAGAGCAAAGGCCACTGGCCAGATGATCCCCAGCAGCCCTTCTTCCTGGGAAGGAAGGCCTTGGGGCAGACTCCCCATTTGCTCACCCTCCCACCCCAGAGCTAGGGTTCCCAGCAGCGTGGCCCCCTCAAGCATTAGGCCCAGCCAGCCTGATTGTGAAAATGGGATCTGTAGTCTGACCTCAGGAGCAGTGGGGCAAGAATGCAAGGTCAGGGAGCACCAAGGACTCCACAACTTCAGCTGCAAAGATTCCCTCCGGCTGGGAGCACAAACTTCACTTGTGCAGGGCTGGGAATTCCAACCGAGAGGGGCTGTTTTCAGCCTCCTTTCATCCTTGCAGCGACAGGACTGGAGACAGGTCAGGGTCCGGAGAAGATGCCCTGCCCCTGAGGTCACAAGGTTGCCTGCCCTTCTTCACAGAGGGTAGGGGTGGGCCTGGCTGTGCGCCAGTGTGGCAGGTATTAGAAGAGAAGGTGGGACTGGGTGTCAGCTGAGCTGCACCTGGGAGAAAGACATGCTCTGCTCGGGAGGCACCGTCTCTGGAAGCACCGGGAGAGAAACGCCAACTCTTGAGTTGCATCTGAAGAAATGGGGAAAGTCCTGCCAGGAAATGGGCACCCAAGCTTGCACGGGCAAATTCACTTTAGTAGATCTGAATGTGCGGAAGTAGCATAAATGAAACAGCTGCCTAGTCAGTTCTGGCTGAAATAAGGAGAAACGAGGAGAGAGCCAGCAATTATTTGGCATGCACTAAACTCCAGTTTTTGTTAAATCATCTGAACAACCTGTTTCTCTAATTCAGGGGTAGGCAACCTCGGCTCTTTTATGACTCATGGACTTCAACTCCCAGAATTCCTGAGCCAACATGGCTCAGCTTGGAAACCTCTCTCTTTCCCCTCAGCATGGCTGGCTCAGGAATTCTGGGAGTTGAAGTCCACGAGTCATAAAAGAGCCAAGGTTGCCTACCCCTGCTCTAGTTTATACTTCAAAACCACAGCTGGCAAAGTGTGACTACTTTCTCACAATAAAGGAAGCCCGTGGCAAGCTGCTTGTGTTGTGATTTCATGCAATGGGTGAGGGCAAGGAAAGGGCCTCGGGCCGAATCCAGCTTCCGCTCTGGACTTCACTACCTCAGTCGACTGAGACAGCAAGCCTCCCTCACAATCAGATGTTAGAAAAAGAAAGCGAAGCGTCTGCCAGAGCGGCAGAAGAGTCAAATGGCTGTCAGGAGGAAGAGTATGTGGTCAAGTCTGAGCTATCGAGCCACAGTGGGGGGGAGGGGGGATCTGGATCCAAGCCAGGGACTTTTGACCTGCTGCTCCAGAGGGAGCCATCTTGGATAGCTAAGCCAACATCCTAAATGTGTGAAGCCAGCTGGCTTCAGTCAAGAGTTCCTGACCGAATGCAAAGCTGGGGAGTCCATCTTGCCACCGGCACCCTTCACCATGCCATCTTTGTTCCCTCGGGCAGATCACGTATTCAGGAAAAGCTTGTGACTGGGGCCAGCTGCCCTAAGAGCAGCTGTGAGCTGGACTGAACCAGGCTGGCTTCCATGAACACCTCTCCCCCCCTCAATTGGCAGCAGACCTGAGGAACGGCCTCTTTCAGGTGCACAGCAGAATAAGCTTCACGGAGCAGAGATGGCACCACAATAAGGAGAGCCGGCTCTCCAAGGGTTGGAGAGAAGCCACTTCGTGCAAATTCCCAGAGAAAGAAGCAAGCTGATGAGGTCTGGTCCAAGTAGGACTGGGTTCTTCTCCTGAAGCGATTGTTTGTTTCTAATAAGGAAGGCGGGAAAAGGTGATGTATTGTGTGTAAGCCAACGTAATAAATTGCTCGCTTGGCTATACACTTTTGTCTTCTCCTTTAAGAGCGCATTGCCTGGTTATAAATCAGTGAACAGCTTCAAAGCTCTCATGGTCATTGGTTTATTTGCCCTAACTTGGGTTCCCACTGCTGCTCCCTGCCCAGGTCCTGCAAGGCCAGTCTTTCCCACATGAAGGGCCTCTTCTGGGCCAGTTGTTAGGTGTCTAGGGAGCTTTCCTAGAGCTGGAGAGGGGAGGGGGAATCTCTGTCTTTCCCTGAGCTCGGCTGCTCTGACTCCTGTGCCGGAGACCACTCAAGTGGCCTGAAGGATGCTCAGCCATTGTCCTGCTGATGGCTTCTCAGGTCCATGATTCAGATCCAGGATATGAATGGGCTCCAGTTCCTGGACTCAGCTGCTTGAAAGAACTCGGGAGTTATGGAATCACCCTATGACCCCAGTCATAGAATCCAACCTCTGCTCAGATCAGGAAATCTCAGAGATGGCCACCCAGCATCTGTTTGAAGGCCTCTACTGAAGAACTCACCACTCATGTGGCAGTCTGTTCCCGGGGCTACTAATCCTTCCTATGTTCCTCCTGATGTTTTGCTTCAACTTTCTTCCTTGCCGTCTTGACTCATGGCTTCTGGCCTCTGGGCAGCAGAGACGTTGTCCCTCTTCTTGGTGGGAATACTTCAGATGCCTCCAACCCCAGTTCTCCTGCAGGCTAAATCCTTCCTCTTTAGGCTTGGTTGTTGGGCCGTTTTGGAATTTGCTCCTGTTCAACCTCCCATTGGCCTAGCCACACATCAATCAAGGCAGAAAAGGAGAAGCTCTGGAGCTGAAAGGCGAGGCTCTGCCCTCCTTCATCACCTCAGGGGCTGGGAATGGGGAGTCAGGACCACGCTTGCTCCTGTCCCCACTTGTGGCCTGCAGCCCTAAGCCTGGATTCTGCCCGCAGAGTGAAGAGAAGGTGCTTGAGAGGCTGCCAGACCATGTTCTCTTTCTCCCCGGCTTCATTTGTGAGGCAGGGATGGGCAGAGAGAGTGACGGCTCTTGGTATAGGGCAGGGCTAGGCAACCTTGGCTCTTTTATGACTGGTGGACTTCAACTCCCAGAATTCCATGCTGAGGGGAAAAGGGAGGGTTTTCCAAACTGAGCCATGCTGGCTCAGGAATTCTGGGAGTTGAAGTCCACAAGTCATAAAAGAGACAAGGTTGCCTACCCTTGCCTTAGACATATGGACTTCAACTCCCAGAATTCCTGTGCCAACCATGCTGAGGGGAAAAGGGAGGGTTTCCAAGCTGAGCCATGCTGGCTCAGGAATTCTGGGAGTTGAAGTCCACGAGTTATAAAAGAGCCAAGGTTGCCTAGCCCTGGTATAGGGTCTGGACTAGAAGACCTCCAAGACGCCTTCCAGCTCTTGGTGTTTAGCCGCTCCTAACCAGGAGACATCAAACAGCTCAAGGAAGAAGACATCCCAGAAACCCCCAGTTCCCTTTGTGAAATGGGCAGGGAGGGGCTATATCAGGCTCCTTTGATCAGCAGAGGGGGAGGGGAGCTGCCCGAGCAGCCCAGCAGCTGCTACCAGGAACCCTGGAGGGCTATGACTTCACCCAACCGCACTGGGAAGCCATTTCAAATGCATCTTCCACAGATCAACCTGGCCCCCCTCCCCCTCCCTGTCTTTGCTATCACCACCCACCCACCCACCCCCGCACAATTGTAACATTTTGAGCAGCAATACGAGCTGCTTATTCCCCTTGTCTAGAAGCCAGCAGAATCCTGCTCTCTGCCTCTGCCTGAGCCCCAGGTGCGGCCAGGGCCTCGCTGGAGCTGGTAGCTCCTGCTTGCCTCCCTTCATTTCTCCCGCTGTGTGGAGTAGAACTGTACACAACCTTCTAAGGGCGCCCCACACCCCATGCGTTGTATAAAAGCACAGTGTGATGTTGGCAGTGTTGTCTCTTTACCACAGCCACACACTAGGTCACTGTTTCCATTAAGCTCCACTCCAATTCCAAAAGGCCTCTCCTGGCCAGTCTGGCCCGCTCCCCTCCCGGGGCTTGGTTGGTCCTCCCTCAGTGATTTGGGGCTGCTGGCTCTTGCAGCTCCCAAGGATTCGTGCAGCCCCTGGGAGGCCCCAGCAGTTGACATAAGGGCCTGGGGAGGACACCCACACATCCACACACCCGTCCAACTGAGCTAACGGAAGTCTGAAGCGCCGCAGGCAGAGAATCCCACCCTGGTTTTGCCCCTTCGTCCAGTCAGTGAACCACTGAGAAGCTGCCTTTGTGCGCTGTGTTCAGGTGGACCTTGAATACTTCAGTCAGAATAAAGCTGGAAGGGACCTTGGAGGTCTTGTTTTTTTTAAAAAAAAAACTAGAATAGAATTCTTTATTGTCCAAGTGTGATTGGACACATAAGGAACTTGTCTCCGGTGCGTAAGCTCTCACTGTACAGTACATCCAAGCAATAAGTGATAAATCATTGTAAAAATGCATTCATCATAAGATACGACACCTAGTGATAGTCGTAGGATACTAAAATAACCGATCGACATGAATCATACTAGGACGCTAAATAAAACAATATAAATTGTAAGGTGCAAGCAACAAGTTGTAGTGAAGCTAGGCAAAATCACAACACATACCAGCACAATTAGCCCAGCCCACCCCCACCCACCCCAACTTTTCTGTCTCTATACCAATGACTGCATCTCAAAAGACCCTTTTCTTGAGATGCACTCAAAAATGAGGTTTGCAGATGACTGGTCTCATTTGAGACAACGAAGAATTGGCATACAGAGAGGAGGTTGAACTACTAGCCGAACAATCTTGAATTAAACATACTCAAACTGTAGAAATGATAGTCGATTTTAGGAAGAACCCTCCTATTTACCACCTCTTACAATACTAGACAACACAGTATCAACTGCAGAGACCTTCAAGTTTTTAGGCGCTATAATATCTCAAGATTTAAAATGGACACCTAACATCAAAAACGACATCAAAAAAACACAACAGAGAATGTTCTTCCTGTGCCAACTCAGACAGCTCAAACTGCCCAAGGAGCTGCCGATGCAGTTCTACAAAGGAATTATTGAGCCTGTCATTTGCACCTCTGTAACTGTCTGGTTTGGAACTGCTACCAAACAAGACAGACACAGACTTCAACTGACAGTTAGATCTTAAAAAAAAAGGCAATTGCTACCAAACTGCCTTCCATTGAGGGCCTGTATAATGCACAAGCCAGAAAGAGTCTACGGACCCCTCACATCCTGGACGTACACTGTTTCAACTCCTCCCATCAGGATGTCGCTATAGGGCATTGCATGCCAAAACAACTAGACTGTCAGAATCCATTTATATCATATTCATAAATGTATGTTTAAAACATTATTCCATGGATTCTGCCATCTCCCCCGAGGAGGAAGGAACGAATGTGGATTCAGCCTGCCTTAGGCATTTCAAAGATTCAGAGAAGCCTTTTGAACTGGGGGAACAAAAGGGAGGGCTAGGATAGGAGGCATCTGGCTTGTGTCTCCTTTTGAAGGAAAAGAGCAATAAAATCCAAAGTTCCTTTTCCCACGAAAGGGATGACACGAGGTAAATGATGGGGGGCTGACCAAATGGGGTTAGGGAAGGAGGGGTTGAACAGGGAACTCTTTATAAGGTTTCAATTTGTAGAACAATATTAGATCCTGTCTTGTTTTCCCACAGCCAAGCATGTCATAGTAAAGATTTCTTTTTGGACTAGAATTGGCTCCAAGAGTTTTGTCTTCCTAAGACGTGGTTTGGGGTGGGTCCTGACAGTAGACAAATTTTCCCCCATGCCATCATTCTGCTAAATAGCTAATTTCAGACAAGTGTCTGTCCAGTCTCTTCTTAAAAGCCACAGGTGATGAAGCACTCACAACTTCTGAAGGCAAGCTGTTCCAGTGATTAATTGTTCTAACAGTCAGGAAGTTTTTCCTTAGTTCTAGGTTGCTTCTCTCCTTGATTAGCTTGCATCCATCGTTTCTCGTCTTGCTTTCTAGTGCTTTGGAAAATAAATTGACCCCCTCTTCTTTGTGGCAGCCCCTGGAATACTGGAACACTGCTAGCATGTCCCACCTAGTCCCTCCTTTTCTCTAGACTAGCCAAACCCCAATCTTGCAACCATTCTTCATCTGCTTTAGTCTCCAGGCCTTTAATCTTCTTAGTTATTCTTCTTTGCGCTTTTTTTTTCAAAGTCTCAACATCTCTTTTGTGATGTGGTGGCCAAAACTGGATGCAGCATTCCAGGTGTGGCCTCACTAAGGCTTTATAAAATGGTACTAATATTTTGTGTGATTTTGTTTCTATGCCTCTGATTGTATTAGGTTTTTTGGCTACTGCCGCACACAGCTGGCTCATATTTAAGCGATTGTTCACTGGGACCCCAAGGTTCCTCTCACAGTTACTGTTTTTAAGTCAGATTTTGCCTAATCTGTACTTGTACTTTTTTTTTTCCTAAGAGTAAAACCTTGCTTTTCTCCACATTAAATTTCATTTTGTTGGTAAGGGCACTTTCCTCCAAGCTGCTAAGATGTAGGTAACATATCTTTGCTTGTTACAGACCTTAGATTGCCTTGGATAACATGAGCATGTTTGGGGTAAATGTGGGCTCGGGTACACATGTCACAATGGACTCAATTTGGGCCTGTGGCCTGGATGCCACTAAGGCTGGTTACCTAGTTTACACTTCCTCTTTGTTACTAACCATGGTCATGTAAAGCCCTGGTTGACCGAAGCCACAATGGGCAACAGAAGCCAACATTGATGGGCCCATCAGAAGCAGCCCTCAGACAAGTCGGGATGGAAGTGGGGGGGGGGGATGGCGAAGGGCATAGATTAAGTAAAGAAAGGAATATGGGTCTGTGAAACTGTGAGGAAAAAGGGAAGGATATAACGCAGCCAAAGGAAGCCAACTCGACCTTATGAAATAATGAACATCTATCTGCAGGGAACTTAGACCAGAAGGGCTAAACATATCAGAAAGGAGGAAGTGAGGTTATGTACAGTTGCAAGAAAAAGTATGTGAACCCTTTGGGATTACGTGGAGTTTTGCATGAATTGGCCATAAAATGCGCTCTAAACGTCATGTAAGTCACAACAATAGAAAAACACAGTCTGCTTAAAATAATACTACACAAACATTAGCTGTTGTCATGTTTTCATTGAACATAAGATGGAAACATTCACAGTGCAGGGTGGAAAAAGTATGTGAACCTTTGGCCTTAATAACTGGTTGACCCTCCTTTGGCAGCAATAACCTCAACCAAACGTTTCCTGTAGTTGCAGATCAGACCTGCACAACGATCTGGAGTAATTTTGGACCACTCCTCTTCACAAAACTGTTTCAGTGTAGTAATATTCTTAGGATGTCTGGTGTGAATTGCTCTCTTAAGGTCATGCCACAGCATTTCAATCGGATTGAGGTCAGGACTCTCTCTGGGCTACTCCAGAAGATGTATTCTGTTCTGTTGAAGCCATTGTTTTGTTGAATTACTTGTATGCTTTGGGTTATTGTCCTGTTGCATCACCCATCCTCTGCGGAGCTTCAGTTGGCAGACAGATGGTTGTACGTTTTCCTGCAAAATGTCCTGATAAACTCTGGAATTCATTTTCCCATCAATGACAACAATCCATCCAGGCCCTGAGGCAGCAAAGCAGCCCCAAACCGTGATGCTCCCTCCGCCATGTTTTACAGTGGGGATGAGGTTTTGATGTTGGTGTGCTGTGCATTTTTTTCTCCACACATAGTGTTGTGTGTTTTTCCCAGACAACTCAGTTTTGGTTTCATCTGTCCACAGTATATTTTGCCAGTAGTGCTGTGGAACATCCAGGTGCTCTTTTGCAAACTTCAAACGTGCTGCAATATTTTTTTTGGACAGCAGTGGCTTCCTCCGTGGTGTCCTCCCATGTACTCCATTCTTGTTTAATGTTTTCCTTATTGTAGATGTGTCAACAAAAATGTTAGCATGTGCCAGAGATTTCTGTAGGTCTTTAGCTGACACTCTAGGATTCTTCTTTACCTCATTAAGCATTATGCGCTGTGCTCTTGCAGTCATTTTTACAGGACGACCACGCCTAGGGAGAGTAGCAACAGTGCGAAACTTTCTCCATTTGTAGACAGTCTGTCTTACCGTGGACACATGAACATCAAGGCTTTTGGAGATACTTTTGTAACCCTTTCCAGCTTCATGCAAGTCAACAATTCTTGATCGTAGGTCTTCTGAGAGCTCTTTTCTGCGGGGCATGGTTCACATCAGACAGTGCTTCTTGAGACCAGTAAACCCAAAACAGGTGTGTGTTTTTAAAGGGCAGGACGGCTGTCAGCAACACATCCAACACCATCACACTGATTGGAGTCAAGGTTGGCTCACTCCTGGCTCCAATTAGCTCTTGGAGAAGTCATTAGGCTAGGGGTTCACATACTTTTTCCACCCTGCACTGTGAATGTTTACATGTTATGTTCAATTAAAACATGACAACAGCTAATGTTTGTGTAGTATTATTTTAAGCAGACTCTGTTTTTCTATTGTTGTGACTTACATGACGTTTAAAGCGCATTTTATGGCCAATTCATGCAAAACTCCACGTAATCCCAAAGGGTTCACATACTTTTTCTTGCAACTGTATGTTGTGGGTGTGTATGTGTCTATTTTCATACTCACCCACAACACACATAATCTCCTTGAGTTGGGTCAGAGTTACGCTTTAGTGAATGCTGATCACTGAAAAACCTGAAATAAATTTTGGGGGAAAAATTGAGTAACATCCTGAATGAATGTCTATGGAGATCATCAGTCATCCAGATCATGGCTGTCCCAAAGGTGTTTTTCTGGAGGCTGCTGGACTTTCTTGGTTTACTTTGAAAGAAGTTGCCTCCTGAAAAAGCACTTTGGGGAGACCCTGAATTAAACTGAAAGAGGTTTCTGCTAGAGAACTGCTAGTGGATGGGGCGGGGCAAGGACAAGGATACAAGAGCGGGCAAGAGGGCAGGGGCCGTTGGGCATGCATCTGCTTGGGGAAAGCCTCTCTCTTTCAGGTAAGAATGCAGAGCTGCCCAACTGCCAACTTAGGGACTAAATGAAGGTAAATCTGGAAGCACAACAGATTCGGCAGTTTTTGACCACAGACTGAGAGGATTACTATAGCAAGGTACCGAACAGCCATCAGATTACAAATGTGGCATCTTGGGAAAGCAGTAAAAATGCTGGAACAGCTGGCAGAAGGGAAAACTGTTGCTGGATGGGCTCTCCAAAGAAGATGAGGGGAAATTGGTTGTTCAGGCACGGAAGGCGGAAGTTGCTGGGTTTGAGTGGAAAGGCCCCTGTTGCGGGGTAACAAAAGATGTGCGATGCGAGTGGGAAATGGGAAGGAGGAGGTTAGGTGGCAATGTTAAAGTTGTGGGTTTTCTGTAAGACAATCCCTAACTTAGCATTGCGACCTAGCCGCCTTCTTCCCTTCTCTCTCTTGACAACCCACATCACAGGGTCGTTGTGCGGAAAAATGGGGAAAGGAAAGTTTGTCGGATATGTTAACCACCCTGAGTTATTTATAAAAATAATAAAGCCAGGATTAAAATCAACAGCTCCCTCATCCTCCTCCTTCTTGCAAATGGCTTCTGTTGCCACCATTTTTCGGCAGGGCAACCTCTGGGCGTGGGGTGGGGGAGAGGGGCCTCCGGACCTTGCTGGTCCCTTGTCCTCAGATCCACCTCGAGGAAGATCATATTTCTGATGGAAGACGGCGCTTATGGGGCAGTCTGAAGCCCCCGCTGGGGCCACCAACCGCGCATCCCTGCTCGCCTTCCCCAGCCTTTCGGGGGCATTATAACCCCGGCAGAGCCGGGGGCCTCGGCAGTCTGCAGCGCTACGGGCCCGACGGCCACCCGGTCCGGAGCCTCTGCCTCTGGGCTGACCTCCAGATCCGCCGGCGGGCGAGCCCGTCCAGGCCTCCTCCAGGAAAGACGGGGGCGGTGGAGCAGGCAGGCAGCCGTAGCGGCGGCATCTAGGTCTTCCACCGGGCCGTCCCCGGCGGTTTCCTGCCCGCCCCAATGACAAAGCAGCTCCAGAGGCAGCCGCCGCTAAGATGGAGGGGCGCAGCTGCAGCAGGCCGACGGATCGATCAGTGCCTCCGGGGCCGGGCGACGACGCGCAGGGAAGAGCTGGCGCCGTCCGGCTGTTGGCTGCCCGGCCCCTCCCCATTCCCGGCCTCGCCCCCGCCTCGCCCCCTCCGTCCGCGGGCCGCCTGCGTCCCGAGCCCCGACGGAGGAAGGTCCGGGCCTTCGGCAAGAGGACCCGCGCCCTCCCCAGCCGGCCCCGCGGCTGGCACAGAGGTCGAGCTCTCCGCGGGAGGAGGAATGGCGAGCCCCACCCGCCCTCGGGCTGCGCTCCGGGCGCTGGGCTGGGCAAGTCCTCGTCGCCGGTGCCGCCCCCGCCCCGCTTCCGTCTCGACTCTCACCTCGCCCGTTAGCCCGGATGAACTGGACGGCCGCGTCCGGGCCCCCCGCTTCGTCGCCGGCGGCGCTGCCGTTGTCCCGGGGCGCGTAGATGTGGTAGCCGACGATCAGGCTGGCGCGACGCAGCTCCTCGTAGACGCCCTCGATGGTGAAGTAGAAGGGCCGGTCGTCGGTCTTGCGGTCCACGTAGAGCAGGGCTGCGCGCGAGCTCCAGTTGAAGTGCCCGTGCAGGTGGGCCACGAAGGCGCCCAGCTTGGGGGCGGACGGGCCGACGCGCACCATGGTGCTGAAGTGCTCCTGCTTGCGGCTGAAGTCGGCGGCCACGGCGCCGGCGGTGAGCAGCGGCAGGCTCCAGTGGGAGGCGAAACGGCCCACGGCGGCCGCCGGGTACACGCAGCCCGGCCCCAGCAGCACGTCCGGGTTGTGGTACAGCTTCAGGTCCACGGCCTTGAGCGGCGCCACCGACTCCGAGCAGGCGCCGTTCAGCTCGGAAGTGGCGACCACCTTCTGCACCGCCAGCCCGGCGGCCCGCAGCTCCGGCTCTAGCGCCTCCAGGGCCAGGTCCACGGCGGGGCCCACGCGTGGCACTGCCCACGGGTAGTTGGGGTTGTCCTTGGGGAGCACCATGGCCACCGTCAGGACGGTCGGGGCCGGCGCGCTCCCGTTGGCTCCGGGCGGCAGGGTGGCGCAGGGCGCGAGAGTCGCCGAGGCGGCCAGCAGCAGCAGCAGCGGCAGCAGCGCCGGGGCCGGCGAGGCCATGGGGTTGGCGGCCGGCGGCGGCTGAAGGAAAGCGCTCGCTTGCTCGCCCGCTCGGCTCGACTCGACTCGGCTCCTGCGCGACCTCCGCCGGCGGATCCCTCTGCGGGGCGGGCTGTCCCGCTCTCCCCCCGGAGAGGCCGCCCCAGCCGCCCACCCTACCCTCCCTCCGGATGCCTTGCCCGCGCCAGGAGGAGAGGTGGGCGGGCAGCGCCCCCTGGCGCCTCCCTCGCCTTCCTCGGGCACCAAGAGCCCGGGCGAGGGGGCCGTCCGCGGCGCCGTTGTCTTTGGCCGCCGCCCCGGCCGGCGTCGCTTCCGCAGAGGAGAGGCCGGCCGGCCGGCGTCTCCGGTGCATCATAGAAGGCCCCGGGGCTTCAGGCAGGCTCGCGGCGGGACCGGCAGCGGAGCAGCTGTCTGGCACCGCCGGACCCTGCCCTGCTCCGCGGCTCTTCGGCCGGCAGAGAGAGGCTCCCCCGGCTAGATTCGGCCCCAGTGCAGGGCGGTCGCCGACCCCCGCCGCCTGGGGAAGGAAGCCAGCGAGTGCCCCACCGCAGCGCCGCGAACGGGATCTGAGGCCGCCCGGCCGCCCGCCCGAGGCCTCGGCGGAGCGGAGGAAAGCGTGCAAGCAGCTCCCGCCCCGCCAGGGAGGAAGGCGGGCTGTCCCGGAGGATGCCAAGAGGGGCCGTGGCGGTGGGGGGGGGGAAACGGTGGGGAAACGGTGCCTCTCGTCCCCTACCCCCCACTCCCCGGGTGGGGAACTCCCCGTCGGAGCCCGGAGGCTGCCTGCCACCTGGACTCGGTCTGGAACGAAACTGGGCAACTCCTCCTGCCAGGCGCCCAGCCGTCTCCAGCCCTGCCGAGGGGGGGAATGTTGGGTGCAGAGAACTGAATGGCTCCGATGGAGGGAAGTTGGCTCTGAATAAAGCACCTTGGCTGAAATTTTCTGGAGCAGGAGAAGAGCAGATGCTTCGGCGGGGTTTCCAGGAGAGAAGAGAGGCACAACAGAGAGACACACCCGCGGGGCGCGGATTCCCAAGCCTCTGAAAAGAGTTTCTTATAAGATTAGCCTTCCAAATTCCCCCAGCAGAGAGGCCTGGCTCTCCTCGGAGTTGGCTGACATCGGCTGGAGGCTTCTGCCTGTTGGCAGGGGTATCTTACCCAGCCGGCCACCTTATGGAGGCCAAATGGGCAGCTCTGGGCGCCTGGAGAAACTCAAGAAAGTCGAGCTGTCCAGGATAGTCCCAGCCTCTGAACATCCCCCAGCCAGTCTCTCTTGTCTGTGATCCCCCTCTGGGAGGCTACCTCAGACCCAGGATGGCAACAGCCCCGGCTCATGGGAGGGGGAAAGAAGGGAGTAGACAAATGAGTGCATTCAGCACCCCAGAGCGCCCCCCCAATCAGAGACAGGGGAAGGGCTGACCAGTGCTCTGTAGCTCTTTGAAGAAAGCTGGCAGCTACTGAATTCCTGGCAGAGAGGTGGCAGCACCCAGGCCACTTTCTGAGCATTGGGTGCCTGGGCTCCAGGTGCATGGTGGTGCCAGGTCTCACCAGAACAAGCAAATTGGGCAAAGGGTGGTTGTCGAACCAATCAGCTGGCAGCCATCTTACGTCAAGCCCCAAATGAGCCTTGGTGGAGCAGTGGGCTAATGCCTCCTTAAGTAACACCAGCTGCCTGCAATTAGTGCAGGTTCGCATCCCACCAGGCTCAAGGTTGACTCAGCCTTCCATCCTTCCGAGGTAGGTAAAATGAGGACCCAGATTGTTGGGGGCAATTAAGCTGACTTTGTAATAATGCCGCTTGGGGAGGGGGGTGAAAGCCCTAATAAGCAGGCATATACATAGAATGAAGGCTATTGCTAAGCAAATTGATTTGTGCTTTAAATTGTAGGCCGCCCTGAGTCTTCGGAGAAGGGCGGGATATAAATGGGATTAAAAAAATATATAGGACTTTGCTGTTGCAGTGCAGAAGGACTTCCACAGCCTCTTGCAAAAGAAGCCTGCGCCTCCCACTCCTGGCTTGGGCCCCCTTCTGGTCCTGCCCTGCAGGCATTGGGGTCAAAGGGCTCCATTTGAGCAAAGTAGCCTTTCCCACATCCTCCGGGTATGACAAAGAAAGTATGGATTGGAAGGTCTTGGAGACCATGTAGTGGCCCAACCCGCTGCCCAGCACAGGAGTCTACTTTTGCAGTAATCCCTCCTCTTCGATCTCTCCCAGGACAGAGCATCCCTTGGCTCCTGACCTAGGCAGTCTCTTCCACAGCTTCCTCTTGAAAGTCCCAGCTTTGCCGATGTTCTTCCTAAAATGCAAATGGTGCCCGGAATATTTCCCATAGAGAAGAGGTCTGAATCATAAGAGTTGGAATGGACTTTAGAAGTCATCTCATCCAATCCTGTAGAGCAGACATGTCAAACACAAGGCCCGGGGGCCAGATCCGGCCCGCAAAGTGGTTTCATGTGGCCCGCGAAGCCATCCTGGAAACAGTGAGGGAACGGCCCCCACTGCCTTGGCCCTGGCCCAGAGACCCTCCTTCCAACAGAGACCCTCAGATCTGTCCCACTCCTGCCGAGGCCCCCATAGGCACCCTTCATGCAACGATGTAGAGCTGGCCACGCCTACCCAGTAGGCCAGGGGTCTTCAAACTTGGCCCTTTTATGACTTGTGGACTTCAACTCCCAGAATTCCTCAGCCAGCAAAGCTGGCTGAGGAATTCTGGGAGTTGAAGTCCACAAGTCATAAAAGGGCCAAGTTTGAAGACCCCTGCAGTAGGCCATATGCACTCTAGCCACGCCCACCCAGTAGGCCACGCCCACCCAGTAGGCCACGCCCACCCGGTCCCCTGAGGGCAACTGCAATGCTGATGTGGCCCTCGATGAAATTGAGTTTGACACCCCTGCTGTAGAGGACCATCCGGCCTCTCTTGGAAGATCTCTAATCAAGCGGGATGACAGCCTGTGCTTCTTCTCTTGCTGTCTTCCGAAACAGTCAGGACGTTTCCAGCACTGGTTGCCACATCTAGAGCCCTAGCCCAAACCCTGGCTCCCATGGTTTCTGCCTGCCTTGGTTGTTAAGTGAAACCGGGGTGCTCCTGCTCTCATCCATAGAACGGCCATTGCTGGGATCTCTGCCCCTCTCCTGCCCTGCAGAAGCCCAAAAGGTTCCTACCCGACTCTTCTCTAGACAAACCCTTCACTTCTGTTTTTCTCCCCAAGCTTTGGGCTAGGATGGGGGTTGGGGGGGGGAGGCGGCTGCGGCAGGATATAGTGGTTGTAGAGAATGTGCAATTTTCCTTCTGAATGAAGCACCATCTTTGCTTAATTTCCTTTGTTGTGTTTATTTCTACTGTTGCTCAGAGTCATTTGGAGTCAGACAGCCTCATAAACATCTTTCATAAATGTTAATAAATAAATGAATTCCTCCTGGTTATCTAGCCTGAGCCTCCTTCCTTAGGTTTGAACTCGATGGGTCCGGTCCTGCCCTCTGGGCCAAGACAGAATCGTCTCATCTGCAAGCCGACCATATCCAGGCCCTTTGGCCTTGTTTCCTCCCTCTACTGTTGTTGTTGTTAGTTCCAAAGTTGTGTCTGACCCATCGCGACCCCATGGACAACGTTCCTCCAGGCCTTCCTGTCCTCTACCATCTTCTGGAGTCCATTTAGGCTCACGCCTACTGCTTCAGGGACTCCATCCAGCCACCTCATTCTCTGTTGTCCCCTTCTTCTCTCACCCTCAACCTTTCCCAGCATTAGGCTCTTCTCCAGTGAGTCCTTCCTTCTCATTAGGCGGCCAAAGTATTTGAGTTTCAACTTCAGGATCTGGCCTTCTAAAGAGCAGTCAGGGTTGATCTCCTCTAGGACTGACCGGTTTGATTGCCTTGCAGTCCAAGGGACTCGCAGGAGTCTCCTCCAGCGCCACAGTTCAAAGGCCTGAGTTCTTTGGTGCTCTCCTCCCTCTGAGCAAACCCCAATTTGTCTCCTTCCTTTTAGACCTGGGACAGCCAGAACCCAGCAGACAGTCCGCCATTCCGAGGGCAACTTCTCCGTTGAAAGCAGACCTGCCCCAGGGTTGTCTACTGATATAGTAACTCTTTCAAATGAGATTAAGGCCAGCCAGGCCTGTGTTGTTTGCAAGCTACACATCCTGACTTCTGGAAACATGGAACCACACTTTGCTTACAACCACACCGCTCGATGATCAGTTGCAGGACCTTGCTCAGTAAAAGATGTCAAGTAGGCAAAGCTGCATTCTATTCCTCACCATTTTGAACACGGGGGTGTCATTTCCTCTCCTCCAGTCTTCTGGGGGGCCTCCCCAGGCCTCTAGCACAGGGCTTTTCAACCTTTCCACAGACTGTACCACCTTTAGGACATGACAATATTTGAGTACCACCAGTGGCTTAGCAAGGTGTCAAAAACTTAATGACCCAAAAAAGAAAAAGAAGAAAGTGTACCCATTTACCACACTTTCAATGGGAAACTTGTGCCTGCTTCTCTGCCATTAATCTTTGCAGTCGTGGCTGGAGAGTGCTTACTGACAGAAGTAAGTCAGATTACAGCTGAAGGCAATTCCTTTCCTTAGTTTTTATACATGTTGAGGAAGAAAATGCCTTCTCGCACAAGTATGTGGGACCAAATGACAGTAAGGCTGCAGTAGCCTTCCCCCCTCCCCGCCCTCCCCCCTCCCCCCAGCTTCTGGATACAGTTTTGCAGCTTGGCTTTAGAACTCGGTCAGTGTTTTTTCATTAAAAAGCTCCTTCAAATTGCGGTTTGATGTCAATTCCAGAAGTGCCTCTTGCTCTGGAGAGGAAAGGTCAAGAGTTCACAACATTGTCCATGATGTACTACCTAGCAAATTCTAGTATCACATCCTCTTGACACGAATGGAAAATACAACGCAAACTCTGTGTGCAATTTTCCCACATGATTTTTGATGGCCGTTTCAATGCCCTCAGTGTCAACAATAGAATTTAGTTCAATAAAGTCTGACCCATCGGAAAATGAGGCAATATTTCTTTTTTTTTACTTGTCCTATCCACAGGGAGATTTTTTTTTGTGGAAGGCACAAACTTTGTCTTCCATAACAAACACGTTATGACCGTGGCCCTGCAGCAACCGATGAAGTTCATTTAGCTTTTTAAATATGTCAGCCAAATAGGCAAGGCGGGATACCCAAAAGACATTTTCAAACTTTTCTGCTAGGGGTGATGAAACATTTGTCAGGAACAGGTGCGTTTCATCTCGTAGCTCGAATAATCTCAATAATGTTTCACCTCTTGACAACCAATGAACTTCTGTATGAAAGAGAAGAGTGTTGTGCTCAGAATCCAAATCCTTGCATAATTGCTGGAATAAACGTCCATTCAATGGCCGGCTTTTGATGAAATTTATTATTTTTGCAGCATCCTCCAAAGTCTCATGTAATACTGGGCTCATCCGTTTAGAAGCAAATGCATGTCTATGCTAGATGCAATGATTTGAAACAATGGAGCTGTTTCTTGCCTTATCGTATGCTATCACCCCTGAAGCTCTTCCTGTAATAGCTGCTGCACCATCAGAACAAATTCCTACACACTAAGTCCATAATATTCCATATTCACTGAAAAAAATTGTCGATTATTATGAATGTTTCTTCCCCAGTTGTTCTGCCAGGTAGTGGGCGGCAAAATAATAGGTGTTCCAGGATATCGTTCGAATCAGGAACACGCACAAAGAGAATTAATTGCGCTTTGCCAGTGATGCCAGTGCTTTCATCCAATTGAAATGCAATTTTTTCTGCTGCTGTGAATAACATCTGTGGCCATATCTTGTATTCGTCTTTGGATGGTGTTATCAGAACATGGAATATTACGAATAGCATCGGCCATTTTTCCATCAAAGAGAATCGAAGCAGTTGCAATGGCAGAGGGAACCACGACTTCTTCAACGATTGTCTGAGGCTTATTTCTTTCAGATGCTATCAAGGACAATTCATAAGATGCTTCCAGACATTTTTTTTAGAGATAGTAGTTGACCATGAAAGCAGCACGGCGTTTTATGAGTTCATCTCTCTTCTGCACAAAAAATGCTACTGGCTTTTCAGTGTGCTTTTTATGTTTTGTTGTAAAATGTCTCTGGCGCAAAGAAGGGTTCATGGAATGCTTGGATAATACTTCACTGCAGATAACACAAACAGGAAGCTGCTGATCGTTCTCTTCCAGGAAATAAAATCCAAACATCAAATAATCTTCACTGTATTTTCAATTTGGTGCCAGTTTTGATTTCTTTGGTGGTGATTCCTTTGCTGAATCACTTTCCTTTTGCACTGATGAACGTATGATGAATTTCTCCATATTAATATGCACCACTATCTTGATGGTCAGGTGGCTGGTCGGCTGTTCTCCCCCCCTTCCCCACTGTAATAATTAAGATGAGCCGTGTTGAGTCCAATATAAAGGAATGACTAAATCTCTTGATACAGGAACAGTTGCAAAAACTGCATGCCAAGATTTTGGTGCAAGAAATCTCAGCCTATGTGTAAGAACCACAACCTCCTAGAGCAGGGGTAGGCAACCTTGGTTCTTTTATGACTCGTGGACTTCAAGTCCCAGAATTCCTGAGCCAGCCATGCTGAGGGGGAAAGGGAGAGGTTTCCAAGTTGAGCCATGCTGGCTGAGGCATTCTGGGAGTTGAAGTCCACGAGTCATAAAAGAGCCAAGGTTGCCTATGCCTATCCTAGAGTCTAGGAGTCCTTCTCGGGTTCAGGGACAATGGCTATGCAACCATCTCTGATACTTTCTCCAGTATCCTGGGATGTAAGGCATCTGGCCTTAGAGAATTGAATTTGGTTTAAGTAGCCCCTTTTCTTGTCTTTCCTAATCTGGACTTCCCTGCTCCTCCTGCTTCCCTGATCCTTGCCCTCCCTTCCTCTCTGCTCCATCTCCACCCCTCCCTCCCTGCTTCTGTCCCAACTGAAGGCAGAGAAATCTGTGTTTCGTACATCCCTTGTTACAAATTCCCCACTTTGTCAGCATATAGACTAACAAGAGTTGGAAGGGGCCTTGGAGGTCATCTAGTCCAACCCTCTGTTCAAGCAGGAAACCCGCTACCATTCCAGACAAATGGCTGTCCAGTCTCTTCTTTAAAACCTCCAGTGACGGACCACCCACAACTTCTGTAGGCAACTTCCAAGTTCTAAATGTCAGGAAGTTTCTCCTTAGTTCTAGGTTGCTTCTCTCCTTGATTAATTTCCATCCATTGCTTCTTGTCCTGCCTTCAGGTGCTTTGGCAAATAATACACAATATAATACATAAATTTATTATATTATCTATATTTCCTATTTGTTAATTGTCCATTTCCCCCAGTTATATATTTTATTCTATGTTTTATTATAGCAAGCTCAAAAATTAAAAAAGAACAAGAGGAAATACAAACACTTTTAGATGAGATAAAAATGAAAGAAGAATTAAAGACATCCCCAGTAAAGATAATTATTTCACAACAAATGAAATTCCTACAGTAGCAATTGTCCAAGTTAACATGAAGGGAAGTTGATGTAAATGTGAAATAAGGAAAAAATAATAATTTTGTATTTTCAAATAAGCTAGGGAAACGTTTGGCATATAAACTGAGGAAAGAAAAAATATTGTTACAATTACAAGATGAAAATACCATAACAGATAATTTATGTTGCAAATAATATTTTATCGATATTACTGTAAAAGAGACAAAAGCGTAGAAGTTTCTCTGGCAAAGGTTGATGAACAGTTAAAGAAACAAAATTTAGCAAACATAAACAGTTGCCTTATATGGGCAGGGTAAAAACAAGCAAACAAGTACAAATTAAAAAATTGTATTCTCTAACGAACCTTCCCAAATTAAGGTAAGTTTAAAGGTAAAGGTTCCCCCGCACATGCATGCTAGTCGTTTCCGACTCTAGGGGCCGGTGCTCATCTCCGTTTCAAAGCCGAAGAGCCAGCACTTGTCCGAGGACGTCTCCGTGGTCATGTGGCCGGCATGACTAGACGCCAAAGGCGCACGGAACACTGTTACCTTCCCACCGTAGTGGTCCCTATTTTTCTACTTGCATTTTCACGTGCTTTCAAACTGCTAGGTTGGCAGAAGCTGGGACGAGTAACAGGCGCTCACTCTGCTACGCGGCACTCGGGATTCAACCCGCCAAACCTTCTGATCGACAAGCTCAGTGTCCTAACCCACTGAGCTACCGCCTCCCTTAAGGTAAGTTTGTGAAGCCTTAAAAAAAAGATCAAAACAAGGAAAGAGCAGATGGTTTAATCATCCTCTTATTATAAACATTTTTCTACCATGGAACCAAAGGTGGGATGACTTTTTCCCCTATGTATCTGAGCCCCTTTCTTTCTCGGCAGCGACTATCTAATAAACACTGCTGGGAGCCTCCATTATTTGCTTCTTGCCATGGGCCTCAGGTTACTTCCTGCCCTTCTGTTATCTACAAAGAACAATCGTTATAGTTAGGAGAAATATTTGCACCTTGAGTTTCAGGGGTTGCAATGGAAATCTCCTGATTAACAACGCACAATGGGCTGCTGTGAATTAGGTGTTGCAAGGTCACATTCTTTACCTCCCAATTTATCTTAAACTCTTCCATTCACCTGAAAACTCATTTTCCACACAGTTTCCCCCCCCCTCCGCCCTGGACTTCTTGGAAGGCAAAATGTGTGTCTGAAAGGACAGGATTTAGTCTTCTACTCTTAACCGTTACTGTGACGAACTATAAGCCATTGCCCAAAGTCATGGCAAAGTCATAGGATAATGCCGGCCGAAAGAGTGAGCCAAGTTTCATAAGCAACCTGTTCCAGTAACCAGGAGGTAAGCCAAGTCTATACAGTGAGGGGGGGAAAGTATTTGATCCCCGGCTGATTTTGTACGTTTGCCCACTGACAACGAAATGATCAGTCTATAATTTTAATGGTAGGTTTATTTTAACACTGAGGGACAGAATAACAACAACAAATCCAGAAAAATGCATTTTAAAAAAGTTATAAATTGTTGCATTTTAATGAGTGAAAGAAGTATTTGACCCCTTATTAAAACATGACTCAGTACTTGGTGGCAAAACCCTTGCTGGCAATCATAGAGGTCAGACGTTTCTTGTCGTTGGCCACCAGTTTTGCACACATCTCAGGAGGGATTGTGTCCCACTCCTCTTCATGAAGGTTTCGAGGCAGCTCCAACCTTCAGCTCCCTCCACAGATTATCTATGGGATTAAGGTCTGGAGATTGGCTAGGCCCCTCCAGGTCCTTAATGTCTTCTTAAGCCACTCCGTTGTTGCCTTGGCCGTGTGTTTTGGGTCATTGCCATGCTGGAATACCCATCCATGACCCATTTTCAGTGCCCTGGCTGAGGGAAGGAGGTTCTCATCCAAGATTTGACGGTACATGGCCCTGTCCATTGTCCCTTGGATGCAATGAAGTTGCCCTGTCCCCTTAGCAGAAAAACACCCCCAAAGCATAATGTTTCCACCTCCATGTTTGGCAGTGGGGATGGTGTTCTTGTGGTCACAGGCGGTATTCCTCCTCCTCCTAACATGGCAAGTTGAGTTGATGCCAAAGAGGTCTGTTTTGATCTCATCTGACCTCAACACTTTCACCCAGTTCTCTGAATCATTCAGATGTTCATTGGCAAACTTCAGATGGGCCTGTACATCTGCTTTCTTGAACAGGGGTACCTTGTGGGTGCTGCAGGATTTCAGTCCTTCACAGAATAGTGTGTTACCAATTGTTTTCTTGGTGACTATGGTCCCAGCTGCCTTGAGATCATTGACAAGATCCTCCCATGTAGTTCTGGGCTGATTCCTCACCGTTCTCATGATCACTGAAACACCACAAGGTGAGATCTTGCATGGAGCCCCAGACCGAGGGAGATTGACAGTTATTTTGTGTTTCTTCCATTTGTGAATAATCGCAGCAACTGTTGTCACCTTCTCACCAGGATGCTTGGCGATAGTCTTGTAGCCCATTCCAGCCTTGTGTAGGTCTGCAATCTTATCCCTGACATCCTTGGTCTTGGCCATGGTGGGGAGTTTGGAATCTGTTTGCTTCTGTGTCTTTTATACAGGTAACAAGCTGAGATTAGGAGCACTCCCTTTAAGAGAGTGCGCCTAATCTCAGCTCATTACCTGTACGAAAGACACCTGGGAGCCAGAAATCTCGCTGACTGATAGGGGATCAAGTACTTATTTCACTCATTAAAATGCAAATCAATTTATAACTTTTTTGAAATGCGTTTATCTGGATTTCTTTGTTGTTATTTTGTCTCTCACTGTTAAAATAAACCTGCCATTACAACTATAGACTGATCCATCTCTTGGTCAGTGGGCAAACGTACAAAATCAGCAGGGGGTCAAATAATGTATAAAGACTGTAGGTACTGGGCTTGTTCCCTAAACTTTGCTGAATGTTACCTAGCCTGGTAAAGAAAAAAAACCAACCCTTAATCTCGGAGAACGAACCCCCCCTAACTGTTTTTTTTTTTTTTGCAAGGGATTGTCAGTGAAGGACTGTGGGATTCAGGGTTTGCGTGCGTGAGAGAGAGAGAATGAGCACCAAAAAATTCCAGAGGGAGGGAGGAAGTAAATTAAGGCTGATCAGAGGGGGTTGCCGAGAGGAAGAGGGCGGCTTTCCCATGCAGCCCTCCGTCCTTCCCTCTGCCAGAATCCTTGCAGAGAAGGGCGGGCCACCTCAACCATAAAAGGCCACTGCAGGAAGGGATCCAGTCTTCAGCATTGACCTTTCTTGGCCCTGGCTTGCAGTGGGAGAAGACCTCTGGGCACAGCTGACAAGCAGCAGCTACCGCAGAGAGGAAAGGGCTACTTTGGAAGTGTCCCCAGCTGCCCTGAAAAGGTCACATGTGAATGGCATCATGTCCAGATGCTGAGAGAACAGGCCTACTTAAGCAAAGAAGAAACTGCAAGAGGAGATAACTGAGCACGAAAAAGATTGGGGGGAGGAGGGGGGCTGTTGAGAGGGTGGGTACAGAAGCTCCGGATGTAACAGGTTCTTTGGCCCCAAAATGTGCGAGTTGGAACAAATACCTCTAAAACCATTTTCTTGAGCACAGGTTCTCCTCAGGGCTGCATCCCAAGTCCGCTGCTGTTCACCCCGTTATGCTAGGTTTGCCACCAACCATATTGTGAAGTTCACAGATGTTACAACAGTCGTGGGCCTTATTCATGATGACAAGGTGGAAGCTTATTGCAAGGAGGTTGAGGGGTTGGTGAACTGGTGTACGGAAAACAGCCTAGTTTTAAATACCGAAAAAACCAGAGATCATTGTCAATTTCAGAAAAGGCAGGCCCAGCCACACTTCTCTGTACATAAATGATCCACCTGTAGAGATGGTTACCAGCATCAAATTCCTGGGTGTGCAGCTAATGCAACAGTGAGAAACTGGTCAAGTGGGCACAGCAGCACCTGCATTTTCTGTGTCGCATGAGAAAAGCACATCTTCCTTCCCCTGTCCTGACCACTTTCTACAGGGGGACAATTGAGAGCATCCTGTCATACAGCATTGCAGTCTGGTTTGGAAGCATCACTGCTTCAGACAGGAAGGCGCTGCAGTGTGTGGTGAGGATGGCCGAAAAGATCATTGGCACTTCCCTCCCTCCCATCCAGGACATAGCGCAGAAGTGTTGCTTGAGCAGGGTCCGCAATTGTCTGGGACACTACTCATCCTCTTCATGACCTGTTTTCCTTGTTACCTTCTGGGAGGAGGGGGCTTCGTGGTATCCACAGCAGAACATCCAGATTCAGTCAGTTTCATTCCATACAGCATTAATCTTGTGAACTCCCAAGCTTCCTCCTTCCATTATATGTTCAAAATGGACAGTATTTAATATTTATTTGCTATGTATATGTAGGGGTGTGGGTCTATACATATGTTGTATATAGTATGTTTAGGTGTGTCATGTATGTTCCACTTTGAGCGTGGTCAACTAAATTTCTTTTTGATGTGTGCCATTGTGCCCACAATAACAAAATGACAATAAAGGTTATCTTTTCGGTCCAGGTTCTGGAGGAAGCCTTCGCTGCCCTCGTGGATGATCTCTGGAGGTCCCACGATGGAGGGGATGCAACCAGTGGTGGGATTCAAATATGTGAACCACCGGTTCTCTGTGTGGATGCCACTTCCGAAAGTCCATTCTGGGCCTGGGCAACAAAAAAATTAGCTACTGGCTTTGCCAAAGTGGTGCAAACCAGCTAAATCCCACCACTGGATGCAACCATCCTGGCCCTCTTGGATCTCTCAGTGGCTTAACTTAGACCAGGTTCCGTATTAAAAGTACTTTGTTAGAAGATTGGCAGTATCTACAGGACCAGAACCTTGCAAGTTTGATGATACTTCCCCCTCCTGAGTTGCTTATTCTCCCATGGAGCAGGGAAGTGTCCTTCTCATGTTTGCTGATGCCTTCTTAGGGTTTCCCTCCCTATTGCTTTGGTAACAATCTTCCCTTTATCCAGGCCTTTTGTCTTTACTCTCTACAGCATCACTCGGGACCAGCTCCGTAGCAGATTAAAAGGAAACTGCACCCCCTTCTATTGGCTTCCATGTCCCCCTTTTCTCCTTCGCCCAATCTCACTAAGCCCGGACCACCCACCTCCAATCACCACCAGCAGGGGGAGCCAAAGGAAGGGAAGTTCTTCTGCTTCCTTGCTCCTATCCAGCCAGAGGGCATCTCAACCACGGAGGAGGACAGGGCAGTGAGTGAGTAAGTATTCTCTGGTCCAGTGAGGACTCCTGCTTCCCTCCCTCAGTGTTCCTGGACTCCCTCCCTTCCTGGCTGCTTTTACCTCTTCTGGAACCGTTAAAGAGATACAATAAGGAAAGAGGGGCAGACAAGGATTAACCTAGCAGTCACGGAGCCTCTTAGTGAGTGGACAGCATCGGTTCCCTCCATCCCAAAAGCAAGTGGAGATTTTGTGTCCATCTGTGGAAATCAAACCAAGTCAATAAATTTGATAATTTATCATTCGAAACAGGCACCTACAACCTTCTGCCTCCACGGAGCCTGATGGCCAAACACCAGCAAGACACAACCCCATAGCGTTGCTTCCATTCATTTAGCGATTTGTTCAATTAAATACGCAAGGAAAGACACACTTATACTAAAATTTCTTTCCTAAAAAGGTAAAAAAAAAAGTAACTGAGTTACGGAGCAATTTAAAGGCTGTAAGAAAAGGCAAACTCTTCACTGACCAAAATAAGATTGGACTACAAGATCTAAAGGGCTCGGCTACGTTCTTGCAGAACCACACAAGACACAATACAAAGCAGGTAAAGGTAAAGGTTCCCCCGCACATGCGTGCTAGTCGTTTCCGACTCTAAGTGCCGGTGCTCATCTCCGTTTCAAAGCCGAAGAGCCAGCGCTTGTCCGAGGACGTCTCCGTGGTCATGTGGCCGGCATGACTGGACGCCAAAGGTGCATGGAACGCTGTTACCTTCCCACCGTAGTGGTCCCTATTTTTCTACTTGCATTTTTACATGCTTTTGAACTGCTAGGTTGGCAAAAGCTGGGATGAGTAACAGGCGCTCATTCTGTTACGCGGCACTCAGGATTCAACCCACCAAACTGCCGACCTTCTGATCGACAAGCTCAGCGTCCTAACACACTGAGCCACCGCGTCCCTTTTTAATACAAAGCAGGCCTGGGTTCAAACATTAAACCCAGGAACACCCCCCCCCATACATACACACACACACACACACACACAGGCTATTAAATGGAACACAGCCCACACTGCAATCCTGGTCGGAGCTCAGTTGTCGGGAGCCTCCAGTGGGGGGAGGGACTTTGTGCCTCCTGCCCCACCCCAGCAGGCATTTCTTTTCAGATGGGGAGGGCTGCGGAGAGGCATTAATATTCTCGGAAACCAGAGTTGCGTCAGGGCCCGGGAAAGGAGCCAAGCGGGGAAGGGTCCGGGAAGCGAGTGGCCAGACTGAACTGTTTTCCCTCGAGACCCCACCGTGAACCAAGCAGACCCCCCCCAAATGCCAAAGAAGTATCCAGGTTAGCAGGAAGTGAAACCCACAAAGGCCTGGATTGCATTTTAGGGCAGGTGGGGCTGGGTCTACCAGCCAAAGCCCCTTAGGGTGAAGCCCGATGCTTCGGAATGAAGCCCACCACTGCGCCACCCGGGTCCTGCCCACCAGAACCACGGGGGCTCCAGGCCCTGCCCGAGTCCTCCCTCCAGCAGGAGGGGCTGCTGGGATCAAGGCCTGGGCCTTTGCTCCTCCGGTCTTGGCCCACTCGGCCAACCGGTGCTGGGTGGGAGAAGGGCCCGACTGGAGAAACCTCTTCCCAGGTTACCAGGAATGAAATGGAACCCATTAACCCCAGAAGCCTTCGCTGAGCAGGGATCCAGCCCTGCCAAGACCCCCCCAACTGGGACCCTGCCCCCTCAGCGGCTCCTCTCCGGGATGAAGGCCAGGTGGAGTCTGGGGGAAGCTGATGGTTTGCACGCGAGACGTGAAGAAATCCAACCAAGGCAAATGGTCACCTAGCTCTGTGCACGGCAAACGCAGCCAGGGACCCCCTTTCGTGAGCTGCGCACAGCACCCTCCCTCAGGCACCAGAGAGAATAGCTCAGGCATGGGGGGGGAGGGACATTTTAGCTGGATTTCCATAAGAGAAGAAGCTTTTTTTTCCCAGGGGCAACAACCTGGAGCCAAAAGAGAGGCTGAGGCACGGAGGCCCCACAAGAGCCGCAGGTTTAACGTTTTGTCTATTTGCGTGAGGCCGAAGAACCGACCACTGTCCTCAGCTGTGCTGGCCTTGCAAGAGGAGCCGTCTACTGGCCCCGTGGCCCCATCTGGCCCTGCCCGCACAGGGCTGCCCCCTCCCGGAGCAAATGGGTCCACAGCGGAGGCATCGGCCGAGGGGCTCTGCTGCCTCCACGCCAGGATCTGGCTTGGCTCAGCTAGAGCAGACTCTGGCAGGCCCAAAGGACGCTTGCCTGCTTGCTGGGGGTCCCAGGGTGCTTTCAAGGGGACCGGCATGAGCGTTGCCTCCTTCCTCAACCAGATCCCTCCTGCCAGCCACAATAAATATGGAAAATGGCCACTACGTCCCGCTCTGTTCTCCTCCTAAGCCCCAAGCCCAGCCCGCAGCCCCCCTTGCTCCCCACTCCTGGGCACACGCAGGGTGCCCTCCGACACTGCTCCCCAGTCCCAGTTGCCAGGTGGGTGGCAGGAGAGGGCAGCCAGGGACTGTCCTGGGCTCCTGCTCCCGAAGTGGGGCTGCTGGGTCAAAGGGCAGGACTCATCCTCCAGCCAGGCGGGTGCCCCCCCTGCCTGCTCCCCTTGGGTGGGGAGGCTGCCATGGGCACACGGGGGGGGGGGGGGGGGCAGGAGAACCATTTATTGACAGACACAAAACAGACTTGTTGGGTGGGGCAGAAGAACAGAAGAGAGCCCCTTCCCCTTTCAGCCTGGCAGCTGTTTCCTAAGGTACAGGGCAGGGCGGGGGCTTCACTGGGTCTCCATGGGGAGGGAAAACGCTCCAACCAGAAGATGGGCCAGGTCTTGCCGGCCACGGCCTGCCAACGGAGGAGGAAGAGCCCCCAGGCTTCAGGCAAGTCTCAGAAGGAGCATTCCGGGGCCACCCAGCTCCTCTCCTGCCGGCCCGTTCAGATGGTGAGAGCGCTGCAGCTGGGCAACTGCGAGACGGAGGTGGCCAGCAGGGGACTGGTGGGCAGCACCTTGATGGGCAAGTCCCAGCTGAAAGTGTCCACGTCCATCTGCTCCACTCCTGTCCAGCCGGCGGCTTCCGACGGGTCCTTGGGCGTCACGGGTGCCTCGGCCACGTCCCGCAGAGTGACAAACTCAAAGTGGAGCCTCCATTGGAGGGACACTGTGGAAGGCAGGCAGGCAGGTGGACACTCAGGGCAAGGGGAGGCAGGCTGGCCTGCTCATCCCCCCCAGCCATATGAGGTTGTGAGAGCAACCCCCCCCCCCATTGCCTTAGCTCCTTTCTGGGAGGGCTCCCCCAGGAGACCAGGGCTGCTTCAGGAGTTCCGACTCTGCAGGCTCACCGACGTTGGTGCTGAATCCCGGGGCCGAGCTGAGGGGGATGGGCAGGCTGAAGCTGGTCCGGGCTGTGTGCAGGCAGGACTCCTGGTGCCGGGCGTGGGTGCTATAGGACGCAGCTTGGCCCCGGCGGCGCTGGAAGGCGTCCTGGACCCGCTCCTCCGTCTGCAGGCTCACCAGGTACTGGCAGGGACAGAGACTATCAGCAAAGGTGCCCCCCCCTGCTCCCCCGTCTGCACAGCCCCTGGGTAGCCCCCCTCCCCTCACCTGCAGGCACGGCGTGTCCCCCTCGGAGAAGCTGAAGGTCCCCACCACGTCCTCCCCAATCTTGTAGATGGTCTTGAAGATGCAGAAGGTGGCCACTCGGCCCCGGGCACTGCTGATGTTGAACAAGTCTGGGGACGGAGAGCGCTGGCCTAAGACCGGGGTTGGGGGGAGCGGCTCTGTGGCCCAGCACAGGCCCCAAGTGAACCAGCACTGCTTATACCAGGGGTAGGCAACCTTGGCTCTTTTTTATGACTCATGGACTTCAACTCCCAGAATTCCTGAGCCAGCACAGCTCAGCTTGGAAACCTCTCCATTTCTCCTCAGTATGGCTGGCTCAGGAATTCTGGGAGTTGAAGTCCACAAGTCATAAAAGAGCCAAGGTTGCCTACCCCTGTCTTAGACAGAAGAGGGAGTCGCCTGGGCTGCAGGGGTCCCATGTGGAGCTGCCTCCTGAGACTGACAGAGGTGTCCAAGATGGAAGGTCAGGGGTTGAGGCCTGATGTGCTCAGCCTCACAAGGAGAGTCTGGCATCGGCTGCTGGACTCTTGCAGGCCTGCTTCCAAAGGAACCCTTGGGCACAATGGGAGGGGGAGCCCCCTACAGGGGACTGGAGACCAAGGATGGGGCCCACAGCCACAGAGGTCCCTGTGGGTTTTGGTGGGGGCCACAAGGGACGACTGTCTGGTGGGAGAGGGGACTCACGCAAACTCCGCCGCGAAGTCGCAACCGTCAGAAGCTCTGTGGCCAGGTCCGCCAGGCGGGATGTCTTCTTCACGCCGCCCTCTTCCTCCTCCAAGAACGGGTTAGAGGGGGCCACGGCCTCATCCTGGGGGAAGGGGTAGTCTCTGAGCCCTGGGGAGACGGGGGCACAAAGTCAGAGGTCTGGCAGGTTGGAGTTCCAGGCGGAGGCCGGGGGGGGGGGAGCGCTTACCTTGCAGCACCATCACTCGGAAGGGGACCCGGAGCAGCTTGATGGCCGAGTTCACCCGCTGGCAGCCGATGGTCAGCTTGTAGACGTACTTCACTGCCTGGCCACGAAAGGAGGGCGGCCCATCCACCGGCAGCGTCTCACAGTAGGAGTCTGGGGGCAGAGGGAGGGGGCCGCTGAGCCAGGCCAGCTGAGGGAAGGGCCGGGGGGCTCTGGGGCAGGCAGGGAAACTGCACCTCGCCAGGGAGGTTCTGCTGTCTGCCCCTCCTCCTGCTGCCCATCTGCAGCTCTGGGGTGGCCACCCACCCTCATCCCCCCTCTGTCCAACCCGGGGGGGGGGGACATAGAGCTCACAGCTTTTGGACTCGCCGGGATCCAGCCTCAAGTCACAGAAGAGGATCTTTGGGGGTGTCGACAGGATGCACTGACCACGCTCCCCTGCAAGGCAACGCATGTCACCAGCCCACAGCAAGGACTTCCCCTTCCTGTTCTGGTTTTTTTTAATGCAACTTTTACTGGTTATAATAGCTAAGTCTAATACAAACTAGGCTTAAAGGAAAAAAAATACAAGAAAAAAGAAAAACAAGAATGCAATAAAGAGGAAAAAAAATACGAAGCGACTTCCAACCATCATCTCAAGCATAAAGAAATTTAGCCACCCCCTCATCCCCCTGAAGGCCACAAATGTTGATCTCCTCATCCCAGATCCCTTCTCTTGCAATCTATGTAATCCCCCTCCTTGGTGGGTCCTGGTGCCAGCAACCAGCCTGCCAAAGATGATCAGAAGTAACAACGTACAAGTAACCCTCGACGTACAAGCACGAATCGGACCGAAATCCTCTCTTGCTGAACAAAGCAATCGTTAAACGAGATGCCATGCGACCCACTTCGCTTCATAACTGCCATCTTGGTTCTTCCGCTTGTGGATACGCAAGAATTGTGGTCTATTAAGAGGGCAGAGACCCCAGGTAAGGATTGTGGGAGTGGCTCAAGGGGTGGGGGAGGCCTGGCACAGGCTCTGTGCGCAAGTGGGGGGGAGGAGGAGGAGGGGGCTGCATTGCAAAGCCGCAGCTGCCCCAGCAATTGCCCCCCCCGCCTATTCTCCCCACCACCTCTGCCCTTTGGGGCTACCCTGCCGAATGGCATTCGGTGGCAGCGTTGGGCGGGGGGGGGGGGGGTCCAAAGTAGAGACTGAAGATCTTCAGCAGCCAGTTGCCCCCAGGCCCAGGACTTGCTTTCAGCTCCAGTCCTGCCACTGCCCCCCCCCGAGAAATGCCGCCTCAAGCCGCATAGCCAGCCTGAGGCATGCCAGGGCCCTTCAGGTTTGGAACAGGGGAGGCAGAGTTCAAGACCAAGCCCCCCCAACTGATCCTAGAGCAAGGAGAGCAGAGAGAACAACATAGGCAGGCTCAATTGCTCAGGAAGAGAACGTCCCGCCCCACTCCACAAGGCACACCTGGGGACTAAGATATAAGGAGACGCTGTGGGGTGCTGTGGGGTGGGGCATTTGCCGGGAACAAAGGTGTTATCTTGGGACAAACTGTGAACTCTGCTCTCGTCTTTGATTAACCTGGATAACCTGAATACTGGACCGGTTGGTTTCCTGCTTTACGACTGCAGACTGCATTTCAGAGTCTCTCCTTGCAGACTGAAGGCAAGCTGAGATTAAAAAGGACTCATTAAGTTTCTGGTTTTGTTTTTGTGTGTGTGTGTGTGAAAGAGAGAGAGAGAGAGAGAGAGAGAGAGAGAGAGAGGGAGAGAGAGAGAGAGAGAGAGAGAGAGAGAGAGAGAGAGAGAGAGAGAGAGAGGGAGAAAGCGCTTTGGTTGAAGGCTTGTCAGCATATGTGGGAGCTTTTGGGGAACATTGGCAGTTATTAAAGGACTGTTTCTCTTGCCAGCTGACTGCTTTGCCTCCGTGCGGGGCCCTGGGTCATCACACCAGGTTTCTGCAGCGACCAGGCTTGCGCGAGGCTTTCTTCCCGAGACCGCCTCACGTCGTTCTCTAGGGGGTGAGGGTGGGGATCTGGTTCTTTCAATCTTTGGGAAGCGTCATCGCAGGATATGGAGGCAGCAGGGGGACTGGGGTTTCTCCTGTTCCCGCAATCCTCCTTCTCCAGGACGGGCCTCAGAGGCTCCGGATGGGCCGCAGTGACTTCTCGTGAGCAGCGGAGGGGGAGGAAAACAACAGGAGGGCAGCAGACCCTGCGGGGCGCAGGGCAATTGGGGATCAGGGGAACGTGAGGAGGGCTGGGGGGCAGTTGGTCCTCCACTTCAGTCCCCCCCCCCCCCGCCGCTACTTCTGACAGGGAGGCCTAAAGGGCACAGATTGGGGGGGTGAAGGCAGGCGAAGGGAGGGATTTGCGAGGTCTCTGTGGCTGCAACTGCAGGAAGGCTGCCAAGCGCCCACATTCTGCCCTCGGGATGGCCGTAGGGGCCCTGCCAGGGCTCCGTCTGCGGATAAAGGTACTGCTGTAATTCTGAACAGTGACTGGAACTAATGGTCATAAGTTGAGAACTCCCTCTATTTTGTTTTAACCTTGATGAAATAAACCAACTTCGTACTTTTCCGTTTTACTTTTAACAGTCTTAATCTTTCGTTCATTCAAGTGTTACCGTAATATTACACCTCTCTTTTTGCCTTCCTTGTCCTGTCGCTCCAGAGGTCTTCAAAGGCTTTAACAAGTCTCTTCTGAGAGAAAAATGACCCAAGTCGCTCTCACGGTGCGTCAATTGTATTTCCTTTGTCAAGTATTAAACATCAGCCAATTTCTTTTGTAGATCCAGTGAAACATCCTTTTCTAAATCATTCTACTGCCGTGGCCAGCCGTAAATCCACTTTCAACACCATCTCTGATCTTGACAGATGAAATTTTCCCCCAATAAAGGTTCCTTTTTGCTCGCTCTCTGAGCTTGGCTGTTTTCTTGCAGACGTTTCATTATCCAAACTAGGTAACATCACCAGTGCTAATTTCTTCAATAGCATCTTTTGAAAGTGGTCTATCCAGAGAGGCAGATATCATTCTGACATCCTGTCGATATCGTGGCTGCTCTTTCCAGTTTCCTTCAATCTTTTGTTAGAATATTTTATGGGCTTGTAAAATCTTTCTCATACCTTAACAGCTTTACTCCCCCCGTAGCATCCAGTTTTTGAAATCATAAAATTATTTTTGTTTTGTCTTGTAAAAAACAAGCCAAAATCTGTTTCCTGTAAGAAACTGCTTGTTCTTTAGCATTACTTCCAAAATTTTACTGTATAACTTTCACTATTTCATTTTTTTCTGGATCCTTAGTCCTGGTATACTTTTCTATGACCAAAATCTTATTTAGCTTTTTGCTGTTTATTTCATATTCTTTACGTTCTTATGTTTATGATTATTATTATTTTTTGATTCAGGATTGAAGGAAGACTCATGGTCCAAAAGCCTTTAATAGCTTATGAGGAGTTAATGGGCAATTTCCAAGCGTAATTAGCAAGTGAGGCTTGCAAATGTCATGTCTGTCAACTCTAGGACGAACCTGGCTGCAGCCATCTTGCTCGTTCTAGGTTGCCGCCTGAAAAGGAGGGGGTGCAGAGTATTTTTGCTAGTCTAAACAATTGTGTCCCGTGGGAACCAAGGTCATTCTATCAGTTCTTAAGAGGGTTGGGCGTTTTGTTAGAAAGCCCGCCAAATTATTCTATTACATAGCCGGCTGCATAGCACTAGGGTGGGAAGTTTGACTTTGTCTAACACTTTGGAGGGAATTTCAGACTTGGCTTCACTTTTGCCCGTGCAGATGTTTTGTAAGCAATAAGCATGTTCTTTGAGGATACCTCTAGCCTCCGAGTTCTGATTTAATTGGTCTTAGCATTAGAACCATGACAATGTCCTTTCAAAGTCTCTGCAGCAGTTGTGACCAAGAGATTCCTTTGTCTCCTGGCACCCAAAACCACAGAAAAGCACCTCCCTGCAGCCTACACTCCTGAGAAGTAGTCATCCAAAGCCCATGCAGGTGATCTCCCATCCTCTCCTTATCCAGAGAGGCTCCAAGGAAACGGTCCACTGGTTGCTTCTGTGGTTTTTGCCACGACTGTTGGCTTCACTTTCAGGGCAGTCTTCAGTCTGTCGTACCTCGCTTGGAAGACCGACAATGGCCTCCCTTTCCAAGTCCCAAGGGCTCCCACTTTGACCCTCTGGGGGTCAGGCAATAGATACCAGCCCCAGCAGGGCCCCCCCCCAAGGCTCCCTCCTTGAGATGCAACTTACCTCTATTGGGCACAAAGACAGTCTCATTTTCCGCCTGGGCATCATAGCTGTTATCTTGTGAAGGTGGTAGAGCAACCCGGCTCTCACTGGTGTGCAACTGACAGTGAATCTGAGCACTGGCCCAGGCCAGAATCTCACTGGAAGAAAGAGGACAGGATCGTCAGGAAGAGGAAGGCAAGCGAAGGCCAGGGCCAGGCCACCTGGCAGGTCATCGCTAGACCTTCAGAGGGCCAGGTGGACCTTCTCACAGCAAATGCCATTTTCTACATAAAGTTTGCGCCGGCTCCAACACTTGGTTGCCTTCTCACCCTCTAGGACTACAGCGCCCATACTCTGCTCTACCCTTTCAGCAAGCCCCCTTTGGAATTTCTGAGGCCGCACTGGCTGCGCCCAGGATGCTGGAAGAGAACTGGGCATGGGGAGGGCGCTGGGCCATTCAGCCCACAAAGCCCTCTAACCAGCAGGTACCTTTTGCGCTTTGCCCAAGAACCCATTTCTAGTGATATTATTCCCTCCTACAACCCTGATGCCGGCCTCCGTTTGGCCCCATCTAATGGAGGGTCTGGGGCACTGGCTCCTCTCAGGCCCCCTTGGGACCCTGCCTTCCCTGGTGCTTGAATCCTGCTCAGTCTGGACCGCTGAGGGGCCAGCCGTCTTCCGAGGTCAGGCTGCCAGCCAAGCTGCTCAGGAAAGCTGACGGTCCCCCTTGGAAGGGGTGGGGGACGGCTTTTGGCCCGGCTATAGCTCGCTTCATCACCAATCAACACCTTTTTTCAAAGGTTTTGCTTCCTGAAAAACGTTTGGTGGTTATGACAGGCCCTTCAGACTAAACACCGCCCTGAGTCCTTCGGGAGAAGGGCGGTATAAAAATATAATAAATAAAATAAATAAATAAATAAATGCAAATATAATTTCAGAGTGACTGTATCACACAGGAATCTTGAGAAACGTGGTTAACTTTTAATGACTATAACACGTGTTGACTGCATAATATTTCTGACACTCTGCTTGAGTTCAGCAGGGTTCTGTTGAAAGCGTTCATTTGTACTTCTTGTCCAATCGTCCGAGGACTGTTCATACCGAGTTCCTGCCTGCGGTCCATCATTTTCACCTGGAGCGAGTCCCAGCTGATCCTCCTGGCTGCTCTACGCGTTTATGTCGCCCTTCCTGATGTCCCTGTGGGGCGGGCGAGGCTCCTGGGCAGCTTCAGGGGCCGCTGCATCACTGCGCAGGATATGGAGCTGGCACGCTCTGCCCCACCCAGGGTGGCCACAGTCTTTGGTGGAGAACCTAGGTGACTCAAAGGACGCTGCCTCCTCCAGAGCCCCAACTTCAGCTTGCCAGGACTCTGCTCGGGTGATGCGTGATCACCCTGTGGCAGAGTTTAGATACAAGCCACGATCAGCCCAACCAGTTAATCTTGGCCTCCGGAATTCTCTTGCAGAACACGAAAAGCCGCCCTGCTGCCCTGTTCCTGGGTGGGTGACGCTTGCAACCCTTCCTCAAGAAATGGGACCGACCGACAAGAGGCCGCCCCAGCCGCCCTTGCGCTCCTCTTTCCCAGACTGTCCACCCTCTTTGCTTCGCGCTGGGCCTCTTGACTGTCCATTCATTAACCTGTTATCTGATTGGCTCAGCTCAAGGCCAGTCATCCAGCACCTGGTCAACAGAGAAGCTCCCTTTTCCAATGGGTTCTGGTTCACATCCTGCCTTTTTACAGCGTCTCTCTTCCTTCTTGCTTTCGGCCTGTCCTTACCTCCGTGCTACAAAGGGTCCCAGTTCCATCATCATCATTGCAGCTCCCGGCTCTGAGGAGGCCAGAGTTGCAACTGCCAGACCTCCTGCAGGAAGGCAAGAGTCCAGGGAGCTGCCAGGAGCAACGGGGATGCTTCACACCCCAAAGGCCCGGAGACGGGAATGGAAGGTGGAAATATGTAGTTTTGGGGTTTGGGATTGGACAGCTGCGTGAACTTAGCTAGGATGGGTTGCATATCTCAGCACATCTTGGGCAGCAAAAGACAGTACTTGGCCGGGGCAGGGGGGGGGAGTGATGACCAGGGCTTAGGGGACAGTATCAACAGTGAATGCGTGCAGATGGCCCTTCTCTCTCTGGTCACTTGCAGGCTTCTGAATGCTGGGTCATGAAAGGACAGCAAAGGAAACATCCAATATTCTAACCCACCCGGGGGACAGCTAAAGTCTTGGGGAAACACCCAAAAGGAAACATGCTAACTACGCCTGCCTTCTAGTTTCTTATCTACAGCGTACCTGCCCTAAGGGGCGAAGTCTCTTATGTGTGTCAGCTTTGCTGGGTGAATTGCTTATATAACCAAAACTGGTATAAAAATAAGACATTTTTGCTACGTGGAGCTTTTTCTCTTTTTTTTTTAGAGAAGCCCGTCTCCATTCAGCCGAATGAACACGGACGTTTGAAGGCAACTTCTGGTTTCCTGTATTTTGTTATCAAGGAAAACCTCAGAACTTGCACGTCATTTTTGGTGAGCCATCCAGGAGAGGTGCTTGGTCCTAGGAAGGCTCAGGACAGGGAAGGCGCTGAGCACGCCCTGGGGTTTCCTGGAGGTGCCCCTTCCCTGTGGCTTTTCTACAGAAACTAGGTTTCCCCCCCCCTCCTTTTTTTTGTTGTTGTGGTTGTTGCCTTCACTTGGTTCCTGCATACTCAGGAAGGCTGAAGCTAAGGTAAGCGTACGTTACACAGGCTTGCCCAGGGGAGTGTGGGGTGTGTTGGTATGGGTGTATAAACATGTGTCTGTTTCCTTGAATCATTTCCCACTGTTGACCAGAGCTGGGCGGAAGCTCCAAGGGCCTGAAAAACAGTGAAAGCCCACAACTGATCCAGTCAACGTGTGAAGCCAGTGAAGTGTTGTGTGTTTTCACAAGTATCTGACAGCTCCATCCCACAACACCACACTGAAGAACAAGCCTGCTCTTTGCATACTCTCCGGCCAAGGCTCCCATTGCCGCAGCCATCCTCTTTGCTGCCTGTCTGGTTGGCATGGGGAGGGCTGCTGTGCCCATGGATCTGCGCCATCCTTAATCCTTGCAAGCAACCTGCAGAACAGCCCAGGAACCTGATTAGGGAGAGTGACCGGCCGGTCTTGTCTTCCACCAAGAGCCTTGGTGGAGCAGTGGGCTAATGCCTCCTTAAGTAACACCAGCTGCCTGCAATTAGTGCAGGTTCGAGTCCCACCAGGCTCAAGGTTGACTCAGCCTTCCATCCTTCCCAGGTAGGTAAAATGAGGACCCAGATTGTTGGGGGCAATAAGCTGACTTTGTAATAATGCTGCTTGGGGGGGGGGGGGCGAAAGCCCTAATAAGCAGGCATATACATAGAATGAAGGCTATTGCTAAGCACATTGGTTTGTGCTTAAATTGTAAGCCGCCCTGAGTCTTCGGAGAAGGGCGGGATATAAATGGAATTAAAATAAAATAAAGAAAATAAATGAGTCATAAAAGAGCCGAGGTTGCCTACCCCTGAACTAGACCATCAAGTCTGCAGGCTGCAGAGGCTGGTCCTCCTGCTCAGGATCCAGGTAGGATCTGGGCCTGGAGCTACAGCTCAGGGTAGCAAGCTATGGCCTTAGAGGGTCTCTGAAGGAAGCCTGCCCAGAGGAAGTAACCTTCAGGAGGAAGAGCTGAAACACACACAGACACACACACAGACACACACCACTGCGCATTTTGTGCCCAGGACTTTTCTTGCTGGCTGCAGGCCTCAAAAGGCCGGAAAAGAAGCAAGGGAGGCTGCAGAGCATGACAGAAGAACCAAAGAGCCACATCTGGATGGTGCTTTTTCCTTTTGAGGAAGTTAAGATCACAGGGGCTCCTGACAACCAGTAAGACAAGCACATCTGGAAAACTACTTCCTGTCTTCCTGCAGGAGAACCCCTGGCATACGCTTGCACAACAAGTACAGACATCACAGACCTTGTGCCCCCAAGACAGACACCTCCAGCAGGAGCTCCCCTCCCTGAAAAAGTGTGGCTACCTGAAGCTTAAGCCAAAGAGGACACCTGGCAACTCCAATGGCCAAGAGCAGGTTTTGGGGCCTTTGCACACACACACACACACACCCCTTTCTGGCGAGTGGAGACTGTGATACAGGAGAACAGAGTTTCCCCAAGGCCAGGAGGGGAACCGCCAAGTTCCTGGGGCAGGCAGAGAGGAGCTTGGCAGCTGCTGATGCACCACTACCAGCACACCTGCCCGCGTTGCATTCATCGCTTCACGATGCTGGGCATCGTTCAGCAGCAAAGGGCAAGAACGGGGCAGAACTGCTAACCCAAAGGCTCACTTGAGGCCGCTTACAATCATCACTTCCTGTTAATCCATGTTGGGGCAGAGCATGGAAAGAATGTGAGCACGAAACCTCATAAAACCTTCTCCTTCAAGTACTCAATGAGCATTTTGGAAATGTTTCCACATGGGGGAAAAAAGCTAGTTGTACTGCCTATGAAACTCTGGTCAATGGCGCACAACGAGACTGTTGCACTACAGAATCAGGGACTCCAACCCCCTCCCGAAACCTCAGACCCCACCCTCACCCCCTCCCCAATAACTGGCTATCCAGCCTCTACCTGGAAATCTCCCTGAATCCAAGAGATTTGGAGCTGCTTCAGAGCTCTCAGCCGCAGGAATTGCCACCTTATTTTGAATCTGGATCTCTCCCTGTTAAGGCCGCTTCCTCCCATGTTCCCTGGGGCTGGGAAAGCTGCTCTTCCGCCTCTTTCTTAGGCTAAACACGCCCAGGTCTTGCTCCCTGTAGGGCTTGGCCCTCAAGACCCTCTCCAGCTGTCATGCCATAACCTGCCCTCCTCCCTTCTTTTTAGGGTGATGAGTAGAACCGGAGCCGGTGTCCAAGGCGTAGGCTGAGCAGGGCACAAAAGACGAAGCAGAACTGTCTGGGATCTCAACACTATCTTGGAAGCCAACGTTACATCTTTCGACAGCTGCAGCACACTGTTGGCGATGCTCAATGTTGGTTTGCCGGGACACCCAGCTCCTTCTCACGCACACTGCTGCCAAACTCTGTATCTCCTACTTTGTACCTGAGTAGCAGATTTTTCCTATTAAGCGCAACGTGCTACGTTCCTCGGCACGTAAAAGCATTTTGTTAGAGGAGGCACAATATTCAAGTATTTCAATATACTCCTGAACTTAGAATCATAAAAGCATAGGGCTGGAAGGGCCCTTGGAGGTCTTCTACTCCAACGCCCTCCCCGAGGCAGGAGTCCTTATAACATCCAGGAGAAATGGTTGTCCAATCTTTTCTTAAAAAAAAACTCCAGTACCCATAATTCCAGGAGGCAAGCTGTTCCACTGATTAATCATTCCCACTGTCAGGAAATTCCTTCTTATTTCCATTTCCCTCTGAGGAGCTTCTGCCCATTGCTTCTTGCCCTACAGCAGGGGTAGGCCACCTTGGCTCTTTTATGACTCGTGGACTTCAACTCCCAGAATTCCTGAGCCAGCATGGCTCAGCTTGGAAACCTCTCCCTTTCCCCTCAGCATGGCTGGCTCAGGAATTCTGGGAGTTGAAGTCCACGAGTCATAAAAGAGCCAAGGTTGCCTACCCCTGCTCTAGAGAATATATCAATGCCCTCTTCCCTCTGACAGCCCTTCAGATATTGGGGGACAGCCACTGGTATCAGGTCTCCCCTAAGCCTTCATTAAGCTAAACACACATACCTGTAGTTCCCTTAACTGCTCATTGTACAATTTAGCCTCTGACAATTTAGGTAAAAGGTAAAGGTTCCCCCGCACATGCGTGCTAGTCGTTTCCGACTCTAGGGGCCGGTGCTCATCTCCGTTTCAAAGCTGAAGAGCCAGCGCTTGTCCGAGGATGTCTCCGTGGTCATGTGGCCGGCATGACTAGACGCCAAAGGCGCACGGAACGCTGTTACCTTCCCACCGTAGTGGTCCCTATTTTTCTACTTGCATTTTTACGTGCTTTCGAACTGCTAGGTTGGCAGAAGCTGGGACGAGTAACAGGCGCTCACTCTGTTACGCAGCACTCGGGATTCGACCCGCCAAACTGCCGATCTTCTGATCGACAAGCTCAGCGTCCTAACCCACTGAGCCAATTTAGCCTCTTATAAATTACGGAAGTGAAAAATATGTGAAAGATTAAAACAAACTGACATTAAAATGTTACTAAAAACTGTGCTAAAACCACAGCTACAAGAGCCAAGATCATCTTTGTCGTTCTTGTCTGCATGTTTCCAGGGTCTCACCATTTTTGTACCGTGGTGACCAGAACTGAATGTGGTACTCCCAATGTGTCCTCACTAGCACAGAATAAAATGGTGTTACCTCTTCCAGTGATTTTGATACTGCCCCTCTGTTGATGCAGCATTGCAGAACTGCATTGGTGTTTTTGGCAGCTGCAGCACATTGCTGACACATACCGAAGTGGTTGCGCACTAGATCCCTCTCACCACTGTTCAGCCAGGTACTGCCTGTCTCCTACCTGTGGATCTGGTTTTTCCTGCCTAACTGCAGGACATTTCTTTCCTCACCACTGAACTGCATCTTGTTGAATAGGGCCCAAAGCTCAAGTCTCTCAAGAGCCTCCTGAAATAATCTTCAGTCTATCTTCTAAAGTTTTAGCAGTCCCCCCCTCCCCCCCAGGTTTCTGTCGAGTTTGATTCTGCCTTTTTAGTTATCAACAATGCTCCTCCATTTCCAGCCTCGTGTCATCTGCAAATTTGAAGAACATTCCTGGTTTTTCCTGCCTAACTGCAGGACATTTCTTTCCTCACCACTGAACTGCATCTTGTTGAATAGGGCCCAAAGCTCAAGTCTCTCAAGAGCCTCCTGAAATAATCTTCAGTCTATCTTCTAAAGTTTTAGCAGTCCCCCCCTCCCCCCCCAGGTTTCTGTCGAGTTTGATTCTGCCTTTTTAGTTATCAACAATGCTCCTCCATTTCCAGCCTCGTGTCATCTGCAAATTTGAAGAACATTCCTTCTACTCCCTCCTCTAGGTAATTTATTTATTTTTGGTTATCAAATTTATAGGGCTGCCCATTTCATACAAGGGAACTTTGGACAGCGTGCAATAAAACCAACCATTAAAACTGAATATAAAATCGCAAGGAAACTCATGGCACAGAGGTTCAGCACATACCTTCCTAGGAACATCCAGAACTCCCACACCACTGCACTATGCAGCAGCCAAAGCCTCTGGACCAGGCATATCAAACTTGTGACGTCACACGATTTCCCCCCCATTGCCGGCAATGGGGTGGGCGCGGTTTTGGCGTGATGCATCCGGACCATGGGCTGGCAGTTTGACATACCTGCTCTGGAAGTTCCTCCAGGGCAGCCCCATACAGATCGCGGAGGTGACCAAAGCAGGAGGAGCCTCATGCCCGAAGATGAGTGCCCCACAGGAAGTTGCGCTAAGGCCCTCCAGCCCTTCTGCTCCTTGAGCAGGAGTCATGAGTCCAGAAGGACCCCCAAACTGAACATTGGGGTCTATTTGGGATAGTATAACCCCTTCCAATACTTTATAATTTGCTTAAACGATATATATGGTTCCCCATCTCAGTCTAATGATTTTTGGTTATCAAGAGCAATTTAATAACACGCTCTACCTGGGGCTGCCCTTGAAGAGTATTCGGCTGGTGCAACTGGTGCAGAGTGCAAGGTGGGCGTGCGCAGTCTTGGCAGCCCCTCGGGTTGCACATCTAACACAAGTCAGTGTGCGAGCTGCATTGGTGGCCAGTTTGGTTCTGGGGGGGGGAATCAAAGACGGGCTTACTTGTCTGGGGGCCTCTGAGGGGAGAGTGCAAGAAGACCCCATTCCCCTCCCACCCACCTCTTTTGGTTCTTGCAGGTGAGCTTTTAGCAGTTTTGAACATTTTAATGCCAGTTCCTCTTAAACTTTTAAAATTATTCATTTGTTCCTATAATTTATAAGCCACCCGGAGTCACTTTGCAGGGCAGTGGGGAGCATAGGAACCTAACAAGCAAAGCATGCAAACGGGACCCCTCACCCACCCAAGATTCTGCCTGGGGCCCAGTTTCCAACACCACCATCCTTGTTTAGCTGACGCCAGCCAAGGGTGCCGGGCCCACCAAAGACCCCCCCCCCCGGAAGAGGTCGCTGCCGCTGTCCCCCCCGTCACCTCCTCGAATGCGGGGCCCCTTCCAACTGACCGGTGGGGGGAGCAGCTACAACGGGTCTCTCAAGAGCAAAGGTTGTGTTTTTTGAGGGGAGGGGGGGGTCTCCCAAGCCGCAGAGTCTAGGGTAGGGGGCTGGCTGAGGAATTCTGGGAGTTGAAGTCCACGTCATAAAAGGGCCAAGTTTGAAGAGCCCTGGTCTAGGGGCAGGGGTAGGCAACCTCGGCTCTTTTATGACTCACGGACTTCAACTCCCAGAATTCCTGAGTCAGCATAGCTGGCTCAGGAATTCTGGGAGTTGAAGTCCGTGAGTCATAAAAGAGCCGTGGTTGCCTACCCCTGGTCTAGGGAGTCCACCGAGCAGGATCTCCGCAGACTTGAACCCCAGAGCCTTGCCCGGCCAAGGGGAATTCGAGGTAGAGCAAAATAAGGCTGGAAAAAGAAAAGAAAAAAAAAAGAACGACGGTGTAGCTACAGCCAGCCACGTCCAGGCAGCCTCTTCTCCGCATTCCTTACTCGGGAAAGAAGAGGGTGGACCAGATGACCTTCGGAGGTCCCTTCCAGCTCTGAGATTCTGTTACGAAGGGGGACTTTAAAGAACTGCGGGCGGCGATGCCGGTGGGGCGGGGCAACACCCGAGAGAGCAGCGGAGGCCCCGAGAGCCTGGATCAGGGGTCGGCAACCTCGGCTCTTTTATGACTCGTGGACTTCAACTCCCAGAATTCCTGAGCCAGCATAGCTGGCTCAGGAATTCTGGGAGTTGAAGTCCACGAGTCATAAAAGAGCCGAGGTTGCCGACCCCTGGCCTGGATCAAGGACCGCCCGCCTGCAGCGGGTCGTCGGGGAGGGAGCCCCCCCCACCCCAACCCCCTTGACACCCCCCCCGGGGCGGGTACCTGGAGGCGGAGGTGGCGGCGGGCGGGAGCGGGTTGCGCAGCGTCACCACGCACTCCAGCGCCTCCCCCGCCAGGAACGCGGCGCCCCGCTGCAGCGACGCCAAGACCTCGATCATGGCCGCGCGGACGGGGGGGGGGGCGGGCCACGTGGACACGGGCGCACGCGCACGCGCACCCTCTCTCTCTCTCTCTCTCTCTCTCTCTCTCGGCGGGGCGGGGCGGGGCGGGGCGGGGCGGAGCCGCCGACCACGCCCCGCCCCCTCCCCTTTCTGGCTTGGCGACGCCGGTGGATCGGCTGGTTGCGGCGCTGGCCGATCCAGCCATGGCGACGCGGGGCTGCGCGGGCTGCGGGCGGGGGGACACTGGCGGGGCGGCGGCGGCGGCGGCGGCGGCCGAGGAGCTGCTGATGAGCCGCTACGAAGGCCGGGCGGCGGGTCGAGGCGTGCCGCGCTTCGGCTGGCGGCTCTGCCTAGCCCACCGCTTCGCCGAGCGCAGGAAGCCCCTGCAGGCCGGGGACGTCTCCCCCGGGCAAGCCCTGCGGCACCTGGGGCTGGCCTTCAGGTAGGGGGCGGCCCTTCCCCCGGGAGGGAGGGGAGGAGGCAGGCGGGAGGGGGGGGGCGCCCCTCCCCAGGCCTGAGACGCTGCGCCCTCCCTCCCTCCCTCCCCGGCAGGTACCTCGGCTGGTGGTACCGGAAGACGCGCGTGGAGAAGCGGCAGCCCTTCATCGACCTGCTGCACCCGCAGCCCCTGCGCCCCATCTACGGTAGGGCCCGCCCGCTCGGAGGTGGGGGAGCGAAGACGCGCTGGGGCCGCTGACCGCCTTCCTCCTCTTCCTCTTCCTCTTCCTCTCCCTTCTCCGCAGGTTGCCCGCTGGGGGGCCTGGGCGGCGGCACCGTCACCCGGGGCTGGCGCGGGGACTTCTGCCGGTGGCAGCTTTTGCCGGGCCTCTACCAGCACCGGACCGTGGTGGCCGACCAGGTTTGTCGGGTGGGGTGGGGGTGGAAAAGCAAGAAGGAGCGCCCTGGGGCTCCTACCCCACCCGGTGTGGCCCTTCGCCGCGGCGCCTTCCTCACGGGTGGGGTCTCTTGCCTTCCCGCCCCAGTTCACGGTCTGCCTGCGCCGGAAGGGCCGGACGGTCTACCAGCAGGTGCTCTCCATCGGGCGACCCAGCCGGCTGCAGGGCTGGAACTGGGGCTTCTGCGGCCACTACGCTTTCTACCACGCGCTCTACCCCCGCGCCTGGACCGTCTACCAGCTGCCCGGGCAGGAGGTTGTGCTGACCTGCAGGCAGATCACGCCCATTATTCCGCACGATTATCAGGTAAGCACCCCCACCCCCGAGTCGCGGCAGCGGGGAAGGGCGGCCCTGGCAGGGCTTTGCATTATGAGCCCCAGGCCCTCCTGTACGTGGGACATGACCCTGGGCCTTTCCAGGGAAAGGGACCCCCCCCCAGGCCTTCCTGAGCCAGGACCTTCCCGCAGAGACCCCCTTAATTGGAGCGCCCCCTGCGGAGGAAGTCCCGGTTCTTCCCCCCTGCAGTTGCAGCTCTGCCTTGTGCCCCTCCCATTGGCTTCCCAACCACACACCTGCTGGAGTTACCTGCTCCAGCAAATTTCCTCATTTGGCGCTGCTGCTTGGAGAGAATATCCCTCCTCGGGCTCTGTTATTTTTAATCGCTCTCAAAATCTTTCTGAGTGATTATATTTGAAGCGCAACTTCAGGTTTGAGGTTGCAATGTAAAAGGTAGCTGAGCCAGCCGTAGAGTGAAGCAGGCTGTAGATGTGCCCTTCCAGGTGACCACGGTGCCCCCTTCCTCTGGCCCTTTTCCAGTTCATGGAAGTCAGGGGCCAACCAGGAGCAACAGGAAGGGGTCAGCCAGCAAGAGCAGTATTGCTTGGGCAGAAGGGAGACTGTTGTTGCCCCTGCCCTGGAGCCGTCTCCTTGTCATTCTAGCGGGACAGAGATGCCCTCCATGAGAGGCAGTCTGTCGGATCCCACGCAAGGCTTTAAAGGTGGTAATTAGGATTTTGAATTGCGCTGGAAAAGCACAGTGGCGATGTATGTGGAAACCCAAATTACATGCGCCATCGTGTTCTGGGCTGGTTGAGGTTTCGGGGGGTGTCTTTGGGGGTTGCCACATGTACAAAGTATTGCAGGGGTCCAAACAGGAAGCGACGGGGGTGTAGGTAAGAACAAGTGGGGCCTCCTGGTCCAGGAATGGGTGCAAACACAGTGCAAGATAATCCTGGATAAATGTCCAGCAGGAGCTTGAAGTTCAGGCACCCCCCCCAGTTAACGTGCACACCCATTGTGTGGAGGAGTGCTTTCTCCTCGAGAGTTAAGGGTAACGACTCTCCAGATTCTGGGAAGATCCAAATGCCCAGAGCCCCTCTGTCTTGCTAGGATTGAATCCATGCCCCCCAGCCAGACGGTCACAGCCTCCGGGTACTGGAGAAGCCCCCAAAGGGCATTGCCCATGCAACGGGGGACAGAGATGCAGAATTGAGTGTCATCCTCAACCCCATGGTGTTGAATAACCTCCCCTAGGGGTGTAAAGGGGAGCTGAGAGACGCACACCCCTAGACACGCAGATAAATGGGCCTTTCCATTCCACCCCCAACCCAACTGATTCTAAGTGAGGAGGAAGAGCGTCTCAATGTGGGGTGCCCCCACTCCCTTCCCCTGCAGTCAGCCCAACAGGATGCCTTGTCTGATGCCAATCCAAAGCCTCTGGGAGATTCAGGGGGACCAGGACGAAGGCAGCACGCTCCTTAGGAACTCTCTAGAGCAGCGTTTCCCAACCTTAGGAACTTGAAGATGCGTGGACTTCAACTCCCAGAATTCCCCAGCCAGCTGGCTGGGAAATTCTGGGAGTTGAAGTCCACGCATCTTCAAGTTCATAAGGTTGGGAAACGCTGCTCTAGAGGTCACCCACAAGCACAACTGGGGCCCTCTCAGCAGCATAACCAGGCCTGAAGCCCATCTGTCTTTTGGGCAACCCGGCCATCCTGTTGGCATGCTGCATGGTGAAAGCGGCAATAGGGTTGATGTCTCTACGGTGGGTTTCCTAATCCAGGCCTGGCATGGTGCAGGAGCTGGTCTCTGGGCTGCCTGGAGGTGTTGCAAGTTAGAGCTGTGGGATGCATGAGAGGGGTGGAGATTTGGAGGGGAAGGAAAGCAGGCAGGGCCGCCCGAGAGAGGCAGTAAAAGGCTGCACAGGCAGTCTTCGACCTACGACCACAATGGAGAGCACAGAGTTTGTTAAATGAGTCGCATCTGATTTTGTGATCTACCACCATAGATAAGCGAATCACTGCAGTTGCTAAGCAAATCATCTGCCCTCCCACCCCATTGACTTTGCTTTTCGGAAGCTGGCTGGGAAGGTCGCAGAAGAGGACCACGTGATGTCAGGATGCTGCGACCGTCGTAAACACGTGCTGGTCGCCAAGCGCCTGAATTTTGTTAACCTGGGAGTGCTCCCATGATGGTTGTGAGCGAGATCAGTTGCAAGTCTTTTTCCAATGACGTTGTAACTTTGGGCCTCTCAATGAACGGTTGTAACTTGGGGGACTATGGGGTGGTCAATGCTTTCTAGACAAAAGTAGACTTTCTTATGGATGGGGGGGGAACACATTTGCTTCTTAATCTGGTTGCACCCGGGCGCCGCTCCTGGAAGGGGTGGGGAGGATCAGGCTGGGCAGCCTGTGGGGGCTCTGACCCCACACGCGCCAACTGTGTGTGCTTAGGATTCGAGCCTCCCGGTGGGCGCTTTCGTCTGGGAGGTGGAGAATGAGAGTGCGGAGGAGGTGGAGGTCTCCATCATGTTCACCTTCCAAAACGGCACAGAGACCAAGGATGACCGCCAGGGCGGCCACTGGAACGAGCCCTTCTGCGTGGAGAAGGAGGGCTGCTGCGTCCGTGGGGTGATGCTGCACCACGTGACCCCTGCCAACCCTTACACCCTGGCCATCTCTGCCCGGGAGAAGGTAGGCCCCTCGGAGATCCCGCAAGACTTAGGAACGGTCCGTGGGCAGCAGCTGGGACCAGACCCTTCCATGCCCTTTGGGGCGCTCTCTTGCAGGCGTGCAGGGAGGCTTCTTGGAGTGGCAGCAGTGACCCATTGTGGCTTCTTTGCCACCTCTCTACTTTCGAGGCCCCGAGGCGGGGTGGGTGAATTCCCCACCTCTGGTGCCTCTGGATTCTAGAAGGCCTATTCTTCCCCTATATCGTTCCCTTCTTTCTTGTTCCTTCCCCAGGCAGGTGTCACTGTTACCCACCTCACAGCCTTCAACCCTGCTGGCACTGGGCAAGAGGTTTGGCAGGATCTCTTGGCAGATGGCCGGCTGGCATCTCCTCAAGGTGAACTCTGGACTCTAAGGTGGGCAGAGGAAGGCAGGAGGCCAGGCTCCTGACGCTCACGGCTCTCTTGTAGGTCAGAGCCCCCCTACTGAGAAAGGGGAGGTGTGTGCAGCAGCCGTGTGCGCCACGTGTGTGGTGGCGGCTCACGGCCACGGAGTGCTGGAGCTGGGCCTGGCCTGGGACATGCCTCGTGTTCGCTTTGGATCGGCGGAGAAGGAGCATCGCCGGTGGGTGCCTCTTGGGAAGGGCTGGCTCCCGGGGGTCTCTCTGCTTTGGGTGTGGACACACTTGGGCAACTCACACAGCTCTGCCTGTGGAGGGTCTCCAGGGCTGGGCCACCATGCAGCACACTCATGAAGCCAACCCTAACCTGATCTAGAAGATGGGGCTGTCTCAGGATCAAACTGTGGGGCGGAGGGGGCAGCCCTGCTTGGTGCAGACATCCTTTCGCTGTCCCTGTCCAGCCTGCCGGGTGGGGGCAAAATCCATGGCAGCAGCCCCACAACAGTCCCAGTTTCCCAGGCAGCCTCTGGGAAAATTGCTTTCTCCCCCACCCCCGATCTGGAGGGTCCCCTGTGTGTGACGGGGACGTGGCCTCTGGGTGGGCTGTCTTTGCTTCCTGGCTCATGCTGTGGCTGAGGGTCCGTCTTCCTCTCTGCCCGCAGGTGGTACACCCGCTTCTTTGGCAGCGACGGGAACGCCTGCCCGGCACTCTCCCACCATCTCTTCAGCCGCTACAAGGCCTGGGAGGAGAGGATTGAGGCCTGGCAGGGCCCCATTTTGGCAAACAGGTAGCACCCTGCGGCTGAGAGGCTTCTGAGGTGCAGGAAGGTGCCCAGGCCGGAGTTTTCCCACACTCCCTCTACTGAGGTGCCGCCATGATCCACTCCAGCCAAACTCAGCTGCTTCCAGGCTGTCTCCTCCCTCCGCCCTCGGTTCCTTCCCCCCCATCTGTGGCTGTCCAGACTCTCTGAGCGTTGGGGACTGCCTCATTCCTGCTGAGTGGGTGGCTGCACCCACGCTCTCCCTGGGTCACCAGGCCAGGTGGGCAGGCCCTCTGGGGGGGTGTCTCCGGGCAGACTGAGATTGCCCCTGGGAGGGAGCCCCACTGAGGACCCGCATGTGCCTCTTGCAGCGACCTGCCCCCCTGGTACAAGTCAGCCCTCTTCAATGAGCTGTACTTTCTGGCCGACGGAGGCACCCTCTGGCTAGAGCTACCACCCAAGGACAGGGATGCCCTGCGGGACACCCAGGGCCTCTCCCAGCTGCTCCCAGTCTTGCAAGAGTACGGGAGGTTTGCTTATCTGGAAGGTGAGGTTTTGCTTTGGGGCCCAGGTGGGGCATCCTGGCTTACTCCTGGAGTGAGCTCCAGGTGTTTCCGGCATGGCAGTGTGATGCGCAGCTGCCACTACTTTCTGCTTCCAGGCCAAGAGTACCGGATGTACAACACTTACGACGTACACTTCTACGCTTCCTTCGCGCTCGCCATGCTGTGGCCTAAGCTAGAGCTCAGCCTGCAGTACGATGTGGGTAGGTGCCCTTCCCCTTGAGCTCTGAACATTGGGGGGTGGCCTTCCTCGGCCAGCATTGGAAGAGGTCTGGGCTGGAGGGGTGCCCCTGGCAGGGATGGGAGGAAATGCCCACCCCTCGAGCTGTGTTGAATCCTCCTGATGGCCTGGCCTGTGCTTGGCTGGGTGTTTGGGCTGCTGCTAACTGCCCTGCCCTGCCTGCCCCAGCTGCTGCGGTGCTGAACGAGGATGCTCGCCCTCGGCAGTACCTCATGAGTGGACAGACGGCCCCGGTGAAGCTGCGCAATATGGTTCCGCATGACATTGGAGACCCAGGTAAAGCACCTCGTGTCCGGATGCAGTTCAGGCCTCAATCTGCAGCTGCACGGATAGCGAGCTCACAGCAGCTGCCCTTAGCAAGGACTTCAGCAGCTGGGGCTTGGGGCCTTGCTGCGTGGGGGAGGGTGTGGACCTTCTTGGGGCTGGGCCTCAGGAAGGTGGCTGTCTCCAATTTGCTTGAATGCATCCCCAAGACAACTTCCCCTGTGGCCGCTTTTAGGGTGAGCGGGGCTGTTGGGGAAGGAGATTGTGCACGCACACCCCTTCTGTGACCCTGGGTGGGTGGGAGGAAGCCTTGGGCGTCTCGGCAAAATTCCCTGAGAGCCTGCAAGCATCTCGGAGGTCAGCTGGTCACAGCCTTTGGGTTGTGTGGTCCCTCCTTGGGCTGCGGAGGAAGATGGTGGGGCCTCTTACAAGCTGGGAGGGGGTGAGGCTTTCTGGGAATCAGGGCTGCCACACCTTCCCCTGCTCTCTTCGGCCAGACGACGAGCCCTGGCAGCGGGTCAATGCCTACCTGATCCACGATACGGCCACCTGGAAGGACCTCAACCTGAAGTTTGTGCTGCTGGTGTACCGGGACTACTACCTCATGCAGGACGTGGCCTTCTTGCGGGACATGTGGCCCATCTGCCAGGTGCAGTGGCAGGGAGGGCGGGGGCTGCCAGCTATCCAGGCTCCCCCCCGCAGACCCCTCCTCAGACTCCTTTGCTTCCTTCAGGCCGTGGTGGAGTCGGAACTGAGATTCGACACAGACGGGGATGGTCTCATTGAGAACTCGGGTTTTGCTGACCAAACCTATGATGCCTGGGTGGCCACTGGAGCCAGGTGGGTGATGGGGCAGGAGCCTTGCCCTCCTCCCACATCCTAGAATCCAGCTCAGAAAAGCCTCTTGCTGTGGGTGTCAGGAGCCCCTCTCCAGCCTCTGTGTGGAAGGGCTGACAGAGCCCTTCTCCTCGTCCCCTCAGCTGTTGTGTGGCCTGGGGCTGTTTGATGTAGCCTGGCACCTGTTTCTTGCTGTCCTTTTATATTTCCTTTCCCCTAAGTAGCAGGGGTGGGTGGTCTTCTCTCAGGGGCTTTGAAACATGATCCTGAGACCCGAGTGCCCAGTGCTGCGCCCCATTTCCAAACCTACTGTAGCCTTTCTGGAAGATTCTTTGACTCACTGAGCCTGTCAGCCAAAGACCCTGTGCCCAGAGGGAGGTCCTGGTGGCGGACCCAAGCAACCAGATCCACAATTGTAGAATTCAAACCAGCTACTTTATTATAGTCTGTTATATAGGAATCTTCCCAGACTGCTTGCCTTCCCTTGGAAACAGACAGATAAGGTTGCATGGACCCCGGGGTGCAGGGGAGGGGTCAGTCCTGGTTCTCTTGCGGCTGTGCAACCATTCAAAGCTAATTCCTGCTTGAGTTTCCCCCCTCCCCTGAGCCCCTCCTTCCCCAGAGTGCCTTGCTGCCTTCCCTGGCTGAGGGAATTGCAAGGACCGCCCCCCCCCCCGCCTGCCTCCCCTGCACAACACCCCTGGTGGCTGGGTGCCCCGATGTGACGCTTCCGTGGAGAGAATGGCTGTCCTGCTGATGGGGCTGGGCATTCTGGTGCCCTGTCTGGATGAGGCCAAAGAGGAGGAGAGAGGTGGGTGCCCTGCTCTGCGGAGTTGGTAGAACTAAAAGGGGAGGGGGGAGCAACAAGCCTTGGTGGAGCAGTGGGCTAATGCCTCCTTAAGTAACACCAGCTGCCAGCAATTAGTGCAGGTTCGAGTCCCACCGGGCTCAAGGTTGACTCAGCCTTCCATCCTTCCGAGGTAGGTAAAATGAGGACCCAGATTGTTCGGGGCAATTAAGCTGACTTTGTAATAATGCCACTTGGGGGGGGCGAAAGCCCTAATAAGCAGGCATATACATAGAATGAAGGCTATTGCTAAGCACATTGATTTGTGCTTTAGAATTGTAAGCCGCCCTGACTCTTCGGAGAAGGGCGGGATATAAATGGGATTAAAATAAAAATAAATAAAAAAACAAGTCCCATGGCCTTGATCCAAGGGCTTACTCCGTGGCCTCTGCCCCTGTAGTGTCAGGGAGGGAGAGGATGGTGGCCTGGTGGGAAATAGAGGCGTCAGGAGGGCCAAGTGCTCCTGAAGAAGGTTGCGCCAGGAAGAGGCTTTCCCCCTCCCCCAATTCCTTGGGGTGGTTGGGGGAAGTAAAGCAACCTCAGCCTTGTGGGATTCTGCTGCCAGTCGACACCAGCCCTGCAAGGTGGATGAGGACACAAGAGGGACAGAACTGTCCCTTTATGTAGATGGGCTGTGGGGATTGATCCCGCTTCAGCCTCCGGGGGTTGGCCAGTAGTGCCTGGCTGAGCCACTCCCAAGGGGTGTCTCATTGCCCCATCGGCTCTCTTTGCTCCTGTTTTCTTCGGGGTCCCCTGCCCGACCCTCCTCACCAGCCCAGGGAGTGCTGCTGGCAGAAGCAGACTCCCGGGGCACAGCTGCCTGGCCGTCTGCCCTCCTGATGCCAGGGAAGAGTGCTCAGCCGCCGCTCGGAGGGATGCAGGAGAAGTGGGGACAGGTGCCTCTCTTCCCCCCCCCTCCTTTGGGCAACCCCCTCCTCTCCTTTGCTTCACCAGTGCCTATTGTGGGGGCCTATGGCTGGCAACCGTCTGCATGATGTGTAGAATGGCGGAGGCCTTGGGAGATGGGCCGGCCCTTGAGACCTATACGGGCATCCTAGCTAAGGGCACGGCAGCATTTGAGCGGCTGCTCTGGAACGGTAAGTCCAGGCAGGGCAGGGGGCTCCTGTGGAGGGGTCAGCAGGGCTGGAAAGAGCCCCTGGCCACCATCTCCCCCTTCTCTCTTGCAGGGAAGTACTACAACTATGACAGCGGCCGCGGGCCCTCTTCGGACAGTGTCATGGCCGACCAGCTGGCCGGGCAGTGGTTCCTACGGGCATGTGGGTTGGGCGAGGGGCAGTCAGAGGTGAGAGCAGGGGCCATGAGCCTTGGAGGGGTGGCGGGGCTGTGAGTCGAGCCTCCACGAGTCTCCCTCTGGTCCACAGGTGTTCCCTCGCAGCCACGTGCTCAGCGCCTTAAAGACCATCTTCGAGCTCAACGTGCTCAGCTTTTCAGGGGGATCCATGGGGGCTGTGAACGGCATGCACCCCTCGGGACTGCCTGACACCTCCAGCCTGCAGTCGGACGAGGTGTGGGTGGGTGTGGTGTATGCCCTGGCCGCCACCATGATCCAGGAGGTGGGTAATGGGGACGGGGGAGGGTGGCAGGGTGGGTGCGGGATGCCAGCCCAGCTGACTGGGCTTCCTCTTGCCTGGCACAGGGCCTGGTGCAAGAGGGCTTCTGCACTGCCGAGGGCTGCTACAGGACCGTCTGGGAGCAGCTAGGCATGGCGTTCCAGACCCCCGAGGCCTACTGTCAGAGGAAGGTCTTCCGCTCGCTGGCCTACATGCGTCCCCTCAGCATCTGGAGCATGCAGCTGGCCTTGGAGCAGCGGGCAGCGCAAGGGCAGCCCTTCCCAGCTCCACCTGCGGCCAAATCCAGTGGTCCGTGAGCCAGGTGAGGCGGACAGGCAGTTGCCTCCACTTGACCCTCCTAAGCCAGAGCAGGTCCACAGGTGCCACCCGGGCTGCCCTGGGTGTGATATGAAGGAAGCCCCGCTGCCCCTCCACCCCTGAGACAGGGCAGAGCTGAGCTCTTTGGCAAGGGGGCAGCTTGGACGTCTCGGTCTTCGTCTATCTTCAACACCGCTTAGATTTTGCACACAATCACGCTCTGTATAATCTGAAGTTATTTTTAGATGATGAGTAATTTTAATTTAAAATAAATTGAACTTGGCAAGAAGACTTTGCAGAGCCCTTGATGATGACCATGACATTAGAAGGCAGCAGGGGCGTTGTTGCGTGGGTACCCCCGGCCAAGTGTAGGTGGATCTCCTTCCTGCAGACTGATCTTTCCTGGCTGTGTGTGTGTGTGCTTCTCTTTCCTTCCAGGGCAAGGGGTTTGCTGCAGCCCTGTTGCAAATCTCTCTGCCAGGGTCCTGCCAGCCTGTCCAACTGCTCCCAGGACCTCTGGAGACTCGGGCACAGGTGTGCTATCCACTGGGAGGGGGCAGGGCTTTTCAACCAGTGGTGCAGGTACCACCTGTGGTACATTGGCACCTGGCAGGTGGTACGCGACCAACCTAGAAAAGTTGTAGCAGGGGAGGGGAATGAGCTGAACCAGGCAGGACTGCACAAGCCTGAACGAGAGACGGCTGGAGCTGTAGGGCTGTCAGGGCTCAGCAGAAGCGCCAGGATCAGCGCTTCTTCTGACCTGTCAGGGCTCAGCGGAAGTGCCAGGATCAGCGCCAGGCTCCAGCTGGAGCTCGGCGCTGATCCTGGCCCTTCTGCTGAGCCCAAAAGAAGCGCCAATCAGCTGGAATGTTGCAGCATTTCCAGGGTTTTATGATTTACATTCAGATGCTTGGCAACTGGTTCATATTTGTGACAGTCCCAGGGTTATGTGAAGTGACCAAAACCTGCTGCAACCACCCAGCAGAGGGAGGGGGGAATAAAAACCAAACACCCCCCCCCACCCCTGCTGCCAATCCTCAGTGGAAATGCTCACAACAATGAAAACCTCGGACAGGAGGAAGAGCGCCGCCAAGCGGGCAGGCAGGTGTCTTGCTCAGCTGTGGCTTGGGGGGCACTTTTTTCAGTGCCATTGTAACTTTGAACAGTCACTAAGCGAACTGTTATAAGTCGAGGACTACCTGTACTTCATCAGTTTTTTAATTTTTTCCTTTTTTGGGGGGGGTCAAGACACCATGCATGTTGCCATATCCTAAAAGTGGTACAATGGGTGAAAAGGTTGAAAAGCTCTGATCTAGCAGACCAGGCTAGGCTTGGGCAAGGGGGGAAACTGGCTGCGAAGGGCTGACGTTGCCTTCTTCCAAAAATATTTGAAGTTTGGCCAGTCCCACCTGTGAACAGTGGATGTTGCCCCAGAGTCTTGCTCTGCTACTTTTCCATGTGCCTGTAAACCTTTTTTGTGGTCTCGTGGGCTTAATCTTTCACCTGTGTTCATTCACACAAACGCAGAACGTGGAACTCCATGTCATTCTTGCCCTGTGCAGTCAGCATGCCTGCCCTGACCCCGCCATCATTCTGGGTGTTCGGGTGTGGCTGAGATGTGGTCCTTTGGCACCTGGGAGCAGGGGACCTGTGAAGGCCGGACCACGTGAGTGGTTCCAGAGGGGGCCCTAGCTGGGAGGGGAGGATCACTCAGCGATCCACCCAGGAGAGGAGCCGTTGCGTGCCTCCTGAAAAGCTTGGCAACAGGATTGGGCCCTGGGCACCCTGAAGGCTTCATGGCAAACGTGCTGCATCGCTCGGCCCCAGCCCCTAGGGCTTCAGCAGCCTACAGAGAGACCCACCTTCCTGGAAGGTCAGAAAAAGCCTCTGTGCTTCCCCACTTTTCCCAGGGGGAGGTGAAGCCTCCTGTTGTGGGGCTCCCTTCACCCCAAAGCGTGGCTCTTGCGACACTGCATTGCAGAGGATGAGGCCCTGGTTAGCAGCGCCCTCTGGAGGCTGAGGTGCGACCCCATGTGGTTGATCTTAATGCTGCACCACCTGGTGGGGAAAACCTCTGCTCCATCTGTGGGGTCTGGAACAGCCCCCCCCAGAGCGAGCCAAGGGGACCTACAGAATGTGACACTTCCCCTCCCGCTGCCATTGCCCAAAGGCTGACCTCATGCAAGATGCCACCTTGCCTGCACCCAGCCCTGCCCAGCTGCCAGGAACCCCAGCACTGGGCAGGAAGGAGACTGCTGGAGCAGCACCCATTTCTGCATTGCCAATGGAAAGTGCCTTGCCAAGACTCCCTGCTGCTGCTGCAGAGCCCAGGGGAGCGGGGGGGGGGGGAAGCGAAGCCTGGGTGGTCTTACTGCTTCCCAGGCTGGGGGGGGGAAGCTCCAGGGCCTATAAGCCCCCACCCCAGAGGAGATGCCCTCAATAATTAAGGGAAATGACATTCTTGCTGGTGGCCATTGTGGCTGCCTGGTCAAGTCAAGCCCAGGCGCCAGGTACTTGGGCAAAGGCAAGTGTGTTTTTGGCAAAGGGACCAAGCTGGAGAGAAAGCCATTTGGTGGCCACGGTTTGAAGGCGTCTCTTCAAAGCAGCAGTGCAGGAGTCCCCCATCCAGAGAGCAAAAGAGTCCCAGGTCAGTCCTGCAGCCAGCTGGCCAGTGCTTGGCCCAAGAGTAGGAGGAGGGGGCGCATTGGCTCCCCCCTTCTGAAAATGAAACCAATGCCTGGAGGAGGAAAATGGGGACTGCAGAAGTGCTGTGAAACCGCAGCCAGACACCACCACCACACCTGGCAAAGGACAGCTTGGAGCTAAGGGGAGGGGGATTGGGGGCCATGTCACTTGTGTGCTATAGAAGGGGAAGGGGAAGGCCACAGCCTGGTCTCCCTGGTGGGGGGAGAAAGTGGGGAGAGTGCCCAGTGCATACTGCATCGTTTGTCTGCCTGCAAAGGAACTTCTGTTGCATCCCCAAGATGACTTGGGGGAGGCAGAGTAGGGTCACTGCAGGCTCCTCCTGGGGGCTGCGTGGCAACTTCTTCCAGGCTCCCAGGACGGGCCGTCTCGGACGTCCTGGCCCTTGCTTGAACTGCAGCCAAGGCACTAGTGGCTCCATACGATTGCCAGACTGTATGAAGATTACCAAGAACATCTTGCTTTCCAAAATCTCACTGACACTAAAAGTAAACACCTGAATAAATAAAGGAAGCCTCCCCCTCCCCCAGCGATGCTCAACACAATTCTCACTGCCACTTTGGGTTGGTTGTTGCTCTCTGAGCTTATTGGTTATTTTCTTGCAGACATTTCCAAAGAACCTCTAAAACCAGCCCCAACCAACACCCACAGGGCAAGATACTACCACAGGGGTCTTTAAACTTGGCCCTTGTAGGACTTGTGGACTTCAACTCCCAGAATTCCTCAGCCAGCATGCCTGGCTAAGGAATTCTGGGAGTTGAAGTCCACAAGTCCTACAAGGGCCAAGTTTGAAGACCCCCTGCACTACAACAGGGGTCCTCAACCTTGGCAACTTTAAGACTTGTGGACTTCAACTCCCAGAATTCCTCAGCCAGCAAAGCTTGAAGTCCACAAGTCTTAAAAGTTGCCAAGGTTGAGGACCCCTGCACTACAATATTAAAGTGAGAGGAAACCCTACTCCTTACTGGCACTGATGAAATTATCTAGTCGGGTCATGAACACACACACACACACACGCGCGCGCGCTTACCTGTCGGAGGATATGAGCTGTTTTAAATGCCCTTGTAAGAAGACAACCTTCGCAGCAAGCAGAAGCGCCTCACCCCCTACCCCCACCCCCCAAGTGGCGACAGGGAGGCGTCTCAGCCTGGAACTTCTGGCCCAGAAAGCCAAAATATTTTTGTTCGCTGACCCGATCTCAAGGATGGTTTGTCTTTATGCCGACCTAGTAGGAAGGGATGATGATGATGAAAAGAAGGTCACAGAGATAGGCTGATTTAAAACATTGCAATCTGCCTTGGGCTCCCCCCCCCTTGGATGAAAATGAAACCAACGCCCGGAAGGGGAAAACCGGGCCGAAGGTGTTTGAGCAGGGGTCTTCAAACTTGGCCCTTTTATGACTTGCGGACTTCAACTCCCAGAATTCCTCAGCCAGGCATGCTGGCTGAGGAATTCTGGGAATTGAAGTCCACAAATCATAAAAGGCCGCTCAACAAAGCCTCCGAGCCCCCCTGGCGGGGGGTTTCACTGCAAGTGCTGCATTGTTGCTTATCTGCACGTAAAGTAACTTCTGCTGCGTTCCCTCTCTCCACCCCTCACCCCCCCCCGTGCGATTCGCTCGCTTCAAGAGAGCCAGGGTTGGGCCACGATGGGCACGGTAGGGTCCCGAGGCTGTGTGGCCCTTGCGCCCAGAGGCTCGTTCCGCGGATCAGCTTCTCCCGGAGATCAACCTGGCCTGAAGGGGCATGGGTTGGGTTTTTATGTCATTTTTAATATCTGTATTTATTGTTTTTAGCTGGGCATATGTTTAATTTTCTTTTAACTTTTGTATTTTTGTATTTTTTATATATCTGCCCTGTTCACCACCCTGAGTCCTTCGGGAGAAGGGCGGTATATAAATAAAATTATTATTATTATTATTATTATTATTATTATTATTATTATTATTATTATTATTATTATTATTATTATTATTTATTCGCTGCTCGGGATCGGTCCCCCTCTCTGAATGGTGCTCATCTCCTCATCTGGGCGCCGTCGTTCCCGCAGAGCGAGCGAAGTAGCCAGCGCGGGGTGTGGGGGTCCCGCCGCCGCTCCTCTGCCTTCCGAGGCTGGGCGGGCGGCGGAGCGAGCGAAACTTCAGGGGGAGCTCCAGGAAACGGCCGAGGCGACTCGACCCTCTCCCCCATTCTTTGTACGAGTTCGGGACCTTTTTTGGAGAAATGGCAAGGCGCCCCCGACCCCCGCTTCTTCTCCCCAGGCGGACTGCAGTAGGTTTTTTTTTTAAATTCCATTTATATCCCGCCCTTCTCCGAAGACTCAGGGCGGCTTACAAGCTTAGCAGTAGCCTTCATTCTATGTATATGCCTGCTTATTAGGGCTTTCACCACCCCACCCCCCAAGCGGCATTATTACAAAGTCAGCTTGATTGCCCCCAACAATCTGGGTCCTCACTTGCTTCCCTTCGGACCCCACCAGGCAGGCCAAGGAGTAACTCGGGCAACGATGTGCGGGCTGGAAGGGGGGAGCGCGGGGGGTGGGGGGCGGCTGGCTTAACGCGGAGCGAAATCGCTGAGCGAAGCAGCCCGATCCTTCGCCAGTTTTCTCCAGAAGCTGAGAAAGATTTTCCGGCAGCAAACCAAGAAAAGAAAAAAAAAAGGCCTGGAGACCCTCAGGATGGCCTTCGTGGTCTGCCCCCCCTTGCTGCCGAAGTGCTGCTCAGCGCTCCCAGAAGGCCAGCGATTTCGCAGAAGCGTCCGAGCCCTCGGCCGCGGATCCTGCCCCCCCTCCCAGCCGCGCGGGATGGAAGGAGGCGGCAATTCGGGGTGGGGAGAGCCGGTGCGAGCGGGGCTTTATAAGGGGCGTCCCGCTTGGGGCTGGCACGTCTAGATTCCTGGAGACCACCATGGCGATGGGCCTGGCAGCTCTGGGGCTCCTCGCTTGCCTGCTCGGCTGCTCCGGCACCTTTGCCAAACCCCCAAATTCGGAGCGAGCCGCCAAGGTCAGATCCGGGGTAGCGGGCAGAGGGTCCCAGCCACCCCGGGAAAACTCCTTGCCACCAGCCTCTGCTCGGGTGGGCGGCAGGAGCAGCCGGTGCGAGTCGGCGGGCTGCGCAGAGGGTGCCGCTTCCTCGGGGTTGATCGCACCCGGTGCCGTCGCGCTGAGCGCCAGAAGCCCTGGGTCCCCGACGGACGGACGGACGGACGGACGCCCGCCCAGCGTTTCCTCCTCCGTGCTCGGCCGCGACACCGGCAGCTTGCCGTCGGAGCTAGCGCTCTCGCTCGCTGCGCAGATGGCAGAGCGATTCGCCCGCGGGGTGTCGTCCCGGACGCGGTCTGGCAGGCGCCTCGACCGACGGACTTGGGGATGGCCGCCTTTGCCAGCCCCACCCGGCGTGGGCATCCCCGGGGGACGGGCACCTGGGAGGAGCGGGTGTTTTCAGATCCCCCGGAGAAAATGGATCCCGTCTCTCTCTACCTGTTGGACAGCTGGGCTTGGCTAGCGCGGTGACTCGCTTTCCTCCCCCCTCCCGCTCTCCTTTAGTGTGCCCTGACTGGCAACTGGGTGAGCGACCAGGGCTCCAAGATGGTCATCTCCGACAGCAATAATGCTGGGATGTTCAGCGGCTCCTACCTGACGGCCATGGCTGCCACCGACAACACCATCCGGCCCTCCCCTCTGCAGGGCATTCAGCACCAGGTGGAGGAGCGGGGCCAGCCCACCTTTGGCTTCACCGTCAACTGGAGCTTTGCTGGTAGAGCTACTCGCTATTTGGGGTGGAAGAACGGGGAGGAGGGAATCTAGTGGATCTCCCCTTCCTTAGATCTGCTTCTTGCAGGTTCTTTTACTGAATGTCCCCACCACCACCATTAGCTAGAGCTGCCCATAAGATTCCTTCAGCCTCCGGGTACCACTGGCCTGGAATAAACCATTGGGAGGTTTATTATTTATTTATTTATTTATTTATTTATTTATTTATTTATTTATTTATTTATTTATTAATGGGACTTATATCCCACCCTGTCTCCCGAAGGACTCAGGGCGGCTAACAACAATAACATACAATAAATACAGAAATTAAGATAAAATTAAAATTAAAGGCCTCTGTACAATACATTAAAATTAAAAATTAAAATAAATTAAAAATTAAGAGTTAAAAATTGTAAACATAATTGCAGAAAGCTGGATAAAAGCCAGTCCCGTGGAGTTGGGGTGTGTGTGTGTGGGGGGGAGAGATCGGTGCCGGCGGGATCCCGCTTGGATGTGCCGGAGGCTGCAGGCTGCCCTCCAGTACCGGTTGATCTATGGAACACCTCCCCCCCCCTTCCCAAGTGCATTACCTGCCGGTGAGTCTCTGGCTGATTCCTCCCTCAGACTCCACGACCGTCTTTGTGGGCCAGTGTTTCCTAGATGAGGACGGAGAGGAGCAGCTGAAGACAACCTGGCTGCTCCGTGCGGAGGTGGGATCCGTGGCAGAGGAATGGGGGGCGACCAGGTAAGGAAAAGCAGGGGCTGAACTGCTGTGCCCCCTAACTGGAAGGGCCCTGGGCACCTCTCCTTTTCTCTCTCTTTCCTCCCCCCCCCGCCAAGTGGCTCTTGAAAGGACACCCCAACGGTTTCCCCCTCTCTGGGATCTTTCTGCACCCAGGGCTGAGCAGCTCCTGCGGGAGAAGCTGGAGACTCCGTTTCTCCCACTTCCCCCACAAAGAAACACAGCAAAGCTTTTGATGAGGTTCCCCAGGTCCCTCTCACTGAGAAGTGTGGTTTGGGTGGCACCACAGTCTGGGATTGCCCACAGCTGGCAACCCTCAGAGTTGGCATTAATGGCTCTACTCAAATTGGAGAGCAGTAGACCAGCACAGCCCCACATTTGTATGGGGCAAAGAGGCCACCTGGGTGCCTTCCCTGAGCTCAAGGCCTGCAGCTCTGCTGCTCCCCACCAAAGAGGCCCCCTTTGCCGCCACCTGGATGGAGCTGCTTCAAGAGAGGTCCCCAAAGCCCCAGGAGGCTTCACCCAGCCTGTTGTGGGTCAGTGTCCTTCCCCTCATCAGACGTGGCCTGCAATGCATGGCCAGGGACCTACCTGGCCCTGGCCACCCCTGAGAAACAGCAGCATCCATTTCCTTTACCCCTCCCCCTTTCCATTCTCACATGAGTGGGTGGGAGGAGGGAATTGGATGCTCAGCCTGGGGAGGGGACATCAATCATGCCACCATGATTTTTGACATTTTCCTCCCTCTGCTTCATTGCAGGGTTGGCACGGACACCTTCTACCGCACCAAATGAGAGAGTGAAGAGAACCAGCCTTCCGCGGTTTCTGCCTTTGGGGGGAAATGGGGGGGGCTGGGGGGGCCCTTTCTACCTCACCCATCAGATGCTTTTCTCCAATAAAATGTTTGCCTGAGCAGCATCAGCCTTCCTGATCTTTCAGAAGCTCCCTGGGTGCCAGTCTGCAGGTTTCCAGAAGAGGCTGGGTAGGACCCTCACCTGGAAGGGGGGGGGCTCAAAGCTAACTCTGGGGTTCAAGGCCTTTTCTGGTATTTTCCCCCTTATTTTGTCTTGGCTTCTCCCTGGGGGGAGACTGTTTTCTGCATGCAGACAGGCTTGATTTGAGGAGCCCTCAGAAAATGGGGGTGTAAGGGAGGTTATTCTCTGGTCTCTCTTGTCTTTAAATGTCTATGAAGATTCTTAGTCATCCAAGTCATAGTTGTCCCAAAGATGCTTTTTCATGAGGCAACTGGACTTTCTTGTTTTTCCTTTGAAGAAATTTCGCTTCTAATCAAAGAAGCTTTTCCAGCTCTGACTGGATGGAGGGGAATGGAAGGGTTTATACTCCTTGCAGACAGCTGGTCATTTGCATTCTTTTTGAGTGTCATTGAGGCCACCTGGAGGTTTATCTGTGTCCTCAGGGTCACCTGAATAATGCAAATGAGTGTGGAGCCTTCTTGGAACTGTTGAAAGGACTGTGTTGTAGACTGGAGATAGATGTCGTATCTCTCCCCCTCTGTTGAGAGACATTTTGGACAGAGCACCACCGCTTTGAAAGGGGGGGTCAAAGAGGCCATCTATGTCAAAACTGAACAGCCATCTCTCAACAGAGGTGGGTGGGAATACGTCCACAAGGCACTTGGAAGTTTCCCAAACAAGATAAGTACACAACACAAGACAATTCATTAGGCAAGAAAAGTCCAGGGTTCACAAGGCACGATCCAAAGTCTAGGCATGGTGTCAATCCAAAGCAAGGCAGGATTCATAATGACCAGGAAAAAGCCAAATAGGAAATGCATTGGTCCCAGCATCGCCTCCATCCATCTGCTGTGCTAAATAGCCAGCTTCTGGTGCAAGCCATCAAGAAGGGCGAGGCTTTCTCCTCATGAGTAATCTGGCTGACCTTCTCTGCTCCTGCCTTTTCTCTGCCCTATGTGTTCTTGGATCAGGTGCAGAAGGCACTTCCTCTTCCTCATTGCTGACAGCTGCAGCTGCATGCTTTCCCCACCTGAAGCCTCAGGGCTGTCCTGCTGCAGCTGTGCTTCAGCCAATCCTCTCAAACCGTTCCATTGACCAACTCCCCTCCAGATGTGCCTGGGACTGGTTCATCCTCCTGTTGTTTAAAATATAAATTATTGCAGCCTTTTTCTTATTTTCTTCTTGTGATAACACAGGAGCATAAATACCTGACAGTGGTTTGTTAAAAGAATTGTAGTTTAATATACAATATGAAACAACAATGTTCAGGGAGCAATATACAGAATGCAAGATAGTCAGTTATATTCAAATGGTTGAAGTGAGCAAACAGGTCCAACTGCTATTCTCCTCAGACAGTCTCTTAAAGAAATACTACCCCCAAATACTCTGATGACTCATTATCTATATATCACTTCTGCCGGTCAGCTACTAAATCATAATTACCTTGACACTCCTTCCATTTAGAGCTGAACGGCTGCTAGTCTGAATGCCTTTACCCAATTATGATGCTTGTCTGAACTCAAAGGCTTCGTTAATATATCAGCCAAATTATTTTCAGAATGGAAATGCTTTAACTCCATTAGTTTATTCTTTATTGCCTCTCTTGCATTGCAATATTCGTTATCTATATGTTTACTCCTGCTTCCGATGCGTCCTCCTGTTGCCATTGTTATACATGTAACATTATCTTCCCATACTGCAGGGGTGTCAAACTGACGGCCCACGGGCCGGATGCATCATAGCGAAACCGCACCCACCCCATTTTTTGCCAGCAATGGCAAAAAAGTTGCGATATGTCAGATCACGTGACATTGTGAGTTTGACACCCCTGTTGTGATTCAGGGTCAGCCTGTGGGTTCGGCAGTTGGGTCGGACGACTCAGAGGAGGAGGGGGGTGTTGAAGACCTTGCTGAGGGGTTTGAAGATCTTGCTGATGAGAGCCCTCAGCCAGGCCCCTCCCACTTGGTCACCACGGAGACCAAGCTGTGTGAGCCTGACAGCGTGGATGAAGATGACCCACAGCTGGCCCTGTTCAAGGACGCCCGACGCAGGAGGCAGTCAATTAGGAGTAAACAGAGGAAGGCAATGGGGCTCCTCGGAAGGAGGCAGAGAGAAGCCATGCCCTGAACTCTATATAAGGGGAATGTGTGGGAGGGCTGGTTTGCTGAAGGCAACCGCTTGGATAGTTCCTGTTTCTTAAAGCTCCTGTTTCTTGGTTTGTCTTGTTCCATTTGTTTTTGTTGCAATAAATTTGGCAGGCGTAATTCCAGCCTCTTGCCTTCTTGTAAAAGGGGTTGTCCCTGCCTTTTCTGCAGGGCCGGTAGCAGGCTGGTACAGAACAACCCCTGCCCTACTGCTATAGCCCCTTTTTTTCAATATTTACATCTTTTAGTAGTTGTACATACCAGGTTAACTCCAAACAGGCCTCTGACAATGCTATAAATTCAGCCTCTGCAGTTGAAAGTGCCACTGATGTTTGTTTTCTAGATTTCCATCCAGTTATATTGCTGGCAAATAATATTACAAAACCTGTGTTTGATTTTCTATCGTTCATATCGTTTGCCCAGTCACTATCACATAGCATTGTATCAATAGGTTATTAGATGATCTTTGTTGTGATTCAGGATCAGCCTGTGGATCCGGCAGCCGGCTCGGATGACTCGGATGACTCAGACGAGGGGGAGGAGGAGGGTGTTGAAGACGAACTTGCTGATGATGGCTTGGAGGCTTCGCAGAGCCCCCAGCCAGGCCCCTCTTCTCAGCTGCGCGAGCCCGACAGTGCAGATGAAGAGGACCCACAGCTGGCCCTGTTCAAGGACGCCCGACGCAGGAGGCAGACCAGTAGAAGCAAGCAGAGAAAGGCTGTGGGACTCTTCAGAAGGAGGCACAGGGAGGTCACGCCCTGAACTCTAATAAAGGGAGTGTTTGGGGAAGGGCTGGTTGCTGAAAGCAACCGCTCCGTTTGAGGATCAAAGTTCCGGTATCTTGTTTCATGTTTTGTTGCTTGTTTGTGTAATAAATCTTGGCAGACGTTTTCCAGCCTCAGACGCTCTCCAGCCTCTGCCGTTTGTACAGGGGTTGCCTTTCTGCAAGGCCGGTAGCAGGCTGGTACAGAACAGTTTGCTTTCAGCCTCCCACCCCTTACAACTATTATGGAGCAGCTTCGTGCCGAGAATGCTCAGCTCACTCAGCAACTCACTTTGCTGGCAGCTCAGGTGGCTCAACTGCAAGCACAGGTTCATGCTGCACCCCCACCCAGGAGAAAATGCCAGGTAGCAATGCCGGACAAATTTACAGGTATTCCTGAACTGTTTCCTGCTTTCCTGGGACAATGCCAGCTCTTTATCAGCGTGAGAGCAGCTGATTTCCCCACTGACCAGGATAAGGTGGGGTTTGTGTTAAGCCTTCTTTCGGGGGATGCAGCTCGTTGGGGCACGCCTCTGCTGGCTCAACCTAGCCCATTGTTGGACAACTTTGTGGGGTTTTGTGACCATATGCGTCTAATGTACGAGGACCCAATTAAGACGCAGACTGCCACCCGACGCCTGAAAGCTCTGAGGCAGGGTCAACGCCCCCTACAGGCCTATATCAGCGACTTCCGGCTGCTTAGCCAGGATTCCGCCTGGAATGAGGCTGCGCTCGTGGATGCCTTCCAGGATGGATTGTCGGAGGAGATGTTGGATGAGCTGGCCCGTGTGGACATTCCCTCAGACCTGAATGGGCTGATCCATCTTTGCCTGCGGATCGATGCTCGGTTGCAGCAGCGAAAGAGTCGCCGTGCCACCCCACAGACCCCTGCCGCCCCTGTTGTGCGTGAGCCCCCAGTCCAAAGGGAGGAGCCAATGGAGCTGGGTGCCGCCAGGTCTCGTCTATTGGTGACGGAAATGAACAGACGACGATCGGGGGGGTTGTGTTTTTACTGTGGGGACCCTGGACATTTGGCTGCTTCTTGCCCAAAGAAGCGTCAGCGGGCATCAGTGACCAAGCCTGCCCCGAGAAAGTCCCCTACTTTGCTGTTGGGAAACGCCCCGAGCCCGATCTAGACGGTGTGATAGATTGGGCGTCCCACAACAACAACACCGAGCGACGCCGTTCCGATGGTGCCTGTGAACCTCCACGGCATTTGATTTTGGAGGCACGTCTGATCCTTCCTGGCAAGCCAGAGGGGATTCCAGTCCATGCCTTAATTGACTCTGGGGCTACCACAAACTTTATGGACTCAGCCTTTGTGGCCAAATGGGCTGTTCCCCAGTGTCCGGTGGATCCGCCCATGTTAGTGGAGACTATCGATGGTTGAGTGCTCCTGTCCGGGCCTATTACGGCCGCCACGCAACCAGTATGTATGGCCATCAGTTCCCATGTGGAGGCCATCCAGTTCTACATCACTTCGGATCTGCACTTCCCCGTGGTCTTGGGACTGGCGTGGCTCCGGGCGCATGATCCACAGATCTATTGGTCTCAGAACTTGGTCACCTTCCCAAGCTTGCAGTGCGTGGACCACTCCCGCCATATCTGTGCCGGCCAGGTGGAGGGTTCCCCAGGGGTTTCCTTGCCTCCCGAACTGTCCGACTTTGCTGATGTGTTCAGCGAGTCAGAGGCGGATCAATTACCCCCGCACAGGCCCTATGACTGCTCCATTGACTTAGTCCCTGATGCGCCTCTCCCAGTGGGGCGTTTGTACTCCATGTCGGAGCCCGAGTTGGCTGCATTGCGGGACTTCCTGAAGAAGAATTTGGCTCGCGGTTTCATCCGGCCCTCGTCCTCGCCAGTGTCTGCACCCGTGCTCTTCGTCAAAAAGAAGTCGGGCGAGTTACGGCTTTGCTGCGACTACCGGAAAGTCAACGCCATCACGGTGCGCAACCGTTACCCGCTGCCCCTCATCCCCGAGCTCTTGGACTGACTCCGGGAGGCTAAGATCTTCACAAAACTGGACCTGCGTGGAGCTTATAACCTCGTCAGGGTTCGGCCGGGTGATGAGTGGAAGACGGCGTTTGGTACTCGCTATGGACATTTTGAGTACACGGTGATGCCGTTTGGTCTGACCAATGCCCCCGCTGTGTTTCAGCATTTTATGAACGACATCTTCCGAGATCTGCTGGACCAGTTTGTCGTGATCTATTTGGACGACATCCTGATTTACTCCCCGTCGCGTGAAATGCATCATCAGCATCTCCGTCAGGTCCTGCAGCGACTCCGAGATCATCGGCTGTTTGCCAAGTTGGAGAAGTGCCAATTCTACCAGGTGACCATCGATTTCCTGGGTCACCGCATTTCTCCTGAGGGCATCGCCATGGAGCCGAGTAAAGTTGAGTCGTTGCAGAGTTGGCAACCCCCGCGTCGCGTGAAGGATGTTCAGCAACTTCTTGGATTTGCCAACTACTATCGAACATTCATCCCTGGCTTTGCTGCCTTGACAGCCCCCCTTACCCGGCTCTTGCAGAAGAAGACTCGGTTCCAGTGGAACGCACCAGAACAACAGGCGTTCCAGGCTTTGAAGGAAGCCTTCATGAAGGAGCCCATCTTGAAGCATCCTGACCCGCAACGGCCGTTTGTCGTGGAGGCGGACGCCTCCGACATTGCCATTGGGGCAGTGTTACTCCAGGCAACGACGCCCAGCGGTACCCTTTTCCCTTGCGCGTATCACTCCCGAAAGCTGAACCCCTCGGAGCGCAACTATACCATCTGGGAGAAGGAGCTGCTGGCCATCAAAGCGGCGTTCGAGGCCTGGAGGCATCATTTGGAGGGGGCGCGGCATCAAATCGAGGTCCGGACAGACCACAAGAATCTGGAAAGCCTGCAGACCGCTCGGAATTTGAACCAACGCCAGATCCAGTGGTCTCTTTTCTTTGCGAGGTTTGACTTCCGGGTTCGGTACATACCAAGCGGGCACAATCAGAGAGCGGATGCTCTGTCCAGGAAGCCCGAATATACCTGAGTGGAAGACAAGCTTCTGCCCAGGACAGTGATCCCCGTCGAGTCTTTTGCTGCGGTGCGGGAGCCAGTTGATATATGGGCTCGGATCCGGGAGGCACAGCAGCAGGAGGCGTGGGTGGCTCAGCGGAAGGAAGAGGTGGGGCCAGATTCGCCTTGGTCGGTCACGGATGGACTTTTGTATTATCGTGACCGGCTCTATGTTCCGGGAGGGCCACTCAGGGGACTCGTCCTCAGCCAGTGTCATGATAACCCGGCTGCGGGGCATTTTGGCCTGTTCAAGACTCTGAACCTGGTTGTTGTGACTCAGGGTCAGCCTGTGGGTCCAACAGCCGGCTCCGATGTATCGGAGGACTCAGATGTGGGGGAGGAGGGAAACGAACCGGCTGATGATGATTTGGAGACTTTGCAGAGTCCTCAGCCGGGAACCTCTGCTCAGCTGTGTGAGCCCGAGAGTGCGGAGGATGATGACCCACAGCTGGCCCTGTTCAAGGACGCCCGACGCAGGAGGCAGTCGAGCAGGGACAAACAAAGAAAGGCTATGGGACTCCTCGGGAGGAGGCACAGGGAGACCACGCCCTGAGCTCTCTATAAAAGGAGTGTTTGGGGAGGGGCTGGTTGCTGAAAGCAACTCTTTTGCTTGAGAAGATTAGCTCTTGTGTGTTTACTATTAAATCTTGGCAGAAGCCTTTTAGCCTTGGACGCTTTCCAGTCTCTTCTTTTGAAATAGGGGTTGAGAGAAGAGGGCTGGTTCAGAACAGTTTGCTTTCAGCCACCCACCCCTTATTACTACGATGGAGCAGCTTCTTGCCGAAAATGCCCAGCTCAACCAGCAACTCACCTTGCTGGCCACTCAGGTGGCACAACTGCAGGCTCAGGTACATGCTGCCCCCCCACCCAGGAGGAAATGTCAGATAGCTATGCCGGATAAATTTGCTGGTAATCCAGAACTGTTTCCTGCCTTCCTGGGACAATGCCAGCTTTATATCAGCGTGAGAGCAGCTGATTTCCCCACTGACCGAGATAAGGTGGGATTTGTGTTGAGCCTTCTGTCGGGAGATGCAGCTCGTTGGGGCACGCCTCTGTTGGCACAGCCTAGCCCTTTGTTGGATAACTTTGGGGGGTTTTGTGACCATATGCGCCTAATGTACGAGGACCCGATTAAGGCGCAGACTGCCACCCGACGCCTGAAAGCTTTGAGGCAGGGTCAGCGCCCTCTACAGGCCTATATCAGCGATTTCCGGCTGCTTAGCCAGGATTCCGCCTGGAATGAGGCTGCGCTCGTGGATGCCTTTCAGGATGGCTTGTCAGAGGAGATGTTGGATGAGCTGGCCCGCGTGGACATTCCCTCAGACCTGAATGGGCTGATCCATCTTTGTCTGCGGATCGATGCCCGGCTGCAGCAGCGTAAGAGTCGCCGTGCCACCCCACAGACCCCTGCCGCCCCTGTTGTGCGTGAGCCCCCAGTCCAGAGGGAGGAGCCAATGGAGCTGCGTGCCGCCAGGTCCCGTCTATCGGTGACGGAAATGGACAGACGACGATCGGAGGGGTTGTGTTTTTACTGTGGGGACCCTGGACATTTGGCTGCTTCTTGCCCGAAGAAGCGTCAGCGGGCGTCAGTGACCAAGCCTGCCCCGAGAAAGTCCCCCGCTTTGCTATCGGGAAACGGCCCGAGCCCGATCTAGATGGTGTGAAAGATCGGGCGACCCACAACAACCACACCGAGCGACGCCGTTCCGATGGTGCCTGTGAACCTCCACGGCATTTGATTTTGGAGGCACGTCTGATCCTTCCTGGCAAGCCAGAGGGGATTCCGGTCCATGCCTTAATTGACTCTGGGGCTACCACTAACTTTATGGATTCGGCCTTTGTGGCCAAATGGGCTGTTCCCCAGTGTCCAGTGGATCCGCCCATGCTTGTGGAGACCATCGATGGTCGAGTGCTCCTGTCCGGGCCTATCACGGCCGCCACGCAACCCGTGTGTATGGCCATCAGTACCCATGTGGAGGCCATTCAGTTCTACGTCACTTCGGATCTGCACTTTCCCGTGGTCTTGGGACTGGCGTGGCTCCGGGCGCATGATCCACAGATCTATTGGTCTCAGAACTTGGTCACCTTCCCAAGTTTGCAGTGCGTGGACCACACCCGCCATATCTGTGCCGGCCAGGTGGAGGGTTCCCCAGGGGTTTCCTTGCCTCCCGAACTGTCCGACTTTTTTTTTTTTTTTTAAATTTTTTTATTAAATTTATTATTTAAAAACATTGGACACAGTACCAGCGAGCTGACAAACCTTTTTGTCTACAATGTTTAAATATATATATATATACATGTATATATGTACATCAAAAATACACTTAAATACACTTAGATTACAAATCGGTGAAATACCACAATATTTAAAACAGTGAGCTAGTCTGTAAAACCTAATAGAGACCTTTCTTTTTATCCATCCAAAGATACAATTTGTTCCAAATTCTATAATAGTCTGATTGATCTTTATTCTTTAATTCCAAAGTTAATTTGTCCATTTCAGCGCAATCCCAAATTTTCCTAATAACCTCTTTTTGTCCTGGGATCTCATTCTTTTTCCATTTTTGCGCAAATGATATTCTAGCTGCTGTGATAATATGGATCGTTACGTATAGCACATCTTTAGGATATTTCTCTTTCGTGATTCCCAACAAGAAAAGTTCTGGACTAAACTCCAGATCTTGTTTCAATATTTCTTTCAGCCAAATCCAAATCATTCTCCAAAATTTTTGTGTTTTACTGCAAGACCACCACGTGTGGAAGTATGTGCCTATCTCTTCAGAACACTTCCAACATTTGGGAGATGCTGTTGTGTACATTTTTGCTAAGCGGGCTGGGGGAAGGTGCCATCGGTAAAACATTTTAAATAAATTTTCTTTATACGATGAGGCCAGTGTTATCCTATTATTCCTATCCCAAATTGTTTGCCAAGTATCTAGGTCGATGTTATGTCCTAAATTGTTAGCCCAGATCAACATGGGGTCTTTCACTTGCTCTTCAAACAGCTTATATCCCAAAAGTAATTTATAAAAATTCCTTATTTGTTTAGAGTCCGGTCCCAATAATATTTTGTCCAATGCTGTTTCAGAGGTATATATCCCCCATTCATTTTTATCCTTCCTAAATCTCGATTGGATTTGTAAGTAGGCCCACCAATCGAGTTTTATACCTTGTAATTCTAGTTCATTCCTAAGTTTCAATTCCCCCTCCTCATTCAGAATATCCTTGTATGAGATTATGTTACCCAAATCAAACAGATTTGGGTAAACTATCGCTTCAAGGGTGGATAGCCAGACCGGTATTTTGGTGTAATTGTGAGATCTAATTTTTTTCCAAGTATTGAGTAGCGCTTGCCTGATCCGGTGTCTTTGAAAATGCGAGAAAAGACCTTGTTTCTCCGTCCATAGGAAGGCATGCCAGCCATATTGCAAATCGTGACCCTCTAAAGTTAATAGTCTTCTATTTCTCAAGATTACCCATTCTCTAATCCAGCTCAGGGCCGCGGCGTGGTAATATAATTCCCAGTCTGGCAATCCAAAACCCCCATTTTCCTTCGTGTCTTGTAAATATTTCAATTTAATTCTTGGTTTTTTCCCCTGCCAAATAAAATTTAGTGATAATTTATCCAAATTTCGAAAAAATTTAGAGTCGAGTTGAATTGGGATATTCTGAAACAGAAACAGGATTTTAGGCAGAATATTCATCTTAATGACAGCGATTCTTCCCAATAATGAGAGTTTTAGGTTTCCCCATCTTTCCAGGTCACCTTTTATTTGATTCACTACACTATCATAATTATCCTTTTTGAGTGAAGTGCATCTAGCCGTAATGTTAATCCCTAAATATTTTATTTTCTTGACTATTTCTATATCCGTGATTTCGGCCAGATTACCTTTTTGTTTATTGGTCATATTTTTAGCAATCATCTTGGTCTTATTTCTATTTATTCGCAGTCCGGCAACCTCACCATATTTAGATAATTCTTCCAATAGCTTTGGTCCCGTCTGACATGGATCCTCCATAATAAAAACTAGATCGTCCGCGAAAGCTTGCAATTTAAAGGTTTCCTTTTTAATGGTTAATCCTTTTATCTTTGGGTCGTTTCTTATAGTTCTCGTTAATACTTCAAGAGTCAATATAAACAGCAACGGTGATAAGGGGCAGCCTTGCCGTGTTCCCTTTTGAATTTGAAACTTGCTAGATGCTTCCCCATTAATAATTATTTTTGCTTCCTGATTGTCATAAATTGCCCTAATTATATTTATAAATTTTTCTCCCATATTCATAAAGCTAAGCTGTTGGCACAAAAAAGACCATTTAACATTGTCAAATGCCTTTTGGGCGTCTAAGAAAAGTAATGCCATCTGTTGTTCGCTATGTAATTCATAGTACTCCAATGTATCTAATATTATTCTAATGTTGTGCTTAGTGTGTCTCTTAGCGAGAAAACCATTTTGATCTGCGTGTATGAAATCATTCAGAAATCGTTTCAATCGTTCCGCTATAATTGATGTAAATATCTTGTAGTCCGAGTTAAGAAGTGATATGGGTCTGTAATTTTGGATTAATGTATGGTCTGTGTCATCTTTCGGAATAAGGGTTATGTTTGCCTCTAGCCAGGATTTAGGCGTCCTTGCGCCTTCTAATACTGCGTTAAATACCTCCACTAGGGGTTGAGCTAGGATATTTTGTAATTCTTTATAAATCTCTGATGGAAGACCGTCGGGTCCCGATGCTTTATTATTCTTTTGTGCATTAATAGCTTTTATCACCTCAGATAGTCGAATTTCCTCGTTTAACATATTTCTGGTATCTTCTGTGACCTTAGGTAGTTTGGCTCTTTGAAAATATTCCTCCATTTTCTCCACACTTGCCTGGCTATCTTCTTTATATAAACGTTCATAAAATTCCTGGGCTATAATTTTTTTTTTTTCCTCCTGGTGGAATATTCTCCCTTCCTCATCTCGTAGTTCGTGAATCCAGTTTTTCCCCTTTTGTTTTCCCAATTTGTATGCGAGCCACCGGCCCGGTTTATTTGCATTTTCAAAAAAATTTTGTTTCGTGTTTCTCAATTGTTGTGCCAATTTCTCTTTGTCTAGAATGTTAAGTTTGTGTTTAATCAGATCCATAGATTGCTTGATATTCTCTTTTTGTGGATCTTGTTGGAGTGTAACTTCTAAGCTCTTATATTCCTCTTCTAATCTTTCCCGTTGTTGTCTTTTCCCCTTATTTTTATATACCATATATGCCCTCGCTACCCCTCTCATCACAGCCTTAGCTGTATCCCAATTGTTTTGTACTGAGGTGTCTATAGCTTTATTTTCCTTAAAGAAAAAACTTAGTTCTCTCTCCATCTTAGATTTGAATTCGTCTTCTTTTAAAATTGCTCTTTGAAGCGTCCATCTGGATATTTTTTTGGAACCTTTCCAGATAAGTTTAATAGGATTGTGATCTGCCCAAGTACCTGTCGCTATATGTACCTCATCTATTTCTGAACTAATTTCTTTCGTCATCCACACCATGTCTATTCTAGACCATGAGTTATGTCGGTTGGAGTAATATGTATATTGTCTAGCCTTACGATTTCTTTCCCTCCAGACATCTTGGATATTTAGTTCCTCAGCCAAGTTAAGAAAAGATCTCGGTAGAGTTCTTCTCTTCTTTTTCCTAAGCGTCTTTCCCATATAATCCAAATTTATATCTAGGATAGCATTAAAATCTCCTATTAAACAAATCTCCTCATAATCAATGCTACATATCTTATTGTGAAGTGTTTTGAAAAATTGTTCTTGGTTATGGTTTGGGGCATATATCTCTACCATCATGACCTTCCTGTGATTTATTATAACCTCGACTATCAGTATTCTACCCTCTTTATCGTTATAAATTAGTTTTGCAGTCAATTTTGGGTTTACATATAGTGCCACTCCTCTCTTTTTCTTGTGTCGGTCTAAGGAAACGAATAGGTTCCCTATTCTTGGTTGTACTAACAAATATTTTTGTTGTTCCTTTATATGGACTTCTTGTATTGCCACGATATCCAATTGTTGGTGAATAAGCCTATTAAAAAATTTCCGCCTTTTCACTGGCGAATTCAATCCATTAATATTCACAGACATAATACTACACTCACCTCCCTTCATCTTACTTATTTCTGGTTTTTGTGGATCTCGTGATTCGGGGCTCTCTCTCTTCCTTGTCTCTAGTTCCATGTTTCTCTGTTAACTCACCGGATTTGTTCCTTCTATCCTCTGTAGCTAAGATCTTCCCATCCATTGCCACACGTATTGTATCTCTTTCTCTTACCTCCCTTCCATCTTGATCTTCTAAATCTACTTCCTCTTGGCTATGGAAGTGGCGTTTGTAAAAATCTTCTGCCTTCTCTATCGTGTCCAGTCTATGCCTTCTATCCTGCCACGTAACAAGAATACCCTCTGGAGTTAGCCATCTAAAGTTTACATTTTCTCTTATTAGTTTGGATGTTAAGAATTGATAGCCGCGTCTCAGATCCCTCATCCTTTTAGGTATCTGTTTAAGGATGGTGATTGGTTGGCCCCGAAATTCTAATGGTTCCTCTCTAGATCTATGCAGAAGCTCATCCCGAATTGATTTTTTAACTAACCTTACATGTACTTCTTTTGGGAGGTTGTGCCTTCTCGCATAATTAGTTTGGACCCTGTATGTTTCATCAATTTCCGCCAGCATTTCCTCCTTCCCTACACCGAGTGCCTTTGCCATCAGTTCTGCCATCATGACCAACAGATCTTCCCCTCTTTTTTCTTGAACATTCTGGAAGCGTAGATAATGAGCAGCCTTTTCTGCTTCCAGAAAAATGACTGTTGTTTCTAATTCCTTATTAGCCTGAAGGAGTGTTTCATTTAAATCATCTACTCTCTTTTCCTCTTTTTCCATATCTTGAAGTCTTTGTTCATTTTTGACTAATTGCTGTTGAATCCCTTCAAATTTATCATCTATCGCTTGGATTTTCCCCTTTAATTCACCAGTGTCGTTTCTTATTTGGCCTATTTCTCTCTTCATCTCCTCGTGGTTTTTGGCCATTGCCTCGTGTAGGTTTTGCAAAAGGGCATGTAAATCTTCAAAGGAATTCGAGTTAGATCTTTCCCTTTGCAGCATATCCTCTATAGATTTCTGATTGGAGGGACTTGAGGCCATCCCCTGTCCCTGTGCTGCTGCCTTTTTGCCAGCGCTAGGCTTAGTTGCTCCCGAGATACTTGTCATGTTTCCCCAATTATAACAGCGTTTTATCAATGTATAATACCCTGAGTCTTATATAAACCTTTTAACTCTATGACAAAAGATATATAAAACAGTTACCACCAGATACTTATTACCAACTAAGCAATTTATATAATAGAATTCTATAGTATGAACTGTCCGACTTTGCTGACGTGTTCAGCGAGTCAGAGGCGGACCAATTACCCCCGCACAGGCCCTACGACTGCTCCATTGACCTAGTCCCTGATGCGCCTCTCCCAGTGGGGCGTTTGTACTCCATGTCGGAGCCCGAGTTGGCTGCATTGCGGGACTTCCTGACGAAGAACTTGGCTCGTGGTTTCATCCGGCCCTCGTCCTCGCCAGTGTCTGCGCCCGTGCTCTTCGTCAAAAAGAAGTCGGGCGAGTTACGGCTTTGCTGTGACTACCGGAAACTCAACGCTATCACGGTGCGTAACCGCTACCCGCTGCCCCTCATCCCCGAGCTCTTGGACCGACTCCGGGAGGCTAAGATCTTCACGAAACTGGACCTGCGTGGAGCTTACAACCTCGTCAGGGTTCGGCCGGGTGATGAGTGGAAGACGGCGTTTGGTACTCGCTATGGACATTTCGAGTACACGGTGATGCCGTTTGGCCTGACCAACGCCCCCGCTGTGTTTCAGCATTTTATGAATGACATCTTTCGGGATCTGTTGGACCAGTTTGTTGTGATTTACCTGGACGACATCCTGATTTACTCCCCGTCGCGTGAAGCGCATCATCAGCATCTCCGTCAGGTCCTGCAGCGCCTCCGGAAACATCGGCTGTTTGCCAAGTTGGAGAAGTGCCAGTTCTACCAGGTGACCATTGATTTCTTGGGTCACCGCATTTCTCCTGAGGGCATCGCCATGGAACCGAGTAAAGTTGAGTCGTTGCAGAGTTGGCAACCCCCGCGTCGCGTGAAGGATATTCAGCGACTTCTTGGATTTGCCAACTACTATCGGACATTCATCCCTGGCTTTGCTGCCTTGACAGCCCCCCTCACCCGGCTCCTGCAGAAGAAGACTCGGTTCCAGTGGAACGCCCCCGAACAACAGGCGTTCCAAGCTTTGAAGGACGCCTTCATGAAGGAGCCCATCTTGAAGCATCCTGACCCGCAACGGCCGTTTGTCGTGGAGGCGGACGCCTCCGACATTGCCATTGGGGCCGTGTTACTCCAGGCAGCGACGCCCAACGGTACCCTTTTCCCTTGTGCGTATCACTCACGGAAATTGAATCCCTCGGAGCGCAACTATACCATCTGGGAGAAGGAGCTGTTGGCCATCAAGGCGGCGTTCGAGGCTTGGAGGCATCATCTGGAGGGGGCGCGGCATCAAATCGAGGTCCGGACGGACGACAAGAATCTGGAAAGCCTGCAGACCGCTCGGAATTTGAACCAACGCCAGATCCGGTGGTCCCTCTTCTTTGCGAGGTTTGACTTCCGGGTGCGGTACATACCAAGCGGGCACAACCAGAGAGCGGATGCTCTGTCCAGGAAGCCCGAGTACACCCGAGTGGAAGACAAGCTTCCGCCCAGGACCGTGATCCCCGTCGAGTCTTTTGCTGCGGTGCGGGAGCCGGTGGATATACGGGCTCGGATCCGGGAGGCGCAGCAGCAGGAGGCGTGGGTGGCTCAGCGGAAGGAAGAGGTGGGGCCAGATTCGCCTTGGTCGGTCACGGATGGACTCCTGTATTATCGTGACCGGCTCTATGTTCCAGGAGGGCCACTCAGGGGACTCGTCCTCAGCCAATGTCATGATAACCCGGCTGCGGGGCATTTTGGCCTGTTCAAGACTCTGAACCTGGTCTCCCGTACATTCTGGTGGCCCCGAGTCCGACACGATGTTCAGTCTTATGTCACCTCCTGCGTCCCATGCAGGCAGGCCAAGTCAGCGACAGGGGCCCCGCCTGGTTTACTGCAGCCTTTGCCAACGCCCAAGAGACCCTGGGGGGCTGTGTCCATGGACTTTCTGACGGATCTACCCCCATCCTCCGGCTTCACGACAGTGTTTGTGGTGGTGGACATGTTGACCAAGATGGCGCACTTCATCCCCTGTCGCGGCTTACCGTCAGCTCGCGCCACTAGTCGCATGTTCATCCAACAGGTGTTCCGGCTGCACGGCCTTCCCGATAGAGTCGTCTCCGATAGGGGGGCCCAGTTTACAGCCCGCTTCTGGCAGGAGTTGATGCGGGCGTTGGACATTAAGGTTTGCCTCTCGTCCGCGCATCATCCTCAGACCGACGGGGGTACCGAGAAGGTCATCGGCATCTTAGAGCAGTATCTGCGCTGCTACGTTAACCTGCAGCAGGACAATTGGGTGGACTATTTGGCCATAGCCGAGTTTGCCTTTAACAACTCGCAGCACACCTCCACGCAGATGACACCGTTCTTGGCCAATGTGGGTTATCACCCCCGGTTTTTCCCCCTTTCTCCCGTAGACTCACCGGAGCCGGCAGCGAACGAATTCATGGCGGAGTTACAGGCGATCCATCGGTTGGTGCGACGGCAGCTGGAGAAGGCCAAGGCCGACTACAAGAGGTTCGCCGATCGGTCGAGAAGGGATACGCCTCCACTATCGGTGGGGGATCGGGTCTGGCTGTCCACCAGGAACCTACCATCCACTCGGCCGGCGAGGAAGCTGGACCACCGATACCTTGGACCGTTCCCCGTCGAGGCCGTCATCAATCCGGTCGCCTATCGTTTAACTCTGCCACGTTCCCTGCGCGTGCACCCCGTCTTCCATCGGTCCTTGTTGGTCCCCGAACAACCGGCTTGTCCACTTCGCCAAGCGGAACCTCCCCCATCAGGACCTCGTGATGGCGACAGCACCCCCGAGTACGAGGTCGCCAGCATCAGGGATTCCCGCTGGCTGAAAGGTCGCTTCCAGTACCTGATCGAGTGGAAAGGGTACGGGCCGGAGGACTTCACATGGGAAGACGCGACCGCCGTTCATGCCCCTGCGTTGGTGACTGCGTTTCACGAACAGTTCCCATCCCGACCGCATCCGGATCGGCAGACCCGGGGGAAGGGCCCTGCGGTGCGGGATAGTGTTGTGACTCAGGGTCAGCCTGTGGGTCCAACAGCCGGCTCCAATGTATCGGAGGACTCAGATGTGGGGGAGGAGGGAAACGAACCGGCTGATGATGATTTGGAGACTTTGCAGAGTCCTCAGCCTGGAACCTCTGCTCAGCTGTGTGAGCCCGAGAGTGCGGAGGATGATGACCCACAGCTGGCCCTGTTCAAGGACGCCCGACGCAGGAGGCAGTCGAGCAGGGACAAACAAAGAAAGGCTATGGGACTCCTCGGGAGGAGGCACAGGGAGACCACGCCCTGAGCTCTCTATAAAAGGAGTGTTTGGGGAGGGGCTGGTTGCTGAAAGCAACTCTTTTGCTTGAGAAGATTAGCTCTTGTGTGTTTACTATTAAATCTTGGCAGAAGCCTTTTAGCCTTGGACGCTTTCCAGTCTCTTCTTTTGAAATAGGGGTTGAGAGAAGAGGGCTGGTTCAGAACACTGGTCTCCCGTACCTTCTGGTGGCCCCGAGTCCGACACGACGTTCAGTCTTATGTCACCTCCTGCATCCCATGCAGGCAGGCCAAGTCAGCGACAGGGGCCCCGCCTGGATTACTGCAGCCTTTGCCAACACCCAAGAGACCCTGGGGGGCTGTGTCCATGGACTTTCTGACGGATTTACCCCCATCCTCCGGCTTCACGACAGTGTTTGTGGTGGTGGACATGCTGACCAAGATGGCGCACTTCATCCCCTGTCGCGGCTTACCGTCAGCTCGCGCCACTAGTCGTATGTTTATCCAACAGGTGTTTTGGCTGCACGGCCTCCCCGATAGAGTCGTCTCCGATAGGGGGGCCCAGTTTACAGCCCGCTTCTGGCAGGAGTTGATGCGTGCGTTGGACATCAAGGTTTGCCTCTCGTCCGCGCATCATCCTCAAACTGACGGGGGAACCGAGAAGGTCATCAGTATCCTGGAGCAGTATCTGCGCTGCTACGTCAACCTGCAGCAGGACAATTGGGTGGACTATCTGGCCATAGCCGAGTTTGCCTTTAACAACTCGCAGCACACCTCCACGCAGATGACACCATTCTTGGCCAATGTGGGTTATCACCCCTGGTTTTTCCCCCTTTCTCCCGTGGACTCACCGGAGCCGGCAGCGAACGACTTCATGGCAGAGTTACAGGCGATCCATCGATTGGTGCGACGGCAGTTGGAGAAGGCCAAGGCCGATTACAAAAGGTTTGCTGATCGGTCAAGACGGGATACGCCTCCACTATCGGTGGGGGATCGGGTCTGGCTGTCCATCAGGAACTTACCATCCACACGGCCGGCGAGGAAGTTAGACCACCGATATTTAGGACCGTTCCCAGTCGAGGCTGTCATCAATCCGGTCGCCTACCGCTTAACTCTGCCACGTTCCCTGCGCGTGCACCCCGTCTTCCATCGGTCTCTGTTGGTCCCCGAGCAACCGGCTTGTCCACTCCGCCAAGCGGAACCTCCCCCATCAGGACCTCGTGATGGAGGCAGCACCCCCGAGTACGAGGTCGCCAGCATCAGGGATTCCCGTTGGCTGAAAGGTCGTTTCCAGTACCTGATCGAGTGGAAAGGGTACGGGCCGGAGGACTTCACCTGGGAAGACGCGACTGCCATTCATGCCCCTGCGTTGGTGACTGCTTTTCACGAACAATTCCCATCCCGACCGCATCCGGATCGGCAGCCCCGGGGGAAGGGCCCTGCGGTGCGGGATAGTGTTGTGATTCAGGGTCAGCCTGTGGGTCCGGCAGCCGGCTCGGATGACTCGGATGACTCAGACGAGGGGGAGGAGGAGGGTGTTGAAGACGAACTTGCTGATGATGGCTTGGAGGCTTCGCAGAGCCCCCAGCCAGGCCCCTCTTCTCAGCTGCGCGAGCCCGACAGTGCAGATGAAGAGGACCCACAGCTGGCCCTGTTCAAGGACGCCCGACGCAGGAGGCAGACCAGTAGAAGCAAGCAGAGAAAGGCTGTGGGACTCCTCAGAAGGAGGCACAGGGAGGTCACGCCCTGAACTCTAATAAAGGGAGTGTTTGGGGAAGGGCTGGTTGCTGAAAGCAACCGCTCCGTTTGAGGATCAAAGTTCCGGTATCTTGTTTCATGTTTTGTTGCTTGTTTGTGTAATAAATCTTGGCAGACGTTTTCCAGCATCAGACGCTCTCCAGCCTCTGCCGTTTGTACAGGGGTTGCCTTTCTGCAAGGCCGGTAGCAGGCTGGTACAGAACAATCTTATCCATAGCACTAGGTCTATTGTTCCTTTTAAATATCGTAATACCCTTTTTATTGGGACACGGTGGCTCAGTGGGTTAGGACCCTGAGCCTGTCGATCAGATGGTTGGCAGTTTGGCTGGTCGAATCCCGAGTGCCGCGTAGCAGAGTGAGCGCCTGTTACTCGTCCCAGCTTCTGCCAACCTAGCAGTTCGAAATCACATAGGGACCACTACGGTGGGAAGGTAACAGGGTTCCGTGCACCTTTGGCGTCTAGTCATGCCGGCCACATGACCACGGAGTCGTCCTTGGACAAGCGCTGGCTCTTCGGCTTTGAAACGGAGATGAGCACCGGCCCCTAGAGTCGGAAACGACTAGCACGCATGTGCGGGGGAACCTTTACCTCTTACCTTTACCTTTAATACCCTTTTCATCCCTATCCAGTGTTATCGTTTTGGTGCTGACGTGTGTCTACTCAAAATGCTAACTGCATTGATTTCATCAGGCCGTGTCCACTGGGATAAATATAATAAACTACCGATCACTGATTGATATTTCTTTTTATCATATTCTGTGTCATTTTTTTATCTCCACATTATTCTGGAAGCCTAAAACCATAGGAGTAGATTGTTACATTCAAGCATGTCATGCTTTTCCAATAGCTGTTTTATCTTTTTTAATTGGCTTATTATAAATCCTCCATCTTTTAGGGTTTTTTTAAATCTCTACACTCAGGTAGTACTTTATCTCTCCTAAGCTTTTTAATTTAATCATCTTTTCCAGTTGTGTGGCAAAAGAGTGGGCCTGTGAATGATGTTTTGTAACTACACATATATCATCTACATAGGCCAACCTCAAGCATTCTGCACTCTCATATAGCGCAGTGTATAAACAGGGATCTGCTTTACTGCTTTTAAATCCTAATTTCTTTAGAGCAGTGTCTAGACCAGGCATGTCAAACTGTCGGCCCGTGCGCTGGATGCGTCACGCCAAAACCATGCCCACCCCATTGCTGGCAATGGGGAAAAAGTCCAAATATGTTGCAACACATCACGTGACATTGCAAGTTTGACCCCCTGGTCTAGGCACTGATTCCAGTTCCTAGCTGACTGTTTTAACCCATAGATGGCTTTCTTCAATTTGTATATGTATCCAGGTTGCTTTGTTTCATAGCCTGGAGCTTGTGTCATATATATCTCCTCTTCCAATTCAGCATTTAAATTTGAAGTGGAGCTATCATAATGGTATATGACATAATCACGTGCAACAGCTAAAGCTAATGCTAGCCTTATTGTTTCACTCTTAACTGTTGGTGCAAACACCTCAACATAATGAACATTTTTTCTTTGTGTGAATTCCTGTGCTAGTAGTCTTGCCTTGTATTGCAGTTCATTATTTTGTAACACCTTCTTTTTCTATACCCACTTACATCCCACAGCCTTTTTTCCTTCTGCTAATCTCATGGGTGAGAACACTTGATCCACATCCTTAGATTCCATTTCCCTGTCCATGGCTTCTTTCCATTTTTCTCATTCTGTTTTCAGTAAGGACGTCATTTCTTGGTAATTGCGAGGTTCATAACGCATGCTACATACTACTACTACTAATAATAATAAGTTGGGACCTTGGAGGTCATCTAGTCCAACCCCCCTGCTCAGGCAGGAAACCCTATACCATTTCAGACAAATGGCTGGCCAGTCTCTTCTTAAAAACTTCCAGTGTTGGAGCATTCACCACTTCTGGAGGCAGGTTGTTCCACTGGTTAATTGTTCTAGCTGTCTGGAAGAAGCCTCTAGCCTCACTTGCCTTGTATCTATCAGGAGGTACTCCTTTATTAATTCATTCTGACCTCCTTGGTAACACCTGTTCCCAGGGTTTTTTTTCTCTCATAGAACGCTCAGAACGGAGTTCCGGCACCTTTTTGGGATGGAACCTTGTAGGGTAGGCAAGGCGGGTTGTATGACATGTTTGAGTTCCGGCACCTTTTTCTTTTACAAAAAAAGCACTGCCTGTTCCTGTTCTGTGTCTTCACTTTTTATGTCAGGTCTCTCCTCTTTTATGTTTAGTTTCTGACCTGCTACCCATTTTCTCTGATGATGGGTCTTCTGTAGCTTCTCCTTCCTGAGATCTATTACTATGTGATGGAATAAACCCCCTGTGTTGGCATGTACTCTATCCCAATTACTATACTCTGCAAACCTGGCAGAACGTGAAATCACAACTTTCTGAGTTCCATCAATAAACCTATATCCCTTGGAACCTGGCTCATATCCTATAAACCTCAGTTTTCTGGTCTTCTTCTGTTCTTTCTTTCTAGAGCTTTTAGGATTATGTACCTAGGCATAACTACCAAAAATTCTTAGGTGAGCTAATGAGGGTTTCTTACCATATAACAAAAAAAAATGGAGTTTCGTTCACAACAGAACTCCATAATCTATTTATTAAATAGTTAGCCATTTTTATGACTTCTTCCCAGTACCCTCTACTCATGCCTGCATCTGCAAGTAGTGAGTCCTTCATTGTCTGTAATACACCACTTCTTCTTTCAGCTACTCCATTTTTAGCTGGTTTACAGTATATGGTTTTGTTCATCTGTGTCTAATACCTAGACTCCTAAGCCAACATCAAAAATTGTCGGATATAAATTCTGCTCCCCTATCTGTCTGCAGTTGGCATACTTTACCACCATATCTGTGTTCCACAAATGTCACCCATTGTTTAAGTTGTTGCAATATCTCTGTTTTGTGTTTGAGTAAATAACAAAAACCATATCTGGTATAATCTTCTACAATTACCAGAGCATACCTTGCTCCTCCAATACGTGGTGCCATAAAACCTATTAAGTCAGCGTGGTACTAATTGTAAAACTTTCTTTGTCTTTCTTAAGATTTTCTTGCTAACAGGATAAATCCTAGATTTTGACTCCTTACACACGGCACAATCTAGGTACGTATCACAGTTCTTCATTTTCAGTCCTTCTGCTATTTCTGGCATTTTCTGTAGTACTCTAAAGCTGGCATGACCTAATCTCCTATGCATTAGATGCACACAGTTATCATGTGTGGGTGTGTTTGTCAGAGTACTTGCACAAACATCCTTCTGTTTTCCTAATATGTATAAACCATTCTGTCCAAGGCCCCGTGCACAAATCCTCCCATCTTTCTTGATAGTATATTGCCCTCTAGGAAACATTACTTTATATCCCTCATTATCTAGATGTGCAACACTTAGTAAATTATGGTCTATGTCCGGCACATATAACACCTTTTTCAATGTTACCCCTAGTTCAGGTACACAGAAATTTCCTTCCCATTTTACTGCTGACCTTTGTCCATTAGTCAGGCTGACAAAATCCTGGTTAGTTGGTCTTAAACCAATAAATGCATATGGGTTTGCTGCAACATGCTGGCTTGCCCTACCGTCTGGTAGCCACTTGTTGCCCGAGGTTTTCTTCATTGCTGCCAAGGTAAATAATAGCCCATGTTTGGTTGGTTGCGTAGTTTTATATCCTTGTCTTGGTGTACCTGTGTTTTTCCTCTCAGGACAGCGTCTTTGGAGATGTTCTGTTGAACCACACGTGTAGCACATTTTACAGTGCAAGTGGTCTCAGCTCCTCTTTTTCCTTTCTCTGATGTTGCTGTCATTGTTCTGGTTTGAGCGTTTTCTCCTCCCTTTCCTCGCTGCCTATCCAACTGTTTCTGTTCTTCCTCCAGTAACCGGCCAGTTAAATATCTCAGAGTTAAATCCTGTTCATTCATGGATTCTAAACTTGTTACTAGAACATCCCATGAATTGGCCAATGAACTGAGCACCACGTACACTTTGTATGCCTCAGTAAAGGTCATTCCTCTTTCTTTTAATTCTAGGAATGTTTTTCTCATGTCCTGCAAATGCTTAGACATGCTCTCTCCCTGATTAAATTGTGCTTCATACAGTCTCCTTGTGAACATTCTGCTGAGTTGAAGTCCACAATTCTTAAAGTTGCCAAGGTTGGGGACCTCTGTCTTAAAGGATACTACCCCAAAATACTCTGCTGACTCATTCTCTATGTATCACTTCTGCTGGTCAGCTACTAAACCATAATTACCTTGATACCTCAGAGCTGACATCTGGAGAGGTATCAGGGGAGGTTTGAGGGGGGATGGGAGGAATCATCACAATTGGTCACCCATGATGCACAGGGGGTCATCCTGAATGAATGATTTTCCACTGTTATCTATGAAGTTCTCCAGCAATGGAGCATCCACAACTCCAGGAGGCAAGCTGTTCCACTGATTGATCACTCTACCAGGAAATTCATCTCTATTTCCACATTGAATCTCCTTCTGACAAGCAAGAGAAAGGCAACATGACATACAACAGGACAGAGACTGCATCGGTCATGCTTGTTGGTGACCTGTGCTGAATTTCAGATTCTCTCTCTCTCTGTCACACACACACACACTGAAAAGGATGTGCAGAGCTACTCTAAAAAAACAACAACACAAGAGCTTGCACGGAAAAACAGGATTGTGAGAGTAATGAATTGTGTACAGCAACCACACAGATACACTGAGTTGTGTAAAGAGATTACTTGTAGGATAAAGTAATAGCACAGTCCAAGAAACAGTCCAGGTCATACACAGATACTTAAAATATAGCCAATAGCAACAGTCCAAGGATTATCCACGACAGAGTCATCTTACCAGGCAGTAAGTCAAAACACATTAATCACAGTTCTTCAGGTTCTGCATACAGTAGCAAAGCAAACCACAAACCACGACAAACAGTAATCAATAGCAAGCGAGAGTGAACGTAACAGAGAGAGAGAAGCTATGTCTCTAGCTCCCTCTTATGGCCATAGGAAACAATGCTGGCCAATCATTAGAAGTTATGATGCAATGCATTACATAGTTAAAGTGATACATTACAGTTCTATAACAATGATACAATCGTAGTTCATATATATTGCCAACCCAACCAGTTAGGCCACAGACATATACCTAACACACACAAAGTTACTATGAGATAATAGTAAGTTACTCAAGGCTGAATAGTTAAATAATAGATGAGGAAAGGAATGCAAGTCAAAACAAAGTCTCTTGGAAAGAAAGCTTGCCTGCTGAGTTTTATTTTCAAAAGGAACCTAGAGAAGTGAAAGCTTAGTAGTCCAAAATTCAGAAAGCCAAGCCAGATTCTTCAGCCTCCCCCAAAGCCAGAATTTCAGGGGATTTTACATGACCAGACTACACAGAAACAACATTTCAGCCAGCAATTATTTCCAACAGAGAATATGGGTCAGGACTGTTTGTTAAACCAAGCTGCAGCCAGCTCTTTAATTAAGAGAGTTTCTTCCTCCCTTGGAGGAGCCTGGCCGAGTGTCTTTGTTTCTCTACACACCCGGCTTGGAGGGCTCTGCCTCATCCTCTGATTCCTCCAGCTTTTTCTGAGTTTGCCTGAGTTTGAACAGTGACTCCCTGCTTGGTATTTGGCTACCCTAAAGAACAAGTGAAACGCAAGGGGTTGGGTTCTGGCCCGATTAAGCTACAAAGGCGGCATGAGTCCTGCTTGTGGACTGAAGAGCTCAAATTGAGGGTGCTGCATTCTTCCTGCCCCCCCAATCTCCCTGAGGTTTTTCACACCATCTGCCACGCTATCCTACTGGGTTGACCCTGGGTGTGGGAGGTGGGGGGGCACTATGTTCCTCATTCAGGCCTAGGCCCCTGTTATGTGGGACACCCCAGGGCCTGGGTCACTCACCTCTGCTGTTTCACACCCACACAAGCTCCTGGTTAAGTGGCTCAGCCGCATGGGGTTCTTTGATGATATTTGGTGGGCCATCCCTGCCCTAGGATACACAGATGGCGTTGCTCAGGTGCTTCTCCAGCGCCCGGAGACTGTGACAGTTTGGGTGGGTGGGAGGTTGGCAGGGACTCAACCCTAGCAAGACAGAGGGGCTCTGGGTAGTTGAGTCTCCCCTAAATCTGGGGAGTTATTCTCCTTAAAAGCACTCCTACACAGGGCTGGTGTGCAATGGGAGAGAGAGAGACTCCTGGACTTCCGGCTCCTGCTGGAGGAATAGGTGGCAGCTGTGGCCTAGGGCAGGGCTTTTCAACCAGTGGTACGGGTACCACCTGTGGTACATTGGCACCTGGCAGGTGGTACGTGGCCATCCTAGAAAATTGGTAGCAGGGGAGGGGAATGAGCTGAACCTGTGGCAGCACTGCACAACCCTGAGCGAGAGACGGCTGGAGCTGCAGGGCTGTCAGGGCTCAGCAAAAGTGCCAGGATCAGCGCCAGGCTCCAGCTGGAGCTCGGCACTGATCCTGGTGCTTCTGCTGAGCCCAGAAGAAGCACCAATCAGCTGGAATGTTGCAACATCTCCAAGATCTTGTGATTTACATTCAGATGCTTGGCAACGGATTCATATTTATGACAGTCACAGTGTCCCATGGTCATGTGAAGTGACCAAAACCTGCTGCGACCAGCCAGTAGAGGAGGGGGGGTAAAAACCAAACACCCCCCACCCCACCCCCGCTGCCAATCCTCAACAGAAATGTCACAACAATGAAAATCTCGGACAGGAGGAAGAGCACTGCCGGGCGGGCAGGCAGGTGTCTTGCTTGGCTGTGGCTTGGGGGGCACTTTTTTCAGTGCCATTGTAACTTTGAACAGTCACTAAGTGAACTGTTGTAAGTTGAGGACTACCTATACTTCATCACTTTTTTTCTTCTTTTTTTGGGTCATCAAGTTTTTGACACCTTGCTAGGCGGCTGGTGGTACTCGGAAGTTGCCATATCCTAAAAGTGGTACAATGGATGAAAAGGTTGAAAAGCCCTGGCATAGGGCAGCGGTAGGCAACCTCGGCTCTTTTATGACTCATGGACCTCAACTCCCAGAATTCCTGAGTCAGCTGACTCAGGAATTCTGGGAGTTGAAGTCCATGAGTCATAAAAGAGCCAAGGTTGCCTACCCCTGGCCTAGGAGGACCTTTTACTCGGTTCTGGACTGGGAGGTCCTGCCTACATGCGCCTCCGTCGCTTCCAAATTAGACCACCGCAATACTCTGTTCATGCAACATTGCAACACTCGGTACAAAGACAACGACCAGGAGCGGAGACATCCTGCAGAACTCCCGAGGGCAACGGTGGCGGGGGTGGCCTGCCTACTCGTGGCTGGTTGCTGCTGCTTCCTGTGGGGTGTATTTCGCTCCCGGTGGTGCAATTGATCAGCCACGGAGTTCTGCCGGTAAACCATGAGACGCCGAAGGATGCCCTGCTATTGTATCTAAGGAAGGAGGAGGAGGAAGAGGATTGATGAACGGCAGCGTGGCGCACGGACGTCTGCAACTTTTCCTCCCGCAGTGGCTGCAGGAGGAGGAGGAGGAGGAGAAAGAGGCTGTAAATCTTTCTTGTGAATTGAATTATTTCCTTCTTTGTGAATGGTCTTTCTTTTCCTTTTCCTTTTATGGGTTTATTATTATTATTATTTCTCTGTCTTACAAACTGTTGAGAGACTTTCAGACAAAGGCATGATGTGATTGGTTGAAACGATCACATGATTTGCCTTGCTTCGTTATTCCTGGGGGTTATTTCAACACCAAGCACAAGAGGGAGCAAGATAGTAATTTGTATCAGGAGAAAAAGAAGAAAATGAAAAAGAAATGCAAGAAACCAAAATGGCTGTTTGAGGAAGCTTTGCAAATAGCTGAGGAAAGGAGGGAAGCAAAAGGCAAGGGAGAAAAAGAAAGATATGCCCAATTGAATGCAGAATTCCAAAGAATAGATAGAAGAGATAAGAATGCCTTCTTAAATGAACAGTGCAAAGAAATAGAAGAAAACAATAGAATAGGGAGGACCAGAGATCTTTTCAAGAAAATTGGAGAGATGAAGGGAACGTTTAATGCAAAAATGGGCATGATAAAGGACCAAAATGGCAGGGACCTAACAGAGGCAGAAGAGATTAAGAAGAGATGGCAAAATTACACAGAAGAACTATACAGGAATGAGCTTAATGTCCCTGATAATCACAATGAGGTGGTGGTCACTGACCACGAGCCAGACATCCTAGAATGTGAAGTGAAGTGGGCCTTAGAAAAACTGAGCAACAACAAAGCTAGTGGAGGTGACAGTATTCCAGCAGAGCCATCAAAATCTTAAAAGACGATGCAGTAAAAGTGCTACACTCCATTTGCCAGCAAATTTGGAAAACTCAACAGTGGCCACAGGATTGGAAAAGATCAGTTTACATTCCAATTCCAAAGAAAGGCAGTGCCAAAGAATGTTCAAACTATCGCACCATTGCACTTATTTCACATGCTAGTAAAGTTATGCTTAAAATCCTACAAGCTAGACTCCAGCAGTATGTGGATCAAGAACTACCAGAAGTACAGGCAGGATTTAGAAGAGACAGAGGAACTAGCGATCAAATTGCCAACATATGCTGGATCATGGAGAAAGCTAGAGAGTTCCAGAAAAACATCTAGTTTTGCTTCATTGACTATGCTAAAGCCTTTGTGTGGATCATAACAAACTGTGGCAAGTTCTTAAAGAGATGGGAGTACCAGACCATCTTATTTGTCTCTTGAGAAACCTATATGTGGGCCAAGAAGCAACAGTGGTCTTCCCAGCTGCAATGTATGGCAGTGAAAGTTGGACCATAAGAAAGGCTGAGTGCCAAAGAATTGAGGCCTTTGAACTGTGGTGCTGGAGAAGACTCCTGTGAGTCCCTTGGACTGCAAGGCGATCAAACCGGTCAGTCCTAGAGGAGATCAACCCTGACTGCTCTTTAGAAGGCCAGATCCTGAAGTGGAAACTCAAATACTTTGGCCACCTAATGAGAAGGAAGGACTCACTGGAGAAGAGCCTAATGCTGGGAAAGATCGAAGGCAAGAGAAGAAGGGGACGACAGAGAATGAGGTGGCTGGATGGATTCACTGAAGCAGTAGGCGTGAACTTAAAGGGACTCCAGAAGATGGTAGAGGACAGGAAGGCTTGGAGGAACGTTGTCCATAGGGTCGCGATGGGTCAGACACAACTTCGCAGCTAACAACAACAATCAGGAGACTGCTAAAAACTATAAGGGAGTTCAGATTTACTTAACATTTTTTGTGAGCAAAATCCTTTTTTTTTAATCAGAAGGCTGTTAAACTATCTATAGGAGTCCAGGTTTACTCTTATTTAACTTTCTGTGAGCAAAAGACTTTTTTTTTAAATACAAGACTGTTTTTATCAGGAGCTCAGACTTGCTTTTATTTAACCTTTTTTTGTGAACTGAGTGGCGTTTTTTTCCTTCTCTTTTTTTCTTTTCCTCAATTGCCCTGACTACTCTGGTGGATTTATAAGCAGTGTTGCAGGATTAAGTCTTTGACACACAAAACATTGCTTTCTAAAGAGACGGTTTGCCAGCTTCCTGTGGAGTTATTAACCGCCAGGATACAAAAAACACATTGCCTGACTTTTCCAACTGGGGGAGAAGCAGGCAGATTGGCACTGGTTTGCCGGTTCACATGACCTGCCCGTTTCAGCCACTTGCTGCCCCCCTCCCCCGAAGGAGCTCCTCAGCTTCCTCTTCCTTGCTGCAGAAACGGGGGCTGTCGGCCTGTCTCCTCCTCCTCCTCTTCCTCCTCCTGCAATTCTTGCAGGGTTAAGTCAATGCCTTCACCTCCATAACTTTAAATTGGAATGTTTTAATAAGTGAAACAGAAACCTAATCCTGTTTGAATGAATCATGTGGTTAGCTTCACATAATCAGATTTGTTTTGAGTGTTGCAAGATAGCGCTTTAAGTTAACAGGTGCCAGGTTCAAGGAAGCCCAGGTGAAGAACACATCTGCACTCCAAAGGATGTAACCATGTGCTATACGCATGTGATTTAAATTGGGGGTGGGGGTGGGGCTGGGGGAAGTAAGTGAAGCTGAGTGAAGATATTCCAGGGACTGACAGTTTGGGGTGTACGTGAATCCGGTTGATCATGAGCTGGAGCTGGTATTAAGGGTTACCTGGTGACAGAGAGAGCAGCGAAGCGTTAATATTTCTCCACTCTTATTGCATCTGCAGAGATGACCCAGACCTGCCTGGGGAAGGCTGGATAAAAATTGCTCAGATCCATTCTCAGTTAGGTACCAAGCGAGGTGCAGATCTGTTGGAGATGCCCGGGGAGCAGTTTGATCCTGTTACCTGGGAACAGTTTGATCCTGTTTTAAGCAGAGGCTCCTTTCGAATTAGACCGGTGCCCCTTCTGGCTGGTCAAGTCTACCTGGGAAGGGACATCGGGTGGGTCCTAGTGAGGAGAGGGTGTTCTTGGCACCATTTGGTGCTCTCTCTCCTTTAGAAGCGCCCCTGGGCCCTTCTGGAAAATTTTCATCCAGGAGAGGAGGTTGTGCTGCAACTTGAGGACCGAGGATGAAATGGACTGAGGCCCTTTTAGAGTTTATGCAATGGAGGCAAATTCCTTGTGTGTCCAACCATACTTGGCCAATAAAGAATTCTATTTTATATTCTATACATTCTGTGTTCTATTCTATTCTATCATTATTCTGTTCTATTCTACAGTATTTCTATTCTAATTCTATTCTATTCCATTCCATCATTATTCTGTTCTATTTTATTTCTATTCTATTCTATTCCATTCCATCATTATTCTGTTATGTTCTATTCTATTCTTATTCTATTCCATCATTATTCTATTCTATTCTATTATTCTATTCTATTCTATTCTATTCTATTCTATTCTATTCTATTCTATTCTATTCTATTCTATTCTATTATTATTCTGTTCTATTCTATTCTATTCTATTCTATTCTATTCTATTCTATTCTATTCTATTCTATTCTATTCTATTCTATATTCTACAGAGGTAGGGCATCCATCACCTTGAAGCTGGTCCCAATTGGAGTTGATAGATAGTGAGAAGTCCCACTGTGCAGCCTGCCTCAAGGGGTGTCGCAGGGCTTGGTGCTCTGTCTCTGCTGCTGGATGAGACCATCCATCCACGTGGGATGAGCTACCATGAGCAGGTGGGTAGCACCCAGGCAGACACCTCCATCCCAGGGAAAGTAAGTGCTGCTGTGGATGCTCTCTTGCTGTGTTTGGAGGCGGTGGGGAGGGGATGGGGCACAGTAGGCTTCAGCTGGCTGTGGGCAGGAGTCTGTTGTGTATCTGCCCTCTTTGGTCCTGGGCCAGGTTGCCCTGCTTGAGACAGACCTGATGCATAATCTAGGGGGGGGGCAGTGCCCCACCTGGCCAAGGATCAGATGGCAGCGGTGGCTCGGAGGGCCCTTACTCAATTTCACGATGTAAATCAATCACACCCCAGTTTGAGAGTCCCTTCTTTCAGCTACTCATGCCCTGGTCATTGCCCCCATATTGACTACTGCAAATGGGCTCTACTGGGGCTACCCTTGAAAAGTGTCCAGAAGCTGCAACTGGTACAGAATGCAATGGCACAAGCAGTTTCGGGTGCCCTGAGGGTCACACATATAACACCTCTGCCAAGTGACTGCATTGGGTGCCAGTTTACTTCCGGCTCCAAATCAAGGTGTTATCACTTTTAAAGCCCTGCGTTGGCCTTGCACCAGGTTATCTGAGGAACCATCCCTTTTTCACCAGCCCACACTACTCAGGCAGGCAGGCAGGGCATGGGTCTCCTCTCCCTCCTCCGGATGAGCACAACTTTGACAGGGGGTTTGTTCCAAGGCACGCCCAAACTCTGTGGCCTTTCTCAATGTCATCTCACAGCCACCCCCCACATGCACTTATGGGCAATCCCAGGTTCTCTGGCCCAATTGTTCCAAGCCACGAACCACATACCTTGTGTGTGTATCCTGAATACCTGCCTGGCCTTTTGCCCTGTGGAAGGACATCCTCCAAGGTGCCCGCCCAGGCTGCTCTCTCATTCCGCCTTCCTGGGCAGGGCCAGATCTGACCACATTGTGCCTCCTGCACCCCAACAGTCTCCCACTTGTCTGAGAACAGTGACGCAGATCCCTGGGGGAGCCCCTCAGCTACGGCTCTGCCCTTGGAGGCCCAGCCATTCACACCAAATGGGGGCACTTGCCAGTGGTGCACATGGGGCTGCTTTGGCCGGGGCTCCTTCATATGTTATAGATCTGCAGCAGCCGAAGGTGGAGAAGGGACCAGTAACCAAAATCGGACCCTTTTTCTGAGTTCCCACAGGGAACTAAAACCAAATCATACAAGGTGCTTTCTCTCACCGTGCCAAGCCGTGTGAAAACTAACCTGGTTAGTGGTGTGTTAGTCTAGCCGTTAAAGTCTTTCACAAACCCACTTAATCCTCTTGTAACCCCCTCCCTCCCCTGCTGTGAGGCAAACCCGAAAAGCCTGAGGAAGACCTGCTAGCTACAGCCTACAGCACAACTCAGCTGGGTGGGCAGCCCGAATGAGACCCTTTCAACCTGGGACTGCAAAGGAGCATTCTGCCTTGCGCACCTGGCCCCAAGGAAGGTGCCTGATGCTCTCCAGGTGCCACGGAAGGCCCGATGCTGGGCAAGGAACAAAGACTATCCACAAGTCTGGGGACAGTCCCAGTAGCGATGGAGACACCTAGGGCAGGGGTAGGAAACCTTGGCTCTTTTATGACTTGTAGACTTCAACTCCCAGAATTCCTGAGCCAGCATGGCTCAGCTGGGAAACCTCTCCCTTTTCCCCTCAGCATGGCTGGCTCAGGAATTCTGGGAGTTGAAGTCCATGAGTCATAAAACAGCCTAGGCCAGGGGTAGGCAACCTTGGCTCTTTTTTGACTCGTGGACTTCATCTCCCAGAATTCCTGAGCCAGCATGGCTCAGCTTGGAAACCTCTCCCTTTTCCCCTCAGCATGGTTGGCTCAGGAATTCTGGGAGTTGAAGTCCACGAGTCATAAAAGAGCCAAGGTTGCCTACCTCTGATCTAGGGAGAAGGCTGGGGACGGATAATCCTAGAGGTGGCCCACCAAGGCAGCCACAAAGGCGGTGCATGATCCACCAGTGGGAAATGAGGGGCTGGGCTTCCTCTGCAAGGGGCAGCTAGGGAAGACACAGGCCACTCCGGAGTGTGTGGCAAGGAGGGCCTCCCCTCCTGAGCCATTTATTGTTGCACTGCACAAGAACATGACACAAAGCAGGACTCAAGCAAACCTTCCAGGGTCCTTCCTCTTCAGCCCAGGGTCCAGCTCTGGGTTCGGCCAACCTCTGCCCTAGCCTCATGCTAGCTAGGGTGAGGGAACCCCCAGAGAAGCAGGGCAGATGCCTAGGATGGGGGCAAAGAGGCTGGGCAGCATTTCCTGCTGGGGCCCGCGGCGGCCCTTCTTCTGAGCGTGGGGATCGTCGGTGAAGGGAAAGCCGCAGTTGGGGGAGCCCTGGCAGGGCAAAGCCTCTGTTGCTCAGCGGCCCTGGTTTTCCTGCTCCCCCCCCGGGCCCCCCCGCCCTGTCCAGACTATCCCCTACTGGATCTTGGCATCTTCATGCTGCTGGCAAAGTAGCCCAAAGCCTCAGACCTCACATTTCATCGGTGCGATGGGGCTGGAGGATGACGCTGGTGGTACCATCTGCCCAGCCAGGCTGCTGGTTGACGGAGGTGGGCGGGAGTGCCCCCTCCTTCCCTGGAGGAGAATGCTTGGGGGCCAGGAGGAGCCCCTCCAAGGCGGGAGAAGGTGTGTCCAAGGAGGAGCTGCCGTTGCTGGCAGAGGGGGGCCTGGCCCCCGGGGCGTTCCGTGGGCCCCCCCGAGACCCGTTGAGACTCCCTGAAGCCGCAAAATCTTCGGGGGACACAGCTTTCTCTGACAAAAGCAGCCCGGGGGACCCAGGAGAGGGAAGGGGTATCGTCGCTTCTGCTGACTGGGGGGCGCCCGCCAACGTCCGGGAAGCCCCGCTTGGGAACTCCCGCAGCTTTCGGGACAACACTGAAAGAAGAAAAGGGGGCAGTTACAGCACTGCAGGGGAGTAGGGCTGCCCCCCCCCGGGGTCCCTGGTGGCTTCCCCTTTTCCTGCCTCCTCCTCCTCCTCCCTTGGAATGAACTGCCCAACAACTTTGTGCTTTTTAGAAGGATGGCATCTCCTGTTTGCCCCTTTCCACTGCCCCCCTTTGGAAGATGTCATGGGAAGTGACCCCAAACCACTCCTGTCCCACTGGGGAGGCCATCCAGCCCTTGGCTACGGAAAAAATAAATCCTGCAAAGATGTCTGCTGAGGACTAACGACTCTCGGAGGCTGCTTGACTTAAATCAGACCCTTCCTCTTTATGTCCAGTGGAGGAAGTCAACAAAGCACCCCCTTTTTGTCACCCATACGCCAAACTGCTGCAACTGGCAAACCTTGGTTCTGTGCCAACTAAAGCCGGCCAGGCTGCCCAAGTGCCCATCTCCAGCCACGGGATGGCAAAGGCCATTGGAGGGGGGGGACTGTAGCCCCCAGGAGTTTGCTCAGTCTTTGCAGGAGCTGCTGCCGAAAGCACAAGGCTGTCTTGGGGTGGGGGGTGGGGGCTCCACTCTGATTGGGCTTAGAGGTTGCAGGGGCCAACTCAGCCCCGGAAACTCACCTCCATGCTGCCCCAGCGGTTGCTTCTGGCCACCCAGAGGATAGAGGCTGGGCAGGAGGACCAGGCAGAAGGAGAAGAGCAGCACCTGAGCAGAGAGCCGTTGAAGGCAATCAGACCGCAGCTTGCATGGCTGAAACGTGCCCCCTCCCTGCGGCTCCCATTTTTGGCCCACTGGAGGGGAGCAGGGGAGAGCTGGCCAGAGGACTAGACACATGGAAACTCACCATGACGCAGGTGCTGGCCGCAGCTGTCTTGGTGGATGAGTTCTGGACGAGCGCTTGCAGCTTCCTCAACTGCTCAAGCAGGGACCTGCAACGTAGGACCCTCAGCTGCACCACTGGGGTCTCTCACTGCAGCAGGCAGCCCCCTGCCCTGAACCAGGCTCCTACAGACTCAACTGAGGGCCGCACCCCTCTCGAGTGGGCCAGTCTCGATCATCGTTTTCGATCCGTGTGTGGGCAACTGAACAAAGTGTGGGGTGGCTACGGCCAGTCCCAATTGGCTTGCAGAACCCTCGCAGCCTCCCCCGCCCCCCCCCAGCCCAACTCACGTGTTCTGCTTCTGCAGCAGCTGCACCTTCTTCTGGAGCTCACTGTTCTGGGCTGTGCAGGCCAGCACCCTGCAGAGAGATGGGTCAGCGGGGGAAGCCCAGACAGTATAGCCCCCTTGGTGAGGAGAGGGCAGAGGAAGCAAGGAACGCCCTGCTGCCTCCTGCAGAAGGGGGGGCGTGCTCCCAGACCCCTTTCCCCACCCCTCTGCTCCCCAAGGCTCCCCACCTGCTCTCCAGGTTGTCCATGTAGACCTTCTTCTTGCGGCGGCTGTCCTGGGCTGACTGCTTGTTGCGAATCTTCCTCCGGACCCGTTTCAGGACCCTCTCCTCTGCCTGGCAGCACACGTGTCGGGGGATGGTGGTTAGCCAAGGGCCCCCCCTCCCCTCCCCTGGGCAACCCTTGCCTTTCAGCCTGCCTGTCAAGGCTTTGTCCAGCCCTTAGCCCTGTGCCCCTCCTCCACTGCTTGGGGGGAACACCAGGCTGGCCACGCTGAAGGGCAAAGGCCAGGCTGCTCTGTCCTCCGTCCCCTCCTGGAGCCAAGATTGGGGGGGGGAGGGCTTTCCCTGTTGGGCAGCACACATTCATTCTCCTCCCTGCCTTTGGATCTCCCGCAAGCCAGGTGAGGAAGGCCCACCTTGGTTAGGGGCAGGTGGCAGGGAATCGAGACACCCTCCTTCTCCAGAAGCTGCTTCTCTTCATCCGTCAGGACCAGCGGTGGGAAGTCCAACTGGAAATGCAGGAAAGGTGGTGCCTGGTCAGGGCCAGGGCCTGGGAAGCACCAAGGATGAGGGGCTCCAGAAGAGCGGCTTGGCCAGGCTGCTTACCTGCATGCCTGCTCCTACCAGGGGCTCCGCTGTGAGCGCTGCAGTGGGAAGACTGAGGCCCTCGGCGGTCTCCATATCTGCCCACATCTCTGGAAGAGGAGAGAGGACTGTCAACCTGCAGCACTGTGAACCAGCCCCTCCTTCCCCCCCAGTGCAAACCTCACTGCTGCCCTGGTTCGGTGGCTGGGTTCGCACAAGGCACCAAGCTGGCTAGAGCAGGCCTGATTAGTAGGAGGCTCCAGCGCATTGGCTTGTTAGCAGAACCAGCCGGCTACTGAGGGGTTAGGGGTCCTGATCGGCCCCAACCTGGGATGTCAGTGTGGTTAGTTGATCCAGGGCTGGGGGGAAGCCAGCTGGGGTACAGAACCATAGGAAACCCCTGCAAGGCTAGCCGAGCTCTGAGAATCCAATTTCTGACACGAGTCAAGGTTTTGTGTAATAATGCCACTAAGAGCATCTCGTGAGTCAAACCCTCAGATTAGCCTCTCTGGATCCAGGGTGATTTGCTAAAATCGTACCCTCCACATTTCCTTATAGAGAAGCAAGCAGCCCCTTTGCCAGAGTCCTGGCAAGTCTATAAATCTGAATGTCTACATTTTAATATTCAAAGCTAAAAGCAAGGCTTTTTTCCCCCCTGTATTGGGAGGTTTGGTAGGAGAAGGCCAGATCCTCGGTCTCCTCACCTAACCTATATGACCTTAAAAAAACATCTCATTGACTTTGGCCTGTGCAAAAGTCCCTTGCTAGGAGGCTGGTACTGAGTTAGGGGCCTCTTTGCAAAGGGGGCAAGATGGCAGGAAGTAGCAAGCCACTGTCCCAAAGGGAGCAGACTGGAGCTAAAGGACCAGAATAATAACCTTGTGAGAGATCTTGGAGGTCATCTAGTCCAACCTCCTGTTCAAGCAGGAAACCCTATGCCATTCTGGACAAATGGCTGTCCAATCTCTTTTAAAACTCCAAGTGTTGGAGCATTCATAACTTCCAGAGACAACCCGTTCCATTGGTTAATTGTTCTGTTAGGAAATTTCTCCTTAGTTCTAGGTTGGATCTCCCTTTGATAAACTTCCATCCATGACTTCTTGTCTTAACTTCAGGTGCTTTGGAGAATAGGTTGGCACCCTCCTTTCTGTGGCAGCCCCTCAAATATTGGAAGACTGCTATCCTGTCACTCCTGGCCTTCCTTTTCAGTAGACTAGACATAGCCAGTTCCCCCAATTGTCCATTGAGTCACTTTCTCTGCACTCCTTCCATCCCAGCATCTTTTTTGTATTGTGGTGACCAAAACTGGATACAGTATTCCAGATGTGGCCTTGCCAGAGCCGCAAATAGCAGTACTAACACTTCACACAATCTTGACGCTATCGCTCTGTCGATGCAACTTAGGACCATGTTGGCTTTTTTAGCAGCTGCTGCGTACGGCTGGCTCATACTTAAGCGGTGGTCTACCAGACACCTGGGGCCCCCTCACTGTTACCACTGTGGAGCCAAGTTCCTCCTGCAGTATGCAATATCTGTGCATCTGAATTTTCTGCCTAGATGCAGGACCTTACTTTGCTCACCAGTGAAATGGGCATTGTTGGATGGGGCCCAATGCTCAAACTTGTCAAGATTCTTCTGAATCTTGAGTCTATCATCTAAAGCACACGTCAAACTTGCGACATCATGTGACATCATGCGACGTATCGGAGCTTTTCCCCAATTGCCGGCAATGGGGTGGGCGTGGTTTCCTGGTGATGCATCCAGCCCGCAGGCTGGCAGTTTGACACCCCTGATCTAAAGTATCAGCAATTCCCCCCAGCTTGGTGTCATCTGAAAATGTGATGAGTTCCCCTTCTATTCCCTCATCCAAATCATTGATGAAGATGCTGAAGAGTCCCGGGCCTAAAACAGAACCTTGGGGTACCCCGCTGCACACTTCCCTTCACGTAGATGCACTTCGATTGAGGACTACATGTCGAGTAGGATTCTTCAGCCGGTTAGGAATCCACCTGGTGGCGATGCTGTCTACCCCACCATTTTCTCTCTTACCAAGAAGCAGGTTGTGGTCTACTTTATCAAATGCCTTACTCTGGCAAGTGGGAAAGCGTTCCTCCCCTCCCTGCCAGAGAACCAGGGCGGGAGAGGCTGCTTTCCCCCCCGAGATGGTTACCTGCCTTGGGCTCAGATGGCTCTTCCGGGTTGCTGCGGCCGTTTCTCCCTCCTACCTCGGGAGGTTTCCCTCCCAGCCATTTCACCATCCCCTGCGCCACAGCTCAAGGACGCCGCAGGTTGGGCCGTAAGTTCGCCGAGAGGACCAGCCCAGCTTCGCTCTCAGCCCACGGAAGCCCCCCCCGACCCGTTGCCCAGCTCAGCCCGGGCCCTCGGGAAGCCTCCGCCAGCCCCGCTCACCCAGATCTATGGCCACGTCGCCCTCGCCCGCCGCCCAGGTGGGCGCGGCGGCATTCAGGTGTAAGGAGTAGTTGTGCTCCGACTCCACGCGGCCCGAGTCGGGGAGGCTGCCGGCGGGAGACGGGCTCCGGTCCTCGGCGAGACTGCTCTGGCCGGAGGGCTCGGCGGAGCTGTCCGAATCCTCCCCGAAGGGGCTCCAGAGGCACCGCAGCAGCTCCTCCACCTCCTCTTCCAGCCCGTCCGGGACCTGCGGGGCGAGAGGAGGCAGGAGCAACCAGGGCCAGCCGAGGGCACCGCCCGCCCGCCCTTGCCCGGCCCGCCGCCCACCTGCGGCTGCGGGAAGCCCCACGGCTCCGGGTCCGGCTCGTTCCCCAGGAAAAGCTCCTCCTGCAGGAGGAAGTCCAGCAGGTCCTGCTCGGCCATGGCCGCCGCACAGCGCCCGCCAGGAGAACCGCCGGCAGGGCGTCCACTCCAACCACTTGCGGAGCGACCCCGAGCTGGATCCGCGGAAGGGAAACCGGCTCCCGCTCTGCCGCACCTGCTCGGCCGCTGCGGCTGCTGGCCCGGACGAGCCCGCCCCTTCCAACACAGCAGAGATGACGTCACCCGCCAGGAAGTGTCTCGCGGCCTGCCCGTCTTCCTCTTGTCCCGCCTCTCCCGCGGCCTCCCACTGGCTGGCGCCAGCGTCACTCGCGCCTGGGGAAAATCCCGCGGCTTCTGACGTCATGGGGCTCGGGCGCCGTGTTCGCCCTCGGGCTCTTCCGGTTGCTCCGCGGATCCGTGGCGGGACCGGCGCCGGGCTGAATGGCCAGGGCGGCGGGGAACTCGGAGATCCTCTAGTCCAGCCCGCTGCCCCGCGCAGGAATTGCAGAATGGCAGCCCGATCTTGGCTTGTCTCCCCCCCACGCCTCCCGCTGGACCCCTGCCTGACCTCAAGAGGGAGTTTATTTATTATTTATTTGATTTATTTGATTTATATACCGCCCTTCTCCCGAAGGACTCAGGGCGGTGTACAGGGCAACAAAAATATGAATACAGGATGCAAGATTTAAATTTAAATGATTGTGTCCAATGTAGTAGGTTATCGCAGCCAGAAAATCCCCCTTACTTTTAATGGCTGTTCTTTTTCCTTTTCTTTTTAAGATAGAATAGAATTCTTTATTGGCCAAGTGTGATTGGACACACAAGGGATTTGTCTCCGGTGCAGAAGTTCTCAGTGTACTTACAAGCAAGAAGTGATAAATCATGAGAGCAATAGCAATAAAGACTTACATACTGCTTCACAGTGCTTTACACCCCCTCTCTAAGCGGTTTACTGAGTCAGCTTCTTGCCCCCAGCAATCTGGGCCCTCATTTTACCAACCTCGGAAGGATGGAGTTAACGTTGAGCCTGTCTACATCAAACTCCTGGAGTGAGCAGTGAGTTAGCCTGCAATACTGCATTCTAACCACAGCTCTATCATAATAATCAAATACAATCATAAATCATCAGATACAACACTCAGTCATAGGATACTAAATAAGCAATCAACATGAATCATAATAGGATACTTAAATAGAAATGATCAATGTTTCCATTGCTTGTGAACTGCTTAGGATAGAGATTTTCAGTCATAAGTGCCTTCAGATGTGTGGATTTCCAGAAGTCTCCAGCAGACCTGTTACGTTTTTTAATACTCGTGGCTATGTAAATCTTGATGATGATGATGATGGTTGGTCCCAGACAGCCAGATGTTTAGACTAGCTTTGGCATTCTTGTCCACTACTGAACCCTCCCCAAGGATCTGGGATAGGAAGATGTTGTTTGATGGTGTTAAAAGTATTATTACTATAAATGAGAGGCAATGTAGCCAATGGATTCAATAAATAAATAACGTTTGGCTGTCCCTGTGTCAGGGCCTCCACCGGTTGCTGCTTGTCCTGCCTTTGGGCACTTAATACACCCACAGCCCCCCCCCCAACTGGCCAGAGCGTGTAATCTTCAGCAAAGCACTTTCTCATTCTGAGAGCAAAGGAGGGAACAGTTGGGCTGGGTGACAAACGGAGAGACAGTTGCTCAAAGGTTGTCCTCATCCACAGTACTTGGTGAGAGGGATCCAAATTGAATCACCACAAGGATCAGTCCAGTCCCATCCCTCCGGCCTTAGAGTATCTTCTCACCAATGAAGGAGAATATTTGCAGCTCAGGGTTGAAATGAGGAGTCCTTCTTAGTATCTTCTCAGAAATGATCAGGAGGAAGAGGGGAATGAAGGTGCTTTTTTGATTTGCCGATGACCCTGCACTGGGTGGGATAGTTGCCACCCTAGAAGACAGAAATAGATTTCCAGCAATCATTCCACATTGTCAGGATGAGCTGAAAGTAACAAAATTAAATGTTAACAGAAAGAAGTGCAAACATATTCCCTTTGGAAAATGAAAGCTTAATGCGGGTTGGGGTCCCTGGCTTGGCAATGATTCCTGTGAAAAAGCCCTGGAAAGTTCTTGGGTTAACAGGACAATCAGGCCCAGAAATTCTGTTACTAAGCAAAGCAGTCCTAAAGGGTGATGTCCATATTGCTATCTTAACTCATTCAGAGGACCTCATGTGACCAGAGACCTAAGCAAGCAGGCTGCTGGGCAGGTGGGTGAATGCTGCATGCAGGTGCTATTATAGAGCATGTGTGGGTGAGTGGTGGGTGGCTGTATTCTGTAGGGGGCTGCTTGGGAGAAAAAGGGATGGGAGCAACTTATGGGGGCGACTTGGAGGCTCCTTGCTGGCTTCCTCATTAACTTTGTGGAAAAACAGCAAGAAGGTTGCAAATGGTGATCACATGACTGTGGCTTGCTGGATCATGTGTCAATGATGACATTGCAACAGCTGTAATAAGGTAAAGGTAAAGGTTCCCCCGCACATGTGTGCTAGTCGTTTCCGACTCTAGGGGCCGGTGCTCATCTCCATTTCAAAGCCGAAGAGCCAGCGCTTGTCCGAGGACGTCTCCGTGGTCCTGTGGCCAGCATGACTAGACGCCAAAGGCGCACGGAACACTGTTACCTTCCCACCGTAGTGGTCCCTATTTTTATACTTGCATTTTTACGTGCTTTCGAACTGCTAGGTTGGCAGAAGCTGGGACGAGTAACAGGCGCTCACTCTGCTACGCGGCACTCGGGATTCGACCCGCCAAACTGCCGACCTTCTGATCGACAAGCTCAGCGTCCTAACCCACTGAGCCACCACGTCCCTAACAGCTGTAATACTGAGGACCAATTACAAGTGCCCCTCATTCAGCTCCATTGTAACTTCACGTATTAATCAGTTATTTTAGGCTGTATCAACAGAAATACTTCATTAATTGCAGCAAGCAATGCATCTTCATTTTGTTGGTCAGACCCCCACCTCCAGGACTGTGTTCAGTTGTGGCAACAGCATTTAAGAGAAGTGGGAGTCAGTTCAAAGAAGGGCAACAAGGCTGAAACAAGGAATAGAAACCAGTGACTATGCAGAAGAATGGAAGGGAGTGCAGGATCTGATGGCTTCCAAAGACCCAAAGGCCAAAAAGCTTCCCTTTTCTCATTCTGGTGTGCCAGATGCAGCTCAGTGGATATAAAAACAGATTCCAACTGATCCACTGCTTGGGAGTAATGATGAAAGAGGGTGAGAGCTCTCATTTTCTGCTTTTGAGCATCCAAGAAAAAAAAACGTTTTCCTGTGGGAAAACTTGAAATCGATTGAATGGGCTTTTGGTATACAAAAGAGACCTGGTTACAGATTGCATTGTGCCTCAGTCACAGCCTCTGTTCACCTTCTCTTGCTTCAGATTGGGTTTTTTTGACTTTGCAATGTACTATGTACTAAGATACAGTGTTAGAATAAGATAGTTTTGAAATAGAATATGGAGCAGCTAAGCAGTATACCAAGGTGCTGTACTTTTTAGTGGTATAGAACACAGTATATGTGAGGAATAATGGACTAAAAAATAGAAATCAGAGTTAAACTGAATCAAATATGTTAGATGTTCTAACAGCTGAAAGCAAGGAAAACACATGCAATCTCTAATTAAAAGAACAGAGTGCAAATCCAGTCCACTGCTGCATTTTCAAAGCCAAGTTCATGTCAACTGACAATGGCAATCCAATAGGAATAAGTGAAGAAGATAAAGTAGCAACAAGGGAACAAACCCCACACTCACACTGATGGTGTTACCTAATTGGGTAATGAAAGTTCTGCAAGCCAACAACCATGCTCAGAGAGCAGCAAGGACCCCACATTTGAAAGATGCATATCCCACTGACATGTTGAATTAACTAGACACAAATACTCCTTGACTTGAGACCATTATTCGGACTGGAATCTCAAGTCATTGAGTGAAACACTTGTTCAGCAAGACATCTCGTGACTGCTTAGCTCAACTGCCATCCTGGCATTCCAGGTTACAGTCATTATCTCATGGGTTGTTAAGCAAAGTCCCAGATCAGGAGGAACCCGGTGTTGAAAATCCTCCTTGGATTTTTGGCAGGAAGGATTTTCAGCCCAGGTAGAGAGAGACACACTCAAGTCCGGATTGTGCCAGCTCTCTTGAGTCCTTACCCACCACCACCCAAGGTACTCCACACTTATCTAGGAGCAGAAAATCTTCCCTGAAATCCAGTCCAAGAGAGAGACATGTGCGGCCTGCACTGGGCCTCCCATACCTGTCTATGGCACCCCATACTCCTAACTGCACTGCCTATCAGCTCTGGGGCTGAAAATTTTGCTTAGATTTTGGCTCCCTCTGTCTCTGGGGACTGGCCGAAAGAGCTGTCTCCCAAAGGATTTCAGCTCTCTGCCATGCAGAGCTGAAATATTTGGCAGGCTGCAGGAATGGTGCTGAAATCCTTCAGCAGACAACTCTTTCAGCCAGTGCCCAGAGAAGAGACAGTAGCAGCTTGCAAACTTCCCTGCTGGCTTCCTCACATGATCACGGGGCACTTAGTATCTGGTCCTAAAAGTAAACAGGTTATCAAGCATCCAGACTGCGATCAAGGGATTATTTGTGTATGTGTGTACACCCCATTTTGCGATAGTCCAAAGTGCTTTACAGGTAGTAAAGCATTCTTTCTGAGGCTATCATTATTTCAAACTATTGTTAAGCAAATGGCCATAAGTCAATGATCATCTGCACCTCTTTCTGTGCTTTCAGAAATAATGTTAAAGGACATGTATAGTATTGAGACTTCACTAATAAAACCTGATACTTTTGCAAATTCCTCCAACTCTGTCCTAATATATTTTATAGAATGCCCTATATTTGAAAGAGGAACATGTCAAATAATGATAATAATAATAATAATAATAATAATAATAATAATAATAATAATAATAATAATAATAATATAATGATAATAAAAATAAAAGTTGGAAGGGACCTTGGAGGTCATCTAGTCCAACCCCCTGCTCAGGCAGGAAAACCTATACCATTTCAGGCAAATGGCTGTCCAGTCTCCTCTTAAAAACCTCCAGTGTTGGAGCATTCACTACTTCTGGAGGCAGGTTGTTCCACTGATTAATTGTTCTGTCAGGAAGTTTCTCCTTAGTTCTAGGTTGCTTCTCTCCTTGACTAGTTTCCATCCGTTGCTTCTTGTCCTGCTTTCAGGTGCTTTGGAGAATAATTTGACTCACTCTTCTTTGTGGCAGCCCCTGAGGTATTGGAACACTGCTATCATGTCACCCCTCAACCTTCTCTTTGTTAAACTACACATGACATGCCCAATTCCAGCAACCGTTCCCTATATGTTTTAGCCTCCAGTCCCTCAATCATCTTTGTTGCCCTTCTCTGTACCCTTTCTAGAGTTTCAACATCTTTTTTACATCGTGGTGACCACAACTGGCTGCAGTATTCCAAGTGTGGCCTTACCAAGGCATTGTAAAGTGGTATTAGTACTTTACTTGATCTTGATTCTATCCCTCTGTTAATGCAGCCTAGCACTGTGTTGCTTTTTTGGCAGCTGCAGCACACTGCTGGCTCATATTGAAGTGACTGTTTACTAGGACTCCAAGATCCCTCTCACAGTTACTACTATTGAGCAAGGTACCACCTATACTATACCTGTGCATTTGATTTTTCCTGCCTAAATGTAGAACCTTACTTTTTTCACCATTGAATTTCATTTTGTTAGATAGCACCCAGTGTTCGAGTCTGTCCAGATCCTCCTGTATTTTAAGCCTATCTTCTGGAGTATTGGCTATTCATGCCAGCTTGGTGTCGTCTGCAAATTTGATGAGTTCCCCGTCTATCCCCTCATCCAAATCGTTGATGAAGATGTTGAAGAGCACTGGGCCCAGAACAGAGCCCTGGGGCACCCCACTACACACTTCCTTCCATGTAGATGCAGTTCCATTGAGGACCACACGCTGAGTACGGCCTGTCAGCCAGCTACGAATCCATTTGGTGGTGATGCTATCTAACCCACATTTTTCTATCTTATCAAGTAGTAGGTTGTGATCTACTTTATCAAATGCCTTACTGAAATCCAAGTAAATTATATCTACAGCATTCCTCTGGTCCACGAATTTTGTCACTTGGTCAAAGAATGCAATAAGATTTGTCTGGCATGATCTGTTTTTGACAAACCCATGTTGACTTTTAGTGATGACTTTCTTTGCATCGTGTTCACTGATTTGTTGTTTGATTATCTTTTCCAGAATCTTCCCAGGTATTGAGGTCAGGCTGATAGGTCTGTAGTTTCCTGGATTTTTCCCACCTTTTTTGAAGGTGGAAACTACATCAGTTATTTTTGACTTTGGTTGCAAGCCTTAGTTCATTTTGAGCCTTAGCTTCCCTCTTCATCTTTGCAGGGACGGGCTATTTGCTGATATTCTGCCTTAGTTATGTGCCCCTCTTTCCACTTCTTGTCCTTTTTATCTTTCAATTTATCAGAGTTCTTTATGCAGCCATGCTGGTTTCTTTTGAGAGCTGTTATTTTTCTTCTTTGTTGGTATTGTGCTAGACTGGGCCTTTATTATCTCACTTCTCAAAATTTCCCAAGCTTCTTGAGTTGTTTTCCCCTTTAGGATTCTCATCCATGGAATTCTTCCCAAGGTCTCTCTAAGTTTATTGAAATTAGCTCTTTTAAAGTCCAAGACTCTAGTTTGGCTGTGTTCTATTGCTTGTGCTTCCAGAATGTTGAATTCCAATATTCCATGATCACTTCCCCACAAGGTTCCTGTGGCTTCAACATTTTATATCATTTCATCTCTGTTTGTGAGAATTAAATCCAATATGGCTAATCCTCTGGTTCTCTTCTCTACTTTTCGGGAGAGAAAGTTGTCTGCTAGGTTTGTCAGGAATCTGTTTGATCTTCCACTTGGTGCAGAGTTTGTCTCCCAGTTGATATCAGGGTAATTAAAGTCCCCCATTACTATTGTGATGTGCTTCCTACATACCTTAGTTAGCTGACTAGCAAAAAGTTCATCTATTTCCTCTGCTTGGTTGGGCGGCCTATAGTATCACCTATGGCAATGTCATTTTTTTCACCTTTTATATTGACCCAAATGCATTCAAGTTTACAGTTTTCATCTTTATTGTGCTTTATTTCTGTGGAGATAAAGTTATTTCTTATATAGAGAGCAACTCCACCTCCTCTTTTGTTTAGTCTGTTACTTTTAAATAATTTAAATCACGCTAGATGTGTGTTTCATTTGTGGGTTTTGTCCCACCATGTTTCCGTAATGGCAACAATATCATATCCGCCCTCATTTACCTGAATTTCTAGTTCACCCTGCTTACTGTTCATACTGTGCATTGGTGTATAGACATTTGAGTCCTTTATGACTGACCTGTGTTTACTTGCTACATAACTTGTGTGGTGCCTGACTTCCCCTATTTTCTTAGATTGCCAGGGGACAGTGATGTTCTGTATCAATTAACTCACTGTCCCCGTTGTTTAGTTTTTAAATGTCTCCAGAAAAGCTGTGAATTTATTGCCAAGTAACTCAGTCCCTTTCTTGGATGGATGCAGACCATCTCTTTTGTACATTTTTTCATTGCACTAGCTACAGACATTGTGACTAATATAACCAAAGCCTTCTCCTTTACACCACTCCTTTAGCCACATATTAAATTCTGCTATACGCTGGCCTTTTCCATTTTGCTCCTACACTGGTAATAGCCAACAGCCTATTCTGCTGAGTTCCTGCCCCAAGCTCTGGAAATCATTCTGCACACAGAGTACATCCTTTTGGGTGGCTCAGTGGGTTAGGACGCTGAGCTTGTCGATCAGAAGGTCGGCAGTTTGGTGGGTCGAATCCCGAGTGCCGCGTAGCAGAGTGAGTGCCTGTTACTCGTCCCAGCTTCTGCCAACCTAGCAGTTCGAAAGCATGTAAAAATGCAAGTAGAAAAATAGGGACCACTATGGTGGGAAGGTAACAGCGTTCTGTGCGCCTTTGGCGTCTAGTCATGCCGGCCACATGACCACGGAGACGTCCTCAGACAAGCGATGGCTCTTCGGCTTTGAAACGGAGATGAGCACCGGCCCCTAGAGTCGGAAACGACTAGCACGCACGTGCGGGGGAACCTTTACCTTTACTTAGTAAGTAGTAGTAGTAAGTAGTAAGTGTAGTAGATAACTTCCTTCTCCTACTTTAATCTCTTTTTAATTTCTGTGTGGTCATGCAATGCTATTGTTAATATTTCTATAAGAAAATCAGATAGCAAAGATGATAGCACTTAGCAATAGCACTTAGATTTATATACAGCTTCATTGTGCTTTATAGCCCTAAGTGATTTAGAATCAGCATTTTGCACTCTCCAACAATCTGGGTCCTCCTTTTACTGATCTTGGAAGGATAGAAGGCTAAAGTCAACCTTGAGCCAGTCAGGATTGAACTCCTGGCACTGGGCAGAGTTTGTCTGCACTGCTGCATTCTAACCACTGTGCCACCATGGCTCATGATAAAGGTTAACCTTGATTTGTCCCTCTTGAAAGTGAAAATTATTCCTGAATGTTCCTTACACACCTTATAAGCCCTTATAAATAATAGAACACTGACATTGACATCCCCTAAACTCTGCTGAAGATGTTACCTAGCACGGTAACAAAACATTCGGAAGCCAACCCACAAGCTTGGAGAACGAACCTTCATCCTCATACAATTAGATTATATAAAACACTAAAACACACATTTAAATAGCATACAAATTTAAATCAGTTAAAATTCCATTAATCAAAATGAAGGGAGCAAAATGCAAATGGGAATGAGGTGGGGGGTTTGAGGAATCCATTAACTAAGATGCCATTCTCCCATTGGGGCTGGTTCCTCGGATTTCATTTCTTTATTTCTTTATTTCTTAATCCAATATCTATAGCTGCCCAACGCAATCAGGTGACCCTGGATCCATGCCATGAAGGGCTTTAACGGTGCTAACCTACACCTTGAATTGGACCCTGAAACAAACTGGCCACCGGTAGCTGCAAGGGCTGCCCAAGAACTGCTTTATGTTCCAGGTTCCTAATGTAATTTTGTCTTTGCACCTACGCATTTTCTTTGCTTGCACAGCAGCATCAGCAACTAGAGGTTCTGGAGGTCTTAGACCACGGTAAACACCATTAGAGCCCTGAAGGACCCTCAGCTCTTCCTTGGCAGCATGTTGTGAGAGTCAGACGAGCCCCTTGTCCGGCAACATCATCAGCGTCTTGCCCACCGGGGTGTTTTTCTATACTGCCTGCTCCGGTGAGGCCTCGATCGCCGCCTCTGCCGGGGTCACCAAAGCAACCTTCCTCCGTTGTTGCTGCCCCAGGGAGGTCGCCGCCTGCTTTATCGGGGCAGCCCCGGGAAACTTTGCCCAGGGCATCTTGCAGAGGTTCTTCGCTCGACGCCCCAGGGACAGACGCCGGTGCGGAATCCAGCAGCACAGAAGGGGGGTGGGGGTGGGGGCTGCATTCCGATATTCTCCACTCACTTAAAAGCAACAAAAGCGCGGAACCGAACCTCCAGACCAGGGGTCTTCAAACTTGGCCCTTTTATGACTTGTGGACTTCAACTCCCAGAATTCCTCGGCCAGACACGCTGGCTGAGGAATTCTGGGAGTTGGAAGTCCACAAGTCATAAAAGGGCCAAGTTTGAAGACGCCTGCTCCAGACAGAGCACCGCTTGGCCAGTCTAACACGGACGGACTTCAAACTCCCAGAACTCCCCGGCTTGAAAGCGAGCTTCTAGATCGGCCAAGGAATTCTGGGAGTTGAAGTACCGGGAGCAAGAACTCTTCGAAGACCCAGGTCCGAAAGACCACCGCGCGGAGGAAGGTGCCGGCCCACCCGGGAGAAAGCGGACGAGGCCCGGCGGGGTGCCGGGATTCGGCTCTCCCAGGCCCCCCTCGATGGAAGAGGGCTCCGCCGCTTCGCTTCTCCCCTCGGCCCGACGACGCGCCCACGACCGCGAAGAGACGTTTCGAAGGGGGGGGTGCATTCCCGGCAAAGCGGCGGCGGCTGCGAGGGAAGGAGGGAGACTTCCCCCCCCACCCCCACGACGGCCCGGGCCGCAGGCATGCGCCCTGGTGGGGAGGCGCCTGGCGGGCGGGGCGGGGCCAAGCGGGAGGTGGGGCGGCCCTCCCGCCCTCGCTCACAGCCCAGCTGCCGCCGCCGCCGCCGCCGCCGCCTCGCCCCGCAGGTACGAACGCGAAGCCGCCGCCGTCGCTCCCCGGGAAGCCCAGCCAGCCGCGCGCCCGGCGGGCAGGGAGAGGCTGCCGCGGGACGACGGGGCGCCGCTCCGGCCCTCGCCCGCCCTCTGGGAAGGGCCCGGAGCCCCAACGCCAGGGCCGAGGAGGGCCCGGGCGCCGCCGCCGCCGCTCCTCCGCAGGCAGCCCGTCCCGTCCAGCCCTGTCCTGGTTTGCAGGACGGCCACAAAGCGGCGGGCGCCGGGAGTCTCGCCGGCCCCTAACTCCAAGTCTGCCCGGCTAGGCGGGGAGAAGTTGGCTGCGACTCTGCCTTCGCCTCCACCCCGGTCGAGAGGGGAGGGTCCCTGGAAGCCGCGGGGCCTTCGCTGCCCTGGGCCTTCGGGGTTCCTTGCAGAGGAAGGCGTCGCTCCGCAAGGCGGGCGACCCTGCCTTCTTCGCCGTTCCCATCCCTTCCCGCCCTCCTTCCGTCTCCTGGCCTGGGGATCCCCGGGGCTCCCGTGCAGCCCCCCCTCCCCGAGAGTTTCGGGGCTCTCCTGTCTTTAGCCGGCAGCGCTTTGCCCCCCTCCCTCCCTCCCTCCCTCCCTCCTGGCCGGCCCCCCGGCTCCCCTCTTGGCTGGACTCGGGCGTGGGGAGGGGGGGGGGAAGGCGGTCCTGCCACTCCGAGAGAGGCCTCCGAGAAAGTTGGGCTTTGGGCGTAAGGAAAGCGGAAAGGAGGAACTTCGGGATTCCCTCCCACGCGCGGCTCCCCACTCTGCAGCGCTCGGACCGCCCCCCCCTTTCCTCCCCCCCCCGGTGGCAACCCCACCCCCCCTAGGTTAGCCAGTCTACTTTGCAGGGTGGTTGGTGGTTGCAGCAAAAGAGGGAGAACCTCGCCTGCTCCTTAAATTCCAGGAAGGGGGGGGAAGGCGGAGTTTCAATATTCAACCGAATGTGAACAAAATAGTCCCTTTTATGGCGCTGTGCTGGGGGGGGGGGTGCAGGCCAGGGGCTGAGGGAGGGGCATTTCTGACTGGTGACGGGGTCTCTGCATGAAGAGGTCTCTCTGTTAGATTTCTGAAATATTTTTTTTTTTCAATAGAAGGGAATCTTGTAGCTGCTCAGGGCTTGAATTGTGGAGCCCCTGGTTGTTCTCTTGAGTTTGGTTGCTTGCTAGCAGACATTTCCTGAACAAGAAGAGTATCAAAGATGCACTTTAAAAAAAAAAGAAAGAAAGAAAAAAGAGCACCGCGATAGGTTTATAGCACCAGTTGTGTCTTGTGCAATGCTGTACTCCAGAATTAGCAGGCGAGTGTTTGCAGGAAGAAATAAAACCACAAACGGCAGCCGAGAGGCTGAAGGCTTTGTCAAAAGTTTTGGGCCGTTTTGATCGAAACGACTGCCAATATTTTTTAACCTACTAAAAATGGAGCTGTGAAATTTGGAGTAGTCTGTTTTCTCTGCAGTAATCTGCTTTGGTTTACTGCTTTGCTCTTTGGTGGCTGCCAAGTTGATTTCCACTTTCTGTTCCTTTCTCAAGCTGCTCTTACTTGGTGGAGGGCTGGCGATCCCGTTGTAGCTTGCTTCGCGAGGGGCTCTAGGAAGCCTGTGGGAACCCCCCACCCCTACCCCCACTCAAAGCTCTGTGACCTTGGGTTTCCTCGGCACTTCTTTTTGCTGGAGCCGAGAGAGGCAGCAGGTGTGCCCTCTGGAGGTAGAGCAGGCAGCCAGCTTTTCTCCCACCTGGAAGTTGACTTGCAGAGCTCAGCTTGAAAGGGCATTGCCAGGTGTCACCAGGCACAGCTCAGCATCTCCCTTGTTTCTTTTAGCTGCAGAAGTGGGGCTTCTGCCCACTGGATGCAGAGCCTTTGGCTGCAGCTGCGCTTAGCAATGCCTTGTGTGGGCCAAGGGCCCCTCCACCTTGCCCTGACATCCAGGGCTGCCCCCTACAAGTTGGGTTAGAGTACTTGAAAGCTGAAGAGGGTAAGAAACCCCACAAACTTGCCACAAATCATGCCTGGGGCTCCAAAGGGACAGTGGTATGTTTGCCCAGGGTGGGGAGGTCGTCTCAGGGAGCTGGTCCAGGATTGGCAGGGGGTTCCCCTTCACTTTCAGCCTCTGGCCCAAGAGCAACCCAGACCCCCCTCTCTGTTGGGCGCTATGCCATCTGCCAGTTCTTAGTGTTGTGGTTCTCTCTGTCTCCAAATAGAGGCCCTGCAGCCTCTCTTCCCCTCCCCCCCCACTGCTGCTGTTGCTGAGGCCATGGCCAGAGGTGGCCAGCCATTCCATATTTGGTAGCAATTATTGTGGACTCTTTTGCCTCCTCCTCCTCCTCCTGGCTGGAATCTGCTAGTTTCTCATTTGGGAGGGATAAGGCGCACCCAAGAGTGCCCCCGCAGGGTTCAGGCTGGCGCCTCAGGCCTTGTGCAGCTGCCCTTAGCCGGCTGGCCTGCCACGGGACAGCCCGTATGGCAGAGGAGACCTTCAGCCGAAGGTCCCCTCTGGAGAGTAGGTCTTCCAAACTTGGTGGGGACAGAGAAGAAGCTGGGTGTGCGTTGGCCACCTCCCTCCACTCCTCCTGGTTTCTGGTTTAGGGAGAGCCAGGCAACGGGACAACCATCCCAGGATGGCTTTTGTTGGGAGGGAGTCGTGGAGGCTGTTTTTGGCTCTGGGGGTGGCACTTCCTCTTCCCCCCCCTTCTTTGGGGCACTTTGGAATGCTGGAAGGGGCATCCTCTTGCTGGGGGCCTCTGGGTCTGCACAGCTGGCACCCTCTCGGCCCCTGACCCCTTTGCCCTTCCAGTGAGCCCAGAATGAGTGGGAGGGAGCTTTAGCATCAGCAGAGGCTGTTGAGACAGCCATGAGCTGGATGGACAGGAAGTGGGCCTGCGGGCAGCTGACCAGGAGCCGTCCTGGAGGGGAGAGTCTTCTGCCCTGTAGAGCCAGGGAGCAGGCGAGGCTGCTTTCCACCTCCAGAGGTTTTAGGCCGAAGGCTCCCCTCCACATCTGCCACTGTGCCAAAGGCTACAGACATTGTGCTTCCTTTGGGGGAGCCGGGGGCTGGCTGGATCCCAGCAGGCCCTTGGCTGCTCCAGGGCAGAGTCAGGGAAAGTAGGCCCAGCTCAGAAAGGGTGGGGCTGCAATGGACCCCACGCTGGGGGGGGAGGGCGCTGACTGGCTTGGAATGGCCTAACCCAGGGCAGGCTCTCTTCTCCCCACCCCCCTTAGCAGGAAGGCAGGCAGGAGGTGGCGTGTGGGGAAGGGAAGGAGGAGAGCCCTGGCTGTTCCGAAGCCTGTCAACTCTAGCCCAGGCCACAGCAGAGCAGTGGAAGCTGGGCGGGTGAGCCATTTCCTGTTGCATTTCTCTTTTGTGGAGCGATGGCCCTGACTCAGTGGTCCTGGTGGGTGGCTCCCTCCCTGCCTCCCTCCCTCCCTCCCTCCCTCCCTTCCTTCCTTCCTTCCTTCCTTCCTTCCTTCCTTCCTTCCTTCCTTCCTTCCTTCCTCCCTTCCTCCCTTCCTCCCTCCCTCCCTCCCTTCCTCCCTCCCTCCCTCCCAGTATGGTGCTGAGGCTTTGGGAAGCTCTCTTAAAGAGCAGCCACCCTGCTCCCTTTGAGCAGTGCGGAAAAGGGTCGAGGGACTTGAGTGGCTTGGCTGGCCTTGGGGTGCTCCTGGCACCCGCTCTCCCCCTTGCACTGGGGCTCTCGGAAGCCTTTAGCCTTGGCACAGTGAGCTTCAGGCTGGCTTAGGAGGAGGAGGAGGAGGAGGAGGAGGAGGCCTTCCCATTGCATGCTGCATGGCCCTTTCAGCTGGAACGGGCTTTACCTTTTGAAAGTTTCCGGCTCTGCCTTTCCAGGGTGGTGACGCGTAAGGTTAAAGGTCTCCGCTCGACCACCTTCCCCGCAGGACCCTCAGGTGGGTGACTTTCCTGCATCAAGGAGTCGTCCACCTATTCCTGTTCCGGACTTGGCTCCCCCCCCTTGCCCTCTGGGCCCCCATTTTCATCTGCCTGTCGCAGCCAAGAGCTGAGCCTGGCAGACTCCTTGTTCTGTGCCACAAACTGAAACGCAGAGAAGGAATGCAGCTGGGCCCGTGTCCTCGCTGCTTGTCTTCCTCCTTCTTCCTTATTTGTTCTTAGGCTGTTTAGTATTTCTGTAGAGACGGTCAGCGCCCCAAATTATTTTCAAGCCATTCAACGTTAAGGCTCTGCTCCCCCAGGTGTTCTCTGGGAGTTCCTGGACGGAGGATGGAGGGATAAACCTTTAGCAAACACCTGGCACGCGACTCTGCATATTTTTTGAGGGTGGTGGGGGGGAGGAATTCAGGCTGCCTTTTAAAATTCTGAACTTCAAATACATTAATGGGTTTACAAAAGTCTTCAGGGCCAGGTCTAGAATAGAAATGGGATCCAGTGTTGTTTTGGGTCCATTCGTGCTTCCCCATTGTGCCCCCCACTCATTCCTCCACTGTTGCTGCTGATTCTGCTCTGCATGAAGCAACCCCCCCACCCCCACCTGAGACTCCCTGGAGCTCCTGCCTGGTGCTGCCAGTGCTTGGCTCTGGTTGGTCCTGGGGTCCAACTGAGGGGAGGGCAGGGTAGATAATAATGATTTTTTTAAAAAAAAAATCGCATTTTTTAAAAATTTAAATTGGATTTTTTTATTGTTATCAAATTTATTTTAATAAAATGCTTTGGGAATAAAAAAACTAACTAAATATCATTTTCTATTTAAGATGCATTAATAATTAATAATTTAGTTTATCCAGCATGAAATGGAGCTTAGTTATGTAGCGTGAGGCTCTATGCTGCAACATTTACGTTTTTGGTAAACTCATTCAATGATTCTAATGTTCTCTCTGCAAACTGAGATAACGTGCACTGCATCGATGTATTCCCATAATTTCACAGTAACCAAGAGATAAATCATAAAACAAAATTCAGGAATATTCCTCTGTCCTATCTTTTTGCAAATCGATGTATGCTACAAACTGTATGATTGTTTGAAGACAAATGCATCTTAAGTATTTTAATTAAATAAAAGAATTTGAGTAGTTCTCCAGCTATGTGAGATTAACCTATTAACCTAAAATCGATTCCGATATCGCTGTTTTACTAACCAGACAGCTTCTTATTCCGAATAGGAAACCTTCATTTTGTTTGCAAATAATAACATTAAAGATTCTAACTACCAGCAAGAATGAGTCGTTACATTTAGAGAGCACCTGTCATTTCAGATCCGTCATGGCAGCGCCTGCTAGTGGGCACCCATTCACATGCTGCCCGCCACGTCCCTCACCTGCTTGTGCCACTGCTGCATCACCAGCCATCCCATAAAAGTGAATGGGACTGTCGGCGCGTCAACAGCGGGTCAGAGGAAGAGCCGCTGCGGGACAGAGATGACAGTTGCTCTTTAAACATTATGATTTAAATCGAGTTGATTTAAATCAAGCCTTTTTACGAGTGTTTTAAATGGTGATTTTAAATGGTGATTTAAATTGACTTGATTTAAATCAAATCCACCCTGGGGGAGGGGCATCACACCTGTGCCCCACGTCATGCAGAGTTTTAAGTTTGAATGGTGCTGCCATCTTCCTTTGGGGCTCGGGGCTCATCCAAGCTAGAAGGTTGGCAGCTTTTATTCCAATTCCCGATTTCTGTGTTATCATGAAAAGTAAAGTGTGAGGAAAGAAGGGCAGGGGTTCAGGGGGGCGCTTGGCCCAGGGCAGTCAGGCATCTGCTGCAGGCAGGTCCATTAGCGCTGTTTTGAATGACCGCCTGTCTTTGCATCCGGCTGCACCAGAGGCTTGGCAAAGGCTCGTTGGACGCTGCTTTACTGTTTTTGACTGAGCTGAGAATGCCTGAGCCTGTGTGGCTACCCCCAGCCACACACACACACATACACACACGCACGTACACATACATCTCCTGCAAAGGAAGGTCTGGCTCTCTGGCAACTGTGGGGTGCTGAAGCCCTGGGACTTGAAAATTGAACCCAGGACCCAGAAAGGTTACTTGTTAAAAACTGAAGTAATTCAAAGTCGAGAGCCCAAGCTCAAGCTGAACCCCACTAGTGAATGATCAGACCCTGGTCTGCAGCTGCCTACATTTTGGCCCCTCCCAGTCCCAGATAGTCTGGTCCATCTGGGGGAGAGGATGTGTAGGTTAAGGGGGAGATCTGTGACCACCACCCCAGACAGGGTTCCCTCTTCAAAAGTGCTGCTGTTACGTGTCCAAGCACAGCATTTCTCTTAGGAAATCAGGGGGGGAAGGGGGGGGCCCGGTCAGCCTCCCCCACCCTCTTATCCAGCCCGTTCGGCAGATAGTTTGCCAACACAATTCCCTGAATTGGCTAGAGCACCCCTGTTCCTCCCGTCTCCCAGTAGCATTGGAGGCCCATCCGACAGCTTCTGCTGCTTGCTGAAGGGGTTGATCTCTTGCACTTCCGTTTTAAGAAATTGGCTCATCGAACATGCGTATACACACACACACACACGCACACAGTGTCCAATGCAGTTGACAATTCCAAGGCCGCATTAGAGGCGATTTAGAGCAAAACAGGTGGCCGCGGCCTTTATTGCCCAGAGACGGGTGCAGCCGCTGTCCGTGCAGGAGGAGAGAAGCTCTTGGTGGCACTGCCAAGGCCAGGGGAGGCTTTGGGGGCTGTCTAGGCCAGCTCTGCTTCCGCTCTGCAGCCTCCCGGTAAGCGTATTCCCTTGGTTGCCCTCCTTCCTGCTTCACTAGGTGACCTTCTGTGGGGGCGGCGTGGGCTTCCTTCCCCTTTCTCCCGTGTTTTTTTCCCTAGTTCTAGGGCAGGCAGAGTAGTGGCAACAAAGCCTTACCAAGTATGGGGGGAGGGCAAAAGACATGCAGGTTTAAGCCCGCACTCCGGGGGGGTGGGGTGGCGGCGGCTTTGGATTTGAGGATTGAAGCTGGCAAGCAGTGCCAGCGAAGGTAATGCCGTCTCTGTGTTCGGTGAGCCAGTCTTGTGGCATCAGTAGGAAACGGAGGAAAGGCTGTGTCTGTGCGGGGTGTGTGTGTTGTGTCCTCCCACCTTTGGAAGTCTTTTGTAGGATGCTGGAGCTCACAAAATGAGCCTGAGCTGGGGGTTAAGGACTGTGTGGCAGCATGGGGAGTCTGGGACCAGAGAGAGGAAAAGCACCATGGGACCCTGAAGTTTGCCAACTTCTAACAGACAGTCACGTTGACCAGGAGGGCTGGGGAATGGGGGGGGGGGAAGGCTTCCCTTCCATCTTGCAGAGAGGGGTCTGCTTCTCCTGTTACAGTTGGAAGGAGGGTTGGGGGCTACGAGAAAGGGGAAGTGTAACCCAAGCACAGCTGGAGAATGTCTTCTGGGAACTGGGAAGGAAAGCGCAGAAGTCCCCCACCCCATTGGCTGCTGGCCCTGCTTCCTCTTTCGAAGGGGGGAGGGAGGGTGCTTAGGCAGAGGCCCACCTCTCCTTTCTCCCCCCCCCCCAAGACCACAGAGCCTCTGGCATGCCTGGGGATAAGCAAGGAGTGCAGTTTGATGCGCAGAGCCAGCGGGGTGGGGGGGGGAAGGTGGGGGCCTCCCCTGCAAGCACGTCTTTGGGGCATGCTGAGAATGCAGCCCTGGAATGTCTTCCCCGGCCTGTGTGTGTATGTGGGAGGAGCACTTGCCTCTTCGGGGGAGGCCTGGGAGGAGTCTGGGGCAGAAGCAGGAAGGAAGTTGCCCCATTACCAGTTGCTTCTTGACTGAGATCTCGGAACAGCCCCGTGGGTATATTTTATTTTATTTATTTTAATTCCATTTATATCCTGCCCTTCTCCGAAGACTCAGGGCGGCTTACAAGCTTAGCAGTAGCCTTCATTCTATGTATATGCCTGCTTATTAGGGCTTTTCACACACACCCCAGCGGCATTATTACAAAGTCAGCTTAATTTGAAGAAGGGGGAGCTCAGAGCCGGGCAGAGCATGCCAGTGGAGGCGGCAAAGCCAATATCTCAACGGGGGGGGGGGTTTGAGAAATTGGTTTTGCCGCCTCCTCTGGCCAGTTCTTGGGCCTTTTCCTCCCATTGTTGACCTGTGACATTAACAAGATTAACCCCCCCCACCACCACCACCACTCCAAGCCCCTTTCCAGGATGGGGCAGGTAGAGAATTGGCTGATTTCTGAGCCAGTTGGGGTTGGTGGGCAACATCCTGGAGCCTAACAGTAAAGGCAGTAAAACCCAGTGAGACCACCCAGGAGCAGCAGCAGCAGCGGGCAGAGCCTCATTTCGCCTTCCTCCCAGTGGTCCTTCTGGTGTGACCGGGGTTTCTGGATCCCTTCGGAAAGGAGGGTCAATTCCACCTGTGACCACAAAGTGACAGATGGGGGAGGGTGGTCTTAGCCTTCGTACTTGTGGGTTAGCACGGGGGGGGGGAGGAGCAGGGATAGACACACCTCCAGCTTATGACCATCCTGGGATGCCTGGCTCTGGTCCTCCCCTCCCCAAAAATGGAATCTTCCACGGTTGGCCAAACATCAGGTCTGGTTTCGGGCAGGAAGGTGAGCTTCCTCACGAGCCTCTCCTGCTGGCTTGGTGGGCTGGAGTTGCCAATCCTCAGTGTGGGTGTAGAAAAGATGCCTGGTGGATGGGCTTTCTGACTTGGGGCAGGAGCTGCCCATCCCTGCCCAGGCGCCGCCTTCACTGAGGCTCCTGGACGGTTTGGGGTGAGATGGGGCAGGGCGTCCAAATTCAGCTGACTGGCTGGTGCCATCGAGGGGAGGGGCCTTGGGGTGTGGCCCGGCCAAGCCGAAGCGGGGCTGGCCTTGGGTTCAGATGAGAGGAAAGGGGCTGCAGCTGCTGGGGTGCACATAGGATAGTCCTGCCCTGCGCGGAGGCCGAAGCGAGAGGGCTCCCTATCCAAGGACTGCAAAGGGCTGGGCAGAGTCAGGTACCCAGAGCAGCCCCAGGGGGATGGGGGGAGGGCAGAGGGACAGAGCAGAAGCCTCTGCCTTATCCAGGACCTTCGAGGGTGGGGGAGGGGCTGCAGGCTGGGGCAGACCCCACCTCCCTGCCAGGCTGCCTCTGGCAATGGCACAAAAGGCCCTAAAGGCAGGGGCATCAGAAACATCCGGGGTGGGTCCGGTGGGCACCCCTTGCGAGCCACCTTCAGGTCCTTGAGGTCCAGAAGGCAACCCCTCCCCGGAAACAGCTGCCGGCCCCACTGTTTGAGCTAGGGGAAGGCAGTGGGGCGTGATGAAAGGGCGCAGGTGACAGGGTGCAGTACGGCACAGTGCGGTGTCGGCACCTCTGTTTTGTGGCACGGCTGCCCTTCCAGTTTGAGGAGCCCCTTTTCTCCTTCGGGAAGAGCATCCTCAGCTTTAAATCTAAGATGGAGAACTCTCTCCCCCGCCTTCCTCCGCAGCCCCCTCTTTTCAGCCCCCTCTTTTCAGACACCATCTTCGCTTTGTGTCAGAGGCATCCGAAGAAGGCTTCCGCTGACCGTTGGGGTGGGGTGGGGAGACAGTCATCGGGTGCTAGGTCGGGCCTTCTGACTTCCTTCGGCGGTTTCCTCTCACCGGCCATCTGGGCATAATCTGCCTCCTTTGACCACTGGCCTTATCAGCTCAGCTCCACCAGGATGGGCTTCCTTCTGTGGGCATGATGCGGCACATCTTCGCCCCACAGGCTCCCCCCAGGCCACAACCCCTTCCTGCTGCCCTGCCGTGGGCCTGGCAGAAGCAGCGCTTGGCTATGGGTGCTCTGCACTTTTCCATGATGATTGCAGTAAAAGGGGAACTTCTGGTCATGGGGCAGCAGCCTCCTGTTCTCCTCTTGACCGCTACCCTCTCCAAGCAGCTGCGCCAGGGACCGAAGGGGGGAGTTGGCACAACACAGGGAATGCCGTCTTGGCTTTTCTTACTGTTTGAGAGGCTCCGGGTCTCTTCCGAAGGCAAAGGAGCCAACTTGTGGCATGTCACGTGGGGTTGGGCAAGAAATTGCAGCCTCCTCCTCCTCCCATCTGCCCTTCTCGAGGCTGCACCAGCGTCTCTCCCTGTGGGAAAGGAAGGACTCTGGGTTCCACCCGGAATTGCCGCCGGACGTTGAAGGCTGAGCTGCTCTGCGAATGGGGCGTCTTGGGTCACCCTTGGGGGCGCTTGCTTCTCTCCCCCTCGTGGCACCCTGCTCACTCTGCCCTTCTTCAACAGGTGAAGCAGGAGAGGGGACATCTCAGGCGCCAACATGGTGGCCTTATCGCTCAAGATAAGCATTGGCAATGTGGTGAAGACGATGCAGTTTGAGCCCTCCACCATGGTGTACGACGCCTGCCGCATCATCCGGGAACGGGTGCCGGAGGCACAGATGGGGCAGCGTAAGTGGCCAGGCTTTCATTGGAGAAGGATATGCAGAGGGAGAAGGGGGTGGGCTACCAACCAGGAACTGCAGTGGGCCAAGGAGGCTGGGCCGTTGGGGGAAACATGACAATCCCCGCTTGCACCTTGTCCTTTGCTTGTGCCCCTGTGGCTACGGGGCATCATTGGCTGACCTCAAGCCCTCCTCCACCCCACCTCAGTCCAACCTCCTTCCTGCTGTTCTTTCTTCAGCCCACGACTTTGGCCTTTTTCTGTCGGACGAAGACCCCAAAAAGGGGATATGGTTGGAGGCCGGGAAGGCTCTGGACTACTACATGCTCCGCAATGGGGTGAGTGCTTCCCTGCGGGTGGGCTTTCTGGTCAGCCAGGACAGCACAGAGTGAATTGGTAGAGGGTAAGGCTGAATGCCAGCGCTAGCCATAGCAGTTGGCTCGTAGCCTAGCGTAACTCCCCCCCCACTCTCCCCCCCCCCGGATAGGGGGCTCTTGACCAGAACATGCATGGCCCCAAGCAGAGCCACTTCTCCAGAAACGCCCACTAAAATTCCTCTGCAATGGCATTGCTCTGAGTCCAGAGCCAGGTCAGCCGCTCCCTTTGGCTGGGCCCAGTGTCAGCCTCCTTCCAAGCACCACACCTAAGAGAGGCAGAGAGGTGGGTACCTCCTGCATATGGAGGCTCCTCTTAATTCTTGCTGGTGGGGGAGAAGGCTGGATCTTGCAGCATCCCTCAGAGACGAGCCAAGGACCTGACCTCTCCACCACCACCACCCCGCCCCCAGAGCTGGCATCTCGAGGAGGAATAGAGCCTGTCCAGCACAGTCCCAACTGTGCCAGCTCAGGAGGAAGAGGAGGCCCTTGCTGATGGTCCAGCAGGTGGACCCCGAGAGGGACTGCCATCTTGGCTCCCTTTCCCAACCCCTTGGTTGTCCGTGCCCTTCCCCCCAATGGTGGCCCTTCTTGATTCGTCCTCCCCCCAAACTCTGACTTCCCAGGACACCATGGAGTACAAGAAGAAACAGCGGCCTCTGAAGATCCGCATGTTGGATGGGACGGTCAAGACGGTCATGGTGGATGACTCCAAGACAGTCACTGACATACTCATGACCATATGTGCCCGGATCGGTGAGCAGCCTGGAGGCAGTTGGGCTAGAGGAGGGGAGGGGGAAGAGTGAGGAGACCATCTCTGTTCTGTGGCTCCTTCCTTCCCCCCCCTCCCCTCCCAGGGCCAGGAGGGACAACTGGGTTAGCAAAGCTGAGGTGCCTGTGGCCCTGGGCAGGGCGACTTTTGTCCACCAGCAAGGCCGCTTTGTGCCCCCAGGCATCACCAATTATGATGAGTACTCTCTGGTGCGAGAGATCCTGGAGGAGAAGAAGGAGGAGCAGACAGGCACACTCCGAAAGGACAAGACCCTCCTGCGCGACGAGAAGAAGATGGAGAGGCTGAAGCAGAAGCTCCACACAGATGACGAGCGTACGTGAGCCGGGCTGGGCTGAGCGCTCGGGGGAGACGCGGGTGGAGGGGACCTCGGTGGCTCTCATCCTGCCCTGCCTCCTCGTGCAGTGAACTGGCTGGATCACGGACGGACTTTGCGCGAACAGGGCGTCGACAACAACGAGACGCTGCTCCTCCGGCGGAAGTTCTTCTACTCTGACCAGAACGTGGATTCCCGTGACCCGGTGCAGCTCAACCTCCTCTACGTCCAGGTGCCTCCTGGGGCATTTCCCCTCCACTTTCTGGGCTGGCGTGGGACGGTTTTGGCTCGTCTAGGTAGGAAGGAGGAGGCCGCTTAGGGAGGCCCGGCGTTTCCAGGGAAGAACAGCGAGGAGGCTCCCCGAGGGGCCCTGCTGATCTTGCTCATCTGTCTCCAGGCCCGAGACGACATCCTGAACGGCTCCCACCCCGTCTCCTTCGACAAGGCCTGCGAGTTTGCCGGGTATCAGTGTCAGATCCAGTTTGGTCCTCACAATGAGCAAAAGCACAAGGCTGGATTTCTGGAGTGAGTCTGCCTGCCTATACCTGGGGGCCAGGTCGCGGTGGGTTCTTTGACCCCGCAGTCCCCTCGGCTCGAGGGCTGCACAAATCGGGGAAGTCAGGCCTCCGAAGGCTCTTCTCTGAGGGAGACTCTCTTTCCCCTTGTGCAGCTTGAAGGATTTTCTGCCAAAGGAGTACATCAAGCAGAAGGGGGAGCGGAAGATTTTCCTGGTGAGGGGGAGGGGCTCTTGAAACCGGAGGTTGTGGGCCACTGCCCTTCTGCCGCGCACCCTCTACTTCCCAAGGGCCTTGGAGGTCTGGCGAGGCCTATGGGGAGGGGGTGCGTGTGTGAGGGAATCTGCAGAAAGATGATGGTGCCGAAGGGCTGGGGAAGCGACGGGGCAGGGAGGGGATGAGTGGGTCATTTTGGGAGCAAGGGGATGCAGCTCTTTATCCTCTCCCCCCCCCCTCCTCCCAGGCCCACAAGAACTGTGGCATCATGAGTGAGATCGAGGCCAAGGTGCGCTACGTGAAACTCGCCCGCTCGCTGAAGACGTACGGCGTCTCCTTCTTCTTGGTCAAAGTAAGCTGTGCTGCCTCGGGTCCCCTTTTGCCCCTGCCCGAGGGGGGCTCCTAGGAGAGCCTGCTCAGAGGCTCTGGGACGGGGTAGGGAGGTGTCTTGTCTCTGTGGAAGGGGCACTCCTGCTCCGAGCTGGAGGGTGTGTGTGTGTGTGTGTGCACCCTATGGCAAGGATCCCTGCCTTGCAGGAGAAGATGAAGGGGAAGAACAAGCTGGTCCCCCGTCTCCTGGGCATCACCAAGGAGTGCGTGATGCGTGTGGACGAGAAGACCAAGGAGGTCATCCAGGAGTGGAATCTGACCAACATCAAGCGCTGGGCAGCCTCTCCCAAGAGCTTCACCCTGGTAAGAGCTCCCCCTCCAGCCCCAAGGAAAAGGCCACAGAGATGAAAGGGCCCATTAAGGACTGACTGGGGTAGCAAAGCCCCTCCCTCCTGCCACCCCCCCTCCAAAGTCTGCAGGCAAAGGACAGAGGAGGGGCCACTGGGCGCCCCAGACGCTCCTGGGAGGCCCCTGCCTTCCTGGAGTGGGCAGAATCTCCCTGGGTCCCCAACCACTTGGGGCTGTGTAGGCTACTTCCCGGTGAAGTACCCTCCGAAACAGCTGTGCCCAGTGCAGCTGTGGCATTCTCTACAGGCTGCCGCCCTCGCCTGGCAGACGGGGAGAGCCGTTCTAGGACAAGCAAAACAAGCAGCCGCCACATCTTGGGGGGCGGGGGGGGGCGGGCAGACCACCCGGAAGCTCCCCCTTCAGTGACTGTCTGGGCTTTGGGGTTACAGGACTTCGGGGACTACCAGGACGGCTATTACTCTGTGCAGACCACTGAAGGGGAGCAGATTGCCCAGCTCATTGCTGGCTACATTGACATCATCTTGAAGAAGGTGGGTCTCGGATGGGTGCGGGGGGTGGGGGTGTCCGGGCAGGAGGGTGACCAGGCTGAAACAAGGGATGCCTTGAGCTATAGCCCCCCCCCCCCGTGTGTGTGTGTGTGTGTGTGTGTCCCCTGACTCGGCCTGTGTGCCTTCAGCCGCTGTTGAGGCGGGGGCCAGTTTTTCTGGGCCTGGCTCGGGACAACGGGGGATAACCACTGCTTCATCCCTTGTAGAAAAAGAGCAAAGACCACTTTGGCATGGAGGGAGACGAGGAATCCACCATGCTGGAGGACTCTGTGTCCCCTAAGAAGTAAGATCGGCTTTGCCAGAGTGGGGTTGGGAGTCCGTCGGGGAGGGGGCAATGGGGGGGGCCATGCCTCACCCCCTGCTCTCCTTGTAGGTCAACCCTTCTGCAGCAGCAGTTCAACCAGCTGAACAAAGCCGAGCACAGCTCCGTGGCCCTTCCGGTTATCATACGGCCGGGTGCCAGTGGGCCGGAGAACTTCCAGATGGGCACCATGCCCCAGGCCCAGCAGCAGGTCACCAGTGGCCAGATGCATCGGGGGCACATGCCCCCTCTGGTAAGGGTCCCGGGCTTTAGGGGACGCCACCCGCTGCCTCCCCCAGGTCTCCTGCTGCTCCAGCACAGGACTTGGGGCTTCCACTGCCCTTTGAGGCTTGGTGCCCCTTCCTGAAGTCACCTCTGATTCTTGGGAAAGAGGAAGGCAGCCCCACATTCTTCTCCCTTGGCCAGCCCTGCTGTTGCTGGGAGAGGCGCATTGGCTCACCTGTCTTTTTTCCACTCTGCCCTGCAGACGTCAGCTCAGCAGGCCCTGACGGGCACCCTCAACTCCAGCATGCAGGCTGTGAAAGCTGCCCAGTCCAGCCTGGACGACTTCGAGACCCTCCCGCCCCTGGGCCAAGATGCGGTGAGAGTACCAGGAAGGAGGGTGGCTGGGTGTCCCCCTGGAGAGGCCCCTCCTGGGCTGAACGCCTGGGATAACCCCTGCTTCTCTGTCCATAGGCCTCCAAGGCCTGGCGAAAGAACAAGATGGACGAGTCGAAGCACGAAATCCACTCCCAAGTCGATGCCATCACTGCGGGCACAGCCTCGGTGGTCAACTTGACTGCCGGTGACCCGGCAGAAACAGACTACACAGCCGTGGGCTGCGCCGTCACCACCATCTCCTCCAACCTGACCGAGATGTCCAAGGGAGTGAAGCTGCTGGCGGCACTAATGGAGGACGAGGGCGGCAACGGGCGGCAGCTCCTGCAGGCCGCTAAGAATCTGGCTGGGGCCGTCTCAGAACTGTTGAAGACAGCCCAGCCATCCAGCGCCGAGGTCAGTGGCGAAGGGAGTGAACTGGAAGATGCTGCAAAGGAGGGAGAGCTGGCTCGGGATGCTGGATTGAGGAAAGCCGTGGGGTTGGGGTGGGGGTAGAAACCGGAGGGGGGGGATGCAGGCTCCCATCTCCCTTGGCAGTGGAATCTATCTGGGGCTGTTTGGGTTGATCCCTCCTTTGCGCCCCAATCTATCTCACAGTGTTGTTCAGTAAACGGGGGATAGGGTGGGAACACTGTGTCCGCTGCTTTGAGCTCCTATGCCAGACATGTCAAACACAAGGCCCGGGGGCCGGATCCGGCCCGCGAAGTGGTTTCATGCGGCCCACGAAGCCACCCTGGAAACAGTGAGGGAACGGCCCCCACTGCCTTGGCCCTGGCCCAGAGACCCTCCTTCTGCCAGAGACCCTCAGATCTGTCCCACTCCTGCCCAGGCCCCCATAGGCACCCTTGATGCGAACGATGTAGAGCTGGCCATGCCCACCCAGTAGGCCATAGGCACTCTAGCCACGCCCACCCAGTAGGCCACGCCCACCCTGGCCATACCTACCTGGCCCCTTGAGGGCAACCGCAATGCTGATGCGGCCCTCAATGAAATTGAGTTTGACACCCCTGTCCTATGCAAAAGGAAATTGAGCAAAAAAAGAAGCAGGTGACCGTGGGCCCCTGCCTGACTCCAGCAGGTGCCACTGCACTCCTGGTCCTGCTGGGACGTGGGGTTGGGGGCATTGCACATCTTGAGATCCAGACTTAGCTTCCTGACAGCAGCGCTGGCCAAGGGCTCCTGGGCTGCTCTCGGAGGCTTTCATCTCACGGGGCCCTGACTCCTGTTGTAGCTGCTTTCCTAATCCTTCGGAATTGCTCTCGGGGGGGGGGGGAGAGGGTGACTCTTACCATCGAAGTCCGGAGGGCGCACAGTGGCAGACTGCCTTTCTTGGCGCATATGACCAGACCGAAGACCGGGAGCTGACGTCTGCCTCTCTTTCTCACTTCCAGCCACGGCAGAATCTGTTGCAGGCAGCTGGCGCGGTGGGACAGACCAGTGGGGAATTGCTGCAGGAGATTGGGGAGAGTGACACGGATCCCCATTTCCAGGTGAGGGATTTGCCAAGAGCCGACTGGTCCCATTCTGCTATCCCAAATAGATTGGTCCGGCTCAGGAGTGGCTGAGAGATGTCCAGGGGACTGAGGCGAAGTCTCTAGGAGGAGAGACTGGGAGAAAAGTCGGTGGGGCTGAGGGGCGACAGAGGGCCCTTCCGATCTCCGAAGGAGTGCCCGCAAAGAAGGCCAAGATTATTTTATTTTTTTTATTTTAATTTTAATTCCATTTATATCCCGCCCTTCTCCGAAGACTCAGGGCAGCTTACAAGCTTATCAGTAGCCTTCATTCTATGTATATGCCTGCTTATTAGGGCTTTCACACACACACCCCCCAAGCGGCATTATTACAAAGTCAGCTTAATTGCCCCCAACAATCTGGGTCCTCATTTTACCTACCTCGGAAGGATGGAAGGCTGAGTCAACCTCGAGCCTGGTGGGACGCGAACCTGCACTAATTGCAGGCAGCTGGTGTTACTTAAGGAGGCATTAGCCCACTGCTCCACCAAGGGTCCCAGGATGTGAGGCTAAGAGTTTGCTACGCGATTCCTTGTCCACCCCAGCAAGGACTCCTTAAGAGTCGGCAGTTCGCCGTGGGGAGCCAGAACGAGAGCCAGCTTGCCTTGCCGGGAGGACTCTGAGCACCTGCTGGGAGGGTCTGACACTGAAGTTCCTACCCGGAGGGGAGGGGGGGGTCCAGTGAGGCCTAATGGCCTGGAAGCCGACACTACAACGGGTAGCTGAGGTTTGTGGGCTTGGCCCATAATCTCTCACATTGTGGATGTTCACGTACAGATTGTGGAGAGCCGGCGCCTCCGGATCCTGTCTACCCCTGATGCCAAGATGGTAAAAGGGCCCGAGATGGTCCATGGCTGTGCTCCTTGCAGAGCCCCTGCCTTTGCCACCCTGTCCTCAATCGGTGTGCTTGCCCAAGGGGGTTCCTGCGTAGCTTTCTCTCGCCGGGTTCTTCAAAGCCGCTCTCGGGCTAGGCTCCGTCTGGTGCCAATCCCCACCGTATAATTTTAAAAGCCCCTTGGAAAGCGATCACAGGTCTGGGATCGGGTGATGCGGGTCCACCACTGCTTTCAGCACTGATCTAGCCTGCTTCCTCAGGGGTGACCTGGCAGGGATAGGATCCAGCCTCGATTAGGGGTGGGTGGGTTTCGGCTGGGCCAGAAAAGGAGAGGTGGGCGGGGGGGGGGGAATTTTACAACTGGCACAAGGGGGTGCTTGGCCCCGGCGGCACCTTCTGCTCTCCCAGCCCCCAAGCTGCGACTGCTTGGGCTTGGTGATGGGCTTGGTGTGCGGCACTCTGCGCCTGAGATTGAGTTGCTGGTGGTGAAGGCTGTTCCTGGTTGGGCGGGCTGGCAGGCGGCAACATGGCCACCTCCAGGCACGGGCCCCTGGGGGGAGGGGGCGGAGACCCTCTGCTGGATGGTGTTTTGCGCGCTTCCTGGCTGTGGCCTGATGGCCCTTCCTCCTCCAGGACGTGTTGATGCAGCTCGCCAAAGCAGTGGCCAGCGCGGCTGCCGCTTTGGTTCTGAAGGCCAAGAACGTGGCCCAGAAGACCGAGGACTCAGTGCTGCAGACCCAGGTGATCGCAGCTGCCACACAGTGTGCCCTCTCCACGTCCCAGCTGGTGGCCTGCACCAAGGTGGGTCCTTCTTGTCTGGGATTTGGGTGGTCAGCAGCGCAGCCTCTCTTGGGTCAGCTGCGGGGGGGGGGGCTCTCCCGTCTTGCCTGGGCCCGTAGACCCTCTTCCTTCTAAGGCAGGCTGGTCCAGTTGCTCCTGTGTGCAATTCAACTTGGGCGGGCCAGGTTTGCTTTCTCCGCTGGACGGTGGCCAGAGAGCCTGCTCCCGACCGGTGCGCCTTGCTTTTTCCTCGACAGGTGGTCGCTCCCACCATCAGCTCCCCCGTCTGCCAGGAGCAGCTGATCGAGGCTGGGAAATTGGTGGCCAAATCAGTGGAAGGCTGTGTGGACGCCTCCCAGGCTGCCACCTCTGACGAGCAGCTCCTGAAACAGGTGGGGGTGGCCGCCACCGCGGTGACCCAGGCGCTCAATGACCTGCTGGAGCACATCAAGCAGCACGCCACGGGTGGGCAACCAGTTGGGCGCTACGACCAGGCTACCGACACCATCCTCAACGTCACCGAGAATATCTTCAGCTCCATGGGCGATGCTGGTGAGAAGCGCCGCCTGGGAAGGCTGCCCCCGTCTGCAAAACCCCAGAATTGCAAGGCAATGTTAGCTGTCGGGTGCTGGACAACCAGGAGCATCGTGGCCCCCCCAGCCCCCTCATGGCCTCTCCGTGCTCTTTGACCCCCCCAGGTGAAATGGTTCGTCAGGCTCGCATCCTGGCTCAGGCTACCTCTGACCTGGTGAACGCCATCAAGGCTGATGCGGAGGGGGAGACCGACCTGGAAACCTCACGGAAATTGCTGAGTGCCGCTAAGATCCTGGCCGATGCTACAGCCAAGATGGTGGAAGCAGCAAAGGTCTGGCCCTTTGGTGGATGGAGCTGGGCATTGGGATGTTTAGGCTGGTGGTGCCCATTTGGCTCTAAGTGCGCAGCTGGACAAAGCAGAAAATGCCCCCCTCTCCTTGGCGAGCAGCACCGGGCAGAGGCGCCCTCTGCCCCCTTGCGGGCAGCTTGCAGCCCTGCGGGCAATGGGCCCTGCCAGAGCCCATCCTTGGGGGTGACTATTGGAGCCACCCCTTCCAAACGGAACAGAGGAATTTGGGGGTGAGCATCTTCCTGACAGGCCTCCCGTTTTTCCTGCCAGGGGGCTGCAGCCCATCCGGACAGTGAGGAGCAGCAGCAGCGGCTGCGGGAGGCAGCCGAGGGGCTCCGCATGGCTACCAATGCAGCAGCCCAAAATGCCATCAAGAAGAAGCTGGTGCATCGGTTGGAGGTCGGTTTCGGGAAGGGGCAAGACTCCCCCCCTCTTTTGCACTTTCTGGCCAGCCTGGTCTGACTTGGGAAATGAGGGCCTCACTCTGATCTTTCTGTCCAGCATGCAGCCAAACAAGCCGCTGCAGCTGCCACGCAGATGATTGCGGCTGCCCAGCACAGTGCTGGGGGGAGCAAGAACCCGTCCGCCCAGCAGCAGCTCGTGCAGAGCTGCAAGGTAAGCTGGAAGGGGGGGGGCAGGACCCTGACCTTGAAGCCCCCTCTGATTCCTTGGCCCCTACACGGGCGATATGGGGCTGTCTTCACCGTCCTCGCCTGGTAGGAAAGTGAAGGCTCAGCAGGCGGGTGGGAATTGAGCTCCAGCTTCCCTCTTGCTCTCCCGGACACAGCCAGAGTGACAGGGAAGCCCAGCTCTTCCAGAGGCAGATGACTTGGTGCACAGCAGCTTCTCAGTCTGGTTGGCAGAGTGGCATGGGCAGCAGGGACCTCTGAAGCTGCTGTTCAGCTGCTCAGCCTGTCCGCTGCCTTTTTGCCTGACCTGTCCGAGGAGGGAGAGCTCATCTAGCTGAGACATCCTGGCAGGGGCCGAGATGAAAGGAGGGCAGGGGAGGACTGAACCAAAAAGGGCCATCGGCCGCAGGAGCCCCGGGGCCCCCTATCCCTGAAGCAGGGGGGCAGGGAAAGGCTTCCCCTCCAGGGCTACCCCAGGGTAGACCTGCAGCCGAGTCCTTTCTTCATTCCTGGCAGGTGGTGGCCGATCAGATTCCGATGCTGGTGCAGGGAGTTCGTGGCAGCCAGTCCCAGCCGGACAGCCCCAGTGCCCAGCTGGGCCTCATTGCCGCCAGCCAGAACTTCCTGCAGGTGAGCAGAGACGCTCTGGCCTTGTCGGGTTTGGCAGAGGGTTTACGGCACACGCCAGGCGAGCACGGCCACTCCACGTGACACCTACCCATTTTTCCATTGTAGCCCGGTGGAAAGATGGTGGCTGCCGCCAAGGCTACGGTGCCCACCGTCTCGGACCAGGCCTGTGCCATGCAGCTCAGCCAATGCGCTAAAAATCTGGCAGCAGCCCTTGCCGAGCTCCGCACGGCAACACAGAAGGTCAGCAACTTTGCTTGCAGGGTTCTGGGTATCATCCCCACTGGGGGTGGTGGGTGGTGGGTGGGCAGGAGCACAGGAGAGACGCATCGCTCTGTCTGGGTGGCTCCTTGCACCAGGCCTGGCTGAGCCTGGCCTCTTTCCCAGGGTGGGAACTCCTGGCCTTGGCAGGAAGTCCCAAGGGTGTGTGTGTGTGTGTGTGTGTGTGTGTGTACTGGCGATCAAGACAGGTTCTCCCGTTCTCCCAGGCGCAGGAGGCCTGCGGGCCACTGGAGATCGACTCGGCCCTCAGTTTGGTGCAGAGCCTGGAGAGAGACTTGCAAGAGGCCAAGGCAGCTGCAAGGGACGGCAAGCTGAAGCCCCTTCCAGGGGAGACGGTGTGTGGGGGGAGAGGGAATTCAGTGGAGCTGTGGGAGCGGGGGCGGGAAGGTGGTGTCTGGGGGGTTCCGTGCCCTTCCTGACGGCCTGTCTGTGCTGCAGATGGAGAAGTGTGCTCAGGACCTGGGGAATAGCACCAAGGCGGTCAGCTCTGCCATTGCCCAACTGCTGGGGGAGGTTACCCAGGGCAACGAGAACTACACAGGTACCTGGTTCTGCAGGGTTTGTGGCACTTGCAGCTACAACTGTGGCTCTGCATGTTTGTGGGTGGCCTGTCCTCTCCTGTGACCAGGACGCTTTCCTCGCCCTGCCTTGCCTGAGAGGTCAGGGACTCATTTTGCCCTGCAACTCCCCCCACCTGCCCTTGCCCCCCCGCCCCAGCCCAGCCAAATTTGCCTTTCTTGGGATGGGGCCAGTCCCTTGTTCAAGGCTTTGGAGCCAGGAAGACAGCTGGATAAGGCAGGTACTCCTGGGCTCCCATCCGCGAGGAGTCCTTTGCCTCTCTCCCTCTCCTCTCCCCGCAGGAATTGCAGCCCGGGACGTGGCGCAGGCGCTGCGCTCACTCAGCCAGGCTGCGCGGGGCGTGGCCGCTGGCACAGAGGACCCTCAGGCCCAGGCGGCCATGCTGGACTGCGCAGGAGACGTCATGGATAAAGCCAGCAGCCTCATCCGGGAGGCCCGCAAGGCGGTGGCCAAACCAGGGGATGCTGAGAGCCAGCAGCGCCTGGCCCAGGTGAGCCCGGAAGCCTGGCTGGGCCCGGCCTTGCTAGGGGTAGCAGCTGCTTGGGGAGGAAGGCGGTTGCCTGGGAGGGCAGGTCCCAACTCTCCATATCCTCTCTGCAGGTGGCCAAGGCCGTGTCCCAAGCCCTTAACCGTTGTGTGAACTGCCTGCCTGGACAGCGGGACGTCGATGCCGCCATCCGCACCGTTGGCGAGGCTAGCAAGAGGCTGTTGGCCAATTCTGTGAGTGGGGAGGCTGCTTTTGGCCCGGAGGGTGGGTGGCCTTGGGTGGCAGTGGCAGAGCACAGGCCGGCCCCGTGTGGGCAGGCCAGCTCCATTTTGTATGCAGAGAGCCGCCCCCACTACCCTGCCGAAGCTGATCCCCGGTATGCCTTTGGCAGACCCACATTGAAAACGCCACCTCCACACGCGCACCCCACCCCCACAGTGCTCGGTCGTGACTCGGTCTTTGACATCACAGAGTGGCTGCTGGATGTTTGGAGTCAAAGGCCGTGGGGACTCTCACGGTGGGAGATTGGCAGAGACCCTCCTCTCAGACGTGGGGAGATTAACCACCAGCCCCCAGGCTGTAGTTTGGGGAGCTGGGCTTTGGGCTGCCCTGCTCTGGGCAGCGGAAGGGGCTGCCTTGCCAGTCCTCAGGCTTGGTGGCCAACAAAGGGATGGGCTGGAGGTGTCTGGGAGGAGGAGAACTGGATCTTGCCACCTAGTCCTTAAGCGGAAATCGCCTGGGCTGCGTCAGGAGGTCAGAAGGGTGCCTGGGACCCCCAGCCTGACCCCCGTTTCTGCTCCCAGTTTCCTCCCAGCACCAAGAACTTTCAGGAGGCCCAGAGCCAGCTGAACCAAGCTGCGGCTGGCTTGAACCAGTCGGCCAATGAGCTGGTGCAGTCGTCGCGCGGAACCCCCCAAGACCTGGCCAAGGCCTCTGGCAAGTTTGGCCAAGACTTCAATGAGTTCCTGCAGGCTGGGGTGGAGATGGCTGGACAGTCCCAGGTAAGAGCTACCTGGCTGGGCGGGGAAGGTCTCCAGTGCACATGCAGAAGGAGCGCCTCGTCCTAAGGCGTGTGGGCCTGTGTGCGCAGCCTCGTGTGTGGTGGGCGGCGCCAGCAGGACATTGGCAGGGCAGACAAGAAAGGATGAGCTCTTCCAGAGGCCGCTCTGGAGAGTGTCCAGGGCAGGTTCCCAGCTTGCTGCCAGGCAGGTGCCACAGTGCCAGTGACCAAGAGAGCTGGGTGTGCGGCATCAGAGCCTGTGACTGGCAGGCTGGGTGAGGCTTCGGGTGTTTCAGAGCAGAGAAAGCCAGGCTCTCCTGCAGGGCAGTTCCAATGCTGAGGGGGGAAATCCAAGACCCTCTCCCTGAGGTGAGGGGAGGCTGCTTGGGGGAGGTTGAAGGCCCAGTACAGCCCCAGGGGGGCTGAGCAGGCCAGGCCCGAAATTGATTGGCGGAGGGCCTGGGGTGGGATGCCACAGGGCCAGCCGGATCCTGGCATCCTGTGGAGGGACAGAGGCACTGCCGGAGGGGAGGCTGGGTCAAGGCACAGCTGCCCTTGAGGTCTGGGGACTAAGAGCTCAGGCTACCGAGAAACCTTGTGCTTGGCACAGTCATAATTCCAGAAGGGCTGTGAAGTCCCCAAGGGAAAAAGGGCAGGGGGGACCAGGTGGGTTTGGCTGCTTGGCCTGGGAGCTGCCCCCATTTGTAGCAAGCTGAGCAGGGGGAGAATTTAGGCAGGGCAGGGGGCCAGGCAGTGCCAGGGGGCTGCCCATCACGGAACGCCGATTGCAGCGAGGGGCTGGCCGGGTCTGGTTCGAGGGTCCGGTGACTCCCTCTGTCTCTCTCACCTGCAGTCCAAGGAGGCCCAGGGCCAACTGGTGTCCAACCTGAAGGGCATCTCCCTCTCCTCCAGCAAGTTGCTTCTGGCGGCCAAAGCACTCTCCGCAGACCCCACAGCACCCAATCTCAAGAATCAGCTGGCAGCTGCTGCCCGGTACGTAGCCCTCTTGCAGTGGTAGCAGGAAGTGGGGCCTTACACCCCCCCAAGTTCCCTGAGAACTGCTGGGTTGCCTGGAGAGGGTCACTTTTGGGCAAGGGGGGAAGGGTTAGGACAGCTGTGAGGCACCTGGATGTCCGGAGACGAGGGCAGGGCGGGCTTAATGGCAGCGTCTCTCTCCTCCCTCCCAACCCTGGCAGGGCTGTGACGGACAGCATCAACCAGCTGATCACCATGTGCACCCAGCAGGCACCAGGCCAGAAGGAGTGTGACAATGCTCTGCGGGAGCTGGAGGTGAGCCAGCCTCACCGGGAAGAGGGGCAGGTGCCATGGGGCTGGTTGAGGGGGCAGGCAGGGCGGCCTGCCTGAGCCTCAGCTGACTTCTCCTCTCCAGACGGTGCGAGAACTTCTGGAAAACCCCACCCAGGCTGTCAGTGACATGTCCTACTTCAACTGCCTGGACAGCGTCATGGAGAACTCCAAGGTGAGCGGGGGGGGGGGGGGGGAGAGGACAGGTTGAGCCAGGCGCTTAGGGTCTCTTGAGGTCTTCAAGTCCCACAAAGCTCAGGCTAGATGTCCAGGCAGAGGGAAGTCCAGCTTTTGCTCTAAGAGGGTTTGGTGCCAGGTGTGTGTGTGTGTGTGTGTGTGTGTGTGTGTGTTTCCATTTCCTTTCTGGGTTATCTTGCAAAGTTTTGCAGACCTCTCCCCTCTTTAAAACCTGCATTCTCTGAACGGCACTGGAAGCTGGGTTTTTTTTTGCTGTTCCAGTGCAAGAAGCCCTCAGGATCCATAGTTCTGTGCATGCACACATCTACACCCACGCACGTGCTTCCCTGCTTTCTGTCTCCTGCAGGTGCTGGGCGAGGCCATGGCTGGCATCTCGCAGAATGCCAAAAACAGCAAGCTGCCAGAGTTTGGCGAGTCCGTCAGAACAGCCTCCAAGGCCCTCTGTGGTTTCACGGAAGCGGCTGCCCAGGTGGGAGGCAGAGGACCCTCGTGAGGCTGCCCGGGGGGGGGGGGGGCGGCAACGCTCCTGACTGTGGAGCAGAGAGGTTGCAGGGGAGGGGGCTGTCTTCCCTGTTCTCAGGATTCCCCCCGTCCGTGCTCTGTTGCAGGCGGCCTACTTGGTCGGCGTTTCTGACCCCAACAGCCAGGCCGGTCAGCAAGGCCTGGTGGACCCCACCCAGTTTGCCAGAGCCAACCAAGCCATCCAGATGGCCTGCCAGAACCTGATCGACCCAGCCTGCACGCAATCCCAGGTAGCGGCCCCCTTTGGCTGGAAGGGAAGACGGGCATTTTTAAGGAGAAATATCCTGGCAGTAGAACAATCAGTGGGACAGAAGTTGGGTGCTCCAACACTGGAGGTTTTCAGGAAGAAATTGGGACAGCCAATTGTCCAGGATGGTATAGGGTCTCCTGCCTGACCAGGGGGTTGGACTAGAAGACCTCCAAGGTCCCTTCCAACTCTGTTATTCTGTTAACGTGTTGGAGGAGGGGGCTTGTGAATGGAGTCCCACAGCTAGTGGCACTCCTCACGCGGAGGCAGGGGGGTGGGCTTCATTACCTTCGGGGATGATTCCTTGAGCCTCCTTGTGGGTAGAGCTAAGGCGGAGGGGCCTCTTTGCCTTCCGCAGGTCTTGTCGGCCGCCACCATCGTGGCCAAGCACACCTCCGCCCTTTGCAATACCTGCCGACTGGCCTCCTCCCGCACCGCCAACCCGGTGGCCAAGCGCCAGTTTGTCCAGTCTGCCAAGGAGGTAGCCAACAGCACAGCCAACCTCGTCAAGACCATCAAGGTACCCTCCAGATTCCCAGCTGGGATGGGGATGTTCGGCGGAGACAAATGAGAATCCTGCGCTTGGAGGCCGTGGAACGCAAAGCCCACCCCCCACCCCCCCGGGGGGGAGGGAAATGGCTCAGGATCGGTGGGAGGCCCGGGACTGGCTGGGTCGCAAACTGAACAGCAATGTTGCAATGCTGAGCACATTCTCTGGGTCTGACGACAGAGACTGACCCAAAGAGCAGATTTCAGATACTTTGCGAAATCATCCTGCAAAGGATAGGGGAAAGTTTCTCCCCGGGGGAGGGTGGCTGTGAGGTTGTAGGCTACAGGCTGGCCCCTCCTCCAGTTTGACTGCGTGGCTGCCACTCGGCTTTCTGTGGGCCGGGAGTCTCTGTGGGAGCGAGACGTGGTTGGTCCTGGGCTCCGGGAGCTTTTCCATCACACCATGATGGAAGGTAAAGGCCCAACATGAGTCTCCCCACAGGCCTTGGATGGCGCTTTCACTCCAGACAACCGTGAGTGCTGCCGTGAAGCCACAGCCCCACTGATCGAAGCGGTGGAGAACCTGACCGCCTTCGCCTCTAATCCCGAGTTTGCCACCATCCCTGCCCAGATCAGCCCAGAGGTAGGCAGAGGTTGCCGGGGGCTGGGTCGGAGGAAGGGTCCTCTCTGGGCAGCCCTTGGTCTGTTGCCCTAGGGCAGGGGTAAGGAACCTTGGCTCTTTTATTTATTTTTTTATTTTATTTTATTTTATTTTATTTTAATTCCATTTATATCCTGCCCTTCTCCGAAGACTCAGGGCGGCTTACAAGCTTAGCAGTAGCCTTCATTCTATGTATATGCCTGCTTATTAGGGCTTTCACACACACCCCAAGCGGCATTATTACAAAGTCAGCTTATTGCTCCCAACAATCTGGCCAACATTGATTAACTCGTGGACTTCAACTCCCAGAATTCCTCAGCCAGCAGGGCTCAGCTTGGAAACCTCTCCCTTTCCCCTCAGCATGGCTGGCTCAGGAATTCTGGGAGTTGAAGTCCACGAGTCATAAAGCGGCCTAGGCCAAGGGTAGGCAACCTTGGCTCTTTTATGACTCGTGGACTTCAACTCCCAGAATTCCTCAGCCAGCATGGCTCAGCTTGGAAACCTCTCCCTTTCCCCTCAGCATGGCTGGCTCAGGAATTCTGGGAGTTGAAGTCCACGAGTCATAAAAGAGCCAAGGTTCCCTACTCCAGTCCTAGAGTGACCCTCTGCTGATTCCCTTTAGGGGCGCAGGGCCATGGAGCCCATCCTCTCCTCTGCCAAGACCATGTTGGAAAGCTCTGCTGGCCTCATCCAGACGGCTCGCTCGCTGGCTGTCAATCCCAAGGACCCTCCCAAGTGGTCTGTGCTGGCGGGCCATTCGCGCACTGTCTCTGATTCGATCAAGAAGCTTATCACCAACATGAGGTGGGTGCCCGCTGTTTGCCCTCCCCCTGCAGCCGGCTCCCCCCGGGGGACCTCAGTCTGAGGCAGGCACAGGAGGAGAAGGCATATAGTCCTCAGAGGCAGGGGGCAAGCAGATCTCCCTGGCGTAGGCAACTGCTGGCGATTCTGACCCAATCTGGCCAAGGTTCCAAATCCAGATGTGCGGCTGCATCGGCCCGAGTGGGTCTGAGAGTTGGGGGGGGTTCCTTCCTCAGTGTTCTCATTGGGACACTTCAAGAAGGCTAGTTCGGGTATTCCTTTTTAGCAATTGCCTCATTTAGTAACCATTCACGGCTGTGATGTGGCCAGTTCTTGCATTTGTGTCTTTTGCAGGTCTGTAAAACGAAATCTGAAATAAGGTGTCAAGCACAGTCACGGTTTTACTTATTTAGCCTGTTATGCTTCATGACCGAGTTGCCAGCCCCAATTATGGTCACTAAACAAAGATTATCTGCACAGGGCTGAAAAGGGGGCAACCATGACTAGACTACTGTAATGCGCTCTACATGAGGCTGTCCTTGAAGAGTGTTCGGAAGCTACAATTGGTCCAAAGTGCAGCAGGAAATTAGTTTGGGGGCTCCAAGAATGGGCCTTGTCGCCCCACTGCTCTGCGAACTGCGTTGGTTGCCAGTCTGCTTCTGGGTGCAATTCAAGGTGTTGGGAACCATTTTTAAAGCCCTTCATGGCTTGGGTCCAGATTACTTGAGGGGCCTCTTCACCCCACTGGGGTTGGCCCATCCCACCCATGCCGGCAGAGGAGGTACACTATGGGTCCCCTCTGCCCTATTAGTCTGGCTGGTTGGGGATCCAAGAAGAGAAGGGCCTTCTCTGCTGTGGCTCCTGCCCTCTGGAACATCTCCCCCTTCCCCTCGATGTGAGGTTGGCCCCAACCCTCCTATCTTTTCATAAGGGCCTAAAGACGTGATTGTGCCAGTCGACCTGGGGCCCCAGTGGGGGAACAGTTATGGAGTGGGTTGATGAAGTAATGACAGATCTCACCTCCTCCTCCTCCTCCCACTCCGCCCCTGTCCTCCCCGTGTGTCCTTAGGTTTGAGTGTCTGTTTTTCACTTTTTATGTTTTTAGCTTAGATATAACTGTAACCTGCCCAGAGTTACCCTAGGGCAGGGGTAGGCAACCTTGGCTCTTTTATGACTCGTGGACTTCATCTCCCAGAATTCCTGAGCCAGCATGGCTCAGCTGGGAAACCTCTCCCTTTCCCCTCAGCATGGCTGGCTCAGGAATTCTGGGAGTTGAAGTCCACCAGTCATAAAAGAGCCAAGGTTGCCTACCCCTGCCCTAGGGTAAGATGGGAGACCAATGAATTTTATAAATCAATAAAACCGAAAGCGAGGAAGGGGCTGGAGTAGTTCCTCAGCAAGAAATGGCTGCTTCTCCTGCGGTTTTCAGGCCCGGGGCAAAAGTGGGTCAGGAAAAACCATAAAATTATCATAGATCCTTCACAATACAAGAAATGGCGGCAGAGGTAAATTTCTGCCCCTTGCTGGCCACGAAGGGTCCCCTCCCCTTACTTAATCCTCACTTCGTCCTTGCTATTTTGGGCCCACTCACACAATTGAGGAGATTCCCTAAAGATTCAGGACTTGCCATCTTTCTTTAGTTTCTCACCAGATGTCTGGAAAACCGACTCCTTCTGTGTTCCGAATCGTTGGCAGCACGCTGGCATCTCTGTGGCTAGCAGAACCGGGAGGGACAAACAGATGAGGCAGCCATGGGGCGAGGGGGGAAAGGAAACTAGGGAGGTGTCCAGTGTGCACATCTGGTTGCCATTGCTGTCTGCAGGGACAAGGCTCCTGGCCAGCGGGAGTGCGACGAAGCCATCGAAGCGCTGAATAAATGCGTCCGAGAGGTGGACCAGGCCTCCTTGGCAGCCATCAGCCAGCAGTTGGCCCCTCGCGAAGGCATCTCCCAGGAGGTGGGGAGGTGTTTGGTTCAGCTCATGCTGGGGCAGCAGCCAGGCGGTGGGGGGCTAGGGAGAGGCTGACCGCTAGTCCTCCAGGTTGGAGGGCCTGTGGACAGCAGAAGGGCTGTCCCATCTCCAGCAGTGCAGAAAAGGAAGGAAGGAGGCCAGCTGGGTGGCCCTTTCTGACCAGCAGCGGGACAGAATTGGATCCTGCTTCAGCTTCTGGGGAACGGGGGGGGGGAGAAATGTCTTCCCCCTGCCCCAAATTGGTGCTCAGGCCTTGTCTCCTTCCCCAGGCCCTGCACAACCAGATGCTTACAGCTGTACAGGAGATCAACAACCTCATTGAACCCGTGGCGGGTGCCGCTCGTGCTGAGGCCTCCCAGCTGGGCCACAAGGTGAGGCAGCTGGTGGCTGCAGCAGCAGGAGAGCTCCACAGCCAGCGTCCGGCTGGAAGGCTGGCGAGACCACGCAGCCAACTGGGGCCTGATAAGAGCCAGTCGGGCCATCCTGTGGGTGGGGAGGGAGAAAACAGGGCTGAGAAGGCAGGCGTGGCTTCAGGCCTGCAACTGGCTTCCCTGGGCTCTCCGTGGCTTGGTGTCTTTCGGGCTGTGCCCAGGCACCACCACGATGCAGTGGGGGGGGGGTGTACGTGGTTTCAGTCGGTCTGCACCCTACCTCCCCCTGGTCCGCCTGCCTGCCTGATCTGTGGGGGCATGAGGTCCTTTCCTTGGCTCTGCCCTGGAAAAGGGAAGGGGAAGGGGCCTGGAGAAGATGGGGGAGACTCAGTGTGAGGTGGGCAGTGCTGGGCTCAAAGGACCCTTTGGCCCTCGTCCTCTGGACTGGCCCCTCATTTGGCTTGGAGAGCGGCGTCTCGATTGCCCAACCCCTTACACCAGGGGTGTCAAACTCAATTTCATTGAGGGCCGCATCAGCATTGCGGTTGCCCTCAAGGGGCCGGGGGGGGGGTATGGCCTGGGTGGGCATGGCCTACTGGGTGGGCGTGGCTAGAGTGCGTATGGCCTACTGGGTGGGCGTGGCCAGCTCTCCATCGTTCGCATCAAGGGTGCCTATGGAGGCCTGGGCAGGAGTGGGACAGATCTGGGGGTCTCTGGCAGAAGGAGGGTCTCTGGGCCAGGGCCAAGGCAGAGGGAGCCGTTCCCTCACTGTTTCCAGGATGGCTTCGCGGGCTGCATGAAACCACTTCGCGGGCCGGATCCAGCCCCCGGGCCTTGTGTTTGACATGTATGCCTTACACGACAACCCCGCCCCCCCGTGCAACCCCATCTCGAGGGAATGCTCCTTCCCACACCAGCCGACCCCATCTCTCCTCCTGCAGGTCTCCCAGCTGGCCCAGTATTTTGAGCCCCTGGTCATGGCTGCGGTGGGTGCAGCCTCCAAGATGCTGAATCACCAGCAGCAAATGAACCTTCTGGACCAGACCAAGACGCTGGCCGAGTCGGGCCTGCAGATGCTCTACACGGCCAAGGAGGCCGGGGGGAACCCCAAGGTACCCGTGGGGCTGGCACCAGATGGATGGATGGATGCATGGGTGGGGGTAGAAGCTGCCTGTGTGCCACCTGGGCTGCTGCCAGGGCCTGATGGGGGCCTCTCTGCAGCAGGCACCCCACACGCAGGAGGCCCTGGAGGAGGCTGCCCAGATGATGAGGGAGGCAGTGGAAGACCTCACGGCCACCCTGAACGAGGCTGCCAGTGCCGCAGGGGTGGTAGGCGGCATGGTGGACTCTATCAGGCAGGCCATCAACCAGGTAAGTAGGGAAGCCACGGTCCGGCCTCCCCCTGGCCACTGGACCTCTTCTCTGGGGAGCCCCTGTGCCCGGCTCCCCTTTGGCACCGGAAACCTTGCCAAACCAGCTTTGTGTAGGGCAGGGGTAGGCAACCTTGGCTCTTTTATGACTCGTGGACTTCAGCTCCCAGAATTCCTGAGCCAGCCATGCTGGCACAGGAATTCTGGGAGTTGAAGTCCACGAGTCATAAAAGAGCCAAGGTTGCCTACCCCTGGTGTAGGGCAGGGCAGTTGGGCACCCCATGGGGTTCAGGAGGAGCCAGAGAGGCTGAGGTGAGATCTTGGAAGCATCTGCTGTCAAGTCTTTTGGGGTGCTGGTCACCCCTTTTGGCCATTTTGCAAGTCCCCCCATTGGTGTAATCTTTGCATCAGCCAAAAGTAAAACGGTGGGGAGGGTGTTTATATGGGGGGGGGGAAATACAGGTGTATACTGAGAAGCAGGACAGCAGCCCACCTCCCAGGCTTTTTCCTTCCATTGGGCAGCTGGATGAGGGTCCAATGGGAGAGCCCGAAGGCACCTTTGTGGACTACCAGACCACCATGGTGAAGACCGCCAAGGCCATTGCAGTGACAGTGCAGGAGATGGTGAGCCGGCTGGATGACCTCTTGGGGAAGGGTGGGCTTTGGGTGTGGGGGCTGGGGGACCCCCTTCCAGAGCTCAACCCAGGCCCTTCTGCCCCTTTTCCTACCCCATGTCTTACTCTGCCGCCACAGGTGACCAAATCCACCACCAACCCGGATGAACTAGGCATCTTGGCCAACCAGCTCACCACAGATTATGGGCACCTAGCCCTGCAGGCCAAGCCCGCTGCCCTCACAGCAGAGAATGAAGAGGTGAGGAAGGGCACGAGAGTTGGGGGAAGGGAGGGTCTCGGAGGTGGTCTTGACGGCAGCATTCAGAGGCTGTTGCAGTGCCCCTGACTGGTGAGGTAGATTTCCTGGGTTGGGGGGGAAGGGGGCAGGCTGGCACAGCTCTGCATTTGTCTCAAGAAAGCAACTCTGTCTTCCTGGGAGTCCGTTCCCCCTGTTCCTAGCCTGGCTTGGCGGGCATAAAAGGAAGACATTGGCGCCCCTTTGCCAGGGGTGAGTTGGGTAGCTTCAGAGTGGGTTTGTGGAAAAGGAGCAGACCACGTCCCCCCCCCCCCTCAATAGAAGGGCACCAAGGCAGAGCTGGCAGCCAGTGATGCGCTTTCTTGAATTCCACGCTCCCCTCCAGATTGGCGCCCACATTAAGAACAGAGTGCAGGAGCTGGGCCATGGCTGTGCCGCCCTCGTGACCAACGCTGGAGCCCTCCAGTGCAGTCCCAGCGATGCCTACACCAAGAAGGAGTTGATCGAATGCGCCCGCAAGGTTTCCGAGAAGGTGACTCCAACCAGACCTGGGCTGGGAGCGGAAGAGTCCCCCTCGTGCCCCACCCCAGATGCATATCGGGGATCGGACCCACAGACCATAGTGGGTATCCTGCCTTTGCTCTCCTGCAGGTTTCACACGTGCTAGCAGCCCTCCAGGCCGGCAACCGGGGCACCCAGGCCTGCATCACCGCAGCCAGTGCCGTATCGGGCATCATTGCAGATCTGGACACCACCATCATGTTTGCCACTGCTGGAACTCTCAACCGGGAGAATGCTGAGACCTTCGCTGACCACAGGTTGTGGCTCCCGTGGGCTGGTGGGTGGGTGGTGCTCCTTGGTGGCAACGCCTCGGCCTCTAGCGTGCTCTCTTTCTTGGCAGGGAAGGCATCCTGAAGACAGCCAAAGCACTAGTGGAAGACACCAAAGTGTTGGTACAGAATGCCACCGCGAGCCAAGAGAAACTGGCCCAAGCCGCCCAGTCCTCGGTGACAACCATCACGCGCCTGGCAGAGGTGGTGAAGCTGGGGGCTGCCAGTTTGGGCTCTGAGGACCCCGAGACTCAGGTCAGGACGGCAGCCACAGCTGGCGGGCAGGCGGTTCTGGGTGGGTCCCAGCTGCTCTGCCTCATCCTGCCCTTCTCTGCACCCAGGTGGTCCTCATCAATGCCGTCAAGGACGTCGCTAAAGCCCTGGGAGACCTGATTGGTGCCACCAAAGCCGCTGCCGGCAAGTCTGGGGACGATCCTGCCGTGTACCAGCTGAAGAATTCGGCCAAGGTCAGGCCACTAGGGCGGAGCACGGTGCCGGCTTGAGGGTCCTTGTGCCTGGGGGGAGGAGAGGTGGAGCACCACGCAAGGGACACTGGAGATGGCCGGCTGGTCCTTGAGCAGCTCTCTGGCTGTTGTCGGCAGGTGATGGTCACCAACGTCACATCGCTCTTGAAGACCGTCAAAGCAGTGGAGGACGAGGCCACCAAGGGGACACGGGCACTGGAGGCCACCATCGAACACATTCGGCAGGAGCTGGCGGTGAGGGCCTGTCCCCCTGCTCCCCGCAACCATTGGCTGACCACCCAGTCTCCCATACTAACCCCCCCTCCTCCTCCTCCAGGTGTTCTGCTCCCAAGTGCCCCCTGCCAAGACTTCCACACCAGAAGACTTCATTCGCATGACAAAAGGCATCACCATGGCAACGGCCAAGGCAGTGGCAGCTGGCAACTCCTGCCGGCAGGAAGATGTGATAGCCACGGCCAACCTGAGCCGCCGTGCCATTGCAGACATGTTGCACTCTTGCAAGGTGAGCCTTGGAGGTCATTTCCCAAAGGGGAGGGGCGTGGTCACGAGCCGTAGGATGTTTGGAGAGAAGGAAGGCCTCTGATTGGGGTCCTGCCTTGCAGGAGAGTGTCCTCATTGGACAAGCAACCTGGGGTGGGGGCTGGAGAAGGTTGGTCTGGGTGGACACAGGGCCACCCCCCCCAAAGGGGGGTCTTGCAGCCCTCCTCCAGGGAGCAGAGACTGCAGTTGGGGAGCTCTGGGCGGAGGGCAGCCCCTCTCCTTTCTGTTTGGGGGGCTGGTGATCATCTGCCCGCCTCTTTCCAGGAAGCTGCATGCCATCCTGACGTGAGCAGTGAGGTGCGGCACCGAGCTCTGCGCTTTGGCCAGGAGTGTGCTAGCGGCTATTTGGAACTTCTGGAGCACGTTCTGGTGGTAGGTGCCTGTCCCACCTCACCCACCCACCCACCCCGTCCCCAACAGCCTGTCCCTTCTTCCTCAGCCCTCTCTCCTCAGCCCAGCCTGTGAACACGGCATGCACTGCATGTGAGGCTGTGTTGCAAGTCCACAAGGGGGTGCTAGGGAAGGGCAGGGCTCGGCCCAGAGTCATTAGGTCTGGGGGAGGGCCCAGGGACAACTACCTTCCCCCTGCGTGGTAAGACATCAGCTCCCAGACTTGTGGTGTGCTGGTCTTTTGTGCTGTGGGGACAATTCTAACCGGCAGAAGTAGCCCTTTGTGTGCAGTGCGGCTAACTTTTCTCTGGGTTCATGTCCCTGCCCGGCCTGGCTGTCAAGGGACAAAGGAAGCACTGGTCCTGTGAGCTGGGGAAGCCCCATTGGACAGAGAGAAGGGCACTTGGAGGCCCCCCCGGCCGGGTGATCTGGCTGCTTGGACACTCTGGCCAGCTCCCCCAGCCCTTCCGGGCAAACCCAGATCTTCTTCACCCTCCCTTCCCTCTCTGCTGCTGCCTTCGCCCCTGCCCCTCCCGGGCAGCAGGTGGCAGTGGTGGGCCCTGAGGGTGCCCAGACGGGTGCCCAGCATGGCTCCTCCTCCCTCAGATCCTGCAGAAGCCAAGCCACGACCTGAAGCAGCAGCTGGCCAGCTACTCCAAGCGGGTGGCTGGCTCCGTCACGGAGCTCATCCAGGCGGCCGAAGCCATGAAAGGTAGGCGGGGAGGCCTGGGACTGACCAGCCCTCCTCCTCCTCCTCCTCGCCGGGCACGGGGCATGTATCCAGACAGCCCATTTCTGCTTTTTGGGGGTTTGCTCAACCCGTTGAGTGGTGGATCAATCCAACAGGCTGCACTTACGCTTGGGGGTGGGAGACCCAATCAGGCCTGTGGTGTGAATGCAGTGGGGGCTTAAGAAAAGGACGGAGCCTTCGTGAAAGGAGAGCTGGGAGTCGGAGCATCGTCTGGGCTAAGCCAGGGGCAGCTCCGGACCCCCGTGCCTTCTTGTCTCCCGCAGGGACCGAGTGGGTAGACCCCGAGGACCCCACGGTCATTGCTGAGAATGAGCTGCTGGGGGCAGCCGCTGCGATCGAGGCTGCGGCAAAGAAGCTGGAGCAGCTGAAACCACGAGCCAAGCCCAAGGTGGGCTCCCCCCCCTCCCCAGCAAAGCGTGAGAGTTGCTGCCAGCTGAGCTCTGCCCCTTCCATGCCCCCCCGGTGCGAGAAAGGGGGGCAGCCCCCCTCACTGCTCTCGCTGGCTCTAGGGACCACCTGGGCCCTTGCAGGCCCACATGGCCTTAGGATGACTCCGGCCACGTCTCCCCCCCCCCTGATGACCTGGCCCTGTGCCAGCCGGGCTTTCTCCATCCGGGGGAGAGTGAGAAGGACAGGTCTGGGGCTTTTTCATGCCCATTTCAAGCAGAAGGGGGAGGGGAGCAGAAATGCTACCTCTTGCTGAGAGCCCTGGTCACTTACTCCCCGGGGGAAGACATTTCTGGGTGGGAGGGCTTCCGCTCTCCCACTCCCCCCAGCTGACGGTCTCCTGCCTCTCCAGCAAGCAGACGAGAGCCTCAACTTTGAAGAGCAGATCTTGGAGGCAGCCAAGTCCATTGCTGCGGCCACCAGTGCCCTGGTGAAGGCGGCCTCTGCGGCCCAGAGGGAACTTGTGGCCCAAGGCAAGGCAAGTGGGGACTGGGCGCCTGGGCAGGAAGTCCTCAAGTCTGGCCTGGAGCTGACCACCCTGTCTCTCTCTCTCTCTCTCTCTCTGCCAGGTGGGCGCCATCCCAGCCAATGCCCTGGATGATGGACAGTGGTCTCAAGGCCTCATTTCAGCAGTGAGTGCGGAGGGAGCTGCGGGGAGGCTGTCCACTCACTGGGAAGGGGCCCTGTTTGCTTAGAATGACCTTTCGTTACAGAGGGAGGCCTCTCCCATACCCATTGTCCACTCTCCAGTGTGGGCCCCTAGTCAGGAGAGCCCTCTGCTTTGCCCCGAGAGCCCTGAGCTCCTCCCCTTCCACCATGCAGAGCCCTGTCAGAGGACGGGAGAGCTCGGGCAGAAGCTCCCTAGGCCAAGACAGCGGCTTCTGGGGCACTCGAGGCCCCAGTCTGGGTGGGCCCTTTGTGGCCGCGGTGCCTGAAGTGGCCGCCTCACCACTCGCTCACCTCCCTTCTTCCTCTGCCAAGGCCCGGATGGTGGCTGCTGCCACCAACAACCTCTGTGAAGCCGCCAATGCGGCCGTCCAGGGCCATGCCAGCGAAGAGAAGCTTATCTCCTCGGCCAAGCAGGTGGCGGCCTCCACCGCGCAGCTCCTGGTGGCGTGCAAGGTGAAAGCAGACCAGGACTCCGAGGCCATGAAGCGCCTGCAGGTGAGGAGGCAGAGGTGGCTGAGGGTCTGAGGGAGCTGCCCTTCCCTCCCTTCCGCTGATGGAGGAGCTGAGGGAGTGTGGTCCACCTTCCCCGCTGGTCCCAGTGGCCGCTGTTGACCTCTCCCAGGCCCAGTTCGGGCCCTGATGGACTCAGTCAGGGCCCCCCTTCCTTGGGTGAGCTGGGGCCGGGCTTCTGTCCCGCACACTTGCTCCAGGGCCCAGGCACCAACGAGACCGGCAACAATCAGCTGGAAGGTTCCCCGGAGGGATCGGGGCCCTGTGCACTGCCTCCCCTTCAGGGGTCTGCAGGCACGGGTTGACCGAGGCCATCCCAGTGTGTGACCTCCTTTCCCCCCAAATCCATCAGGCGGCTGGCAACGCGGTCAAGAGGGCTTCGGATAACCTGGTGAAAGCGGCGCAGAAGGCTGCGGCCTTCGAGGACGAGGAGAACGCAACGGTGGTGGTGAAGGAACGGATGGTTGGGGGGATTGCGCAGGTAAGGGCCTCCCAGGAGGGGCTGAAGTAGGGCTGGAGGGGGTTCCCACGGGGGTGACCGCTGCCCCTTCCTTCTCCTCAGATCATAGCCGCCCAGGAGGAGATGCTGCGCAAAGAGCGAGAACTGGAGGAGGCGCGCAAGAAGCTGGCTATGATCCGGCAGCAGCAGTACAAGTTCCTCCCCTCTGAGCTGCGGGATGAAGGGCAGAACTGAGCTGCCCCATGGCCGGACACCAAGCAAGGGCAGCCCTCTTCATAGCCGGGGCCCGGGGCCCCTGCCGCCGGGCCCACCGCTACTCCTGCGCGAGCCCCGAATCCCCTTCATGCCGTACTCTGGACTGTCTTCCTGGGCTGCCCCTTCCAGGAGCTTTCCCTGTGCCTTGGCTGCCTGCTCAGCCTGATTGTCTTGGGGGGCCGTGGAACCCCTTTGGGGCTGTGCAATCTGGGGGGAACATGGGCTCTGCCCACCCCTCTCTGCCTCTGTGCATTTTGCCTTCTGGGCGGGCCCTGGCCCATGGCCGAAGGGCTGTCTCCGCCCTTGGATTCCCAAGTGCCTGCCAGACCCCCACAGCCCTGCCGCGTTGCTTGGCTCCCCCCACCTCTTGAGCCTCCTTCCCTGCAGCAGGAGGCCCTCCTCTGCACAAGCCCCCAAGCGCAGCTGTGCTTGACCGCATCTGGGGACCATTCACCAGCTGAGGCTTCTCACCTCTTTGTAATTTTGATACATCCATAAGGCAGGGAACCCAGGGCTGGGACGTGGGAGGGTGAGGGGTCTGCTTCCGAGCCCCTCAGGCTGTCTGGAAAGGGCTGGTCTGCAATAAACTGGTTTCTCTGCTCTTCTGCCTCTACACACTCCTTTTTTTGGCCAGCAGCAGCTGCCCTCACCCCTGGGGTTGTGAGAAAGGGCTCCGGGCAGCAGACCCAGCTGGTTGTGGGAGGAAACAACATTGCCTGGCCCCAGTGGCCTTGCCCAGCTCTAGGGGGAAGAGCAGCCTCAGGCCGCTCCTAGACGCGGGACCCACGCTGCTTGATGTGGGATTTTCCCCTCTCCCCTAGGGAAGAGTCCCAGACCTGCTTGCCAGCTCCCAGTGTCGGATCCTATGGGCAGATCCCCACGCCCACAGCAGTCTCTGGCCTTTCCAAATCCCCGAAAGACTACCCCAGGCTCAGTTTGTTCATGGTCCTCTTGCTGGGACAGGGTGGCTCAGTGGGTTAGGATGCTGAGCTTGTCGATCAGAAGGTCGGCAGTTTGGCGGGTCGAATCCCGAGTGCCGCGTAACAGAGTGAGCGTCTGTTACTCGTCCCAGCTTCTGCCAACCTAGCAGTCCGAAAGCACATAAAAAATGCAAGTAGAAAAATAGGGACCACTACGGTGGGAAGGTAACAGCGTTCCGTGCGCCTTTGGCGTCTAGTCATGCCGGCCACATGACCACGGAGACGTCCTCGGACAAGCGCTGGCTCTTTGGCTTTGAAACAGAAATGAGCACCGGCCCCTAGAGTTGGAAACAACTAGCACGCATGTGCGGGAGAACGTTTACCTTTACCTTGCTGGTTGGGAGGACCCTTTTAGAGGGTCCCAAAGGAGCCCATCCTCGCTCAGCTGCCCCCTTCCCCCATGTGGAGGTCAGGGCTGCGTCAGGCTCCTGCCAGCTGCCCCCCCCCTTCCACCAGGTATCTGTGCCCAGCTCTCTCTGCAGTGCTCCCAGCACTTCCTGCAATACCAGTCTATCCCTGGCAGTGGGTGCCCTGATTGGCACAGGAAGAGTGGCAGGCCTGGGTTGGGGGAGAAGAGCAGGAGGGCGAGGAGGTTGCTTGCTGCCCAGTCTTCTGGTTTCTCCTGCCTCCTTGGCCTTGAGAGGGCTCTTGATTCCCTGCCCTGACTGGAACCTTGGTGAGAGTTGCCTTCCTGGGTGTTTCCCTTTCCTTGTGAATGGGGTACTCCAACTCTAGCATGGCGGGGGGGGGGGAAGAGAGCAAAGATCCTGGCCTGCATGAGTGATGGATCCTCAGCCTCCTCCTGCCTGTGGGTGCGCCCATCAGCTGATCCCCAAAAGTGGTGAAAGGAAGGCCCAGGCATGGCATTCTCCTTAAGCAGGCAGTGGTGGAGCTTGGCAGCCTCTACCAGAGCCGGGAACCGGCACCTGCGAAGTTCAGCCTTCTGCTCCCTCTTTGCCACTCAGCCCTTTCCTGAGCCTGGGGAGCTGCTTCTGGCCGGCTGGCTGAAGAGGCTCCAGGGAGAACAGGTTGGGGGGCAGATTTCACAGTGGGCAGGGGTCTTATGTTCAGGGGCTCTTCCCTTGGAGGAGAAGATGCAGCTGCAGAAGCACTTCCGACAATGTCCCAGAGAACGGTGCAAGATTTGGGGGTTGCGGGCTTTGCTCCCATAGTTCCCCAGTTGGCTTCCTCTCCTGAGGGGGGGGGGGGCGGGAATTGTGTTCCTGAGGGGGTGCTACTAATGCTGCCCTGAGTCCTGCTGATCCACAAAGGCCCCGAGATCAGGGAAGTGTTCCTCCTGCTTGTAAAGGCTCCAGAGGGAGGTCACCACCCTGATCCTCATTCTGAAGTGCACGGTGCCCCTAAATCCACCAGCCCTGAAAGAACTCTGCTGCCAATCCTGCTGTGACTGGGGGAGGGGACATTCCAGCTGTGCCATTCTCTCCACCCACACCTTTGTTGTTACTGTTGTTCCAGGCTATGGAAGCTGCCCACCATCTGGGCAGGCCTGGGCAAGAGGCATCCTTCTTGGCAAGGGAACTGACCCCTAATCCCTGGCTGCCTGCCCCTGAGCCCAGAGCCAAAAATAGCCCGCTGGGCTGATTTGATAGACAGAGAGCAAGGAAGGCCTTCCTTCCTGATCGCCACCTGCTCCACGCCCATCACACCAGTAGGAGTGAGCCAGCAGGCACCCTGCCCCACAGCCTGAGACTGCCCAGAGGGAGAGATGTGCTGTGCCTCCCTGCACCTGCTGGATGAACCATTCCTAGCCGGGGGGGGGGGCATATTCATACAGCAGCTTGACTGCAAAAAGAGAGCCAAACACCCTTGGTGAAGCAAACGTACCACTGTGGCCGCCAAATTGTTCTCCACCCTGGTTAAGCAATAAACTCTAAAATGAGCCATTTGACAGGACTGCTGTATGGAAGAGAGAGCCTCAGCGTTCTAAGGCAGGTGCTGCTTTATTATTAATTGCAGTTATCGCCCGTCCTACGTAAAAAGGGAACTTGAGGATGTAACCATGGTGCATGATGCATGGACCTCAATGGCAAGTGTCCAGAGACCCTGCCCTCCCACGAGGGGAAATCCTGAAGGAAAGGAGCCACCAGTGGCAGATGGTCCCCCAAAGGCTCTCCTGCAGTTGTCCCAAATGGACGCCTTGGAGGCTGCAACTGTCACTGTGTGTTGGCGGGGGGAGAGCACGGGGGGGGGGAGGCTCAGCTAATCTCAATGTACACATGTACTTTGACAATAAATGTAAAAAATACAAAACAAAAAGCCATTGGTAGGCGGCATGGATGTGTAAGGCAGGAGTCCCCAAACCCCGGTCCATGGAACGGTACCAGGCTGCAGCATGCCAGCAACCGGTCCACACAAACGAGCAAAACCCCATTTGTACGATGCAGGCAGCACACAAAACCACGCACTCTAAGGTCCGTGGAAAAACCTTTCTCCACTGAACCAGTCCCTGGTGCCCAAAAGCTTGGGGACCTCTGGCGTAAGGTGTAATTTCACCTAATGGAACCTCTTAGGTTGTATAAATTGGGAGGGGGAAGGACATAGAGCAAGTTTTCAAAAGGGTTTTTCCAAATATGTTAGTCCAGGAGAAGAGGAGAATGAAACACACACGCACATTCACACTCCAGCTCCTGATTTAGCAGTTCCAACCCAGCATCCCTTCCTCCATCACCACGTAGCCCGCTGGCTGTCCCCAGAGCAGTTTCAAGATGGCTGCAGCAAGAAATGTGTTTGCACACAACTGCTGGCACACAAACTACAATATTCTCAGAGCTGGCTGGCTGAGCAAATTATTACCCATACCTCAATTGCAACTCCTCTTGATTATCACACCACCACTGATGATGGGAGTCATCTCTAAAAGTTTGATAAAATTGCCGTTGGTGCCAAATGCCAGGATGCTAACCATCTGCATCCGTTGCCAGCCACTGCGGTTGGCCTTCACTTCTGAAGTTGTCATTCATTCAGAACATCATTATCTAAGGGACCCCTACTCCCACCGGGAATGTACCCATGTTTTAACCTCTGTCCAGTTATTGGCATTTTCAGAAACCAGTCTGGCTTTTATTTCATCTGGTTTTGAAATACCCGTTCTTACAGCTCCAGGTGTCCTCAAGCAATATTGAACTTTGTTGTTAGCAATATTTTCTAGAACCTATTAACTTCACTTTCCAGAATATCTGACTCTTGTCTAGGGATCAAACACCTGGATGTATCATTGATTAGGGAATCTTTTTTATTCTCTCCTCTTTCATTTATCTATCTTTCTTGTTTTCTGTCTCTTGGCATGCTCGTTACATAAATGTTTCTCTTGCTTTCCGTAAGTTCCTTAAATAAATACCTTATTTTTCTTAATGAATTCTTATCCTCGGTTTCTTTGCGTTGCTTGTCTACATATAACAATTTGTCTGTTCATCCCTGCAATCCGGGGCTTAATTGGACAAATATTTCTCTTGTTCCTTGACTGATGTGATCTCACCCAGCATTCATACGCTTGGCAGCTTTGTTTCAGGTAGGCATGGAAGAGAGAGTGAGATTGAGGAAGGGAGGGAGGGAGGGAGGGAGGGAGGGAGGGAGGAAGGAAGGAAGGAAGGAAGGAAGGAAGGAAGGAAGGAAGGAAGGAAGGAAGGAAGGAAGGAAGGAAGGAAAGGAGGGAGGAAGACCACTCTCCCCTTTATGGTCCCCATTCCCATTTTTCTTTCCATGCCAGGTGGTGGGATCCCTGACTGCCCCAAAGCTAAGGCAACAATCCTGTCCTTCCTGAGCAGTTGCTGCAAGGTAGACTAGAGGGCCAGGATTGTACCCCGAAGGGCTTGGCCAAGAAAAGATCAGAGATGACACCTCTACAGCTCTGTCATTGCGAATCCTTTTCCTTCCCTTTCTCCTCTTCCCTGTCAGGATATGTTTGTTTGCCTCATTTACACTGATGCCACAAATTTCAGTTCAGAGTTTTTCAGGCACTCTGCTTATCACAGATCTACTCTGTGCCTTCATTACATAATTATACTCCATACTAATGTTGTTGGTGTAATAACGTCGCTCGCTTTTGTTACTTTACGAGGAGGAATTCATGACCCTGGTTGCAATAAGCTTCCACTTGCTCTTATAAAGTAGGGGAACTCCTGGGTCATCCTGATGGTGGGGATGGGGAGGGGGGGAAGAGCGGGGGTGGGGGGGGGCGGGGGAGGACAGATAATCCAGATTTGAATTTCCTGGAGGCTCTTCCATCTTGGAGGGATCCCACTCCTCCCCAACCGGATACTGGAGAAGCCTCCAGTCAAGCACTGGGTTAGGACCTCCACATCATCGCTTTGCCCCAAGGACCAAATTTATAACTGGGTGTCATCAATAAGCTGATGACCATCATCATTGTGACATCATGACGGGATCTCATGCTGATGGGGTAATTTCCCCAATTAGCCTTATGAATATGTTAAAAAAGGAATGGGAAGATGAGAAGCCCCTGAGGCACTCAAGAGAGAGAGGGGATTCCTGCAGAACATTCCTGCCCACCATTCCAACTCCTTGCAGACAGACCAGAAGGGTATCTTGGGATTGAAAAACCAGCGAGAAGAAGAACCAGTGGGGCTATCCCCTTCCGATTCCAGGAATCCCCACAAGCACAACTGATGTAATTCTGCTGCTGGATCTAAATCCTGATCTAACCCCTGACCCCGGGGATCTAAATTACCTCTAGGGCTCTTGACTGCTTTTTCCAGATCTCTTCTAGAAAAGGGAGGTTGGAGACCATTCTAAATTCCTCCAAAGCAGGTCAAATGAAGTCTTCTGCAGGAGCGGGAGTAGAGATGGTGGAAACCTCTTTTCACTCCAAGAAGCAGCATTGATTGGTGCCTAGAAGTATCTGCTTTCTCAAGATTCATAGATTTAAAAAAAGGGGCCCAGATCACTTCACAACATAAAGTAAGAAGCTGGGCTGTCTAGCTACAGCCCAGCTTCTGTAGAATACAACCATTCAGCCTGAATGGTTTGACTTCAGATCCACAGTTGGTGACGATTTATGGCACTAGTGCAAATACAGAGGAATTATTTAAGATCAACAACATTCCTTTAGCTCAAGATGGCCTTACTCTGGGGCTGCTGAGGACTGATGGAATGCAAACTTAGTCCTTGAAACCGAAAGTGGCTAAATCATCCGGCAGAACTCAGAAGGTGCCTCTGCAGAAGGAGACTTCACCCGAAGCATAACACCATTCAGGCACATCACAAAGGTGAGGTTCTGGAAATGCAACAGGCCACAGGTGAGTTGCTCAAGATCAAGAAGGCATGGAATAAAATTGAGAGGTCATATTCTGCTTGGATGTCCCAAGAGAGGCGCAAGAATGGAAGAACCCAGGTCCAGAGAAACTGATGGGGGTGGTTCAGGATGGGGGTGGGGGGGGGTGGGCTTTGGTGGGCTGCATTTCAAGAGGAAGCTTAATGGCCAGGTTTTCTGGGGGCTTTCACGAGAATTGCTGGCTGAGCAGGCAGTTTGATTCCAGTTCTAATTTTAGGAATTAAAGATTCTTTAATAAGGTAGGCTAATTAATAAGCAAAACTGAAGAGACACGCACATATTTAGATTTAAAATTAGATAACCTATGCAGTAAAGTGAAAACACTTTTACCTTGAATTTGGGCAATTTTTTGTGTGAATTAGTGGCAGACTAACGTGGCCTTCCACTGACTAAACTGTAACGCAGAGCTTTTTTCTGCATTTTATTTTTGGTTTTTTCATGTAGCAATGTGCTAATTTAACCTTTTCTTACATTCTAATTAATATTGTTAATATTAAAAAAGGTAATGGTTCCCCCGCACATGCGTGCTAGTCGTTTCCGACTCTAGAGGCCGGTGCTCATCTCCGTTTCAAAGCCGAAGAGCCAGTGCTTGTCCGAGGATGTCTCCGTGGTCATGTGGCCGGCATGACTAGACGCCAAAGGCGCACGGAATGCTGTTACCTTCCCACCGTAGCGGTCCCTATTTTTCTACTTGCATTTTTACGTGCTTTCGAACTGCTAGGTTGGCAGAAGCTGGGACGAGTAACAGGCGCTCACTCTGCTACGCGGCACTCGGGATTCGACCCGCCAAACTGCCGACCTTCTGATCGACAAGCTCAGCGTCCTAACCCACTGAGCCACCGCGTCCCTTTATTGTTACTATTACTTCCCTTCAAAGCATGAAGGCTGCATTTCTACTACACACTCAAATCAAGCCGAAACTGGACTTGGGGGATTAGGGTTACGTCTGCGCAGGAACCAGCAGTCCATTTCTTTGGAGAGAAGTTGGGTTTCAAAGACAGGATGAGGCTGGCCAGGAAAGCCGCAGGGCCCAATCCCGAACAAGAGGGTGGAGGGCAACTACTGACCAAGGGGCATGGCCATGTGCCAGCACACCTGCAGAGGTTCACCTGCCTGGCCTGCAAGACTTTGGTTGCATGTGGGAAGAAGGCATGGGACCCTGGCGGTTTTTCTGGGCCTGAGAAGACTAGGAATCACAGGTTGGGGCAGAGCCAGTGCTCAGGCCCCTCAGAGGCGTTTGTCCTTCTAGAGTTTCTTCTGCCTCGGCTGCTCTGTGGGAACTGACAAGCATGGACAGATCCCTTGCAGTGAGGCAGAAGAAGAGAGCCTTCAGGCTGGCTGGTCCACCAGCCTGGCAGTAGAACTGGAAGGCTTGTTGGGACTTCCTTTTTTTATTTTATTTTAATCCCATTTATATCCCACCCTTCTCCGAAGACTCAGGGTGGCTTACAACCTAAAGCACAAATCAATGTGCTTAGCAATAGCCTTCATTCTACGTATATGCCTGATTATTAGGGCTTTTGCCCCCCCAAGCGGCATTATTACAAAGTCAGCTTATTGCCCCCAACAATCTGGGTCCTCATTTTACCTACCTCGGAAGGATGGAAGGCTGAGTCAACCTTCCTTCCTTATGACTCTGTTTCTAAAAGGCTCCGGTGCCCCTCATTGTGCTGGAGTCTGGGGAGAAGCCCTGGGACAGCCAATCAGCAACCCAGCAGGCCTGGCAAGGCAGCAACTGTGCCAGGACTGGAGAAGCCATTCTTTGTCCAAGCGACCTGCCCAGTATTCTTCCCCCCCCCACACACACACACACCATGGTCCTAGGAAGCCACATAGCAGGATAGCCCGATTGAGAGTCGCTCTCTGACTCATGGGTGACCCTTGAGAAAGGGGCTGTGCTGGCCATGAGGCTTGGCTTTGCCACCCAACTGGGGCCTCTAGGGGACTACCACCGGGTCTGTGGTCCTGCCCATCCTTTTCTTGGAGCGAGGGACCCCCCCCCCTCTTCCTCAACAGCTGCGCCTCAAGGCCTGTGCACAGGTCTCTCAGCCTTGCATGTGGGAAAGAAGGGCACGAAAGGCCCCCAACCTGCCCCTGTGCGGTCCCCACACCTGGTCCCAGGCAGCCTACTGGCCTGCTTCTCTCTGACTGGCGGCACACAGAGACCGAGGTCCTGCCTCCCCTTGCGCCTACATTCGTCTGCCTTGTCCCCACCAGGGTGGCGGCCCACCAGCATAATCCCCCCCCCCCATTCCAACACCAGTTTTGACTCTGGACCAGCAGTAGGCCATAGCGGCATGGCCCCGCTGCCAACTCCTACAGCTTGCCTCTCTTCCCGCCCCACCCCTCCAGTGCCAGTCCACTCCGGGGAGCTTTTTCCTAGCTGTTCCATTCTCTCATTCCCAAATCCCAGCCTGGAGGTCTGACAAGTTTTTCACCCAGGCCCTGGGACTACTGTAGTCCTTGATGTGTATTGCAAATGCAGGAATTTATTCAGATCCCTCCAACAGCCAGTGCCCCTCCCAAGCTCCCACCACCACCACAGATTTCCCCCCCCCGAATCCCAAAGGTCCTTGCACCCCCTGCCTGCCGCGGTCGCTCTGGCGCAGTCCCTTGGCACGGCTGGACAGCGAGGGGATTCGGATAGAGGAGGCTGTAGCCCAGGCTTTGCTCGGCTGAGGGCTTCACTTAAGCCGCCACTGGTGTCTGCCACGCGTGATCCTGCCTCCCGGTTCCCGATTCCGGGGCTTTTGCACCGAGATGTAGCAGCGGGGCCCCGTGGCTTGGTCGCGCGACGTAGCGGGCCGCAGAGAAATCCGTCTCGGCGGGGCTTATGGAGCCTCCAGGCCGCCCTGACTCGTTGGGAGGGGGGCCGGGAATGCCGAAGCGCTGACGGCCAAACGGGGAGAGATGCGCTGCCCCCTTGGCGGTCTGCCTTTCTCTCCCCGCCCGCAGGCCGGTCCGAGTTTGCCAGCTTGTCCCTAAAAGGTGCTGCTTGGTCGGCGGGGGAGGGACCGGCCCCTCCCCAGCTTTTAGGCAGCGCCAGAGGTCCGGGGCGCCCAGCCAGCACCCGCCGCTCCCGGCTCCACTCGGCTCCTTCGCGTCTCCGCCGCCCGTCCTCTCCTCTTTCTCCAGCCGTCCGTTCCGTCGGTCTCCCAGCCGCCGCCGCCGCCACCATGGAAGCCATCAAGAAAAAGATGCAGATGCTGAAGCTGGACAAGGAGAACGCGATAGACCGAGCCGAGCAGGCGGAGGGCGACAAGAAGCAGGCGGAGGACCGGTGCAAACAGGTGACTCGCCCGCGACTGCCCCGGAGAGCCGGACCCATCTACAGCCCGGGGTCCCCGGCTCCCCAAGCCCCCTTAACCTTCTTTCCCGCCGGGCACATAGGCTCGGGGACCCTGGGTGCCCTTCGGAAAGGCAAGGGAGGTCCTCGGTCCCTCTCCCCTCTCCTAAAGTGGCGGAGGTCGAGAGGGGCACCCCTCGGCTCTGAGTTCAGGGCGGCATCTGCCTTCCCCCGCTTTCCCCCCCCTCCTCTCCCCAACCCCCCCTCTCCCCCGTTAAGCCTCGCTGGCGGACAGCAACGTCCCAGCCACCGCGCCGCTTGACTCCCGGCCGCCTTTTTTCTCTTCCACCCCGTCCCTCTCTCCGCAGCTGGAGGAGGAAAAGCAGGGCCTGGAGAAAAAGCTGAAGGGGACGGAGGATGAAGTGGAGAAATACTCCGAAGCGGTCAAGGAAGCCCAGGAGAAGCTGGAGATGGCCGAGAAGAAGGCGGCCGACGTAAGTCAAGGGAAGGCTGGCGGGGCGGGGCGGGGCGGGGCGGGGTCCGTGGGAGAGTGCTTTCGGGGTAAGGGTCGAGTTTGCGGGGCGGGGTCGGCCGGGGCGCACTGATGAGCAGCGGCAGATGAGATGCGACGCCCCGGCAGGTATTCCGAGCGCTTTAAGCCTCGAGCAGCTGCTGCCTAGGGCGCCGGGGAAGGCGGGGGGGGGGGTTCCGCGCCGAGTAAATTGGACTGCCCGAAGCTTAAGAGAGGCATCGCCGGGCGCCGCGCCAGCCGCCCGAAAATCCCGTCAAAAGTCCTGCAGTTACAATTCCTGAGCTCCCTCCTCTATTCCGGGCAGACCGGCTTTGACCCCTGGCGAGAAGGCCGCGCAGGTGGCCGCGGGCCGGTGGCGGAGTAATGTTAACTTGGCACCCTATAAATAAACGCTCCTTTCCAAGCCGGGCCCGCGTCTGGGTGGAAACCAATCCGGGAAACTTAAGGAGCTGCTAAAACGGAGCTGCCACTTGGAGGACAGCCAGCGCACACCGCCGTGGTCAAATACCCCTGCCTGCCGGCGACGAGCAGCACCCACGGCTGGGGAGGCTGGCCTGGCCAGAAGGGAAAGCAACAGAGACATGGGGGACAGGGCCATATCCAAAGAGGAGGAAGAGGAAGGCTCCGGCAGGCCTGCCAGTTTCCCAGAGCGTGAGGAATGGAAGCGCCAGGCCCAGATCTGTGCTTGGACCCCCAGCCTTGGCTGGTGGGCCAAATCATGCAGCAGAGGGCAAGGAGAGGGGGGGGGGCTGTACAAGAGAAGCTCCGAGCGCTGGAACAGAGTCTCCTATTCACCAAGGGCAGCTTCTTCGTGGGACCACCTGCCCTTTCCAATGTGCAGGCTCTTCCAGGCTGGTGCCCACCGGAGGAGCCAGGCTCCACTGCTGAGATGTGCAAAAAAGGATCCCTCTTTCCAACCATCCAGACCTGCCTGGAAAACCTGGCTTGCCTCTCTGGCACTGGGACCCAGTTCGGAAAGGAGCTTTTTCCCTGCCTGGAGCAGCTGGATCTCCTCTACCCAAGGCACCTCCAGCATCAGGGAACTGCTGCTCCCCTGCCCCCAGCCCAGGAGAACCTAAAGGGCACCCCCAGCATCAGGGAACTGCTGCTCCCCTGCCCCCAACCCAGGAGAACCTAAAGTGCTCCCCAAGACTCCTCTTCCCTCTCCACAGAGGATCCCCACACTTCCTGGGGCCAGGGCCTTCAGCAGAAGCTGGGAGGAAGAGGGAACGCTGCCGCCCTCCTCTGGCCGCCTTCTCTCCCTCTCGCCTTTGCTCATATTTGGTGATTCCCTGAGCCAGGGGATGGAGGTGGGGCTGGCGGGGGGAGGAGCAATGCCTTGGAAAGTCCAGCCGCTCTTCCCTCCTGGTGGCTCCCTCCGCCTCTACTGCACCCCAGGGTCCCGCGTCCTCCTTCCGTCCCTGTGCAGAATCCCCACGTCACCCCTCTTTCTGGATCTGTGTAGTGCTTGCTGCTGGGGTGTTGGATTTGAAGGGAACTGAAACTGCACACGCAGACACCTGTACTAACTATGGAAGTCTTCGGAGGACCGTGTGATCCAATCCCTCAAGAGGATCGAGGCTCAATCCGGTGGCAAGGAGAATTGAAGGGGAAAGGTTGCCCAAGATGGGTGGAAGTTCCTAAAGAAAAGCAATTCTGGTGAGGAGGAGAAAAAACAACAACAGAAGATGCTTTAAAAAGCCCATGAGATTGCACAAAAAGGTGTAATAAAGTTCTGAAAATAAGCAAACCCAAATGAAAAGAGACTCGGGTCACAAAGGAAGTGAAAAAGACAAGCCCTCTTGAATTGTTTGCTGGCATCAAGAAAGCAAATCTCTGAAGAGTTTAGCAGAAGGCGCTCATAAAAGGGGCTTTAGTTACCGCCAAAATAAAAAGAGCCAGGCTCAACGGAAGAAAGCAAAGCACTAACAGGTTACACTTTCCATCTCCTATTTTGGTCCACTCTTCCCCCCCCCCCCCCCCCGTTTTCCATCAGACATTGTGAGAGATGGATGGGTTGAAGAGCAGGAATGAAGCCTGAGATGAGAGAAACAGCCAGATGGAGGAGAGCATCAAAGAGGCCTGGAGAAAAACAAATATCTGTCTTCCAAAAAAAAAATGGGGGAGGGGCAACAATAAAGAACAAGTGAAGCTTTCTGATATTTCTGCCTTGGAAGAACACAGAGCAGTTCATAAAAAGACTGATCTATAAGCATTCCGACGGGTTAATCAACACAAACCTCCATGGATTTCCAAGAGGAATCTTGCCAGATTACTCTTATACAGTGTTTGTTCATGTAACTTCCTTAATAGATTGTGGGAATGTACCTGTTGATTTCAGCCAAACATTGCTGCACCCCCACAATATGCTGATTAATGAACTAGTTGAGCATGGCTCGATGGCCTTGGAATTAAAGACCTCCAGGGCTGGCTTGAAAGTAATCCTTGTAGCATGATGGTTAAAGCTTTTTGCATCAGACTGAATGAAGGAACTTGCTTGGATGCCGCCAGGGTTAACCCTGGGTTCTCTACTCTTCAATATTTTTATTAATGAGTTGAATGCTGATCAAATCTGAAGGCACCTCAGCTTTTGATAAGATAGCTAATACCCTAGAGGGCAGAAATAATAATCAAAACTATCCTTGGAGCTTGGAGAAATGAGCTGAACAGAATGAATTTAACAAGACCAGTGCCATGTTTCTTCAAATGTAATGCCAAAATTTTATCCAATGTGTGTGTGTGTGTGCGCACACACATACACACACACACTAGATGAGGGGTTCCAGGCTTGGTAATCGTACTTGCAAAAAAACCCCAAGAACCTTGGGGTGGATTGCAAGTGAGTTTAAAGCAATCATGTGACATGACTGCCAGGATGAAAATCTTTAGGATGCCGGACTGTGGTTCCAGGTTAGCTGTGCTCCAACCATCTCAAGGACGGTTTTGTGCTTTAGGAGGAGATATTGAAATGAAATGCCAGGGACAGCCCTCCTTTTCCAGGTTTGTCCTTCCATTTTCCAACCTGTAGATCATGTCCATTTGTCCACAGCACATGACTGGTCCATCTCTGACCTCTGGCCAGCAGCGGATGTAGGTTCAGCCACAACTCAGCCTGGTTGGCCAAGCCCTGAAGAGCATCAGAGTTCTGTCACAGGTTGTGACTCTGGAGAGCCAACAGAGTTGCCCTGAACAGACAATTGAATGGACATGCTGCCCCTGTGAAGCAGCTGAGAGGGACAGAGCCTTGGTGGAGCAGTGGGCTAATGCCTCCTTAAGTAACACCAGCTGCCTGCAATTAGTGCAGGTTCGCATCCCACCAGGCTCAAGGTTGACTCAGCCTTCCATCCTTCCGAGGTAGGTAAAATGAGGACCCAGATTGTTGGGGGCAATAAGCTGACTTTGTAATAATGCCGCTTGGGGGTGTGTGTGAAAGCCCTAATAAGCAGGCATATACATAGAATGAAGGCTACTGCTAAGCTTGTAAGCCGCCCTGAGTCTTCGGAGAAGGGAGGGATATAAATGTAATTTAAAAAAAAAGACTGGGTCAAGACAGGCTGGGTTTAGCAGGGTGCCAGGATGCCAGGAGGACTCTTGGCACTGGTCCTCCTTGGGGGTAAGAGCGATATCAGACTGTGAAAAGGAGAGGACCAGAGGGCAGGAGGGGAGCCAGCAGCCAGACAGAGGAGCAGGGGAAGTGCAGCCAAGTGATAGAAAGGAGGGTGAAACACCCCCCCTCCCAGAACTGCTTTCCCAAATCAAGTATCAGCCAGTTTGAAGCTGAAATCCCCACACAGATCCTTCCTTGGGACCAGCTGCGGAGAAAGGAATTCTTTTAAAAAGAACAGTGAGATTTAACTTGGGAGTTCAACATCCTGCTGGAGACACTCTCTCACAATGCTTCTTCCTTCAAACTCCTTCATAATGCTGTACATGCTTGGAAGCCAGGCCCCAAAGTGGTCTTTGGCTGTTCCAAAACCAGACTGACTTCCTGCCCTGTGTCAGACCAGAGACAAGGTGGAGATGAAGGGAATGTGCTGGCCTTGCTGGGTACAAAGCAGACCTATCCAGGTCAGTTAAAAGTTTGCCCAGTAGCAAAGGCTGGCTGCAGATTTGCTGAGCAGATGGTTGGGAAAAGTCATTTCCTGTAACTCTGGAGAAAGAGAACCTCCAAACGGGAGATACCTTTATTTGCAACCCTCATCCAAGAGAAAATGCTTAGAACTGCCTTCTGTGGGTTGAGAGAGCCACAGCCTGGGCTTCTCTCTCTGCCGGTCCCGATACTTTGCCTGCCTGCCCACCTGCCACTGGGCTGAGCAGGATTGCTGCTCGGTTTGCTTCAGGATTTTAAATGAACTTTACACCACCTGGTTTCCAGCAGCAGAAACTCTGAGTTCACAGACTCTCTTCTTGACTTCCACCAGTGCTTTTTGCTCTCTGGGGGGGGGGGGAGAAGAGAAGCCCATCATCCGTCCCTTTTTTTCAGCCGGGGAAGTCTCAGGCAGAGTTGCGAGTCTGAAGACATCCATCAGCCTGCCCTCCACCCACCCACCCCAATCGAGAGCCATCCTTCATCTAGCTGGGCATGAAATAGGACAGGAAGATGGCAGCTGAAGATGGTGTTAGTCAATACAAAACCTGCCAACTGCCAAGTCCAAGTATGTTTGAAGACGACCCCAAATCCTCTCTAGAGATTCCGCCGTTTCTTCTAAGACAGATGGCAGTGTTCTGCTCAGCGCCTTGGGTGGATATTTGGAGGCCCTGGAAGTTGAGAATGGGCTGTTATACCTTACCTCAGGGGTCTTCAAACGTGGCCCTTTTAGGACTTGTGGACTTCAACTCCCAGAATTCCTCAGCCAGCCATGCTGGCTGAGGAATTCTGGGAGTTGAAGTCCACAAGTCCTAAAAGGGCCAAGTTTGAAGACCCCTGCCTTACCTGTTTGTATACTGGAGGTGGATAGCGGCAGTCTCCAGTTACACCACTAGGTGGCGATAAACTTCCTTGGGAGGAATGGACTCCTCCGGGCAAGTGACGGGAGGCCAAGCTGGCTCCTTCAGGATCCCCATGGATATGACTGAAGTCAGGGGGGTCTTCAAACTTGGCCCTTTTAGGACTTGTGGACTTCAACTCCCAGAACTCCTCAGCCAGGGCTGGCCAAGTTTGAAGACCCCTGACTTAAGGTCATCCTGGGGCTCGGCCGAGGGGCAGCGGGCTTTTCCCTTCCCCCTCTCGAGGCGTCTCTAGCCTCACCTTGGCGCTAGGTGCGGAAACCCCACCTGGGCTGAGCGGAGGCTGTCGGCTTGGCTTGAAGCGGGCTCTTTAAGGCAGGGCTTGGCCGAGCCCGCCGGAGGAGGGAGGCGCATGCCGGGCAAAGCCGGTGGGGCGGGGAGAGGGGGAGGAGGAAGAGGAAGAGGTGTGGGGGGGGGACGGCGGCAAGAGCAGCTCGAAGGGCCGCCTCGGTCCCCACCCACCGCGCTTCTTCCTGCTGGGCGGGCGGGAGAGCGAGCGAGCGAGCGAGCCGAGGGAAGGAGGGCCAAGAAGAGACCGCGGCCCGAGACCCCCGCCAGCTGGCCGGTCAGTCCGTTCGCTCTGCGCCCGCGTCCACGGCGGGTCCAGCGGCCCCCTCCATCCCCTGCCCTCCGCCTCGCCCCCCCCCAAAAAAAAAATTCTGGGACCATGGCCGGGGGCAGCTCCATCGAGGCGGTCAAAAAGAAGATCCAGACGCTACAGCAAGTGGCGGACGAGGCCGAAGAGCGCGCCGAGCACCTGCAGCGGGAGGTGGACGCCGAGCGCCAAGCCAGAGAACGGGTGAGCGGCGGGCCCCGATGGGGTGTCCCCTTTCCCCACCCCACCCATCGCCCGCCGGGCCCCGCGTCGCGGCCGCCCTCCGAGGGCTGCCCGGTGTTCCTCTTCGAAGCATGGACAGAGCGCCTCGTGGCCTCAGCCCCACGGCCGGCCGGCCGCCAAGCCCAGCAGCAGGCGACTCTTGTTTCGGGCGCAAGAGGGTGCTTTGCCAGGATTCCGGGCAGCTCCGTCGTTGGGCTGAGCTGCCCTTTTCGGATCGATCCTCCTGGGCTCCCGCCGAGCGGGCCCTGCCCTGCGCAGGTACGCCGCCTCCTGCTTTGGGGGGCTGGCGCGGCCGCTCCTCCTCCCCTTCTCCGGGCCAGGGGAAATTCTTCCCTGGCTCAAGCGGAAGCCCGCACCAAGTCTGGCTTTCGGGGACCCCGAGCTGCTGCTGGCCGCTGCTGGCCGGTGCCCGCGCTCGGCACGGCGGCTTCGCATCCTTCGCGACCCGCTGGATGGGCTTACATTGGGGGAGCAGCAGCCCCCCTATAGCCTCCCACTGAGCCAGGCCACGGTCACCTGGATAAGTCCCGGGCGGGGAGCCGGCTGGCTGCTTCTGATTGCCGGTGGATGTGGGGAGAACGCTGGGCTGCTGTGCTGGAGGACTTGCTTCCCCTTCCTACCTGGACAGCTGAAACTGAGGGGGGGAGAAGGAGGGGGGGGTTCTGGCTTCTGGGAGAGATGGGCCCAAAAGCAAAAGGTTTAATGATGTGAGGAGAGGCAGGTTGTGCTTGGTTCAATTCCCAGGGTGGACACAAGGTTCCCAGAGGCTTATCTCAGCCACTTGGAGGAATCATTAAAGGAGAATATTGTAGCTCAGGGTCGACATGGGGGGTCTTTGTCGGCTGTTTTCTTGCAGGCTTCCATGACCCAAACTAGGTAACATCATCAGTGCTACTGGTTTGCTGAGTGAACTGCTGTTTTCACTCTGCGAAGTATTTCAGAGCTGCTTTGAAGGCGCATCTAGTTGTTTTTTTTCCTGTGCAGTAACTGCTTTCTGGATGCTTTCTGGATTGAACCCTCAGCCTCCTTCACTGTGGAATGCCATGTGGGTAACAAAGGGGGTTGTCCTACACACACACACACCCCGCCCATGGCTGATCCAGACTTACTGAGGCTCTGCACTTCCAAGCCCCGTGAACTGTTCATGCAGGGTGTGGAAGTAGTAATAATAATAATAATAGATTTGGAAGGGACCTTGGAGGTCTTCTAGTCCAACCCCCTGCGCAGGCAGGAAACCCTATACCATTTTGGACAAATGGCTGTCCAGTCTCTTCTTAAAAAACTTCCAATGTTGGAGCATTCGCAGCTTCTGGAGGCAGGTTGTAAAGCTCGCTCGGCTCTAATGTTTCTAGGTGGGTTGCCTTCAGAAGTGAGCCCCCAGGCCTTGATGGCTCAGCAGGGATTGGCTGAGGCTTCTGTGAGGGCACCGGATTCCATGGGTGAATGTTGGCAGTCCAGACAGGAGAGCCGAGTCTTCTGGGTGCAAAGACAAGGCCCTGGATGGAGAAAGCAGGAACTGGGCTGGGCTACTTGGACCGTTTGTCCTCTCCTCCTGCCCTGCGGCCTGGGTGCTCTGAGGCTCCTCTCCAGTCCAGGCCTGGTTGCTTCATCCTGGGCTTGATTGCGCCTCCCCCTCCTCTCCTTCCTCTCCAGCATGTTGTGTCATGCACTAGTTTCCTGCCAGGCGCCCTCTCCGAAGCCCTGAGAAGAGGCTGCTTTTTCTGACCCTCTTATATGGCCCAGGTTCTTGGGCCTCCCCCATGCCAATGGCGGCTGGACCTGGCAGGATGCTCCTCCCTTGCCTGGAATGTGTGGAGTTGTGGGGGGGAGGGCTGTCTCGCTCCTCCTCGCCCCCCTGCCCCCCTCTGAGCGTGCAGCCCACCTCCATCTGCTGCAATAAACAGGAAATCCTCCCCCCCCCAGCTCGCATTGTCCTTTTCCTCTGGGGAATATGCTGCTGGGGGGGGAGGGGGGCATTCCTCCTGCTTTAGTCAGCACTGCCTAAAAGAAAGCAGCAAGGCTCCCTGGGCTGTCCCACCCTTGCCGCTGCTGCTGCTGCTGCTTCACCGTTTCCCGTCAGTCTTTGCTGGACTTGAGTCAGCCTGCCAGGAAGGGCCGTTTAGGGAGGGGACCTGGAGGCCCCTGGCAGTGTGTGGGAGCCCCCACCCCCCGCCCGTGCTTCTCCATGGCGTTCCTGTTCTAAAGTCCAGAGTGTCTCAATGGGGGTGGGGGGTGGGGGGTGGGGGGGGTGGATCTTTTCCCCCATCAGTGCTGCTAGAGCTGGCCACGAGGCTGCTGTGCTCACTCGAGATGCTTGGCTCCTTTTTAAAATTCCTTTAGTGGGTTCATGGATCACTTCCGGTTCCCAGCAGTCTCCTGGCCTGCCACGCCCAGAGTCCCACATTCCTCCTCCCTCCTGCTCAATGGAGCTCCTGCTGGCTTCTGGGGGCTGTACAAGAGAGTCTATCAAGCCCCATGGGGCAGTGGCAGGTTCCCAGGCCCCAAGGCAGGATGTAGGACGAGAGAGAGAGAGAGAGAGAGAGAGAGAGAGAGAGAGAGAGAGAGAGAGAGAGAAAGAGAGAGAGAGAGAGAGAGAGAGAGAGAGAGAGAGAGAGAGAGAGAGAGAAGAGATGGGGTTGGGGTTGGGGTAGCGGGGAAAGCCAGCAGCTCTGCAGAAGGGAGGCCAAGGAGCCCTGGAGAGGCTGCCCTGTCTCTCTCTGTGTGTGTGTGTGTGTGTTGGGGGAGGGCCTGGTGGCCAGAGATGCCCGAGCACAGACTTTGTACCCAGCAGAAACGTTCCTCTTTTCTTTTACACACAGGCACTGCCCTACTCCACCTCTCCTCATCGGCTTCTCTGCCCTTTGGGGCGGCTCTTTCTCCTTCCTTCCCTGCCCATCAGATCCCCCTTCCATTCCTTCAGGGCTAAGCTGCACAGGGACACTCAGATCCCTAACCAAGCTTAGCCAGTGGTGCAAAAGCTGACCGTTCAAGGTGCTCTGTCCATCCAGCTGTTTAGAGGGGTGGAGTTGCCACCCCCATTTGGTGGGAGAGGAGGCATTCCCTGATGTTAGCAGGAATCTACAAAAGGCAAAGGGACTGTTTGGGGAATTGGGTCCCAGACTCTAGGTCAATTTCCGGGTTGATAAAGCATACGGTCTGGGAGTGAATAAGTTACTAGTGTGTTTCCCACACGTGGGTGCATCAGGATCCCAGCTTCTGCCCAAGAGAGGACTGTGGTCCCTCCCCTTTCTCTGATTCCAAAATACATTCTTTCTGCCATCCTCCAGAAAAGGGCTCCTACCTGATTTTATTACTTTTATAAATCAGTTAAGTCAATCAATCAAGGATGGGAAAGATCTCAGAAATACTGAGGTCTGTTTCCTGTATTAAACTGAAGCAGGATCAATCCATGTTCTGCAGGCTGGAGAAAAATGGCATAAGGGCCAGATCATGGGGCCTGGGGTCAGGCTGGGCATCATCAGACCCATAAGTAGACCCAGACTGTGAGATTAACTTCACGGGAAGAGTAAAAAGGGCTTTTGCTGAAATTGGCTATAACCATAGAATTTTGCAGGCCGGACTGAAGGGTGCCTCCTTTCCCTTCAAACATTCCTGTGAATTCCTGTGTCCGTTTGAGCCTCTTCTGAATATCAGTGGGACCTGAAGACCTGCTCCACCCTCTTTGCTCCATCAAGGTCATCTTCCTTGAGGTCTACAGGAAAAGGCCTGGTGTGATTGGGGCTTGCAAAGCAGGGCCAGGAATGGAGTTCCTCCTGAGGCTGGCCCTTGCTGAGGTTGGAGGTCAGGGGTCAGGGTTGACCTTCTGGGTGTGGGTCTAGGTCACGGATGGCGAACCTTTTAGAGACCGAGTGCCCAAACCGCAACCCCAAATCCACTTACTGTATGTGTGGGCATGGCCCATCGGGTGGGTGTGGCCCATCGGGTGGGTGTGGCCCATCGGGTGGGCGTGGCTGCAGTGGTAACTGCAGACAGGGTGGGACTAAAAAGTTCAATCAATCAATTCCAACTTTGCGAGATCTTCCCCCCCCCCCCGTGAGAAGTTGAAATTGATTGATTGATTGAACGAACCTTATTTTTTTGCATACAGCAGTGGAGGCCTAAAGCGAAAAGGTTTTATAAAACCCAGCTAAAGGCCTTGGACTAGGGCAATAGTGCATGTTCCCTCAGAGAGGGCTCTGCGTGCCATCTGTGGCACGCGTGCCATAGGTTTGCCACCACGGGTCTAGGTTTAATCCTGGAAGTTTCTCTGTGGGGGGCTGAAAATGTGCTTCCCTGGCTTACTCTGGTCTTGCTGTTTCCCATCAGAAGCACCCTTGCCAGGCGGTTCCCAATGTTCCTAGAAATCAATCATCTTTGGTGTGTGTGTGTTGTACTGGATGGCTCATGGGGGTTGTCTGGTATTTGGGGGAAGAACAACCAACCTGCCCTGGGTAAAGGCTGGTATTGGATCCCCACCTGGAGGTGTGGGGGAGTGAATTTTCTGAACTGTAAGTTATGATGAGACCGCTCTGGCTGTCGGTGTAAGCCTTAAGGAGGGAGAGAGACTGGTCTCAGGGCAGTAATTTCTTTGCAGGCTGAGTCAGATGTGGCATCTCTGAACCGCCGTATCCAGCTGGTGGAAGAGGAGTTGGACCGAGCACAGGAGCGCCTGGCCACCGCGCTGCAGAAACTGGAGGAGACGGAGAAGATGGCTGATGAGAGCGAGAGGTGGGACTAATGTTCATTGGGAGGCAAGCATGCACCCTTCATCTGATTAACCCCGATGAAGCCACGGGGCTTCTGGCTGAAGGGCTGGAGAGTCCTTGTGGCTACTTAAGAAAATAAGTGTAGCCCAAGAAATCTGCTTCCAGGGCAAGACTTAGATCCTCCCGTGCTATGAATCATGTCGGGCAGCAAAGGACCTCCAGCATTTTCGGTCTTGGGCGGGTGCTTCAGCCTCTTCCCATGTGATGCGTAAAGTCTTTAAGTCTTCCATGGACGTTCTTGGCCATGTATTTTGAGGGCGTCCTGGTGGTCATTTGGGAGGGGTCCATCTGACTTCCATCTTGGGGATTCAGTTGTTCTCCATGAAGAGACTGGCAAATTGGAGTCTTCTGCGCGTGACCATGTTAGGTAGTTTGCAAGAGAAACTCTTTTGGAGCACTTCGTTGTTAGTGACATGGTCCAAATAGCGAACCTTTAGGATTCGGTAGAGGCATCTTTGTTGAAAGACCTCAAGTCTCTCCTTAATACTTGCTGACGCCTTCCAGCTCTCACTGGCATAAATGGCAGTCTTGGATCACTAAAGAGGCGAGCAAAGGGAGTTTTTCAGGAGAAGGCAGGTGTAATAATACCAGTCACTCCCCAGCCCCATTCTGCCTGCCTACCTGCCTGGATGGCTGCAGAGAAAATTGTTGGGTTGCCTGGACCTGAACCCAGGGCTTTTAAAGCACTGAAGACATGACCTGCCCCTGTCCCATGAGATGAAGGAGGGGGTCAAAAGTGAGCAGGACCGATGGGGACTACGGTCAAAGCCCAGGGACCCCTAGCGAAGGGTTGTGCACTCTGGATGGTAAGCATGGCAGGGTGCAGCTGTGTGCTCAGATACTGGTGTCGAGGTTGTGGTCAGTTCTCCAGCCCAGCAGCTGCAGGAGAGTTTTCTTGACCAGGGCTTGTTTTCTCCAGAGGCATGAAGGTCATCGAAAACCGAGCCATGAAGGACGAGGAGAAGATGGAACTACAGGAGATGCAGCTGAAGGAGGCCAAGCACATCGCTGAAGAGGCAGACCGCAAATATGAAGAGGTGAGCCCTCGAGGCTGTGGGAGGGAGACGTTGGCCCTGGCCCTGGTTGCCTTTGTGGGGGGCATCCCACCCACTCATTTGACGTGGCCTTTGCTTGTCAGGTGGCCCGTAAGCTGGTGATCCTGGAGGGGGATCTGGAGCGCTCTGAGGAGAGGGCAGAGGTGGCCGAGAGGTGAGTACAGCTAGGGGAGCTGCCAGCTCCTTTGTCCGGCCACGGAGTGCAGGGGGCCCAATGGGCAGAGAGCATCCCCAGCCTGCTTCCCTCTCCTCCCTTGCCCTGCATGGCTTCCTCTCTCACAATCGGCCCATTTCTCGGCTCCCGTTTGAGAAAGCATCCCAAGCCCCCCTTCAGCCCCTGCGCTCCTTTCCTCTCTGCTCTGCAGGGAGCTGATGGGCCCCGGTGGCCTTGAAGGCAGGGTGGGGCCCTTGTGTGTAAGTGGGGAGACGGTCCCTGTGCTTCCCTGTGTGATGGTGCTTCCATCTTCTCTGGTCTTGCCCTCAAGAAGACGGACGCCAAGGTCCTTGTCTTAACTGAGCCCCCGGCTTCAGATTATTCCTGAGGCCTCTTTCCCACCCCATGTCTCTAGGAAAGAGCAAGAGGATTGACAGGATTGGCTCTCCAGAGGCACCACGTGGTTTCTATCTTGGCACAAATTATTGATGGCTTCTCCACATTTTGAGTTCTGGGCAGCCCATCCTGGGCCTAAGCTGGGGGGCGGGGGCGGGGGAGCAGCCCTGGCTGTGTAGATCCCGCTGGCCTTCTCCTCCGGCTAATCCTTGCGTTGCGTCCCCAGCCGTGTGAGGCAGCTGGAAGAGGAGCTCCGTACTATGGATCAGGCCCTCAAATCCTTGATGGCTTCAGAGGAAGAGGTACTGAGTAGGGGGCTCTTCTGCCCTCTTCTCCCTCCTCTCTTTTGCGCCTTTGCGGCGCGCTTTCTCTCCTCTGCTTTTCACCCAGTCCTGGGTCCTCGAATCTTTCTCCTCTCTTCTGCCTCCTCTGCTGAGTTTCTCTGGCTGGCATCTCTCCTGGATGCTTCGTGTCCCGATGGAGGCTCAGGTCTGGCTGCACCCCCATGGCAGAGAGGGCAAAGGAAGGTGCAGAGGGGCTGCTCTGGGGCCTCCCAGCTCAGCGTGACTGCAACGGAGGTGGTCCCTCCTCACTGCTGTTTGGGTGCTTCTTCTGGCCTTGCACGGAGGGCTGAGCAGCACTTTAGGAACCACCCATGGCCTAGTTCAGGGGTAGGCAACCTTGGCTCTTTTATGACTGGTGGACTTCAACTCCCAGAATTCCTGAGCCAGCCATGCTGAGGGGAAAGGGAGAGGTTTCCATGCTGAGCTATGCTGGCTCAGGAATTCTGGGAGTTGGAGTCCACGAGTCATAAAAGAGCCAAGGCTGCCTACCCCTGGCCTAGCTTTTCCTTGGAGGACGCAGAGGCAACTGAGGTGGGGTGAAGGGTAGTGTGTGTGTGTGTGGGGAGGAGGCGGCTGAAACAGCAGCATCTTCCCACAGAAGCAGCCGTCTCAGCCTCCATCGCCACCAGCAAGGTGACCCAATGGCCCCTTCTTGTCCCCCTGCGTTAGCTGCCCGGATGGAAAGGCAGGCTGGGCATCCCTGTGTCTGAAGGCGGCTGGCTTGGGAGACACGGGGGAAGAAGGTTCTGCTGGAGCGGCAAAGGCCCCCTCCCCACCCCCCCCCACCCCCAATTCAGCTGATGTCGTGCAGCTCAGTTTCCAGCCCTGCAAGAGGAATCTCTCTGGCCCTCTTCTTTGGGAACCTCCCCCACTTTTTTTCTCTCCACTGATGCTCTCCCTCCCCTCTTTCTCTCTGCTCCTTTCCTTCCTTCCTTCCTTCCTTCCTTCCTTCCTTCCTTCCTTCCTTCCTTCCTTCCTTCCTTCCTTCCTTCCTTCCTTCCTTCCTTCCTTCTGCCCTGCCTCTGCCTCTCTCTGTCTGGCTGGGACACAGTAAATGCGGGGACCTTGAGGAGGAGCTGAAAATTGTCACCAACAACCTCAAATCTTTGGAGGCTCAAGCTGACAAGGTAGGGGTGGGGGAGCGGGATGGGGTGGGACAGCTCCTATAAGAGAAGAGGGTCGCTCTGCAGTGTGGGGAGTAAAGGGGTGGGGGTGGGGGAAGGCTGCGGGCTGCCGCGCCTCGTCATTTATCCCTCCTCTCTCTTTCCTCTCTGCCAAGTATTCCACCAAGGAGGATAAATACGAGGAGGAGATAAAGCTGCTGACAGACAAGCTGAAAGAGGTGAGGGGGAAACGCTTCTTCTTCTGGGGGGGGGGTGTTGGGGCTCCATACGTGCGGGGTGGAAAATGGATGGAGGATCTGGCTCCGAAGGATCAGTCAGGGCTCAGCTCCTGGACCCTGGGAGGCAGGCAGGCAGGGAGGGACAGGCTGCTCACCCCCAACCCTCACCCCCCCCAACCTTGGCCATGATTTTCATTGGAGGAGGATGGGGCCACATAGCAGCAGCCCAGAAAGGATGTTCCCTGGAGCGCTAGAGAGCAGAACACACACACACACACACACACCACACCCCGTTGCTGGAGATTCTCACTGCAGGGGGAATCTGCACCAGGAGAGCCATCAAGTCCCTCATTGACTTGACGTTGACTCCTTGGCCCCTGTCCCGTCTGTTGCCATAGTCTCCGTTCTGTGGCCTGAGTACCCAGAGTTGCTGCCCTTCCTTCCTTTCCTTCCTTCTTGCCTGACTTCTCATATATTATATTTTATTGAATTTTTTTTAACATAGTCACCTTAATATCTGGTAAGTAGGGCGTCGTCTGGGTTTACCTTTAAAAGTAATCCCTAACCATTCATTTCTCTAATTCCATAATGGACATAGTAGCTTTCTTTGATTTTTCTCTTCTTCCGGTAATATTCTCTTTAACCAACCTTAAATTAATACATCTCTTCACGTTTCGATAGATAACCCTGGAATGTAAACATTTTTTTTCCTAGTATTTAACAGCCACAGCAGTATAAAGCTTCTCTAAGGGGTCCTCTTAATTAGTAGCAATCGTTAAGTCCTGTTTCCAAAGTCCTTATTTAGATTCGTTTTCCCCGCAATGTTCAAGACATTCTTACCGGTTAAGATTTTCTCAGAGTTATTGACACTTAAGCGTTACATCTTTTTCCTCATACGAGCCATCCCAACAGTTTTACCTTTCTCATATCTTAAAAAAAAGAAAAAAAGAGAAGACAAAAAAAGGATTTCTGCTGTGGGGAGACTGTGCCCCCTGCTCAGGGCGGGGGGAGCTCCGTCCTCTGCTGAGCGCCCCGTTTCCCACTTGCCTTGGCCCAGGCCTGTGCAGGCAGCCCCCAAGGGTGCCCAAGGCCCTGCTGCTTCCTTCCCCCGTTGGGAGAGGAAGGAGGCAGCTGGGGATGGAAGACATTTTTGCCCTCACCTGGCATGGCCAGATAGATCCCTGTGTCTGGACGGGGCGGTCTGGCAGAACCACCGCCGTCCCTGCGTTTTATTCTCTTTAGCCTCATCCTGCTCAGGTGGGCAGCAGGGAGCAGGTAGGGCGGGGTGGGGGGGGGGGGAAGCAGGCAGGATAGGGAGCTGGGGATGGTCCCTTGGGCCTACTCTGGGGGTTCAGAATGGAGTCAGGAGTACTCCTTTCTCCAAGGCTTCAGGGTGGCTTCTGGGCATCTCCTTCATTTCTGGGCCAATGTAAACTCTTCTCTCTGCCCCAACCCCGCCAGGCTGAGACTCGGGCAGAATTTGCTGAGAGGTCTGTGGCAAAGTTGGAGAAAACCATTGATGATTTAGAAGGTAAGTCCCCCTCCTCAAAACCTCCCCCCCAGCACTTGGCCTGGGGATGGGTGGGTGTGAGTCGATGCCTGCAGACAGCTGGGGAGGGGGGAGGATATAGTGAGACCTCAGTGCCTCTGCGCAAGAGTCCCCTCCGTCTGCCCCTCTTCCTTCCTCTCACTTTCACTCTTTTCTCCCTCCTCCTTCACTACTGCCTGGCTGTCTCTCACCCCCTGCATTACGTCCACCCTCCCTGCACTGCACGCTGGCTGCAGACGAGGTCTATGCCCAGAAGATGAAGTACAAGGCCATCAGTGAGGAGCTGGACAATGCACTGAATGACATCACCTCTCTTTGAGCCCCATCACGGCTGCACTGCCCTGCCCTGTCCAGCCACCCCTTGAGCACCCCGTCCTTCCGCAAATGCCTTGTCAGCTCTCTCCCCCTCCTCATACTTCTCCACCCCGGGGGAGGGGGGGTGAGGGGGGGTTTCCATGGAGGGAGTGGGGTTTTTCTACGCCCAAGTGCCTTAGGGCTGCACTACAGGGGCGCTGGCTGTGCTAAGAAAGCAGCCTGCCTTATCTAAAGCGGGGGACTCGCCGGCCAGGGAAAGGCCCATTGCCTGGGTGGGACGGGAGGGCCGCAGACCCCTACTGGACCCTCCTGGCTCTGCTTGTTCGTCCCCCTTGCCTGTCTTCCATGGTGCCTTCCATGTTCTGTTCTCCTTCATTTCAATAAACATCTCTCAAGCTCTCCTTCTCTTCTCTCCATTTCTGCCTCTTCATTTGAACCCTTGGGTTGCGCCCATCAAGCCTCATGCCCATCAGCCCTGCCGCCGCCCACCCCCTCACCTCTTTGGGTCAAGCGGAGGGTGGGGGAGTAACAGAGCCAAGATTCCTCACCAGCAGTTAGTCTCACATTTCTCTGGCTTGGGGTTCCCAGGGCGGACAGGGTGTGTGTGTGTGTGAGGGGTGAGGCCCCAGATGAGTGGGGGAGAGGCCCAAGCAAGGCGTGTGGAGCAGCTCCAGGATTCCCAGGCTCCGCTGTCTGCCAGGTGCACCGAAAGTGGGAGCCGAGCTGCCCTCCTTCCCGCGGGTGCAGCAGTGAGAATCGGTCAGTGCCTTTTTCCGGGGTGTCATCCTGGCACCCCGCAGCAGCTGCTGCATTAAGAAAGTGCTCCCTTGCCTGCCTCTCGAGGCGGACGTTTCCTGCTTCCGTGCCTGCACTTGTTCGTGGGGAACAAGGCGGAAATGGGGGGGGGGAAGGGTTGGTTCACTGGCTGTCCTAGGAGAGCAGCTGCCTTCTCTGGGGGTCTCGGAAAGAGGCTTCGGAGTGTGTGTGTGTGTGGGGGGAATCGAGCACCTGGCCTCCCCGGTTTCTGTTTTCCTCTGCACTGACGCCTGTGTCTTCCTTCTTTCCTTCCTTCTCTTTTTTTCGCTGCCGCCACCACGGACGCCTCGGCCTCTTCTCTAGCACGCTTCCAGCAGGAGACAGAGAAAAACCGTCTCCTTGCTAGAGAACTCCGGCTGGTCCTCAACGGCCTCCACAACTGAGTTAGCGTCTCCCTACTCTGGGAGGGTCCCTCCTGCTCTCGGGGTGGTGGTGGTGGTGGTACAGGGCTGTAGCAACACTTAGCTGATGTTGGGTGTCCCTGCAAGAGGGGGAAGGGCTCGTGCCTGGGGTGCATTCAGGGAAGAGGAAAAACCTCTGCCCCCCCCCCACCCTGGCAGCAGATGCTTGGAAGGGTGGGGTGTCCAGGGATGGCTGGTTCCTGGTGGGGAAGGGATGAACTCCACACACCATTGCCGCTGGGCGGGGGGAGGATCTGGAGGGAGCCTCTCCCTGGGCTGGAGAACACAGGTGGTGGGGCACAGTCCTGGTCAGCAGTGCCCCCTCTCTCTTTCCATCTTCTCTGAATAGTTGCTGCCCTCTCAGCCACTTAGCACCCTCAGCTAGCTGTGAAGCACCTGGTTGGTGTTGTGCGCTTGGCCTGGCCTTCTCTTAGCAACCAGGAGGGAGAAGGCTGCCTGCTAGCATCTAGGGCAGCCCCTTCTAGGTAGCCTGGCATCCTTGTAGCTGCTGCTCTTCTTCGGAAGACATGAGACTGATGTGCCCCTTGGGCGTGTGTGTGTGTGTCTGTGCGTGTGCCTTCCTTTCTTCCTCTCACTTGGCTGGGGGGGGCTCTCAATCTGACTGTGTGTGCCTGTGGCTCGGTGCGTGTGTCCGTCGCCTGCCTTGTGTTTGCAGAGAACCTGGCCAGTGCCAAAGAGGAGAACGTCGGCATCCACCAGGTCCTGGACCAAACTCTTCTTGAACTGAACAATCTCTGAGGGGCTGAGCTGCGCCTCCCCCCACTCCCACCCGCAGCTCTGTGCAGCGGTGCAGTGCTTCACTTTCCAGTGCAGATATTAAAGCAAGCTGAACAGCAAAGGTGGTGTGTGCCTGTTCATCTGTGGAGCTGGGTGCGAGAGGGCTCTGGCAGTGGCTGCCATTTCATGGTCTGATCTGTGGGGGGGGAGGGGAGGGGGCTCCTGGTTCCAGTGCTAGCAGCCTGCTGGCCATTGGAAAGAGGGCAGCTCCTGGTTGGTGAGGCAATTAAAAAAAACACACGAGACTTGGGGGTCCTTGGATCAGCCGTTAAAACTTTTCCAAATCCTGAAAGCCAGAGTTGCTGTTTTCTGGTTTTGACGCATGCGATATTCCTGCATGCTGACCTGGGTGTCCGCCAGACCACCCTTGAAAAATGGACATGAGCTCCTCCAGGAAGCAGATGTATTCAGGCATCTGGCGCAACTGGGGCCCTGTTGCAAGCACCCTTCCCCTCTCTTGCTGGGGCGGGGAAAGCCCAGCTGATATATTCCTGTGCTTGAGGAGTGCCAGCCTCTCTTCTGGCCAGCTGTTCTTCTGGATGAGCAGCCTTAGGAAGAGCCCCGTCCAGGGGAGGAAAGGCAGGAAATGAGTCAAACCTGAGGCTGATTCACACCAACAGCCTTCCCTCTCTCTCTCTCCCGCCATGCACATTGTCCTTGTTTCCTCCGGATACCCCAGAGAAGATCTCCTCTCCATCCAGTCATGACCTTCTGGCTCTTCCCCTTTCAACCTCTTTCAAGTGAGCTTAAAGGCCGGCCATTTGCCCCTCACTCCCAGGGGTGACTCCAGACGGCTTACAACCGAGTAAATCCTCATCAGTGGCCCAGCGTTGCATTGGAGGAGGGCCTCCCTTCTGCTCCTTTTCACTGCCACCAGCTGCTCATTTGGGGACTTAAACCTATAAGCAACAGTCTGCATGGAACTGGCCAAAGTAAGTGGAAGAGGCTTGCATAAGCAATGATGGCCAGTTGCCTGCTCTCCTCCTAGAATCATTGTATTATCTTCTCTTCACAAGAAGCCCAAGTCCCAGCTGCCAGTTCTTTAGCTGATGTTGCCCTTAATATGCCTCAGGTTCTGCCTGAGAATCTGGGATGGCTTAATGCAGAGGTCCTCAACCTTGGCAACTTTAAGACTTGTGGACTTCAACTCCCAGAATTCCTCTTTGCTGGCTGAGGAATTCTGGGAGTTGAAGTCCACAAGTCTTAAAGTTGCCAAGGTTGAGGACCCCTGGCTTAATGTATCGGTGTGGTCCATGTGCAGTTCCAAGCAGGGTGGCCTTTTGCAATTGATGGGTGGAAATTTGGTCACTGTGTAGGTTTTCCATGTGCTGACCGTAACCTTTTTGGTCTGGCACCCAGTGTGCTGGGAGCATCACAGCCGGTTGATGCCACAATTTTTCAATTTCGATTTTCAGATCTTGATACTTCGTGAGCTTCTCTAATTGTCTGTCTTCTACTATCCGCTGATAGCGCCACGCCAATTATTCACACTTTCCTCATTTCAAGCACAATTATTTCTGTTCTGAGCCAAGATTTGGTCTGTATTCAGAAATCTCACAATATTTTAATGGGTTCCTTTTTCCCCCAATACTATTCATTTATTATTACATTTATTTGCTGCCTTTCTCGTTTTGAAGTGATTCTGAGCGGCTTACACAATTAAGAGCATAAAACCATGAGACAAAGACAATAAAAATAGAATTACAATCCAAAATAAAGTTATACTTAAAATACGGGGAGAGAGGGAGCAGAAAATACAGAGGTGGGGAGAGGGGATCTTCCATCGGTCCATTAACCATCTCCAGCATGATACCCTCCTGCGCCCCCCATTGGGTACCCAAGCCATCTGGTAGGACCAGGTCTTCAGGCCCTTACGGAAAGTCAGAGGATGGCAGCCAGTCTCGCCTCAGGGGTGCAAGCTGTTCAAGAGAGTGGAAGCCATGGCAATGAAGGCCCTTTCCTGGACCCTGGCCGATGGGGCCCACAGCATGCCGCCTCTGCTGGTGGTTGGGGCGGGCCAGTCCCATGGGGTGAGATGGTTCCTGAAGTAACCTGGATCCATGTCATCCAGGGCTTTAAAGGTGACGACTGAATTGCACCAAGAAAACTGGCATCCAGCACAGCTCTATCCAACAAAATGAAATTTAATGTCGACAAAAGATTTTACACCTAGGCAGGAGAAACCAAAGGGACAAGTACAGATTAGGCCAAACCTGGCTCAAAAACTAACTCTGAGAGGGACCTTGAAGTCCCAGTGGGTGATCCCTTAAACCGTGTGCGGCAGCAGCCAAAGAAGCTAATACAATCCTTGGTTGTTTAACCAGAGGCATAGCATCAAAATCACATGAAGTATTAGTATCGCTTTATAACACCTTAAGTAAGGCCACACCTGGAATACTGCATCCAGTTTTGGTCACCACATTACCAAAAAAGATGCTGAGACTGGACAAAGTGCAGAGAAGAGCAACTAAGATGATTAAACGGCCTGGAGACAAAAAACATACGAAGAACGGCTGCAGGAACTGGGTATGGCTAGTCCAGGGGTAGGCAACCTTGGCTCTTTTATGACTCGTGGACCTCAACTCCCAGAATTCCTGAGCCAGCTGGCTCAGGAATTCTGGGAGTTGAAGTCCACGAGTCATAAAAGAGCCAAGGTTGCCTACCTCGGGGCTAGCCTAAAGAAAAGAAATAGGGGTGACATGACAGCAGTCTTCCAGTATTTGAGGGGCTGCCACAGAGAAGTGTGTTTGTGTGTGTGTGTGTGTGTTCGCTCACCCTACAAAAGAAATAGGGGTGACATGACAGCAGTCTTCCAGTATTTGAGGGGCTGCCACAGAGAAGTGTGTTTGTGTGTGTGTGTGTGTGTTCGGTCACCCTAGAAAAGAAATAGGGGTGACATGACAGCAGTCTTCCAGTATTTGAGGGGCTGCCACAGAGAAGAGTGTGTGTGTGTGTGTGTGTGTGTGTGTGTTCGGTCACCCTAGAAAAGAAATAGGGGTGACATGACAGCAGTCTTACAGTATTTGAGGGGCTGCCACAGAGAAGTGTGTGTGTGTGTGTGTGTGTATTTGGTCACCCTAGAAAAGAAATAGGGGTGACATGACAGCAGTCTTCCAGTATTTGAGGGGCTGCCACAGAGGTGTGTGTGCGTGTGTGTGTGTTCGGTCACCCTAGAAAAGAAATAGGGGTGACATGACAGCAGTCTTCCAGTATTTGAGGGGCTGCCACAGAGAAGAGTGTGTGTGTGTTATGTGTGTTATGTGTGTTGTGTGTGTTCTGTCACCCTATTCTCCAAAGCACCAGGATGCAAGGAAAGAAACAAGGGATGGAAACCAATCAACGAGAGAAGCAACCTGGAATCAAGGAGAATCTTCCTGACAGTGAAGTCGGCCGCGCACCCTTCCCCCCCTCCCCTCCGCCCCGCCCCGCCCCCTCGCAAGGCCGACACTTCCGGGATCTGCGCGCGGGGCTCTGGGCGGGGCGTGCGCGCGGGGCGGGGCGTGCGCTTGCGCGACGGCGTCGCTTCAGCGGGGTGGGGGGGGGGCGCTGGTTTGGGCTCGCTGCCGGCCATGACGCTGCCGGTCTTCTTCGGGTGCGCCTTCGTGGCCTTCGGGCCGGCGCTGGCGCTCTTCCTGCTGACGGTGGTGGGCGAGCCGCTGCGGGTGATCATCCTGATCGCGGGGTGAGGACGGGGGCCGGGAGGGGGGGAGGGAGGGCGGCGTCGGCGTCGTTGCTGACCGAGGCTTCCTTCCTCCTCCTCCTCCTCCTCCCCGCAGGGCCTTCTTCTGGCTGGTCTCGCTGCTGCTCTCCTCGCTGGTCTGGTTCGTGGCGGCCAAAGCCAGCGACCCGGCCGACCAGACGCTGCAGCGGGGGCTGCTGGTCTTCGGCGTGCTCTTCTCCGTGGTGCTGCAGGAGGCCTTCCGCCTCCTCTACTACAAGCTGCTCAGGTGCGGGGAAGGGGCGGGCAGGACCGGCAAGGCGGCGGGGGGGGGGTGGGCTGGCTATTGCTAAGCACATTGATTTGTGCTTTACATTGTAAGCCGCCCTGAGTCTTCGGAGAAGGGCGGGATATAAGTCCCATTAATAAATAAATAAGTAAATATAAATGGGATTAAAATAAATCAATCAATCAATAATAAATAAATAAATAAATAATTTTATTTGTATACCGCCCTTCTCATTAATAAATAAATAAGTAAATATAAATGGGATTTAAATAAATAAATAAATAAATAAATAAATAAATAATTTTATTTGTATACCGCCCTTCTCATTAATAAATAAATAAGTAAATATAAATGGGATTTAAATAAATAAATAAATAAATAAATAAATAAATAATTTTATTTGTATACCGCCCTTCTCCCGCAAGGACTCAGGGCGGTGAACAGGGCAAACATATCAAAATACAAAAATGAAAAAGGAATTAAACACGATGCCCAAGTTATAACAATAGATTAAAATGCATTTAAAACAACAATAAAATCCCAACCCATCCCCCGTCAGGCCAGGCTGGCTTGTTCGAACAAATAAGTCTTCAGCTCGCGACGGAAGGAGCGAAGGTCGGGCGCCATCCGGAGCTCAACCTGCAAAGGGTTCCACAATTCCGGGGCGCCCACAGAGAAGGCCCTCCCCCTGGGGGCCACCATGGGACATTCCCTGACCAGAGGCACCCTGAGGAGGCCCTCTCTGTGGGAGCGCACAGGGCGGAGGGAAGTTGACGCCGGCAGCAGGTGATCCCTAAGGTACACGAAGGGGAAGCCGGTTAGGCCTCTGGTCCCCAGCGCGAATCGGGCAGGGCCAAGCCGGACTGGCCTTTGTGAGGAGGAGGAGGCCCCCTCCATCCCTCCCCTCCAGCTCTCGGGGGGGGGACGTGTTGCCCGTCCCTCATTTGTCCCGCCCAGTAGACCTAAGGTGGGCATCCCGGAGCCTCGCCCTGCAGGTTGGTGGGCCCCGGCGCCTTCCCCGGGACAGGGGCTGCTCCCGGCCAGCGGCCTGCTGGGTGTCCCGGCCTTCGGCTAGGCTGGAGATTGGGCTCTGGCCTGTCCCGGCCAAGGGTTCTTCTTCCTTGCGCGGCCCCTTCCGTGGCTGAAGGGCTCCTCTCCGGCCAGAATCGCTGCCTTGAACTCCCGCTGTTCCCTTCCCCTCTCCGGGGACGGTCCTGCCTCTCCAGGCGGCTCCCTCCGGGCTTCCCCCCCCAGTAGCGTCTCCACCTGCTCCTCCTGCCTAGAGTCTTCCCAGCCCCTTATTATCTTGGTGTGGTTGCTTAGTGGCCTTCCTAAAATACAATAACTAGAGCTTAGGGCGGGGGTAGGCAACCTTGGCTCTTTTTGGACTTCAATTCCCAGAATTCCTGAGCCAGCTACGCTGGCTCAGGAATTCTGGGAGTTGAAGTCCATGAGTTGTAAAAGAGCCAAGGTTGCCTACCCCTGGCTTAGGGTGTTGATGCCCCCCAAGTTTACATTAAGTTTTATTTACAGTTGTATTTCTTTGTTGGCTCCTATTCAGCTTGAGATCCTCCAAGGCCCCCAGAATCTTTCCACATCTGTGGCTCTCAAGTACGATCCATCCAATCCTACACTCAGAGTCGCTTGGCAGAGACAGATGGGCAGCATGTAAATTATAAATAAGCAACCTTCATGCCGCCTTTTGTGCACAGGGCTAGGAGTTTGCGAGGGCTCTGACGCCACACTCATCCTTCATCTGAAAGGGGCTCTGACACCCAGAAGCTTCCTCCAGAGTCCCCAGCGCAGCGGGGTCTGAGGATCCATCACAGAAGCTCACTCCTTCCTTTGGGCCCACTGTTCACCTTTTGTCCGGTGTTCTGCTTTGGGCCATGTGAGGCTACCTGATCTGGACCACGTGATGAAACAGTGGTGGCCCAGAGGGGCTCTGCTCCCGCACCCTTTTCTTTTCTCGGACTGGCTTGGCTGTTCCCTTTTGAGCTTTTGCTCCTTGGGGGCTTTGGCTTTTCCAACTTTCTCAGCTATTTGACAATACATGCTCTCATTTCCCGTTCTTGTTACATTTAACTATTTGTCAGAAATTCCCCGTTTCTTCATTTACTTTCATTTCTTTCCCCTCATTGGATGATGCCTTACAGGTAGTCCTCACTTACTGACTGCAGTTGGGGCTGGCAGCTCCGTCTCTAAGCAGTGTCATAAAATGAAATGTCGCATGTCCACGTTGACTTATGTTGTCCTTCCGGCTGTGGTCATTAGGCAGATCACCTACCAATCATCCCACCTCAGTGGGATGCCAGATGACCATAATTTGCAACTTCCTGCTGGCTTCCCCTTTTACTTTGCTTGTCAGAAGCTGGCTGTGGATCTTGCAAATGGGGATCATGTGACCATGGGATGTTGTTGCCAAGTGCCCAAATCACAATCACATAACTATGTTGTTGTTGTTAGTTGGACAATGTTCCTCCAGGCTCCAGGCTTTCCTGTCCTCACATAACTATAGGGTCCCTGCAATGGCGGGACTTTGTGACCAGTTTTAAATCTCCAGTCATAATTTTGAATAGTCACTGAACAAATAGTTGGTAAGCGAGAACTGCCTGGATTGTATGTTCAGCATCTTATTTTAGAAATATTACCAAGTTGCTCCATGAGGAATCTGTGTGTGGAATTACACCTGCACTTCTTCCCTTCAGATTGTTGGAATTTGGCCTCCTGAAATCAAGTTTCTAGGCTCCAGTTTTTTTTTTTTTACCAAAGTGGTTGCTTCTTAATGTTTCTGCGGCACCTTATTGATTAGGATCAGATCCAGGAGAACCTTATCTCTTCATTCTTCTAGAAAATGGAATAACCCATAGAAGGGAATATTTGTATCTTGGTTGAACTGTGGAGTCTTTGGTGTTCTCTGAGCTTGGCTGTTTTCTTGCAGACATTTCATTACTCAACTAGGTAACATCATCAGTGCTAGAAGGGAGCAGGCTTTGTGCTCTGATTAATTGTAGTGGCTGCCCTGTCAGTGTTGGTGTTTTGTTGGTAGTTCCTTGATTAGGCTTTTGTTTACTGTTTGCTTGTTTGTGTTGATAGTTCCTTGATTGGGGCATTGTTTACCACTTGATTGTTGATCTGATTTTAATCCTGGTGTTAATCCCTGCTTGTCTGGGTGTTGCTTGCTGGTGATGAATGGTATGTAAATGTTTTTTTTCTGTATGTACCTGTTGATGCCTGATTTATCAGAGTGGCAGGCTTCCAGGACTTCTCTAGTGTTTTTGGATTTAACTTGGTCTAGAATGATCTGTTTCCCAGTTGAAACGTCTGTCCATACGTTGCGCAATTAAGGAGTTTTCATCGGGTCTTCTGACTGCTAGTTGGTATTCATGGATGCACTCTGCTAGTCTTCTGCCTGCTTGTCCTACCTAACAGCTGTTGCAGTCCTTACACTGTATGTTGTGGTACATGACCCTCGTTTGTTTCTTCTGGGTCTTTTGGTCTACTTAGGATGATTTGAAGGGCTTTTCTTGGTTTGTGTGCTGCGCTGATTCCACGAGGTTGTAATAGTCTATTTGGCAGTTTCCGAGATGTTTTTGACATGTGGCAAAGTTATTGTTGTGATTTAGGGTCAGCCTGTGGGTTCGGCAGTTGGGTCGGACGACTCAGAGGAGGAGGAGGAGGAGGAGGAGGAGGGTGTTGAAGAGCTTGCCGAGGGGGTTGGACAGCTTGATGAGAGCCCTCAGCCAGGCCCCTCTCACCTGGTCATGATGCAGACCCAGCTGTGTGAGCCTGACAGCGTGGATGAAGATGACCCACAGCTGGCCCTTTTCAAGGACGCCCGACGCAGGAGACAGTCAATCAGGAGTAAACAGAGGAAGGCAATGGGGCTCCTCGGAAGGAGGCAGAGAGAAGCCACGCCCTGAACTCTATATAAGGGGGAATGCGTGGGAGGGCTGGTTTGCTGAAGGCAACCGCTTGAAAAGCTCCTGTTTCTTGGTTTGTGTCTTGTTCTATTTGTTTTTGTAACAATACATTTGGCAGGCGTAATTCCAGCCTCTTGCCTTCTTGTAAAAGGGGTTGTCCCTGCTTTTTCTGCAGGGCAGGTAGAAGGCTGGTACAGAACAGTTATGCTTTTCACGGCTTTGTGAAAAGGTTGTGCTGTATTGGGTTGAGTGGTCAGGCACTTTTTGATAAATGAGGGGTCCTTGGTGCTCTCTTTTCTTGCCGATGTTTTCTTGCAGACGTTTCATTGCTCTAAGTAGGTAACATCATCAATGCTAGTAAGTAGTGCTGTTTATATTTTGGTGTCTTGCCTATCTGTGTGGGTGGAGGCGGTCTTAGGAGATTCTGCTAAGCTTGTAAGCCGCCCTGAGTCTTCAGAGAAGGGCGGGATATAAATGGAATTAAAATTAAATTAAATTAAAATTCTTCAATAGGGCTGTTTACTGATGGCTCTTGGGCAGTTTCTTGATTGGGGTATCGCTTACTTGATTGTTGGTCTGAAATTCACCTTGGAGTTAATCTATGCTGATCTTAGTGCTGATTCCTGGTGGGGATCTGCTGGAGTCTTTTTCCTCTTTGGGGCTAGTTCAGGGGTAGGCAACCTCGGCTCTTTTATGACTCATGGACTTCAACTCCCTGAGCCAGCCAGGAATTCTGGGAGTTGAAGTCCATGAGTCATAAAAGAGCCGAGGTTGCCTACCCCGGGCTAGTTGATTGTCTTTTTTGCATAGTCTATGTGTCTGTTGATGGTGGATTTGTCAAGAGTGGCAGGCTTCTAGAAGTTTCCTGGCCTTTTTGGATTTGGCCTGGTCTAGGATTGTCACATTTTCCCAATTGAAACTATGGTTAAATCTGTCTACCTGTTGTGAAATTAAAGAATTTTTCATCATGTCTTTTGATTGCCAGTCGGTGTTCATGGATGCATTCAGTCAGTCTTCTGCCTGTTTGTCCGACATAGCGGTTGTTGCAGTTATTACATTGTATGTTATAGATGACTCCTGTTTTTTCTTCTGGGGTTGCTGGATCTTTGAGTTACTTAGGATGTTTTGAAGGGCTTTAGTTGGCTACGCTGATTCCATGTGGTTGTAGTAGTCTGTGAGTAGAAATCAAAATTTGGATGCTTGGCAACGGGTTCATATTTATGATGCTTGCAGTGTCCTGGGGTTGTTTTTTTTCATGTAATCCCCCTTTTGCAACCTTCTGAGAAGCAAAGTCAATGGGGAAGCCCCATTCCCTTAACAGCGATTCACTTAACAACTTTGGCAAGAAAGGTGGTAAAATGGGGCGAAATCCACTTAACAACCGTCTCGCTTAGCAACAGAAGTGTAAGGCCCAATTATGGTCATGAGTCAAAGAGTACCTGTACCTACCCGTGTTTCCCCCAAAATAAGTCCAGGTCTTATATTAATTTTTGCTCCAAAACATGCATTAGGGCTTATTCTCCAATTAAGGTCTTATTTTCGGGGAAATGCAGTACTAAATGCATCCATCTGGTTGACGATCTTAACTGGGCCTTATTTTGGGGGGCGGAGCTTATATTAGCACCCTGAAAAATCAGGCTGGGGCTTATTTTCCGATTGGGTCTTATTTTCAGGGAAATGGGGTAGTTAGTGTGGCTGGTTTTACAACAGGTTGGTGTTTCTAATTTGCGCCGTGTCCTTTGCTGGAGAAGCTATCCAGGAAGGATTGGTCTTCTGTTTCCTTCTTCCTTTACCAGGGCTATATTCTTTGGAAGATATGGTTGGTTGTTTTATGAATCTTCCCTAGTTATTCCTTCCCCATTAGGATGGCGCGCGGGAGTGCATTATAGTCTCCGCTGTGACTCCTGGAAGTGCTATCCCCAGCAGCCCTCCTCAGAAATTGCAGGGCGATTGGTAAACCAGTCATTGTACGGACAGATTGCCAAGCGCCCAGATCCTGGCCACATAACCAAGGGGGCCTTGGGGATAGCACGGTGGCTGGACACCCAACTTTCCAAGGCTGCCATCGCTTCAAAGGGTTGTTAAATGAGGGCTCATAAATGGTCATAAATGGATGGCGCGTTACCTGTGACCTCTTTATCTTTTGCTCGGGTTCTTGACCTGTAATGGATTTTTCTTTGACCTGTAATGGATTTTTCTCCATGGTGATTCGTCTCTCTCACCAGATCTTCCAGTGCTGTACCCATTTTCCACACACTGTGTTTGCTGGTCATCATCTCCTCTTTCCTTTCACTTTTCTTAGCCTTGTCTAGAAACCGACTGACCTGTGTAATTCAGCTCCACGCTTCCCGCCACCCCCCACCGTTCTTTTTTTTTTTAAAAAAGCCCTTCACATTGTTTGTCCTCATTTATTTAACTAAACTAGAATTAACAGTTGAAAGCAAATGGAAATTTTATATAAAGAAGTATCTCATCTGCGCACGCACACGCACGCGCGCACACACACCAACTTTGAAGCCACTTCAAAGCAAGGGGGAGTGCCTTGGCCCCACTTCGTCTCTCCCAGAGGCACAGAGGCCACGGACCTGGCCTCAGACTGGGGCTGGCCTGGTGCACAAAGCCAGGGGACCAGCCTGCACACACGGTCAAGAAGGCTCCTTCTGGGCAAAGAGTAGCCTTTTCAAGTCCACGGGAGAAAGAGGAGGTCCAGGCCTGCAAAGGGGTGCCAGCTTCAGCCCAGATGATCTGGAACTCAGCCTGTGCTTCTACTCCTTCCCCCAGGAAGGCGATGGAGGGGCTGCCCGCGATCAGTGAAGACGGCTGCTCTCCCATCTCCATTCCGCAGATGGCCTACGGTACGTTTCCCCCGGGAGGGCTCAGGGGTGCCTGGGCAATGAAGGTCGTTTAGGGACTCCACTGGGATCCCTGCAGAGGGCAGGAGGGGGGCCAGGAATCCCTGGGGTGCTGGGAGAAGAGCTTCACGCATGGAAGGAAGCCCCTTCCCAGGCCCGGAGTGGAGAGGATAGGGGAGGAGGATGTGGCCAAAGGTCCTGATGGGTTGGAAGATGGATCGGCCCTTTTGGGCCCCGCTCAGGCCAGCACTTCCTGTCTCCACAGTGGCCGGCCTAGGGTTTGGACTCATGAGCGGCGCCTTTGCCATGATCAACCTGCTGGCGGATTCTCTGGGGCCTGGCATCGTGGGCATCCAGGGAGACTCTCAGCTCTACTTTTTGACTTCAGGTACAGCTGTCCTTGCTTGGGTGTGTGTGGGGGGGAAATGCCTTCGCTAGCCCCTGCCCCTCACTGTCTCTGTCCCCACAGCCTTCATGACTCTGGTGTTGATCCTACTGCACACCTTTTGGGGCATCATCTTCTTCCACGGCTGTGAGACGCGGCGCTGGGGGGAGGTGGCAGCTGTGGTGCTCTGCCATCTCACCGTCTCTGCCCTTGTGAGTAGCCTTAAAAATTGGGTGGGTGGGGGGAGAACAGGGAATACTAGGCTGTAGCCAACATGCACCTTCCAGGCCCGTCTCTGCTTTAGCTGCCCCAGTGAATGGACCCAGGTCCCCTGTGGCGAGGAGGGTCTTAGTCATCCTGGCATCTTAATATTGTGATAGCTGAGATGCTGCCTTGCATGTGGCCCCTGGGAATCCAGGGCCCCAGCTTGGCAAGGCAAGCCCCCCCCTCTTCCTGCAACAAGGAGGGTCAGCCCCTAGCCAGCAGCTTACAGGCCATGGGGTGGGGTGATTGTAGGCCACTCCACCTCCTCTGTGCAGTTGTTGTGCCCCTCGGCTGGGCTGCTGTCCAGCCTCGGGGAGGTAGAGGGCTTTTCTGGGGACCTGCAGCCCCCCCGCCAGACACAGAGACGGGTGGGAGAGGGCCACGTCTCTGGCAGAGGCCAGCAGGGTGGGCTGACACACACACACACACACACACACACACACACGTTTTCTGTTTGCAGACCTTCTGGAACCCGGTCTACCTGGGCAGCCTTTTGCCAGCATACCTGCTCATGGTGGCTATGGCGGTGTGGGCCTTTCATCTCTCCGGAGGCTCCAAAAAGAATCTGCAGCATTTCCTCCTGTGTGAGTGCCGTTCCAGCTCCTGCCCATGGCCACTTCAGGTCCCCCTCCCCACCGGGCACTTGCCCCTGGGGTAACCCCTCTGCCCCCCAGCCAGCTGGCTCAGCCCTCTCCATATGCTACGCTCCATTTCACAGGCCTACGGACCACACCCCAAGCGGGATCCTGAGCCTTCCGGCCACATTGCAAGGAAGCTGGGCCCCAGACTCTCTGCGGGGCATCCGATGATTGTGCCCTTGGAACATTGCGGGGTGGGGTGGGGGGCAAAGATGGGACCAGGGCTGCGGAACGGCCGCCTCTCCCTCCCCCCTCCCAACCAGCACCAGGAAATCTGTCTGCACTGTGCCATTTCTTCTTGACTCTCACTGCATTTGGCTGCTGACACTTGTTCGGGTGGGAGGGGAAGGGGCGTTGGCTGAGATCCAGGCGCTCTCAGAAGTGGGGAGAGCGCCCCCAGTCTTGCGGTGCTTGAGAGCCCAGAGCAGAACAGAGCTGTAGCTTCCCTTCTTAAGTAGCACCAATAAAGAGACTGGAGAAAAATCTGTGTGTGTTTGGGGGGCGGTCAGGGCAGATGGCCTTGGCCTCCAGTGAGATTCTTGCTTGGTCAGCTGGTGTGGCCATAACTGCAAAAGGGTCACCTGCCATCACACACAATGAGCTGGACGGGTGAGCAGAGAGCATCGGGCAGCTTCTGAGACAGCAGCAATGCAGTCACCATCTTGGTAGGGGGGGGCTGGGACAGGTTTACGGGGGGGAACCATGACTTGCTGTAACTCTATGTGGTTAGTTGCAGGTTCGTGTATTGCAGACATGTCAAACACAAGGCCCGGGGGCCGGATGCGGCCCGCGAAGTGGTTTCATGTGGCCCGCGAAGCCATCCTGGAAACAGTGAGGGAACGGCCCCCACTGCCTTGGCCCTGGCCCAGAGACCCTCCTTCTGCCAGAGACCCTCAGATCTGTCCCACTCCTGCCCGGGCCCCCATAGGCACCCTTGATGCGAACAACGTAGAGCTGGCCACGCCCACCCAGTAGGCCATACGCACTCTAGCCACGCCCACCCAGTAGGCCACACCCACCCAGGCCATACCCACCTGGCCCCCTGAGGGCAACCACAATGCTGATGCGGCCCTCAATGAAATTGAGTTTGACACCCCTGGTGTATTGCATGAACTCCAACTAGGTTGGTTCTGCCACCGTATTGGCATGTTCTGTCCTGTCCCAAGTGACCAGTCCCCTCAGTTTTGCTCTTCGTTGGGTTTCCTTTTTGGCGCCCATCCCATCAAATACGGGGCATCATTGGCAGCTTCCTTGGGGCGGGTCCCCTCCTGGCACACTGGGCACCGGATGCTTTGCGGGGCAGGCGCAGTGGGGGAGGGGACTTTTGTTGCAAGGTGCCAGCGCCGACAGCCTTAAATTGGCACAAACACCTTGGGCCGCTCAGTTCTCGGGCATTGAGGAGCAGACACCCCTCCCTCCCCCAGAACAGACGGGACAGTCCTCGACTTACAGCCACAATTGGGGGCAGAATTTTGATTGTGAAGCTTGTGCAGCTAAGTGGCTTGTGCCCGATTTTACGACCTTTTTGCCACAATGGTTAAGTAAAATCACTGCAGTCGTGAAGTCAGTTGTGCAGTTGTTAAGCTAATCTGGCTTCTGCCATTGACTTTGCTTGGCGGGGAAGGTCAAAAATGGCAGTTATGTGATGAGGCAACCCTCATAAACACCTGCCAGTTGCCAAGGGCTGAATTTTGATCATGCGACCGCAGGGGGTGTGTGGGTGTGTGTTTTGAGCTGGAAGCCACTTTTTTCACTGCCGTTGTAACTTCATTGCTAAATGAATAGTGGTAAGTCGAGGATTATCTGTAAACGTAAGACTTATTTTCCTCTTGAGGATGTGCCACTTCCCTTTTAGAATCTTCAAGCCATCTTGTGGCAGTAAGTTCCACAGGAGAATTGTGTGGCATCTGCTGAAGCCCTTCTCCCAGTAGGCGAAACAGAAGATGCCAGCAGCCCTGTTAGTGTGGATGTTAGTATTACCAGACTGAAAGCCTCTTCGTGGTTCATGCATCATTCTAGGTTTTTTTTTTCCTGTACATCCCCCCCGGGTATTTCTTTTTTTTTAAATCCGGCCTGGTCGGGGAAGGGGGGGATCATCCTTTGGCTTCAGACATTCCCTTCCACCCACCTGCTTGCAGACAGGGAAGGGGCCTCGAGTAGCCTCGGCTTCTGCAGATGAACCCTCGTCCTATAAAATCAACCGAGGGGTGCGGGAGCAAGCCCTGATTCACAGGCTGATTTCTCCCTCTGTCTCGCCTGCTGATTTCCTGGACCGCTTTGCCAGCGCTAACCGATGCCGCGTTTGCCCTGCGCACCCGCTTTGCCCAGGGGCTGCATCCCAACAGCTCTGCTTCAGTTAAAGGTCGCGTTGGAGCGGGTAGGGGAAAAGCAGCACATTCCCAAAATAAACCTGTTTTTAGAATCTGCTCTTTCATTCGGGGTTTGTGTAGAGAAGGCTGAGCTTAAGGCAGCTTTCGGGCTGCTGTCACCCGGCAGCCACGCAATGAGCTTGTGAGAACAGTCGACAGAGCGGCAAGGCTGCTGTGTTTGTGCAGACCATCAAGAAGCCATTAATCGGACCAGTCCGGTCTTTGGCCAATCAGGCTTCCCAATGAGAAGGGTGGAGGAGAGAGAGAGAGAGAGAATGACATGACTTCTGTAGCACCAGCCCTCTCCACAGCCGCTGGGCAAGCCTTACGCCAAGAGGGCTTCCTGGCACCCAGGTGGGCGCTGCCACACCTGGAACAGCCCGCGGTTCTTTCCTCCTGGAGACCCGGAAGGTAAGTAAGTCTCGGGTTCCTGGCTAGAAGCGCCTCAGGAAGCACAGTGGCTTGCAATTTGGGCAGGTGGCCCCGCTATTCCACAAGTCCAGGGGGGAAGCCTTCTCAGGAAGACCCCCCCTCAACTCCGCTGGGCTGGGCTCCTCTGCAGCCCCTCTCTTCCGGCGGGGGGGGGAGGGGGATCTTGTGTTTGGGTTGCTCTTCCTCCGGCTGGCCTGAGCACCATCCCAGCTGCCAACGAGGGGTGGTGGTGTACGTGGAGCTTTGAACAGGCTGGGGTAGGAAGGAGCGCCAAGGGCGTGGGGTGGAGCGTGGCCAGTGGGCCGCCAGCTACAGTGTTTGCTCATCAGTGGAGGCCGGAGCGTAAAGGGCAGCAGGTTTTGTGGCTTGTCCCCTGTGCCTGCCGAGAGAAAAGGGAGCAGGTGGCATGGGCATTGCTCTCCTTCCCACCCGCGTGGCCTTCCTCCGAGGCCCTTGCATCCTCGGTGGGCATGCACAGAAGAGGAGGAGGAGGAAGGTGTGGGCCAAGCAGGGCCCTGTGTGGCTCTCTTGCCCTGGGAGCTTTTGGAAAGCCATGCTGCCTCCCGCTGTGGGCATTCCTCTCACCTGCTTGCCAGTCTCCGGTGCTTGTGAATGTAGAAGAGGAAGGCGAGGGCTGTGGCCACAAAGAGAGAGCCGAAGACAATAGCCAGAATGTCCCCTGCAGACAAAGGTGTCCCCTGATGAATCCACCCCCCATGGGAGATAAGTCTCCAGCGGAGGGGTGGGGATGGGGGGGGCAGATCAAGTTGGTGCTTGAAACATTTTCAGACTGCAGCTCCACCGACCCAGCCAGTAGGATTCATGCTGGAAATTCACAGGCAGCAGCCTTTTCCTCCCCCGCCCGGTGGCTGACTGCCCAGCCCCTCCCGAGTTGTGTTCAGGTTTTGGAGGCAGGTGAGCCATCTCTCCCCCCTCCCCCCCCCAAGCCCCATGCAAGGGCACCGGAGCTGCCCCCAAATGCTGTTGGTGTTGCCATCACACTTGCAGGAGGAAGGGAGGGCTGACACGGCCAGCTGTGAGCGGGTGCCCAGGCGCTTACCTGTGTGAAGGGAGGCGTCCACCTGCTTCTCGGCATCTGGAAGCAAAGCAGAAAGAACACCCACCAGAGTAGCTCAAGAGGTTGGGAAGAAGTGAATCCAAAGCCCTTCCAAGCTGCCTTTCCTGGGTTGGAAGTGCCCAGAGCCCCCCACCTGCTGGGAGTTGGGCAGCATATGCAAATAAGAAATTGCTATGGTTTGTTTGCAAGAGAGGGAGAGAAGGTTTGGATCACATGTATAGCTGGGCAAAAGGTAGTAAAAGTGGCTGGGTCTGGGCAGTGCCCAAGAAGTAGAAGCTCTCCCTGTGCCAGCCTGATACCACAGCACCAGAAAAGAACTGGTTCCCAAACACGCTGAAGCCCAAACTGCTAGCAGCCCCCGATTGCAGCCTAGCCTGACCTGTGTGGATGCTGACAGTATCTTGGGGGGGGGCTGGTGTGCAGCCGCTCCAGTTCTGCTCCTGAACTAGCTTGCTTCCAGTTGAGCACCGTCAGGCCAACGTCAGAGGACCTTCTCCCCCAGGAGGTCTTTTGACTCCCCCAGCCTTTACTCTGCTTGGCTCCAAGCCCAGCTGAAGGTGGGCAGTGGCTGCTCCTTCTGAGACCCACCTGCTCTGTGCCCATTGCGGGCTTCTGATCTGGAACGGGCGTTGGGCACCCAGAGCAGCGGGTGGGAGGCCACCCAGGGCACCCCAACATGGGGGAAGGGAGACCTCCTCATGCCTTCTTCCTTCCTCTGGGCTGGAGGGCTGAATCCATTGTGGCCACAGACCACCCAGAATGCGTCCAGAAGCCATTTGGCAAGACTTTCGCTCCCCAACGCTACACACACAGACACATCAACCAGCTTCTGAGATTGTCCTTGAAATAAAGGAGGGGGAGTTCAGCTGACCCTAACCTGGCCCTGTGTAGCTGGTTTGAGTACCTTTTCCAGAATCCGGGGGGTCAAGTCGGTCTCTTGGGGCGCCATCTGGCAGAGGAGAGGAGAGACCTCCATCTAGAGGGAGACGGGGGAATAAGCAAAGGGACCTTTGTGTGGAGAATTGGGGAAGTACCCCCCCGCCTCTTTCTTCATTCCCCCAGACTGAGGGTGAGGCATTTCTTCCTGGCCTCTCCAGGATGTTGACCACGGACGTTGACATGTCCACACACCCACTCCCCCCCAAGCCCGGCCAAGGAGAGCCAGGCATCCTGGAACCCTACCTGCTTCAGGTTTTGTCCGGCCCCCTCCCTCCTCCAAAGGCCCTCCACCTGCAAGGCACAGTAAAGGAAGGTCAACTGCACACGCCCATAGCCAGAGCCACTTTGGATCCCTGCCATGCTCCTCCCCATTTTTCTGGGTCCTCCCCCGTCGGGGTAACCCCCCAGTGGCAAACTCCCCTGCCTCCTGGATCTCAAAGGGGTTGGTAACCATGAGAACAAATGCCTTTACTCAGGATCTGGCCTTATAACCTCCCCACCACACACACAAAGCCCGGCCCCCACAGACAGACAGACAGACAGACAGACAGACAGACAGACAGACAGACAGACAGACACACACACACACACACACACACACACACACACACGCATCAGCTTCTGAGATTGTCCTTGAAATAAAGGAGGGGGAGGTCAGCTGACCCTAACCTGGCCCTGTGTAGCCGGTTTGAGTACCTTTTCCAGAATCCGGGGGGTCAAGTCCGTCTCTTGGGGCGCCATCTGGCAGAGGAGAGGAGAGACCTCCGTCTAGAGGGAGATTGGGGGGGGGAAATAAGCAAAGTGACCTTTGTGTGGACGGTGGGGAAGTAACACCCCACCCCCCCCCGCTGCCTGTTTCTTCCATTCCCCCAGACTGAGGGGAGGCATTTCTTCCTGGCCTCTCCAGGATGTTGACCATGGAAGTTGACATGTGGGTAGAGAGTGAAGGAGCCCCCAACAAGGCCGGCTTAAATTAGCTGGATTGGGGACTTTGCCTGGCACAAGTTTGTCAGGCAAGCAGCATCCGTAGCCCGCACGAAATGAATCACCAGGTTAAGTCAATAATCAGGTTAAATGTAAAAAAAACCAAGTTTGACCTTGGGGAACAGAAGGGGAGGAGGAATACCTCAGCTCTGAACCTCTAAGCAAAAAGCAGTCCCCGCCCCTCCCTCCCTCCCTCCCACTCTCCCCCCAAGCCCGGCCAAGGAGAGCCAGGCATCCTGGAACCCTACCTGCTTCAGGTTTTGTCTGGCCCCCTCCCTCCTCCAAAGGCCCTCCACCTGCAAGGCACAATAAAGGAAGGTCAACTGCACACGCCCGTAGCCAGAGCCACTTTGGATCCCTGCCAAGCTCCTCCCACTTACACACACACACACACACACACACACACACAGGTTTTGCTGTTATCGCTCGTTCTCTTACGTGCGCGCTTGTCCGAATGCGGGCACACGCACGGCGGAGCCAGCCCAGGAAGCCCCCAGACCTTCCCCCACTTTAATCAGCCAGGATCACAAAAGGCCTGGGGGGGGAACGGGAGGGGGGAGTCCGCTGCCTATCCGAACCTCAGCGGGAAAGAGGGTGGGCGTGAGCCTCCCGGACAGTTTTATGTAGGTAGGGATATTTGTACAGCCGCCCATCTCACAAGAAGGTGACACTCTGTTTCTGCCCAGGCTCCTGTCGCTCGAAAGCAGAGAGGCCGAGTTAAGCCAGCACCTGCCCCGTGCGTGGCCCGTTTGGCCGTTTGGGAGAGCCCCGGGGTCCCGAGCTGAGGGTAGGATCCCCAGAGAGGGTCGCTCCGCGGGGCAGAGTAGCCTGCGGCTCTGGCTGCTAGAGCAGGGGTCCTCAACCTTGGCAACTTCAAGACTGGTGGGCTTCAACTCCCAGAATGCCTAAGCCAGCTAGTTGCCAAGGTTGAGGGCCCCTGTGCTAGAGGGTCAGCGCCCTTCTGCTGCCCGGGCGGGCCTGGGATGCAGCCTGGCCATTCTTGCCCTGGGGAAAAGCCGGGCAAACGCTCTCTTTGCTTGGCCAACGGTGCTCTGCTTTGGGGCCGGATGCCGCCTTTGACTGCCGGCGTTGCTGATAAGACTCGGCACAGAGGGAGCGGCTTGTGTGCTTTTCAGGGCCATGGCAGAGGTCGGACAAACCCGGTAGCCCATGGCCGGAGAATCATGAATGGGAGGTGGGGTGGGTGGGGTGGTGATCCAAGGAGAGGCTGGGCACAGAGCCTTTTTTCTAAAGCTACTTTCTACCCAGCAGGTGATTTCCTGGGAGGGAGGCAGCAAGTTGTGCAGAGAAAGATAGAAAAATGTGGGTTAGATAGCATGACCACCAAATGGATTCGTAGCTGGCTGACAGGCCGTACTCAGCGTGTGGTCCTCAATGGAACTGCATCTATCTACATGGAAGGGAGTGTGTAGTGGGGTGCCCCAGGGCTCTGTTCTGGGCCCAGTGCTCTTCAACATCTTCATCAACGATTTGGATGAGGGGATAGATGGGGAACTCATCAAATTTGCAGATGACACCAAGCTGGCAGGAATAGCCAATACTCCAGAAGACAGCTTAAGATACAGAAGGATCTGGACAGACTCGAACACTGGGCGCTATCTAACAAAATGAAATTCAATGGTGAAAAAAGTAAGGTTCTACATTTAGGCAGGAAAAATCAAATGCACAGATATAGTATAGGTGGTACCTTGCTCGATAGTAGTAACTGTGAGAGAGATCTCGGAGTTCTAGTGGACAATCACTTAAATATGAGCCAGCAGTGTGCTGCAGCTGCCAAAAAAGCCAACACAGTGCTAGGCTGCATTAACAGAGGGACAGAATCAAGATCAAGTGAAGTACTAATACCACTTTACAATGCCTTGGTAAGGCCACACCTGGAATACTGCATCCAGTTTTGGTCACCACGATGTAAAAAAGATGTCGAGACTCTAGAAAGAGTACAGAGAAGAGCAACAAAGATGATTGGGGGACTGGAGGCTAAAACATATAGGGAACGGTTGCTGGAATTGGGTATGTGTAGTTTAATGAAGAGAAGGACAAGGGTGACATGATAGCAGTGTTCCAATATCTCAGGGGCTGCCACAAAGAAGAGGGAGTCAAACTATTCTCCAAAGCACCTGAAAGCAGGACAAGAAGCAACGGATGGAAACTAGTCAAGGAGAGAAGCAACCTAGAACTAAGGAGAAACTTCCTGACAGTTAGAACAATTAATCAGTGGAACAACCTGCCTCCAGAGGTGGTGAATGCTCCAACACTGGAGGTTTTAAGAAGAGACTGGCCAGCCATTTGTCTGAAATGGTATAGGGTTTCCTGCCTTGGCAGGGGGTTGGACTAGATGACCTCCAAGGTCCCTTCCAACTTCTTCTTCTTCTTCTTCTTCTTCTTCTTCTTCTTCTTCTTCTTCTTCTTCTTCTTCTTCTTCTTCTTCTTCTTCTTCTTCTTCTTCTTCTTCTTCTTCTTCTTCTTCTTCTTCTTGAGTGCAGAAGAGAAGAAGGAAGCTTGGACTCTCGGGAAATGAAGGGGGCGGAGAAACAACTAAACCCAGTTTCCAGGAAGATGTAAGGAAGGTGCAGAGATACCAAGTCCATCCAAATCAGCTGGGCCAATGGGCCGGCATCTGGCAGCAGTTCAAGGCCAGGTGAGGGCCAGTAATGGGGAATAAAGGGCCAGCAAGGGGCAGATGCTTTTGTTGAGCAGTTCCCCAAAGCCAGAAGCAAGTGTGCAGCTGGATGTACTTCCGGAGGCACCTTTCAAGTGACGTCAGATATTTAGATTTGCTAGTCAGGACTTTTCTTAAACTGGGATCGTTTGGCGACAGCAATTCACGTATGGATTCTCGCAGATGACGTCTTCATCTTGAAAGCTGCCTCGATCCTTTGCTTCTTCCTGGACTGTCTTTTTAGTTTGGTTCAGTATGATAAATTTAGCCAAGAACCCCCTTTCATCATCAACCCATGTTGATCATCAACCATCCATTTTTAACAAAGCCAGCTTAGCAAGAAAGGCTGGAGCAGAAGCACAAACCACGAAAGACTTTTGTCTATGGAGATTCCCAGCCATCCAGGTCATAGTTATCCCAAAGGTGCTTTTTTCAGGAGGCAACTGGAGTTTCTTGTTTTCCTCTGAAGGGGTTTCGCTTCTCATCCAAGAAGCTTCTTCAGCTCTGACTGGATGGTGGGGAATGGAAGGATTTATACTCCTTGCAGACAGCTGGTCATTTGCCTTCTTTTAGAGAGTCGTTGAGGCCACCTGGAGGTTTTTCTGTGTAGTCAGGTCACCTGAGTAGTGCAAATGGGTATCCACGCTCTAAAACAGGGGTCTTCAAACTCGGCCCTTTTATGACTCATGGACTTCAACTCCCAGAATTCCTCAGCCAGCATGCCTGGCTAAGAAATTCTGGGAGTTGAAGTCCATGAGTCATAAAAGGGCCGAGTTTGAAGACCTCTGCTCTAAAAGAATGCAAATGACCAGCTGTCTGCAAGGAGTATAAATCCTTCCATTCCCTACCATCCAGTCAGAGCTGAAGAAGCTTCTGGGGTGAGAAGCGAAACTTCTTCAAAGAAAAACAAGAAACGCCAGTTGCCTTGTGAAAAAAAACAAAACACCTTTGGGACACAAAAGACTTTCTGGTTCCCAGAAGATGGTGGCTGAGTTTCAATCATTGCACTGAGTCATTCCCTCCTTTCATTCTCCTGTGTGGACTTTGCAAGGGAGTGTAAGCAGAGTTTGTGTACCCGCCTAAAGAGGAGGTTGGAGCAGCATCAGCTGCTCCCCAACCCCCATGCCTTTATAATTTTGCAGGTGGATGGCAGCATGTCACTGCACATGAGGTTGCCCATGAAGACAAGGTGGAAGCTTCAGATGCTCAAACATGTCCTTGCCCACTTCTGCCTTGTTTCACCAGTCTGGGGAGGGGGGGGAATACCTGCTTGTTGGCAACTGGTCAGCCAGCTTTCTGTGCTGGTTGTTAGAAACCCCTTTTCGCTTTGGGTGCCTGCTAGATCACATACTGCAGACGGAATCTGTCTGTCCCATTACATTCTCAGTGGGAGTCCCACCTCCCATGATGTAGAAATGTTCTGCCTCCTGGGATTTTAGCATATAATGCAAGCGGATCTCCACCCCCAAAAAAGGAAGATGCCCATTAATCAAAGGAGGACTGGGGGAGGGGGGGCATCCCCACCCCCACCCCACTGGAAGAGACTAATATCTACTTCTCCCGGGGACCTCTGGGTTGGACATAGGCGTGGAGCTGGATTCCCTGCTCTTTTGCTTAGCTGGCTTCAAGGTTGAGTGGCCTTGAAGCCCCCACCCCCACCCCCACCCAGCTTGGGAACCGTTGCTCCCTCTGCCTCCCCCATTCCTGCCTGGGGGTTTCTGTCGCCCTGCGCCCTGCATGTGGGAACCTGAGAGGCTTCTAGCTTGTCATGTGGAGAAGACAGAACTGATCCCGTTAACACAAGTGCCTTATGCTGACTGTTGGCACTGCCTTGATTTTTTAAAAAAATTAAGTCATATTCTCTGGCCACAAGCTCATGAAAGATTGGAGGTATTAAAATAAAGGCTCAGCAAAAATGGGAGATTCATCTCCAAAACTTAAAAGTTAACCTTTTCAGTACAGAAAGAGGGAGGATTATGATGGAACTGCCAGATGGAAGAGGAGGAAGAGGAGAAGGAAGAGGAGCAAAAGGCAGGCCAACCCGAGGAGGCGTCCAAGGAGCCCCAACGAGGAAAGAGAGCTGCTCCATCTTCAACGTCAAGAAGGGCAAGGTTGGATCAGGCCCCAAATGGGCCATTAGGACGACGCTGGACAATTCTGGAGTAGACTAGAAGGGGACTAGAAAATCTTCAAAGATATCCTTATAAATATGGCGTTCTTGGATTCAAGCATTCTTGCAGGTGAGGCTGCTTGGCAGGAAATCTCCTTGGGTCTGAAAACAGGAGGTGCTCGGCTCACTTACCAGTTGGCTGAACCTTCTCGAGGCTGTGAAAACTTGAAAAGACCCTCCGCCCATAAAGATCCTGCGGCAGGCGGAAGTTACTCTGGATAGGCTCGTCCTCGTCTCCTCGGAGGGTGTCCTCCAGCAGCAAGATCTGCAGGGAGAAGGACCACCCATGGTCACCCAGAGGAGGAGAGGAGGACCACGGAGCACCCCTGCCTTGCGAAGACAAACCTGTTCCTGGGAGAGCCGAACTGTCTGATTAAAGACTGTCCAGTTCACCGTCTGGTAACAAGGTGGGGTGGTCAGTGAGCCATTGTAGCGGAAATAGCGGCCAAAGTCATCAGGGAGAAGCTTGGCTACATCAAAGCCAGCAACTACCGTTTCGTCTCCTAAGAAAGGAGAAAAAACTGTGAGGATCATGCCAGGAGGATGCAGAGAAAAACAAGGAGACAAGCCATCTAGAGCAGGGGTCTTCAGACATGGCCCTTTTATGACTTGTGGACTTCAACTCCCAGAATTCCTCAGCCAGGCTGAGGAATTCTGGGAGTTGAAGTCCACAAGTCATAAAAGGGCCAAGTTTGAAGGCCCCTGATCTAGAGGGACACTGCTGCCTGAATGGAAGGGCGACCCAAAGGTCACCCTAAGAGCATCTCATTCAGGTGAATGGAATGTGGTGGTCAAAAGACATCACTGGCAGACACACACAAGGAGCAACCGTTGTGGTTAATCAAGACTATGCCAATGTGCCCACTTCTTCGGACTTCAGCTCCTTGCCTCATCAGCCCTGCTTTTCCGACTTGGATGGATGCGTCATGTAGGGAAGACACTAAACACAGCTGGGGCAGAGACCGAGGGCTGGTGCAGAGAGGACTGCTGGTTCTTGCTTTAATGGATGTAGACGCGCCCCATGGAAATGGTAGCATCGCCTGCAGGTGACCTGGCCTTTCTCCTGCCTGGCTCCAGTACTCCCAGATCTCCTGCAGGGGGATTTTCGGCTGGACCCAAAGCAGAGAAAGGAGGGGGAAACTCCCCCCCCCGCCCCTTTTTACCTTCCTCCTTGATTTCACTCAGATGTTTGAGGATGTGCTGATAAGGTTCATTTGTTTCCATCCCTACCTGGAAAAGGAGACAAAAACAGGAGGGAGAGGTGTGTAGGCTCTCGGCCTCATGTCACCAAGGGCCCGGCTTCTCCAGAGGGAGACTCGGCATCCTCTGCTTTATATACAAACATCACCCGTTGCATATTAAAAAAAAAACTAAACAAAACCGAGATCATCTTCTAGAACAGGGGTGTCAAACTCAATTTCATTGAGGGCCGCATCAGCATTGCGGTTGCCCTCAGGGGGCCGGGTGGGTGTGGCCAGGGTGGGCGTGGCCTACTGGGTGGGCATGGCTAGAGTGCGTATGGCCTACTGCAGGGGTAGGCAACCTCGGCTCTTTTATGACTCATGGACTTCAACTCCCAGAATTCCTGAGTCAGCATAGTTGACTCAGGAATTCTGGGAGTTGAAGTCCATGAGTCATAAAGGAGCCGAGGTTGCCTACCCTTGGCCTACTGGGTGGGCGTGTGCAGCTCTACATCGTTCGCATCAAGGGTGCCTATGGGGGCCTGGGCAGGAGTGGGACAGATCTGAGGGTCTCTGGCAGGAGGAGGGTCTCTGGGCCAGGGCCAAGGCAGCGGGGGCCGTTCCCTCACTGTTTCCAGGATGGCTTCACGGGCCGCATGAAACCACTTTGTGGGCCGGATCTGGCTCCCGGGCCTTGTGTTTGACATGTCTGGACTAGAACAACAATAGACATTTCTTGGATCCTCCCTGAAAGGCAGCTGATGGAAATGCTGCCACTGTTCCAAGGGTGAATCCCGCAGAGCTGCATCTGCCTGGCCCACCGCTCAATTCCTGCGCGCGCGCGCGCGCACACACACACACACACACACACACACACACACACTCCCCTCACCTGCAGAAACGCAGCCAGCACAGCCAGCCCTCCTGGTTTACTCGCAGCCTCCTGGACACTCTCAAAACGGGAGCTGTAATGGACCACGTGAATCTGGAGGCAAACACAGAGGAGAGCACTGAGCACGCTCAGGAAGCACCTGTGTTGGTCCCTCCGAGGTATTTCTTGCAGCTTAATACGCGAAGAAGATCGTACTTCATGGGACCATCAGGATAACCCGAAGCATATATGTTGCACAAACCACATCAAAACCCTGGGAGGAATTAATGTTCCACCCATGTGCTCCTCCCCCCTCCCCATGAGGTAGAGCAGGGGGTCTTCAAACTTGGCCCTTTTATGACTTGTGGACTTCAACTCCCAGAGTTCCTGGCTGAGGAATTCTGGGAGTTGAAGTCCACAAGTCTTAAAAGGGCCACGTTTGAAGACCCCTGAGGTAGAGGAAGGAAACTCTGGAGTTTTAAGCTCCTGGAAAATAACTTTTGAACACAGAGCTGTGTCTTTCTTGGCCAGAGAAAATTCCAGAGACCCCAATGCAACCTCCTTGGGGGTCCTAGAAAAGCGAAAAGCCCTATGCTCCCCATTCAAATGATATTACTGCATTCTGCAAAGCGTACCTTTTTTTTCTCTTCCTTGTTCAAATAATTTTATTAGAAAGACCCTAGACTCCTCATCAGCAGCTCTATACCTGGGTTTGGCTTCAAGGCCAGCAAAGCACTTTAATCTCTCGAGACCTAAAAAAGGGAGTAAATGCCAAGCAAAGCAACTTGGGCTATTGGCAGGAGCCGTGGACAAAAGACTGGGATTTACCTCACCCGCATAACGGTGCCCATCCACTGTGTGTTCGGAGCCAGGCCTGGTTTGCCCTGATCCCCAATGCAGGTGTAGCTGGTCTGCTTGGTACGGCTGGGGGAAGCCACCCCCGCTAAGTGTCATTTTCTTGGGCAGACCTAGAAGAACTGAGGAAGGGAGAGGATGACGATTAAAGAGGGAGGAGAGCAAGGGGGCCCTTCTGCACCAGCGCTTCATGCAGGAGAGCAGCATGTCTCCACAGCATCTCTCGCTTGCAGGAAGTACTTTTTCCAGGTTTAGTGTTCCCAACCAGGTGGCTGCTATCACCCACAGAGCCATGGAGCTAAACACCCAGTCCTGGTTTCTGACCGAAGGCACATCATCAACCCTTACAGTGGGCAAGGGAGCAGGATCTCATCTGCCAAATGTAGTTGACTTAGACCAAGTACTGAGTCAACTGCCAGGCACAAAAGTTTTTCATTTTGTGGAAGTGCCCTAATCCTCAAAGTGATCTTAAGGATTTATACTTGGGTTTCAGGGAAGTCTGTGCTGCCAGCAGAGATCTCTGCTGCTGAGGGTTGGCCCTGCCTAGAGCAAAAGGGAATCTCCAGGGAATTCTATTCCGGGAGAGTGAGAAAAAAGGAGACACATCTGTGGAAAAGTAGACCCAACTGCTCACGAGTTCCTTCTTAGGGAAAACCCTCAGGGCCTCGTGTAGCCTGGGCTACTCCAGGATTCCTAGGGCTAGTAGGGGAAGGCAAGGTGACTGGACTCTGTTAACGTGGAGGTGTGCCACTGGAAGAACTGAGGAACCAGACTGAGCACAGATCATCTGAAGAAAATCTGTGTGGTCACTAAGAATCAGGGCTTTTTTCCTCATAGAACGCTCAGAACGGAGTTCCGGCACCTTTTTTGGATGGAACCTTGTAGGGTAGGCAAGGCGGGTTGTATGACATGTGTGAGTTCCGGCACCTTTTTCTTTTACAAAAAAAGCACTGCTAAGAATCAACTTTAACTTGATGGCATATAATCAGCCGACTGAGGACAGGAGGAAAACAAAACACGCTCTCTTGGATCCTAGGCTGTAAGCAGCAGGAAACGCCTTGCCGTTGGGTTCCCTAGCCTGCCAGGCCTTGACTCCCATTTCCCAGGTCAAGGTACATTGTTCTGACCTTTCAGGGCAAACTCTGTCCGTGGATAGAAGAAGTGGGGGGGATCAGTTGCTCCAGTCTCTGAGAAACCTTAACGGAACAAACAACCGACAGGGAGGGAAGTAAAGGTGTGAATGGAGGAAATGCAAGTAGCAGGAACACCACTGGAAAGTGATGGTTCTCCATGTTTAGAAGAATCACAAGCCATTTAAAAAGAGGCCACCACAAGACAGAGTGGTGGGAAACCCTCACCGACGCTGTCAAGAAAGCAGTTACTGACAGAGGATCCTTTAAGAAGCTCAAAAAGGACGATTATAGCCTGATAAAGGAAATGTGGGATGGATTTGCTGCTGAACAACAGTATCCATCATATGGTCCTTAATGGATCCACATCTAGGTGTATGCAACAGGGCAGGTCCTCAGCCTTGGCAACTTTAAGACTTGTGGACTTCAACTCCCAGAATTCCTCAGCCAGCAAAGCTGGCTGAGGAATTCTGGAAGTTGAAGTCCACAAGTCTTAAAGTTGCCAAGTTTGAGGACACCTGTAATAGGGCACTTCACAGTTCCATTCCCGGGGGCCAGTGTGTTCTTCAACATTTTCATAAATTACTTAGACAAGGAAATAGAAAAGATCCTTAGCAAATTTGTAGATGACATTAAGCTGGGAGAAAGAGATTGCTAACAGTTCAGAAACAGGCACAACATTTAAAAGGATTTTGATAAACTTAAATACCGGGTCTTATTTTACAAAGTGGTGCAGTTGAGTGGGTAGAAATATTGGGTTCCGATTTTATCCGAAAAACAAGGGGCACAGTTGCATAAGAGGACATACCTCGTTTGGCAGTGGCATGTATGGAAAGGATCTGGGCATTCTGGTAGGCCATTGATTAAGCATGAATCACCCATGTGCTGTAGCTGTCAAAAGAGTTAATGCAATCGTGGGTTGCGTTCACAGATATATAGTTGTGATCACTGCCCTGCTCAGTCTGCACCAAGAAGACTGTGTCTGCCACCAGAATACAATCCTGAAAAACTGAAACGGGGCAGAGGAGAGGTGTGGGGCCTGGAGGCTAAATTCTACAAAGACTGGTCAGAGGAACTTGGCATGTGCAGAAAAAGAGGCTAAGGAGAGCCACGGGTGTGGCCATCCTATAGGGAGAGAGGGTGTGGATTTATTCTCCATAGTCCTCAAGAGCAGGACAAGAACCAGTTGAAAGTATGATTCAAACTTGAAATAAGGAGGAGGTTTGCAATAGTGGCGAATATCTGTAGCTCGAGTGTAGGATGCAGGTGAAGGTTCGTTCTCCGAGCTTCTGGGTTGGTTTCCGAATGTTTCATTACCAGGCTAGGTAACATCCTCAGTGGTGTCTAGGGGATGCCCTAAACTCTAGTAAATCAAAATTGGGGAAAAAGTCGTTAGGTTATTGATTGTCTAAATACTGAGTGTTAATATAAACAAGATTATATATATATATATATATATATATATATATATATATATATATATATATATATATATATATATATATATATATATATATATATATATATATATATATATAAAATGTAAGAAAGTTGCCTCTATGTGATTATTAGAATAAAAATTGTGTTATTTAAAATTTGAGACAGTGTACATTAAGAGGAAAAGAGGGGAAATATTTACTGTACTAGGTTGAGATTTGTACCAATCAGATTTGTATGTAATTGGATTACTGTAACTCAGTCACCATGTTGCTTTTCGATTATGTAGTTGTAATATTAGAATAATAATAATAATAATAATAATAATAATAATAATAATAATAATAATAATTTGTTGTTGTTAGTTGCGAAGTCATGTCTGACCCATCGTGACCCACGGACAACGTTCCTCCAGGCCTTCCTGTCCTCTACCATCTTCTGGAGTCTATTTAGGCTCACACCTACTGCTTCAGTGACTCCATCCAGTCACCTCAATCTCTGTCATTCCCTTCTTCTCTTGCCCTCAATCTTTCCCAGCATTAGGCTCTTCTCCAATGAATCCTTCCTTCTCATTAGGTGGCCAAAGTATTTGAGTTTCCGCTTCAGGATCTGGCCTTCTAAAGAGCAGTCAGGGTTGATCTCCTCTAGGACTGACCGGTTTGATCACCTTGCAGTCCAAGGGACTCGCAGGAGTCTTTTCCAGCACCTTAGTTCAAGGGCCTCAATTCTTTGGTGCTCAGCCTTTCTTATGGTCCAACTTTCACAGCCAAATTAATAATAATAATAATAATAATAATAATAATAATAATAATAATAATAATAATCGTTCGGAAACCAACCCACAAGCTTGGGAGAATGAAGCTTTACCCTCAAGGAGGACGTTCTTGAATGTGGGAGCTACAAAGCAACAGAACAGCCTGTCTCCTGGAGTTGTGGGTGCTTCCTCACCCTTGGGAATGGTTCTGGACACAGCCATGTATCTTGGATGGCCCAAGGATTCCTGTCCCTGGGAAGGAGAGGAATCCACATTTCCAACACCGCCATTCTATGAAATGCCGCCTGCTGGATCATAAGCACCGAAAGGAACTGAATGATTGCTGTGTGTAGCAAAAGAAATATACCAGGCGCTCCCCCATCCCACCGCCGCTGCCCCCTGAAAGATTTTAATAGAGCATTGAGAAATGAGACGTCGTGGCAGGAGAAGCTAATGGAAAAAGAAACTCAAGCACGGACGTTCCTAAAAAGAAGATTCTAAAAAACACAATGCAAATAATTAAAAGGAAGAAAGGAACGGAAGAGGTCAGGGCGGATGCACAAGAAGATTTGTGTGAAGTTCTGAAAACAGAAGCGAGTCCTAGCAAATACCTGGTTGACAGGAGATCAGGAAAGTCAATCTGTTCTGGTTGGCAACCGGTGCCAAGAGAAACAAATGCAACCTCATCAGATACATTCGGAAATAAAAGGAAAGGAACGAACTAATATTGATTTACACTGACGATTTTAAAATATCCAGGGTCAGATGTACATTGTCCTCGCTTACTGCAGAAATGTACTGACCATCTTGGTTAAACCCTTTACGGATTACCTTGGAGAAATTCTGAGGTCCCAGCGGGTTGAACGAGAAGTATCCAACGAAAAGGAGAACCAGCAACTTACAGACCCATCAGTCCCAGCTAATCCTTCAGAAGACATTTGACAAGCAGGCAGTAAAGAGACTGATCTACGAAAACCCTGATGAAGATGTGTTGAGTACCGGAATTCAACACAAGAGTTCTCAAAAACAGGAACAACTTGTCTTGACAAACTCTCTCTCTCTCTCTCTCTCTTTTTTGATTGGGGAACTTCTGTAATAGATTGTGGGAAGGAGCTTGTTGCTTTTGGGTGGCAAGCTGCAAACTCCATTTCTTTCATAAGCGTGTGGATTAGTGTCCATTAACATTCTGATCAGTAGCCAATTAAGGGTGGGCGGGCTGCAGTGATGGGCAGAGGGAGCATGGACATGCCCCCTGCACTCGTTATAGCCTCTTTAAAGAAACCCCATACCTGGTGTGGCAAGGGGGCATTGGTGACCTTGTCGTTCCCTCCTTAAACATTCTCCTTTCTGGGACTTATATTGTGCTTGTATTCAAGCACAGCTTCTGCTCAAGGTCAGGAAAAGGCCGTGTTTCTCCAAGGAGGCACTGAAGTGTGCAGAGAACCTACCTCCGAAGCACCTTTTCTGTTTCATATCCAAATAGCCGCACACCCTACAGCCCTGGTTCAAAAGTGCCCATTAAGATTCCACACCATCTGGTGAGTGAAGTAGGCTCAGCTTGGGGCCTTTAATCTTCAACCTGTTTATTGATGTCTGGAATAAGGGAGCTTATCAGATTTGCAGATCATGCCAAATAGGGCGGAATACCTCATGCTGTAGAAGGCAGAAATAAAATTCAAACTCGAGTTGGTAAGAGGTGGATGCAAGGTGCTTCCCTTAGGATAGAGGCCAAGAGAATCAGGGATGCCTGGCTTGATTTCGGCATTTCTGAAAAAGATTGCAGGCTGACTATAAGCCAGCATTATAACACCGCTGCAAAAACATGGTCAATACAAGCTTAGGGTACTTCACCAGAAGGATGCATTTGAAGTCGTAGGAAGTTTCATTTTATTCTTGCTTTGCTCTCTGCCTTGGTGAGACTCTTCCTTTAGGGCTGCGTGTCCAGCTCCATTTGTCACATTTTAGGCCAAAATGGCCTAAAAGCGACAAAGGTGATCGGGCGGTAAAAGTTAAACCTCGTGAAGGATAAAAGCAGTCCCTTTCTCTGGGAATCCTGACTATTTTGACCACCAGTTATGGAGGCTTATCGAACAGCAGTTTTGTTCATGAAACCCTTAAACTCTAACAGATGATCTCTCTTTCATGAATGTAATCAAGCCAAGATAAGGGAGGCTTTCAGTTGAGGGGGCTGGATTCCACAATTCTGGGGTCCTCCTAAGATTGAAATACTTGGAATACTTTGCCACGTTAGGCTAACCGTGGTACAAAAAAGATGTTGAGACTCTAGAACAGACATGTCAAACACAAGGCCCGGGGGCTGGATCCGGTCCACGAAGTGGTTTCATGTGGCCCGTGAAGCCATCCTGGAAACAGTGAGGGAACGGCCCCCACTGCCTTGGCCCTGGCCCAGAGACCCTCCTTCTGCCAGAGACCCTCAGATCTGTCCCACTCTGGCCCAGGTCCCCATAGGCACCCTTGATGCGAACGATGTAGAGCTGGCCACGCCCACCCAGTAGGCCATACGCACTCTAGCCACGCCCACCCAGTAGGCCATGCCCACCCTGGCCATTCCCACCCGGCCCCCTGAGGGCAACCACAATGCTCATGCGGCCCTCAATGAAATTGAGTTTGACACCCCTGCTCTAGAAAGAGTGCAGAGAAGAACAACAAAGAGGATTAGGGGTCTGGAGGCTAAAACATACGATGAATCGCTTATTTATGGGGAGCTATGCCTTCTAGCTGGTGACCAGTGAGTGGGAATCGGAAGAAGAGACCATCCAACACAAAGATGGCCCTTTATCCTGGCGTTTGTCACAAATCAACCCATCATCTGTCAAAGGACAAAGTAAGGCCATGTGATAAGAGAGGCGGCTAATAAATTTTTTCAAATATAAATAAAAATCAATCAATCAGCTTGAACAGTGACTAGGGGTGCTAGGAGCCGGTGTTTATAATTAAACAAGTAGTAAAAAAAAAGGATGGCAGTCATAGCCATGCAATCAGAGCCTCACCCTGTCCTCTGTGACGTAACTGACCCCGCCCGACTGCAGCCATCTCCTGTTTGCTTGAACCAAGCCACCCCTTGCTAATCCCTCTGGTTTGGAAGGATCCCTTAGGTCAGTGATGGTGAACCTTTTAGAGACGGAGTGCCCAAACTGCAACCCAAAACCTACTTATGTGTCTTCAGGTGCCGGGTGGGCATGGCCCATTGGGTGGGTATGGCCCATTGGGAGGGCATGGCTGCAGTGGTAACGGCACACTGGGTGGGACTAAAAAGTTCCATCAATCAACTCCAACTTTGCAAGATCTTTTTTCCCCCCTGCGAGTTGATTGATTGAAACTTTTTTTTCTTGCACAGGGCAGCGGAGGCCTAAAGCAAAAAGGTTTTATAAAACCCAGCTGAAGGCCTAGGACCGGGGCGACGGCGTGTGTGCCCACAGAGAGGGCTCTGCGTGCCACCTGTGGCATGCGTGCCATAGGTTTGCCACCATGACCTTAGGTGATCTGGGGGAAATCTGATTCTGGAGTTTGGGCATCATTGTCAGGGACCCTCCGTTGGGCCAGGGCAAGGGTAGTGTTCACTCAAAAGCCAAGCTTAAACCTGGCACCAGGCACAATCTGCTTTCACAAGAAGCCCAGAGATTCTGCTTTCACGAGAAGCCCAATGATGGGAAGGAAAGCGGGATGCAAATGAGATGGCCCTTGTCCAAAGAAGCAGGAAGAACTCTGAATGAGGAAACACCCTGGTCCCCTGCTTCGAGCTTAATAATAATAATAATAATAATAATAATAATAATAATAATAATAATAATAATAATAATAATAATAATAATAATAATAATAATAAATAAAAATAAAAATAAAAATAAAAATAAAAATAATGAGTTGGGACCTTGGAGGTCATCTAGTCCAACCCACTGCTCAGGCAGGAAACCCCATACCATTTCAGGCAAATGGCTGTCCAGTCTCTTCTTAAAAACCTCCAGTGTTGGAGCATTCACCACTTCTGGAGGCAGGTTGTTCCACTGGTTAATTGTTCTCAGTGTCAGGAAGTTTCTCCTTAGTTCTAGGTTGCTTCTCTCCTTGACTAGTTTCCATCTGTTGCTTCTTGTCCTGCTTTCAGGTGCTTTGGAGAATAGCTTGGCTCCCTCTTCTTTGGGGCGGCCCCTGAGATATTGGAACATTGCTATCATGTCACCCCTCACCCTTCTCTTCATTAAACTACACATACCCAATTCCAGCGACCGTTCCCTATGTTTTAGCCTCCAGTCCCCCAATCATCTTTGTTGCTCTTCTCTGTACCCTTTCTAGAGTCTCAACATCTTTTTTACACCGTGGTGACCAAAACTGGATGCAGTATTTCAGGTGTGGCCTTACCAAGGCACTGTAAACCTGGGGTGCTAGTCCCAGCTGGTCCTCAGCAGCCCCCGGGATGCTCACCAGTGTGGCCGTTGTTCTTCAGGGGAAGCTCCTTTTCGGGAGGCACATTGTAGCCAGACAGTATCAAAGGCTCCAGCTTGGCGCTGAAGCTGACAGCTGCTGTGTTGATGTTGATGGGAGACTGCATGTGACCCTCACAGTTGGGAAACATGGACGCCCACTCTGGCATGTCTGAAAGAGACAGATCCGCTTCAGGGGCCTCGCAGCCGTTTACCTGCCTCAGAGGGCGGGGAACGTTGGGTGGGGGTTAGGAAGGGGGAGAAAGCTTGACAAGGAGGAAAAGTGGAGATCGGCCGGCTGCTCTCCTTCTGCTGCTCTTCCAGAACGTGCAGGATAGAGCGAAAAGGACACTTTTCGCGGGCACTTCCAGGCCGTTTTTTTCTGGGACGGCGACATCGCAGGCGTCTCCCTAGCTCTGGCTTTAAAACACCGACCAGCTACCTCTCAACTGCTGCCTGAACTGGCTGAAACTGGGAAGCGGCTGGTTCTGCCAGGCTACGGTGCCAGCGAAGCAGCCGGATCTTGGGGTCGATCTGGGCAGTGACTAGGAAGCTCGCCTCCGGTCAGTAAGTGCAGGTGGGCTGACAACTCTGCACTGGGAGGGAAGGAGGACGGGAAGGGCCCGCGGAATGCAGTCAGATGCCCTTGGGGGGTGGGTGGGGGCTGAGTGCAAGAACAGCTCTTATCGCCTCTGCTGCAGGGACAATGCGGGCAGGTGGGTATGAATAATGACCCACAATGACTAAGGAATGGCTGCGGGGGTGGGGGCAGGGGCGAGGCAGGTGAGGGAGAGCAAGGGGCCTTCCCTGCTGCTAAAACCTGAGGCCCAGATATGCCGAGGCAGGCTTTGGGCTCAGAAGCCGGAGAAGACCAGCAGAGAGGTGTGACCGGATCTGGCTGATCATTAACCAGCGTTCACCTGGCCGGTGGGGGGGGGGGCAGGGGAGGGAGACCAGGCCTATTACCTTTGTAGCTCCAGTGATGGTCTTTGTGCCCTGGAAGACCTGGGGAATAAATAAGAGAACCGGACTGGAGTTAAGTTTAAGTTTAAGTTTATTATATTTGTATACCGCCCTTCTCCCGAAGGACTCAGGGCGGTGAACAGGGCATATATAAAAATACAAAATACAAAAATTAAAAAGAGAATTAAATACGAGCCCGCACTAAAAACAGTAGAAAAATGTAAAAAATCCCCAATAAAAAAAACCCCAACGCATCCCCCATCAGGCCAGGCCGGCTTGTTCAAATAGGTAGGTCTTCAAGTCGCGTCGGAAGGAGCGAAGGTCGGGCGCCATCCGGAGCTCAACCGGTAACTGGTTCCATAGCTCCGGGGCGCCCACAGAGAAGGCCCTCCCCCTGGGGGCCACCAGCCGACATTCTCTGACCGGAGGCACCCTGAGGAGACCCTCTCTGTGGGAACGCACAGGGCGGAGGGAAGTTGACGCCGGCAGCAGGTGATCCCCGAGGTACTCCGGACCCCTGCCATGTAGGGCTTTAAAAACCATTACCAAAACCTTGAACCTCACCCGGAAGAGGGTGTTGTTGCTCAGCCATCCTTTCCTCTCTCCCGAGAAAAGCAAAACGAGGAGGTTCTCCTTGCCCCCCCAACTCGGTTTTAATTCTGACATGGTGGATTGAGGTTAAGAAGACCTTGAGTGATAGCCTGGGCCAGAGGTTAGATGTTGAGCACCTGCCTCCCTCCTTTACGGGAGCTCCTCCACAGGTTTCCCCAATGACCCTAGAGGCGTCCAGAGGTTGGATCGCAGCCACCTGCGGGAAATGCCAGTCTAAACCAGCGGATCTTTGCCTTTCAAAAGACCCGGGACCGTTCCCAACTGGGTTCTGGCTGGCAGAGGCAAAGTTTTCATCGTGCCGCCACCCAGCCAAGCTGCTTTCTGCAAGATGGGAGTCGGAGTGGGGGGCAGGGGTGAGTGATCCAGGCATGAAATCCTGTGCAGTATTTAATGAGGGAATTGCAACGTCTCCACCTCGTGCGTAATAAAGCTGGCAAGCCATTGCCGTAAGAAGTAGAGATGGACACAAGTTTTGATGATTTTAATTTAGTTTAATTTAATGGGGGGGAGGGGGGAGGAAATTCACGGGCAAGCGTCACCTCCGGGGGGGGGACAATCTCCCTCCAACCCCAGGGGCCAGACAGCAGGTGGCAGGAGGGGGTTGCGTCCCCAGACTTCTGCTTGCAAAGTGCCCCTGCGAGAGAGCCAGACTTGGAAGGATCTTGACCCGATCCTGCAGGCTAATCTTATGTAAAGAAAGAAGTAAAATACCAAGCATGGATAAAGGACTCCCCACCCCACCCCACCCTTTTTTTTTGTTGCACCCATGACTGTCCTTTTCCCTCCAAGAAGGCAGGGATGGGATATCCTGTCAGCTATGGGGCTTAGAAGACTTCCAGACAGAATTTCCAATAGAACCACAGCCTTTCTGCCGATCCCACCTTAAAGCTTTTGGTTTTACTGGCAAAAATAGCCTTGGTGAGATACTATGTAGAGGTGCCATCCGTGGTTCCCCTAAAAAAGGCCATGAATCAGGCAGAGCAATTGTACACTGCAGACTTAGATGGAAGCCTAGGCTGATCTGTGAGCAGTTGCACCCCGCACCCCCCTGCCCACCAACATCTCCTGGCTACCCCTGGAATAGGTTAAGGAGGCAATAGGGCAGCCCAAGAGATTACACACACACACACACACACACACACACACACACACACACACACACGGGAAGTCTGGGAGGCACCCCGGAGTTCATTTACTTAAAGCATTTGCAAATCTTAAACCTTAACTTAAACTTACAAGTGGGAATAAAATACTGCAAACAATCAAAGAGAAGAAAACCTGGCACCACCCCCATCCTTCCCTGACAGAGCCCATCAATTTTCCCCTTGCCCCGTCCCAATGCTTGGGGAAGAAGCCTGGTCTTCTCAGGTGCGCTTTTAAAACCCGAAAGGGTGGGAGTCCGTCAGAGGGCCTTCCACAGGGTGGGGGCTGCAAAGGAAGGAGATTGGTTGGGGGAAGGGAAGGCCCACTAAGGAAGAGTGCCAGCTTCTCCCACCTGAGCTCAGAAATCAGAGCTGCCTTGCTGAGCTGTTTTGTGCGACCTTCAGGGCTCTCCAGCTTTGGTAACTTTAAGACGTGTGGACTTCAACTCCCAGAATTTCTCAGCCAGCTTGGCTGACTGAGGAATTCTGGGAGTTGAAGTCTACAAGTCTTAAAGTTGCCAAGGTTAAATCTACACCAGGTAACTCCGGATAGAGACAGTCCTCTCCTGGCAGCCGTGCTGTCTAGGCCTGGGACGGAAGCGGTGTGTGTGGTGTGGTGGGCGGGCGGTGGGGGAGCAATTTCTTGCAAGGTTCTCCCTGTGCTCAGGTGGGGGGAGAGGCAGCAGATAGTTGCAGCCACCCCTTCCTCCTTTAGCCTTTGTGACTGACTCAGAGCCCCCAGATGGTCATCTTCGCCTCTTCCACCTGGGGAACGGGGGGGGGGGGAATACATGTTGATACGAGGTGGCCAAAGTTTGGAGGGGCTCCCCTGCAGGACCCACCCCATCCCGGGATTTTTCTTCCTTCCCTCAATGCCCCTCCCAGCAGTTTGCTCTTCACAGAGCTCCGCTGGAACTCCGTGGCCTGTTTTGTGACTGAACTGTACAAGAAGGTGGGGGAAGGGATCTACTACGGCAGGGCTTTTCAACTTTTCCACCCATTGTACCACTTTTAGGATATGGCAACATCCGAGTACCACCAGTCGCCTAGCAAGGTGTCAAAAATGTGACCCCCCCAAAAAGGGAAAAAAGTGATGAAGTACAGGTAGTCCTCGACTTACAACAGTTCGCTTAGTGACTGTTCGAAGTTACAATGGCACTGAAAAAAGTGCCCCCCCAGCCACAGCGGAGCAAGACACCTGCCTGCCCGCCCGGGGGCGCTCTTCCTCCTGTCCGAGGTTTTCATTGTTGTAAGCATTTCTGTTGAGGATTGGCAGCGGGGGTGGGGGCGTGTTTGGTTTTTATTCCCCCCCCCATCTGCTGGGTGGTTGCAGCAGGTTTTGGTCACTTCACACGACCCTGGGACACTGACCGTCATAAATATGAATCAGTTGCCAAGCAACTGAATGTAAGTCACAAGACCCTGGAGATGCTGCAACATTCCAGCGGATGGGTGCTTCTTCTGGGCTCAGAAGCACCAGGATCAGCGCCGAGCTCCAGCTGGAGCCTGGTGCTGATCCTGGCGCTTCCGCTGAGCCCTGACAGCGCTGCAGCTCCAGCCATGTTTCTCTCAGGCTTGTGCGGTGCTGCCACTAGTTCAGCTCATTCCCCTCCCCCGCTACCACTTTTATAGGATGGCCGCGTACCACCTGCCAGGTGGCAATGTACCACAGGTGGTACCCGTACCACTGATTGGAAAGCCCTGCTTTAAAAGAGGGCCCTTCATCTGAAAAGCTTCTGCCATTGCCTTCCTAGGAATGTTTGGGGAAAAAAGCCTCCCAGTTTTTTTTTTGGGGGGGGGGTTACCCTGGCTGCACACAGCAACTTAAATTCAGTCAAGTGCCTTCCGTTTCCATAGATGCCAATCCAAGAGTGGCTCCATCGTCCTACTGAACAGAATAAAAATTAAATCGGAAGGAAAGCCTGTGCTAAACATTTTCACGAGGGCTGGCTGGCTGTACGGCTGTGAACTCTTTGGCATCAGCCTCACAAATGATCCAGGACGGGGAGAACATTTTACTCTGCAATTAAGTCTTTAGGCTGCAATCCTACACCTGTTTACTTGGAGCTCAATAATACCCCTTTCAAAACTCCTGCACTAACGATATTGCCCAATAGGAACATCTGCAACCCCAAACGTAACTCAGAGAAGCTCCATAATACAACAAGAGTTACTATTGAGCAACCATATATGCAACTGTCCTACGACGTGATTCCCGACTTAGTACTCTAAATTGAATAGCTACCCTCAGCCAAGGACCGAAGGCAGATACCCAGCGGTAAAAACTAACTGGAGGAGATTGCTAGATTAAGGACCCTCATTTGGGTTACCCAGCAGAGAAAGGGATAGATATTACCTGGACCTGGAAATGGAGAGGGCAGCTCCCAAATTTACGAAAAAGTTCCTAATAGGAAAAAAAAGTTCCCAGCTGCACAAACCAAATGGCCACCTTGCATTCTGGCGCTCAGAGGCTGCACTCCTCAGAGTTACAAGCCAAACAGAAAAGCTTACTGTTTCGAAGAACACACACACAAACACACACAGAGAGAAAGCAGGTCGTTGGCCTTGGGCAGCTGAACATCCTGACAGCTCCAGAGGGGAACCAAAGACCACGCTCCTGGGCACACTTTGCTCCAAGCAAAAGACAGGCGACCAACGGTCACTAAAGATATTTTAGCTGGGTTGCCCCATGGAGTCCATTAGCACTGCAGTGTATGCCTCCCAGCATACACAAAGGACAGCACAGCAGGAGGCTGATGGTGCAGATCAGCAGAGGGGCTGGACAGCTCCGGGCGATGACTGCTCACTCAGGATAAGCCTAATGACTTAAGCTGTTGACAGCCCCAGGCATGGTCAGCCTGGTGGGAAGCCAGGATCTACACCCATTGTCACCTGCACTGGCAGGAAGCCCAGGTTTGAACTGATTGGATGCCATCCACCTGGGCAGGTACAAATAGACGCCAGGCTTCCCTGTTTCCCCAGTTCGTTCTGTTCAGAATAAACTCATCGTTACCCCAGCTCTGTGTCCGTCTCTATGTGAAGCACGCGACTTTACGAGCACCCCCCCCCCCAACCTCTCCCCCTACCCCGAGGGACCCTTCTGTTCCAAGAGCCTTTGGCGTCTTCACGGCTATTGCTCAGTTAGCCTCGGTGAGCGCGGCCGGCCGGCTTAAAACTTCGACTGCGGAGCAGACTTTGCTCCAGAACCGCCGGGAAAGGGAGTCTCAGACGGCGGGCAGCCAAAGGGCATTCTGGTGCCCAAGAAGTCGGCTTTGCCCGACTCCCGACTGCCATTGGTACTGCCCCACGACCACTCTCATTTCCAGCCGGTGCGACCACACGGGATATCCGAGGAGCTTTCAAGGGCTCCTTCGGACGGAGGGCGGGCATCGATCTCCCCCTATCGCCTCCCCACTGAGCGGACTGACGGAGGGGTGCTGCGGGAAGGACGTTGCCCACTTAGACCGTCCAAGTCGGAGCAGCCCTGCCGGCAGCCGCCGTTGAAGCAGCAGGTGGAGCTGACGGTCCGAAACGAAGCCCCGACCCGGGGTGGAGGGGGAATTCTGCCGCCGCCCCCGCCTCTCACCCACCTGCCGCCTCCTCCTCCTCCTCCTCCTCCTCGTCGCCCGCTGCGCAAGGTCGCCGGGCGGCCCACAGCAGCAGCAGCAGAAGCTGCAGCGAGGAGAACCGGAGCCTCGGCCTCTGCGAGTTGCGCATCTCGGTTTGCGCTGGAGGTCGTGTCTGCAGCCAGCCAGGCCGGGAGTCCGTCGCCGTGGAGCGTCTCCCGGAGATGGAAAGGACTTGCCGCCTTTTATAGCGGGGCAATCGTGCCGCGCCGCCCCGTCTTGGTCCGCGGAGGGAAGTGCTAGAGCTCCGCGGGAAGAAGATGCCCCCTCTCGGCTGCTCACCCTCCCTTGTGGGTGCAGGGGACCTTCCAGCCACCCTTGGCTGAGTATCCGTGGCCACAGGGATCCTCCCCCCGCCCCGCCCGCAGGGCTCAGTCCGTCCTCACACCGGCAGGCTGGTCACGCCCCCCCCCGCCCTCCGCCCCACTTTCCCTTTTCCTGCACGACGCGTCCTCGTGGACTTTGAGCAGGAAAGGCCGCTGCCCTCCTCCGGAGGCTGATTTGGAGCGGGCAGAAGAAAAGTCACTCGATCCGATCTGGGAGACCAGAAGGCGAGAAGGATGCGCTCCAGGTCAGCTGCCTTAACCCCAAACGAGACGGGACTTCTTGAGTGGTCAGCCTAGGCTCGGGGCAGGCGACCCCCGCCAGCCACCCGCGCCCGGAGGCTTTTTCTTCCTCCGTCCCGCCATTCTCTCTAGGCGGAACCGGCCTTCTGCAATGCCTGCAGCGGCATTGCTGGAGAGCTGAGAGGTGCTCGAAGTTGAACCAAGACCGTCCAGTCTCTTAGGAAGATGCGGGCGCTGGAAGCTGCTTCTGGGGCGGAGGGCCCTGAGGGGAACCGGCTCCCGCCCTCCCTCCGGCCCTCCCGAGCGCTCTCCGCCACCCACCGACCCTGGAAGAAGGGCAAGGCGAGAAGGATCCCGTGCGGCCCTTTGAAATTATTAGTATGGGGGGCTACTGGTAATGGTGTTCAAGGCCCTACATGGCATGGGTCCGGAGTACCTCAGGGATCACCTGCTGCCAGCATCAACTTCCCTCCACCCTGTGCGTTCCCACAGAGAGGGCCTCCTCAGGGTGCCACCGGTCAGAGAATGTCACCTGGTGGCCCCCATGGGGAGGTCCTTCTCTGTGGGCACCCCGGATTTATGGAATCGGTTGCCGGTCGAGCTCCGGATGGCGCCCGGCCTTCGCTCCTTCCGACGCGCGATCTGAAGACGCACTTATTCGAACAAGCCGGCCTGGCCTGATGGGGGGATGGCTTTGGGATTTTATTGTTGTTTTTTAATATATGTACTTACTGTTTTAGTTTGGGCATTGTATTTAATTCTTTTTTAACTTTTGTATTTTTGTATTTTTATATATTTGCCCTGTTCAGCGCCCTGAGTCCTTCGGGAGAAGGGCGGTATATAAATAAAATAATAATAATAATAATAATAATAATAATAATAATAATAATAATAATAATAATAATAATAATAATAATAATAATAATAATAAAAAAAATCCGGCAAAGAATTTCCTTTTGCTGCGGCGGGACGCCTGCTACTTTTTGGGATTCGAGGAGCTAACGGCAGGACGGACCAGGGACCTTCAACCGGACGGTCCTCAGATCGACCCTGATCCCTGTTGCTTGGACCTTAGTAGGAACACTCGCGCTCACAAACGAGGTTGGGCCAAAATCTCCCGGAAGAGAGCAATTCCCAGAGCCTTCTTCCCGCGCCACGGGGCACCCCAGGCAGCTCACGTTCCGTTTCTTTAAGACTCCACGCCAACATCCTGGGCGAGCCTCTTCGTAAACGGCAGCGCTGCTCTTGAGGCTGGACTGGATCCCAGATGATGCGGTAGCCGCCCTTGCGCCCGCCCTTCACCGGGTGCTCCACTGGGTCTCTACGACCGGGGCGCAACGGTTTCGTTGCAGCTTATAATTTTATCATTTTAACTGCCACCCCCACGCCTGCAGAAGAGGAAAGAGCAGCTCTCCGGGCTGTCCTGTACGATGCAGCCGATTCAACATAATTTATAAAATCTAGTCCCGTTTACGGTGGGGGGGGGAATTTAAATCCGACGGCCGCGACATATAATAATAATAATAATAATAATAATAATAATAATAATAATAATAATAATAATAATAATAATAATAATAATAATAATAATAAAGTTGGAAGGGACCTTGGAGGTCATCTAGTCTAAGCCCCTGCTCAGGCAGGACACCTTATACCATTTCAGGCAAATGGCTGTCCAGTCTCTTCTTAAAAACCTCCAGTGTTGGAGCATTTACCACCTCTGGAGGCAGGTTGTTCCACTGGTTAATTGTTCTAACTGTCAGGAAGTTTCTCCTTAGTTCTAGGTAATTTAACCCTTTTGACCCCCAGGAACTTATCCGGCAGCTCGAAAGCCTCCAGGCTGGCTGCCGCCACGCCCTGCAGCAGTAACGAGTCGCCCCAAACACCGGGATGGAGGGTATATAAATAACGGATTACTGAAAAAAAAAAGAAATAAAAGATTAATCGTGCATTTGTCCGAAGAACCGAATCACTCCTGGGTTAACCTCGGGCTTGGGCGAGGCTGTAGAAAAGCAGGGCGCCGCCGCGCCTTTTGCGCGCTCTCCTAAGTAACAGGACCAGTTAGTGGACTCCGCCTCACCCACCGCCGCACCTCCGAGCGGGCAATTTTTCCCCGCGGAAAGGCGTGGCTTTAGTCCAGGGGTCTTCAAACTTGGCCCTTTTATGACTTGTGGACTTCAACTCCCAGAATTCCTCAGCCAGGTGTGCCTGGCTGAGGAATTCTGGAAGTTGAAGTCCACAAGTCATAAAAGGGCCAAGTTTGAAGACCCCTGCTTTAGTCCTTTGATCGTCGGGGACCGGCGTTTCGCCCCTTGCCCCACTCGTGTTGTGGGGAGGGGGGAAAGTCGGGTCGGAAGGAGCCTAAAGGCGCCGCGAGACGAGGGGCTTTCTCCGTGCGCGCAGCTGTCCGGCCGGCAGTTCCCCGACCGAGAGGGGCTGCCGCTCGGTTCTTGCAAGGCCGGTCCGGGCGCTTCGACCGCCCTAGGCTCGGTACCGGCCGGTCTGTTCGGAATGGCCGTGTCGCGCCCGTGGGGGGGAGGGAGAGAGCCTGGAAGGACTTCTTCACCCGGCCGGTTCCTCTAAGCCGGCCCGGCGCCCTCTCTCCTGGGCTGGTCGCGGAGGTGTGCGTCGGGGAGGGCGAGGGCCACGCTCCGACCCTGGGGTGAGTCTTTTTCTTTACCGGGGAACGCAGACCGGACGGGGCGCAAATTGGTCCGTCCCTTCGAGCAGAGGCTCAGCGTCCCACAGACCAGACAGTGGGAAGTCTGCAACCGAGGGGGGGGGGGCATGGAGGGCCGAGAGACTCTGTGGGTCCGCCGAGAAAGCCACCCCCCACCCCTTCGGCGGTTGGGAAGAATTTCTCCCCAAGAGGCCTTGCTCGCTGCAGCCTCCAAGGGCCGCCCCAAGCAGCGACGCTTCCCTCTCGCCGAGCTCAGGACGCTCCCCCGCCGTGGTATCCCCGATTCGTGGCTCCAAATCAGCGATTGTGATGAAAGAGAGCAAGATTGCGCCGTTTCTTTCTTTCTTCCCGTTGCCATCCGCTCTTCAAGTCTCTCCCCTCTGCCCCCAGCGAAAGAGAAGCCTGCTGGCTTGGCAGTGGGAGCTGTAAGGAAAGCTTGCAGTTCAGAAGCGGGCTACCAAGAGGGCTATGGGGTCTGGCAGGGGCGGTTTGAGAATCTGGCTCTGTCTGGGATGCAAAGAGAAGACATTTTTTTTAAAAAAATCCCATTTATATCCTGCCCTTCTCCGAAGACTCAGGGCAGCTTACAATCTAAAGCACAAAATCAATGTGCTTAGCAATAGCCTTCATTCTATGTATATGCCTGCTTATTAGGGCTTTCGCCCCCCCCCAAGCGGCATTATTACAAAGTCCGCTTATTGACCCCAACAATCTGGGTCCTCATTTTACCTACCTCGGAAGGATGGAAGGCTGAGTCAACCTTGAGCCTGGTGGGACTCGAACCTGCACTAATTGCAGGCAGCTGGTGTTACTTAAGGAGGCATTAGCCCACTACTCCACCAAGGCTTTTCCTCTTTAATGTTTTCAGTTTTGGCATTCCTGTCTCCAATTACAACAGCATCATAAAACTTCTTCTTCTTCTGCATCAGGGATTAGACTAGAGCAGGGGTAGCAGGCAACCTCGGCTCTTTTATGACTCATGGACTTCAACTCCCAGAATTCCTGAGTCAGCTGGGAGTTGAAGTACATGAGTCATAAAAGAGCCGAGGTTGCCTACCCCTGGATTAGAGCATAACCTTGGATAATCAGCAGGTTAAAAGGGTTGTCCAAAAAGCCTGATTGATATTATTTGGCCATTGATTGCACTATCCCCCAGTATGGTTCTCGCTATGCTCTTTCAGAGGGACGCGGTGGCTCAGTGGGTTAGGACGCTGAACTGGTCGGCAGTTTGGTGGGTCGAATCCCGAGTGCCACGTAACAGAGTGAGCGCCTAGTCCCAGCTTCTGCCAACCTAGCAGTTCGAAAGCACGTAAAAATGCAAGTAGAAAAATAGGGACCACTACGGTGGGAAGGTAACAGCGTTCCGTGCGCCTTTGGCGTCTAGTCATGCCGGCCACATAACCACGGAGACGTCCTCGGACAAGCGCTGGCTCTTTGGCTTTGAAACGGAGATGAGCACCGGCCTCTAGAGTCGGAAATGACTAGCACGCATGTGCGGGGGAACCTTTACCTTTATGCTCTTTCTAGCTATAAAAGGGACGCCCTTTCTTCTTTTCACGTCCTGAGTAATAAACAGTGTTCAACTCCTCACTGAAAGTGCCCAGTCCATCTCAATTCATATGTACCCTTACCATATTATATGCTCTTGACATTCGTTGTGATACAATGTGTAGGGAACAAGGGAAAGAGGAAACCATCAGACAAGATAGGCAGAAACCCCCAGTGACAACAGTCAGAGAAAGGACCCGCCCAGACAGATCAAGCGGTCTCTCAAAAGTGGTGGTGGGAAGTTTGTACCTTCAGACTCGCAAGAGTAATTATTGTTTCTTTTCAATAAAGTAGAATTAGCACATCTAGTCGTGTTTCCTGTCTGGTTTACAAAAGAGAAGCGGTGTGTGGGGCGGGAGCTCTCATACACTCCTGTTGTTCTTTGCTCATTCCCCCCCCCCCCAGCCTTCTCCAGTGAGGGAGCACAATGGGATTTGTCAGGCTCTGGAACAAACCAAATAATCCTTAAAAATGAAGCAACTCCCGAGAGTCAGCATGGATTTGCCAGACCTTATTACCTTAGGTAAAGGTAAAGGTTCCCCTGCACATGCGTGCTGGTCGTTTCCGACTCTAGGGGCCGGTGCTCATCTCCGTTTCAAAGCCGAAGAGCCAGCGCTTGTCTGAGGACGTCTCCGTGGTTATGTGGCCAGCATGACTAGACGCCAAAGGCGCACGGAACGCTGTTACCTTCCCACCGTAGTGGTCCCTATTTTTCTACTTGCATTTTTTACGTGCTTTTGAACTGCTAGGTTGGCAGAAGCTGGGACGAGTAACAGGCGCTCTCACTCTGTTACGCGACACTCGGGATTTGACCCGCCAAACTGCCGACCTTCTGATCAACAAGCTCAGCGTCCTAACCCACTGAGCCACCGCGTCCCTTTTTTATTACCTTATTGATTACCTAATCAATTTCCTTAGTAGATAGTGGGGATTCTGTAGACATCTTGTTTTCAACAAAACCTTTGACAAATCAGCCTATGGTATTCTGATTCACAAGCTCTTTCTTTGCTTCATAAAGCTGCCAATTCCATAAGAACTTGGGTAGCACGTACCACCTTGGTGGGTTACATGACATGATAATGAAACCAATACATTCCTGAGTTAAAATTCATACTCAAGAGTGCTCATCAGTGGTTCCTCATCAAACTAGATTGAAGGGGGCACCACAACATTCAGTCCTGGGCTGATTCTCCAAACATCCCAAAGAATTTGTTGTGTTTGCTTCAAAGCAATCTGTGCACATCCATAATTATCACCCAGTTGTTGACCAGAGCTGAGCGTCCCATCTGTTCTAGCTGCACTTACCTGGAAATCCTAAGTAAAAAGCAAGTTTCAACAGGCTGTGAGTGACCATAAGCCAAACCTGGGAGCACCTGTAATGCGCCTTCCTCTGGCACTGTCAAAACACTTCTGAAATGTGAACATCCCCTAATCTTTGATTGGATCAACACAGCAGTGCCTTACAAGCCTGCTTTCGCCTCTTAGAGCTGCTTTTTTAATCTGTTGCATAACACCAACTAACTGCGTCTATTTTTGAAAACCTTTTTTTAAAAAATAAAATAAAATAAAATCCACTACCAGCATCATCAGAAAGCAGCCACTAAGACAAGCAGGTGGAGTGGTCTTCCAAATTCAGATAAAGCAGGGATTAGAGATTAACTGGAAACCAGGAAGAGAAAGTCCAGGAGACTTTAAAAAGAACAGCAAGTGGGGAAAGAAGCTGGATCCTACGGTAATTGTCTGTTACATTTATATCCCACCTTTTCTTCAGGAGCACAAGGTGGCATCCACAGTTCTCTTTCCTCCCATTCCTCCACACCACCGAAAGCCTGTGACGAAGGCACTTCCCCACTCACTTCCTTCATTTCCATGAGATCTGGGCAGAACTGAGAGGCTTATTCAGATTACAATCCTGCCCCAGACTCAGTCCTCTTTTATCTGCCTTGGGAGCAGTTCTGCCTCCTGTCCATCAAGGCTGTTCTCTCTGCCCTCTGCAAAAGTGATTTCTTTTTGAAAAAATTTAAAAAAGCAGAAAGACTAAAAAAAATGGCGCACATATACAAATGTTACCAACAGAAGGGAATATCCATGGCTCAGGATTGAATGGTAGGGTCCTTGGTGCTCTCTAAGCTTGGCTATTTTCTTGAGACGTTTCATGACCCAACTAGGTAACATCATCAGTGCTAGAAAGGAGGGGTGTGTGTGTGTGTCCTCTCTGTTGATGACAAAAGTTACTAATTTACCCTTGATTCTGTTCTACAAAACCTGGAATATTCATTGCTGCTGAATCTGATTCTCTCCCCAGCTGTGCCCAATTGCAGGAGGTGGTCTTCTCTGTTGCAATGCAGAAGCCCACTGGGGAAGGGGCTTCCTCCACCATTCTCAGGGTCTTTGCTTGATACCAGCCAGCATTAAATCCAATGAGCAAGTGAGTTCAGGACAGTGAAGAAGAACCCAACAGGGCAAGGGGTGCACTTCCAGTGGGAAGGTGACAGTGGGAAGGCATGCTGGACCTTCTCCCCAACTTGGGTCTGGCTGGAGGGGAGTTGGGGTTCCACTGGCAATGTAGAGCATCCCTCCATCTCTTAGCAGGGAGGGTGCCAGGTCTTCTCCTCCCCACCAGGAGCATCCTGGCTTTCCCACTGCCTTCCTCATGTGGAACCCGGTGGGTCAGCGCCCTAGGACTATGTATATATACAGGTAGTCCTCAACTTACAACTGTTTAGCGACTGTTCAAAGTTATGGCAGGGCTGGAAAAAGTGGCTTGGGACTGGCCCTCATGCTTATGACCATAACAGCATCCCCAGGGTCATGCGATCAAGATTCAAGTGCTTGGCAGCCAGCATGGACTTACAACGGTTGCAGCGCCCTGGGCCATGTGATCGCCATTTGCACCCTTCCCGGCCAGTTTCCGATAAGCGAAGAGAATGGGGGAGCCCAACTTGCTTAACGGCTGTGATTCTCTTAACAAACTTGGCCAAAAGGTCATCAAATTGGGGGCAACTGGTTTAACAACCTCGTTAACAATGGAAATTTTGGTCAAATTTTGGTAAGTGGAGGACTGACTGTCATTTAGTCCTTACCGAGTTCTACCGAGTTCTCCGGCGATTGCACAAACTCTTTATTCGTACTTAAGGGCAATGACAGCAAACTCTTGGGTGGGCCACCACAATGGGCCCCTCCATCAAGCACAGCTCAGCCCCTCCTCTGGAATTCCACCCCCTCACCCAGTTACCCCATTCCAGACAAGGAGCTCCTTCCAGACATCCCACGGTCTCTGAGAAACTGTCCTTTGAATGTCCCAAAGGCGCTTTTTCAGGAGGCAACTGGACTTCCTTGTTTTTCTTTGAAGAAGTCTCGCTTCTCATCCCAGAAGCTTCTTCAGCTCTGACTGGATGGAGGGGAATGGAAGGATTTATACTCCTTGCAGAGAGCTGGTCATTTGCATTCTTTTTGAGTGTCATTGAGGCCACCTGGTCCCTCCCACTCTGTCGAGTGAGGGCTGTTCAATTTTGACCTAGATCAGAGGTTCTCAACCTTTTGGGCACCAGGGACCGGTTGCATGGAGAGAGATTTTTCCACAGACCGGAGGGGTTGTGGTTTTGTGTGCTGCCTGTATCCCGTAGATGGGACTGTTTGTTTGTTTGTTCGTGCGGCTTGGTTGCTGGCATGCCGCGGCGTGGTACTGGTCCACGGACGGGGGGGGGAGTGGGTTGGAGACCCCTGCCTTAGATGGCCTCTTGGACCCCTCTTTCAAACCAGCGGTCCAAAATGTGGCCTTTGCCTTTTAAATGCAGATGGACTGCTGAATCGTGCCTTGAATAAATAAATAAATAAATAAATAAATAAATAAATAAATAAATAAATAAATAAATAAATAAATAAATAAAAATATATAAAATAAAATAATAAAATAAAATAAAATAAATAAATAAAATAATTTTATTTGTATACCGCCCTTCTCCCGAAGGACTCAGGTCGGTGAACAGGGCAAAACATATAAAAATACAAACTACACAAATTAAAAAGGAATTAAACAAGATGCCCGAGTTAACAATAGATTAAAATACATTTAATGGGGTTTGGTCTCGGGTTGCGCCCTGCCTTTGTGAACTGAGAATGGACACTTGCTCTCACTTCTCTGGCTAAGCTTGCCACTCTCCAAGGCCGGTTGGAACAAGGACGTGCAAAAAACGGCCAACTCAAAATAAAGCAAACGGAGACGCGGTTCCTGAGCCTTAATAAAAGTGCAAACGCTCCAATGAAAGATCCCGGTACTAGGTTACAAAACTGCTCCGACCGTTCCCCCAGCCCAGGAGTAGGCAACCTCGGCTCTTTTATGACTCGTGGACTTCAACTCCCAGAATTCCTGAGCCAGCACACACACACACACACACACACACACACACACACACACACACACTTCTCTGTGGCAGCCCCTCAAATACTGGAAGACTGCTGTCATGTCACCCCTATTGCTTTTCTAGGGTGACCGAACACACACACACACACACACACACACACACACACACACACACACACACACCCCTCTGTGGCAGCCCCTCAAATACTGGAAGACTGCTGTCATGTCACCCCTATTTCTTTTCTAGGGTGACCGAACACACACACACACACACACACACACACACACACACACACACACACACCCCTCTGTGGCAGCCCCTCAAATACTGGAAGACTGCTGTCATGTCACCCCTATTGCTTTTCTAGGGTGACCGAACACACACACACACACACACACACACCTCTGTGGCAGCCCCTCAAATACTGGAAGACTGCTGTCATGTCACCCCTATTTCTTTTCTTTAGACTAGCCCAGCGGTAGGCAACCTCGGCTCTTTTATGACTCATGGACTTCAACTCCCAGAATTCCTGAGCCAGCATAGCTGGCTCAGGAATTCTGGGAGTTGAAGTCCATGAGTCATAAAAGAGCCGAGGTTGCCTACCCCTGCCCCAGCCTCTTCCTCTCCTCCCTCCCTCGTGGCTCCGGAAGGGGCGGCGCTGGGCGGCCGTTTGAACGCGGGCGGGAGCCTCGGCTTAAGGAGACCCGGCTACCTTGCCCGAGAAGGGCGGCGGCGGCGGCGCAAACGCGGCTTCTCTCTCCCTCCGCTGGGCTTCCGACGGACCCTCCTTCCCGGAGATGAGCGCCGCCGTTCCGGGCTCTCCCGGGCGCAGCCGCGGCTCCTCGCCGGAGTTCAAGCGCCGCGGCCGAGCGGAGGAGCTGCTCCGGACCGAAGGGCGATACTTGGAGCAGCTGGAAGGAGTGGCGACGGTGAGGAGTCGGGGGTGGCGAGGCTCCGGCGCCTCTTGCGCGTTCCTGGCTGCCCGTGGGTGCGGCGGGCGGGCGGGTGGGCTCCGTTCGCGGGGCAAGCGGGAAGCGGGGTGGGACGTGGCAGGTGGCCTCGACCCTTCCCGGAAGGAAAAAAGCCGAAGGAGCGGCCCCGGGTTTAGGGGCTTCTCTCCTTTGGAGCAGCCCGGGGATGGAGAGCGCGCTCTTCACGAAAAGGAAAAAAAAAAGGGATGAGTAAGATCTCACCGTCCCAAAGGGGCGAGTGGTTGAACATCATTAATTGATACTTATTTTGAATCTTTGCTAATACTGGAAGCTACTCAAACTCTGGGAATGGAGTAACCTAAGCTGCATCAATGCATTTTTCCCCCTAATGATGATGATGATGATGATAACTTTATTGTCACTTTGAATGTACACCAATCGGCATACATCAAAATGAAATTTCGTTGCATACAGCTCTCAAAGGGTCACCACCTCCGATATATACTCCTTGTTCGGGGGCCCGCTCAAATTTCACATTGTCCATTTTAGTCTCTAGGGCAGGGGTAGGCAACCTCGGCTCTTTTATGACTCATGGACTTCAACTCCCAGAATTCCTGAGTCAGCATAGCTGACTCAGGAATTCTGGGAGTTGAAGTCCATAAGTCATAAAAGAGCCGAGGTTGCCTACCCCTGCTCTAGGGAGTGAAGGATGGCAAACAGGACAGATGGAAATGGGGCTCCAATGCATGCCTACTTCCCCTTGTGTAAGGCAAGTGAAAACAGCAGTTGGTTGAAATGTTTAAAACGAAACAAAGCAACGGGAAGAAACTGTAATAGCAGCCCTCTCTTACCCACCCCCTTCACACACACACACACACACACACACACACACACACACACACACACACACAGTGAAAGATTTAAAAATGTTCCTGGCAGGAAGAGCAGGCCAGCCCCCCCCCCCCTTCTTCAAAGAGGACAGTGGAGGAGGACTGCGGATTGGTGGGAACAGAGCAATCCAGAAGATGACCCAAATGTTGGTGACTTGAACAATGTTCATTGGACTTGCTTTGGTTAGGAAACCTTGTATGGGGGGGGGGGGGAGAGAAGAGACTGGAGATAAGAAAGAGAAAAGGGAGGCTTATGTTCATTCTGCCTCTCTTTTTTTTCCAAGCCATGTTTGCCTCCACTACTTCACAGGTTGTTTTTTTACTTTAAAATTCTCAACTCATTGTTTTTCTGGATCATTTCAATTCAGCTAGCCACATTCTCTGTTCTCCTTTTTGAAACTCTTTTTGTACACACTTTTTTTTGGTTCCCCCAACATTTAGCCACACTTATCTTGTTGTTTGCATGTACGTGTTGTTTTTATGTTTGCATGCACTCTCTGATTATATTACCTTGGTGTTTCTATGTTCACTGAGAGCTTATGCACTGGAGACAAATGCCTCGTGTGTCCAATCACATTTGGCCAATAGAGGCTTCTATTCTATTCTATTCTATTCTATTCTATTCTATTCTATTCTATTCTATTCTATTCTATTCTATTCTATTCTATTCTATTCTATTCTATTCTATTCCATTCCATCTATTCTATTCTATTCTATTCTATTCTATTCTATTCTATTCTATTCTATTCTATTCTATTCTATTCTATTCTATTCTATTCTATTCTATTCCAATTCCATTTCCATTTCCATTTCCATTTCCATTTCCATTCCATCTATTCTATTCTATTCTATTCTATTCTATTCTATTCTATTCTATTCTATTCTATTCTATTCTATTCTATTCTATTCTATTCTATTCTATTCTATTCTATTCTACTCTATTCTAGTCCACGAGTCATAAAAGAGCCGAGGTTGCCGACCCCTGGTCTAGTGGGTCATAGCATAAACAAAGCCCAGTTTTAGCTCAGACTTGCTCAAGGAATTCTATTTAGGACAGGCGCTCTGAAGCTTACCTTGCAAAAGGCGTATGATTTCTTGCATCAACGATAAGGTAGTTGCACTGAGTAAACTATATTTTGACTAAGAAGCAGTATTAAAGAACCAAATCTGAGATGCCCAACGAGCCAGATTTTCTCCACGCTACCAGGAAGAGTGAAACTAGGAACGTTGTATTCAGCTTCAACTGGACAGCAATGGTTGTATGTCCCTTTTCAGTACTTTGTGGTCACCCTGAAGGCCAAAGGGATCTTGAACCCGGATGTCCATGAGATTCTCTTTGGATCCTGGGAGTCCATCTGCTCCGCCAGCCGGTAAGGTCAGACTTGTGGCATTGTGGGCCTGGAGGTGGGTGGTGGGTGGGGAGAGGACAGCGCACTCTAATTGGCCTTCTTCCTTGGACTTCACCCGTCCCTCTATGAGAGATGGAAATGAGCGTTCACAATGTCTTATGGATTAATCAACTCCTGTACAAAAAGACTCCATTAACAGTATTATCTGGATGTTGCTGTGTGTAGGATATGGCTTGAAAAACTAAAGTTGCATGCAAAAAACTATGATAAAGTGAGCTACAAATGTTGATTACAGTGTTGAATGGAACAATGGGAAAAGGGTGTGGCTGAAAATATTAACATTTACATTATATTCTAATTTTAGGAGAATTTTTATAAATGATGTGCTGTTAGTGTAAGTCACCAGAGACTGTGTCTAAGAATGTATAAAGGCACTTCAAATTTATGTTGGAAATGTGTGAACAACACAAATTTTAGCATTTTGGATACAAATAGATGAACTCGTTCAGTATATTTTAAAGCAGGGGTCTTCAAACGTGGCCCTTTTATGACTTGTGGACTTCAACTCCCAGAATTCCTCAGCCAGCGTGCCTGGCTGAGGAATTCTGGGAGTTGAAGTCCACAAGTCATAAAAGGGCCACGTTTGAAAACCCCTGTTTTAAAGACTAATGTATAATTGAAACCAAAGACTTTGCTTTTGGGAATAATGGATATACAGCTGCAAAAAAAAAGGCATGCAACTTTGTTTTTATATTTGACAATTGCAGCCAGAATATGACATGCTCAAAAGATTCAGCACTCTCTACAATGGAGGAAGGATTGGTGTATGTAACCATATTGTGTTTTGCTACAAAGTAAATCACAAGCTTCTTTTTCCTACTTATGTTTTATTTTTGCCCCTTTGTCTTCTTTCTCTCTTTTTATTCTTTATATTAATTTTTGTATTTATCTTCTTTTATAAACTTAATAAAATGTATATAATAAGAAAAAGCTACAGTTGCAGAACCATAATCAAGGAAGTTGTGTTTTTTTGCATAAAAAGAAATGCATGCAATATTACATGAGAAGCTTAGCACATCTTCATGCAGTGATTGGAGTTAGCCCCATTTCATAGAACCATAGACACAAAGGGCTGGAAGCGACCTCGGAGGTCTTCTAGTCCAGCGTTTCCCAACCTTAGGAACTTGAAGATGCGTGGACTTCAACTCCCAGAATTCCCCAGCCAGCTATGCTGGCTGGGGAATTCTGGGTGTTGAAGTCCACGCATCTTCAAGTTCCTAAGATTGGGAAACGCTGTTCTAGTCCAATCCCCTGCCCAAGGCAGGAGTCCTTATTCCTGGACAGGTAGTTGTCCATTCTTGTCTTGAAGTCTTCCAGCAATAGAGCTTCCACAACTCCAGGAGGCAACCTGTTTCATTGATTGATCACTCCATCGGCAGATTCATCCCTATTTCCAGGTTGAAGCTCCTTCTGATGAGCTCCTACCCATTGCTTCTTGTGCTGCCTTCAGGAGCTATGGAGAACAAATTGATGCCCTCTTCCCCATGGCAGCCTTTTAAATACTGGAAGACTGCTGTCGTATCTCCCCTTCATTAGGCTAAAACATACCTACTTCCCTTAGCCCAGGGGTAGGCAACCTTGGCTCTTTTATGACTCGTGGACTTCAACTCCCAGAATTCCTGAGCCAGCATGGCTCAGCTTGGAAACCTCTCCCTTTCCCCTCAGCGTGGCTGGCTCAGGAATTCTGGAAGTTGAAGTCCACGAGTCATAAAAGAGCCAAGGTTGCCTACCCCTGCCTTAGCCGCTCATCGTATGATTTTGCGTCTAGACCCCTGATCATCTTTCTTGCTCTTATCTGCATTCTTTCTAGGACCTCACCATCCATTTTGTATTAAGCTGATCAGAACTGGGTGCAGTATTCCAGCAGGTGTGGCCTCACTAGTGGGGTACTGTCACTTCCCTTGATCTCTCCATTGATGCAGCTAGAACTGCACTGGCTTTTTTGGCAGCTGCATCACGTGGTTGACTCATACCTCAGCAATGATCCCCCAGGACTCCTAGATCCCTCTCACAGTTACTACTGTCAATCCAAGTAGCTTCTATTCTGTACCTACGCATTTAGATTTTTCTGCCTAAGTGCAGGACCGTATTTTTCTCACCGGTCAACTGCATCTTGTTGGATAGGCTTGGGTCCGGGATATCTGAGGGAACACCTGCTGCCGGCATCAAGCTCCCTTCGTCCTGTGCGCTCCCACAGGGAGGGTCTTCTCAGGGTATCGCCGGTAAAAGATTGCCGGCGGACATTACCCAGGGGGAGGACCTTCTCTGTGGGTGCGCCGGCCCTTTGGAACCAGCTGCCTGTAGAGCTTAGGACTGCCCCTGACCTTCGCTCATTCCGCCGGGACCTGAAGACCTGGCTCTTTGAGCTTTCTGGCCTGGACTGAGAGTATTAACTGGGGTTTTAATTGTATTTTAATTGTAATTGGGGTTTTTAGTTCAAGGTTAATGTAATTATTTTAATTGTTTTTAATGTTTGTAATTTGTTGTATTGTTTTTAAAAAACCTTGTGAACTGCCCTGAGTCCTACGGGAGAAGGGCGGTATATAAGTCTAATAAAATAATAAAAAATAAATAAAAATAGGGCCCAATGCTCAGGTCTGCCAAGGTCTTTTGGAAACTTGACACTTATCATCTAAAGTGTTGGCAATTCTGCACCCTCCCCCCTCCCAGCTTGGTACCACCTGCAAATTTGATGAGTTCCCCTTCTATCCCCTCATCTATTCTAGATCATTTAGGTGCTGCACTGCATACTTCCCTCCATATACATGTAGCCCCATTAAGGAATACATGCTGGGTGTGGTTTGGTTAGCCAACTGCTACTGTTTACCCCACACCATTCTATCTTACCAAGAAGCAGACTGTGGTCCATTTTGTCAAATGCCTTACTGAAGTCGAAGTATACTATAGCCACAGAATTTCCCTGAGCTACTGATCACTATCAAAGTAGGTAATAAGATTTGTCTGGCACGGTCAGTTTTTAACAAACCCGTGCTGGCTTCCCTTAATCACCTTGTTCATTTACTAGATGCTCATGAATCCTCTGCTTGATTATCTTTTCCAGTATTTTCCCAGCTGTTGCTGTCAAGAGGCACATCCTTAAAAAAAAGAATCTCTTCTCTCCAGCCCACCAGAAGTGGGGAGTCCCATTCTGATCAGGGGAAAAGATTTCTAGCGCAGGGTTGAAATGATGGGTCCTTGAAGCTCGGCTCTTTGCTTGGCAGACATTTCATTACCCAAACTAGGTAATTCCATCAGTGCTGGATATGATGTTACCTAGTAACTCCGGCATTGTAGATGTTACTTAGTTTGGATAATGAAATATCTGCAAGAAAACAGCCAAGCTCAGAGAGCTCCAAGTGTCATTCTGTCAGCTGGTAGATTCTGTCCTAAAAAGGTGTAAGTGGCTTTTTTTTTAAAAGGCAGGTGTGATTGGTCAAGTTCAGCAAAGAAACTTTAGAGAGCCTCTCACAAAGACGCAAGACAGATTGAGCAGAAGAAGTTGGACCTCTGAGCAGTTTCTGCTTCTCTTTATGCTGAGATCATCCATGGTTTTGGAGTGGGATATCATCAGTATGCTGATGACACCCAGCTTTTCATCTCGACCCCAAACCACACCAGTGATGCCCTTGACGTGATGTCCTGTTGCCTGGAAGCGGTCCGGGTCTGGATGGGGAGGAACAGGCTTCAACTCAACCCGGACAAGACTGAATGGCTGTACATACCGGCATGTCAGGAAATTCAGATTATTCCATCTCTTAATATTGGGGGCGAGCTATTACCCCCCATAGATAAGGCTCGCAATCTGGGTGTCCTCTTAGATTCACAGCTCTCCTTAGAAGATCATATAGGAGCTGTGACTAGAGGGGCCTTCGCCCAGGTTCGTCTGGTGCGCCAGTTGCGACCCTATCTGGACCTGGATGCCTTGTGTACAGTCACCCATGCACTTGTGACCTCTCGTCTAGACTGCTGCAATGCTCTTTACATGGGGCTGCCCTTGAGAACCACTCGGAAGCTTCAGCTGGCACAGAGTGCAGCTGCACGAGTTCTTTTGGGGGTCTCCCGATACTCCCATATTACACCTCTGCTCCGTGAGCTGCACTGGCTTCCAGTTGCCTTCCGAGTGAAATTCAAGGTGCTGGTGATGACATACAAAGCCTTACATGGCATGGGTCCGGATTACCTGCAGGAGCACCTACTGCCGGCGTCAACGTCCCTCCGTCCAGTACGTTCCCACAGAGAGGGCCTCCTCAGGGTACCACCGGTCAGAGAATGTCGGCTGGTGACCCCCAGGGGGAGAGCATTCTCTGTGGGTGCACCAATCCTTTGGAACCGCTTACCAGCTGAACTCCGGATGGCCCCTGACCTTCGCTCCTTCCGGCGTGATCTAAAAACTTATCTATTCGAACAAGCCGACTTGGCCTGATGGATTTGGGTTTTAAAATTATTTAACTAATGTATTCTTATTTTATTGCCCTGTACACCGCCCTGAGTCCTCCAGGAGAAGGGCGGTATATAAATCAAATCAAATCAAATAAATAAATAAATAAATAAATAAATAAATAAATAAATAAATAAATAAATAAATAAATCCTTTGTTCTTGCACTTGCTGTTAGGCAGCTGCCTGCGGTGGCCTCTTTTTTTTCCTGGAAGAAGGTGAGTGCAGAAAGGCCACCGGCCCCTGGCCATTTCCTTCAGGGCTTCTCTCTCTGCCTACAGGACGCTGCTTTTCCACCTGGGCAGGGGCCATTTTGCATTAGGACTGGAGAGTTTCTGCCACCAGCTGGTGTTCTATGTCGATTATGCGGAGAATCTGGAAGCGGCCCAGAACACCCTGGAGGTATGCCCTATATTGCTTATTGCAGGTGACTTTGCAGGTCAGATGGGGTGGGGGAGGCATTATTTTATGCCCAGCATTCCCCCCCCCCTATTTGTTCTTGCACCTATCTGCTCTTGGCAGCCAAGGACATCCTTGGTTTTTTTTAGCCAAGATCTTGGTCTGGAGACGAGGCCGGGGATCTGTTCTCAGAACTTGCTGGTCAGCCAACCTGATCTGCTTCTCCCCTTTACTGGGATGCCTCTGCAGAAACTGGTAAGGAAGAACAAAGCTTTTTCCCGCTTCAAGAAGCTTCAGGAATCCCGTCCAGAGCTTAAAGGTTGCCGTCTGGAAGAGCTGCTGCCGCTGCCCCTGCAAAGGCTCCATCAGTAAGTGGCAAAAGAGCCGTTCCTAGAGCAGAGTTTCTCTCCTCCGGCTGGGAAGCCGACCTGCGCCCGCCACTCCTCCATGAGCTCCCGAGAGGGGCTGCTGGGTGCCAAGACCGAAAGAGCTTTGCCTCACTGCTTGCTTTGCAAGGCAGGGTGCAGATGGTGTGTATGTGCGTGCGTGTGTGTGTGGAGGGGCAAGCTGGGATCTGGGTGAGAACATACGTGGTTTCGGACTGAGGTATCATCAATATGCTGATGATACCCAGCTTTTCATCTCCACCCCGAACCAACCCAGTGATGCCCTCGACGTGATGTCCCCGTTGCCTGGAAGCGGTACGGATTTGGATGGGGAAGAACAGGCTCCAACTCAACCCGGCCAAGACCGAGTGGCTCTACGTATCGGCATCTCGTGTTGTCCAAGATTCACCATCTTTGGTTATGGGGGGAGAGGTGTTGCCTCCCGTTGATAGGGCGCGCAACTTGGGCGTCCTCCTGGATGCACGACTCAATTTAGATGACCATATAGGGGTCGTGGCCAAGGGGGCATTTGCCCAGGTTCACCTGGTGCGCCAGTTGCGCCCCTATCTGGACCGTGATGCCTTACGTACGGTCACTCATGCACTCGTTACCTCCCGTGTAGATTACTGCAACGCTCTCTACATGGGGCTGCCCTTGAAGGCCACCCAGAGGCTTCAGCTGGTGCAGAATGCGGCCGCACGGGTTGTGATGGGAGCATCCCGATACTCCCATATTACACCCCTCCTGCGTGAGCTGCATTGGTTGCCGGTTGCCCTCCGGGTGAGGTTCAAGGTGCTGGTTCTTACCTATAAAGCCCTACATGGCTTAGGCCCGGGATATTTGCAGGACCGTCTGCTGCCAGGAACGACTTCCCATCGCCCAGTGCGCTCACACAGAGAGGGTCTCCTCAGGGTGCCGTCGGCCAGACAATGTCGGCTGGCGACCCCCAGGGGGAGGGCCTTCTCTGTCGGGGTGCCTGCCCTTTGGAATCAGCTCCCCCGAGAACTTCGGATGGCCCCAGATCTCCGGTCCTTTTGTCGCGACCTAAAGACATACCTTTTCCAACTGGCCGACCTGGACTGACGTTGGGGGTTTTAATTATGTTTTTAATTTTTACTGGTTTTAGTGGGCCTTTGTTAAATTTAATTCCTTTTAATATTTGTATTCATTGTATTCATTGTTGTTTTTATTGTTGTTAGCCGCCCTGAGTCCTTCGGGACATAGGGCAGCGTATAAGTCCCATAAATTAAATTAAATTAAATTAATCTGTGACGTGCAGCTGAGAGGCAGTTGCTTAGGTCTCCTCCCCTTCGGATAATCTGTTTGGTAGGTACAGGCACTTGCTGCAAGATTTGCTGGAGCAGACTCCCCCGGAGAGCACTGGATTTGACCAGCTCCAAGGTAGGATTCTAACTAAGCCCCGCCGTGCCCTGAGGTTTTGCCTTCAGCTGTGCAGCTCTTGATCACAGCAGCGAGGCTCCTGCCTGACAGAATTTTGTAGGGTTGGCTTTTCTCCTCTTCCCAGTTAGCCAGCCAGGAAAACAGGTTACGGTGCTCTTGGGTGTGACATGCTGTCACTTGCAGGGGCCCTAAAGTCTGTCCTGGAGGTCCTGCAGCGAGTCCAGGAAATTGCTCGTGTCCGTCAGAACTTGGAGGTGATGAAACAGATTCAGAAACGGCTGAAGGGACGGAAGACCCAAGTGCTGGCTCCAGGTGAGGCCTCTGTGTTGGTGGTCAGGTCCTCGTGCTACAGTAGACTATCATCATGAGGCTATTGCTAAACACAGTTCAGACACAGAATAAAACCAGCCACTAATGCAACGGATTGTCAGATCCCAGTCTAAAACAAGGAGCCCCTAAGGGCCAAACAAGAAGTTCAGTTTGGTGTACTGGTTAAGAATCAGGCCAGAAACCGGGAGGGCCATGAATTCGAGTCCTGCCTTAGGCACAAAGCCAGCTGGGCGTCCTTGGGCTGTTCCTTTTATCTCGGTCCTAGGAAGGAGGAAGTGGCAAACCGTTTCTGAATTTTTGCCAGCAAAGCTGCAGGGATTTCTCCAGGCAGTTGCCAGAAGTTGACACTAATATGAAGGCACCAAAAAAAGAAAAAAAAGAAAAAAGGCAAACACACACAATGAAACCAACATCTTTACCAACTCATAAAGAAGGAGGATTCTAATGCTTTTTGAAACTTTTAACAAATCTGACTTTGAGCTGAGTTCTGGAAGGAATCATTTAAAGCAGGGGTGTCAAACTGCCGGCCCGCAGACCAGATGCGTCATGCGGAAGCCGCGCCCACCCCATTGCCGGCAATGGCAAAAGTGTCCCGATACGTCGCGTGACGTCACGTGACATCGTGAGTTTGACAAGTCTGCTTTAAAGGAACAGGAATACCAGGTGGGGAAACCTGTCAGCCCAGCCAGGCACACGATCCACCGCGGAGGCTTTTGACCCAGCAGAGGTCTTTCAAGTGACCAAGGCAGTGCTCAAGGCAGGTTGTTTCATAAGCGGTTCTCCAATGAAAGGATGATGTAAAGAGGAGCAAAATAAAGAATGGCTTCACTCTGGCTGTTGTGAAGCAGGTGAGAGAAGCACAAAGTTCATCCTCAACACCCAGGATCCTCTGGGTCAACAGGGCAAAGATGAACTTATACAGGCAACTTGGAAAGCAGAGCTAGATAGGGTTCCCACGGCATTGCTCGGTGTTTTGTCTAGCAATACAAATAGCAATGCTATTTCCCCCCTTCTTCCCCCATCTATGTGGCAACTCAGAATGAAAAAGATGGCTTCAGCCAACTTCGGTTCAGAAATTGACAATATATTTGACACTTCTTTATACATCTTTGACAAGGTAAACAGTGCTCAATACTAAAGATACATCTTGCAGAAATGCTCTTTCAAATTATAATTCAATGTAAGTTTCTATTCTTTACTCATGTATTCTCCCACTGATTGAGCATTATATCCAATTATTGCGCATTTAATCATACAACCTTTTAACATATTCATCTTACATATTAATTTTCAATAAAAGTTTACACATATTGGTAATAACATGTCTATTGTCAGTACACAACACCAGCTCAAAAACAAATTTTCTCATTTGGAAAATCATAGTTCTTGTCCAACTTAAACCTTTCTGTTAACAGCTTAAAAACAGGTATGAGCTTCCTCTTCCAATTCTTCTCTTGATTTTAACTTAGGTTGTCCTTCAAAAAAGTCAATAAGTATAATAAATATAACATTTTGTCATTTTGTCACTGTGCAAGGAAAGTTGGGTGTTTCAGAGGAAACAGAAGCCAGTTGAACACAATGGGAATAGGGTATTTAAGGTGGTGGTGCTTCACACAATGGAAGACATGCGTTGAGAAGGAATGTGTGCTGGATGAATGTAGTTTGAATAGAAAAGGGAGTGACCAGTATGAAAAAATGATGTACAAGTGACTTGGTCATAAGAGAGAAAATGAGATGGAAATGGCAAAACATAAAGGAGGAATGGAAGACAGAGGAAGTCATGGATGGAGGACATTGGTGAGATCCTGAAAAAGAGGCCAGGAAGTGCTCATCTCTGTTTCTTGCCTGAGGGAACCAGCATTGCCTAAATATGTTTCTGTGGTCCTGTGACCGGCATGACTGTACGCCAAAGGGGTACCTATTTATCTACTCACATTCACATGCTTTCTAACTGCCAGGTGGGCGGGAGCTAGGGCAGAGATGGGATATACATACACAAACATACATACACAAACATACATACACACAAAATATGGTGTTTCCTATTGCAAATCTATTGTATCTATTGCATATACCTTCAGATGTTAATATTTTTGTACTTTTATGTTGTTAGCTGCGAAGTCATATCCGACCCATCGTGACCCCATGGACAACGTTCCTCCAGGCCTTCCTGTCCTCTACCATCTTCTGGAGTCCATTTAGGCTCACGCCTACTGCTTCAGTGACTCCATTCAGCCACCTCATTCTCTGTCGTCCCCTTCTTCTCTTGCCCTCAACCTTTCCCAGCATTAGGCTCTTCTCCAGTGAGTCCTTCCTTCTCATTAGGTGGCCAAAGTACTTTTATACAATGCCTTAAATCTTATTTCATGGAGGAATGTGGAATCTAAAGTAAATCCCCTAACATGTTAGGAACCCAGCTATCACTTGGGAAATGCTATCTCACAATGTTTTTTGAAGTCCACAGCTGAGTTTCGGAATTATGTGCCAGTGGCTTGCCTCAGCGATCGGTGTCGTTAATCACTCTTCATTTCCCAGAGAAACCACTTCTGGAGTCACCAATGGACCTCAGGTGGTTTCGGAGCTCACCCAATAAGCTTCCTGGGGTTTTTTGTCCTTTCTCCATCCAGGGCGGTGGTATCTCCAGGAAGGTTGGCTGATGGAGGTCCCCTCCAAGGGGAAGGAGATGCAGCGCAGGAGGTGCTTCCTTTTCTCTGATATCTTGTTGTTAACCAAGCCTTGCCACCCGCTCCACCCTTGGAATTCACACAAGTTTGCTTGCCAGGCCGTTTACCCTCTCAGTCACTGCGTCGTGGAGAAGGTCTTTGGTCACACCCAGAGCCAAGGAGGGCTGCTCAGTGTAAGTGCTCTTCCCCCACTCCCAGGTTCTGCCAGTGGGCTGGCTCCTCACCCCTGAAACCCATGGCTGACCTACGATAGGGAGTGAGGTGGGAGGCACCACGGTGGCTAGCGCCCAGAAGAGATGGCAGGCATTGGTGACTCCCCAGCCAGGGACTCGTGAGGTGGGTGAACTGGTCACACCCAGCAGTTTCCTGCCCTCCTTTCTCTTTTCAGCTCTCCTTCCCACAAAAAAAGTTACTGCTGATGTCTTGCGACCAGGAGGATTTTGCCAAATGGCACCAGAATCTGGTGGTGGCTATCAGGTAGGCACCTCCTTCGCCAAAGTGCTCAGAGTAACATTTAAGGAATCACGTATCACAACCCAGCAAGGCTTAATTAGGCTGAGGCAGTGACTGCACTGAAGTTGCCCAGTAAGTATCACAGCAAGTATCACAGCTTAGCTGTATGCAAGACCGGGGCTTCCCTGGTCAGCTCCTCCGCTGCAGCCACGGACTCAGTTTCTGCCCCAAAATGATCTCTGGCTGAGCAGACCCGGAGACCGTGCTTTGGTTCAAGGGAAGGCAGGTAGCCCCTAATTCAGGGGTAGGCAACCTTGGCTCTTTTATGACTCGTGGACTTCAACTCCCAGAATTCCTGAGCCAGCCATGCTGAGGGAAAAGGGAGAGGTTTCTAAGCTGAGCCATGCTGGCTCAGGAATTCTGGGAGTTGAAGTCCACGAGTCATAAAAGAGCCAAGGTTGCCTACCCCTGCCCTAATTATACAGCCGTTCCTTCTGCCTCTTCAAAGTTGCAATGGTGCTGAATGGACGAACTGAAGTTGTTATGGCTGATGCAGAGCCCCACGGTCACGTGACTTTGCCCTGGGCACGTGACATCCCATGTACATGTACAGCCAGTTGCCAAGCCCCCTGTGGTCGTCATCTGCGGTATTTCTGGCTTTGCCAGAAAGTCACTGGAGAGGCTGGCAGGGAAGTTTGCAAGCCGCAGCTGACTGTCAAGAGGACTCGCTTTGATCTCTGGCTGAAAAAGGTCCATGCCAAAATCCGTGCAGTGTTTTCAGCCTCGGAGTAGAGAGGCTTCAGAAGCTGAGGCCTTGCACACCCGCCCTGGTCCTCCCATATCCCTTGCTGTCCCCTCCACTTGGCAGCGCTTGGGGCCTGCACTTTCCTGCCGGCTTCCCCACTGACTTGAGTGGGGGACGCTGGCAGGAAGTTGCCTTGCTAGCAACCAGGGCATTAATTTAACGATCGCAACCGGGACTGCCCGGATTGTCATTGCGAAGCGAAGCAAGCGCACTTTGTGACTGCATCGCTTAGCGATGGAAATTCTGGTCCCAGTTATGATTGTTATTTTCTCCCTTCCTACAGAGAGCTTCAGGTCTGTGGCAGCCCACCCGCCCAGAAGGCCAACTGAGCCAGCCGGACTCTGCAGCAAACCTCCTGTGCGCCCTGGAAGCTGTGTGGCAACCTGTCAACTTGCAGACATCAGTGCTATCCTCCTTTGGACCCCTAACTCTGGGCACGACCCTAATTCGGTTCTCTCCTCGATTCAGTTCCCCGTTCCTTCCGTCCAGAGAAGCAGAATGTGAGGAACGGCGCTTTCCTTCCCCTTTTAGGCAGCTACCTCCAGAACAGTCCCACTTATTGGAGCCTGCCCGGGAACTCTCATGTGATGCAGTGGGGCAAAAGTGATTCAGATTCTACACAAACTACTTTTTGCACCCGTGGATCTTGCACAATGGGATGTAAAGGTCTATTTTCTTCTAATAGCTATGAACCATGCTAGTTTTTCCTTGTGAATTCTACTGAGAGATTAGTTTTGCCTGTCCAAGATAGGAAAAATTCTGGGCTGGAACTCAGTAGATTTTTTTTTTTAAAATGCCAGGGCAGGTCCTCGAGACTGCATGCTTGGGAGCTAATTACTCTATAATCCAATTTCACCTGCACAATTAGGGCAGACAAACTGCTGCTTTAAGCATTTTCAAAATCTTGGAGCATGTTTGGTATGCAGTCAGAACCCCAAAGGTAGACAAACTTTGGTATTGTTGTAATCCTATTCTCAGTAGATATTTTAAAAGATGATCAGCTTTGAATCTTTGTTGCTAACAGTGGGATGTGGGTAATCTTCCAGATCCTCAAATTTTAGATAATAGATTCCATTTTTGGGGGGAAGGGAGGAGCAGTTTATGGTGGCTTTTTAACAATTTTAATACAATTTATCTTAGCAATACAATTTCTACCATGACTTTTTGCCAATTAACATCTAAAATGAGTAGATGCAATAAGCGAATCACTTAAGACTTTGTTTTCAAATGCCTCTTGTTCTGCAATGTGTGAATGTAAAACCCATGGGAACCTCAGCCCAATAGGTTAGGACTGTCTGCAGTGATACTATCTGTAATGCTAAAAACTGCAGGAGGATAAGGTAGGGAAAGTACAGTTCTGTAACTGTCAACGGAATAAGAGTTTTCTGAATATATTTTTATATTCTAAAATGTTGCAGTATGGAAAATTATGCTTTCCTAAATGGATACCTGCTTTAAGAAAATGTTAGCAATGACTTAAAGACAGTCTAATAATATAATCATTAGTAGGTTACTGTACTTCTTTAATAAGAAAAAGATCGTGTGAAGAAAGAGCCAAAAAGAAATATAATATTAAATTGGGCAGATTTTGGTAGCAACACTGTAATTAACACATCCATCTGTGGAGGACAGTGGACAGGCATCCTAAATGGTGGAAGTGTGTGTGTGTGTGTACACACACACACACACACACACACAAAGTATATATGTATATGTGTGTGTGTGTATGTGTATATATATATACACACACACACAAACACGTATATGTATATGTGTATATATGTGTGTGTATATAAACACACACACATAAGGGACGCGGTGGCTGAGTGGGTTAGGACGCTGAGCTTGTTGATCAGAAGGTCGGCAGTTTGGCGGGTCGAATCCCGAGTGCCGCGTAACAGTGAGCGCCTGTTACTCGTCCCAGCTTCTGCCAACCTAGCAGTTCGAAAGCACATAAAAATGTAAGTAGAAAAATAGGGACCACTACGGTGGGAAGGTAACAGTGTTCCGTGCGCCTTTGGTGTCTAGTCATGCCAGCCACATGACCACGGAGATGTCCTCGGACAAGCGCTGGCTCTTCGGCTTTGAAACGGAGATGAGCACCGGCCCCTAGAGTTGGAAACGACTAGCACGCATGTGCGGGGAACCTTTACCTTATACATACATATACATGTGTGTGTGTGTGTGTGTATGTGTGTGTGTGGAGAGAGAGAGAGAGAGAGAGAGAGAGAGAGAGAGAAGGAGGTGTGCACCTCTAGAGGGATGCTGGAACTAGAGAGAAACTTGAGGGAAATCATAAAACACATTCTGGTGTTTTATACTGGCTCAATAAGAGAAAAAAATTCCCTCCTGCTTTGAGAGAATGTGCCCTTCACCAGTTCTTCCTTTGTGAGAGGAAATAACACTCCTTCCCCTTTTCGTAGTTAATTCCATTGCAGATGTCACTCGCCTTAAGACAGTCCATGCAACCGCCTCTTTGCCAAGCTGCTTAAGTTGGAGTTTTGCCATTCCAAAAACAAAAGGCAATTAGTAAGAAAAAAAGGCTTCACCCAATTTGCTTCCCCAAATGCAATGAACATGGGCACAGAATTCCAATCTTTGTGTTATCAAAGCCCACTCTGCTTTAAGCAATGTAAAAGTAATAGGCTTTTAAAAAATTGCACTAAAAAGATATTACAAATATTCCAAACATTAAATATTTCATGCTTTCCTCCCCCCAGAATTTTATTTGATTTGTATGGCTGCCAGTCTAACCTAAGTGGCTCTGGGTGGCCATGCAAATTTATGTATGAACAAACATAAAAATATTACAACTATGTATTATATTAATTTTAAAGAAAATTTCCAGGAATGAGGAACAACTGAAAATATTAAAATATATTTGAATCACAAAATACAGCAGGTTAAGTGCAGCGAAAGGGATCCTCAAGGATGTTAGAGATTGTAGAGAAATTTAATTCTCTGCACTGATTTTACTTCAAAATATAGGACAGGTATGTGACTGTGTTGACTTTCTTAGAGAGGTGACAAAAGTACCCTGGGATATCTTCAGTACCAAAGGTATGAATTATCAAGCTTTGATGGCATCCAAGGAAAATTGTTCAATGAGAAACAGATGACCTAGGAAAAATTCACAGCTTGTTCTTCAAACAAGTAACAATGCCAGAGGACCTGGTAAGAAGGGTAACCAATGTGACATCATTTTTTACAAAGCGTTGGGCACCTGGAAAGAAGTTTTGTCATCTTAACCTGTGCCCAGGACAGATTGTTAGGCTAACTTCTGATCTTGTTAATGCTACTCTCCAAAACCCTTTGACCAAGTACTCATCAGTGGCTCTTCTAAACTTCATAATAGTGAGATGACCAGTCCCTTTATGAATTGTTAACTCATTGAAAAAAAACCAGAAACAAACAGTAGAAATCTGAAAGTGTTAGGACTTGCTTATAAATGACCTGAAGGAAAAAGCTATTCCAATTGTGAAATGGCAAAGTGATTATGAAGCGCTTGAGGAAGAGGACGGCCTCCTTAAAATAAATGAGTGCTGGGGTGGCAAAAGGCAGTCCCACATACAGCATTCACTGCCACACAAGGCCCTACTCCATCCCACCCCACGCCCAACACACCTGAACTGCTTAAAGTGCCCTTGTATTAAAGCATTCCCAACTGGCTGAACTGACCCTGAATGGCAACAGAAGAATCAGGAATCAGAGGCCCAGTAAACTGAATATATTCACTGGCCATATCTAAGTGTATCTAAGCAGAAAGGAGTAAGTAAGGTCATCCAGGTGGGTTTATCAAAATCATTCCAACATCATGGTGTAATGTACAGTTGTTTGTCTTTGTCTTACCTTTGTAACATAGCATATCAAAAAATATACATGTATATTTCATCAAGGCTGCTCAGTAAGCTTAGAGCCGAAAGTTATTTGTTTGCTGAATAAAACTTTGCTGAAAGTTATTTGTTTGCTTAATAAACATGTCATATCTTCAAGTTATTTGTTCCTTTAGGAGACCTAGGCTTTGGTCACAATAACACTTAACCAAGAGGCAAATAACTTTGAAATATGTGATGCACACCGGAGAAAGAAACCCTCCAGAAAGCCACAGATAATCTGTAGGTGAAGAAAAAAAATCTGGCGCCCACAATGGACAGTGTAATGGAGACGTCATATGTGTGAATAAAGCAAATTTTATGCTAGGAACCCTTACGAAAATGATTGAAAACAAAGCTGTCAACACAGTAAGAACGTGCTTGAAGCTGGAATACTGTAAACCGTTTTAAGTTGACGCACTGAAAAAAAGGTTGGGAAACACACAAGAGAGCGCAACCAAAATTATTGCAGGGTTTGAACAACTCCATTGCAACGAAGTCCAGACCTGAGACTCTTGCTCAGAAAAAAAGGAGGTGGGAGTTGAACAGACCCCTCCCTGTGCGGCACGAAGACTGAACAGGGAGATGTCTTTCCTCCCTCCAATGAAGCTGATGGAAGTGGCCCAAAGAAAGCATTGCTTCACATCAGGCATCTGTACTACATGGCTGGTGATAGCTAGTAGATTGCGTGTGTGTGGAATTTATCCAGTTATCGGGCTGGAGAAATTTAAGGAGCCCTCTATTCAGGGCTACTAATCTTGAAGGCTCAGTATTACGCTTCAGGTGGAGGACAACAAGCTACCATAGCCCATCTGCAGGGCAACAATCATGGGAGAATCGGGCTGTGTCTCTTCCTTGCAAGTACGCATGAAGCATCTCTTTCCACTGTGATCAGTATAATGCAGGAACATGGGAATGAATGTGCTACCTAGAATGCTATTTTTATTTCAGACTGTACTGATATTGATACTTGATGTCACTTTCAAACAGTGCTGTTTAATTTTTTACTGGGATTGGACCTCGATTATAGGTGGCCAACTTACAATAGTTCATTTAATGACTGTCCAAAGTTACATCACTGAAAAAACTGACTTATCAGCATTTTTCACACAACCGTTGCAGCATTCTCATGGTCACATGACCGAAGTTCAGATGTTTGGCAACTGACTCATAGATGGTTGCCGTATCCAGTGGCCATGTGATTACCTTTTGCCACCTTCTGACAAGCAAAGTCAACGGCCAAATCAGTTTTACATAACAACCGTTACAAAGTCACCAATTGCAGTGATTCACTTAACAACTGTGGCAAGAAAAGTCATAAAGTGGAGCAAAACTCACTTAACCAATGTTTCACTTAGCAACAGAAACTTTGGGCTCAACTGCAGTCGTAAGTTGAGGGCTACCTGTATTTGAAGAGTGGCAGTAGGGGGCATTTAAATGGAAATACATAGTTTTAAAGTGGATTCAAATTGGGTGTAACATAAGTTTATACTACTGTATGTTTTTATTTCTGATAATCTTGTTGGATTTTTGCTGACTTAATATGGAGATTTAGAAATGTACTTATAGGCGATGGGGTGAAGTATGGGATTAGGAAATGGTCAGTTATATTTTAAGAGACTGATTATATTTGCTGGAGACAAAGTGGGAAGTTTTTGCTATTTTGTTTTGTCTTTCTTCCTATACTTAATTCTTTTTTAATCTAAAAATTATTTTAATGCATTTCTCTTTTAGGTAGCTGTATTAGTTCTATTTGTTTAATATGATTTTCAATAAAATAGTTGGGAGAAAGAGAACAGAGTGACGATACTTCTGCCTTTTTGGATGAACCAGCAACAGTAAAAAAACAACAAGCAATCAAGAAATATGCCACAGATGAGTATTAGTATTAGCCATGACACCCCTGGAAAAAGATACATTCAAAAGCCATGCTGTCTCTATATCAGAGCTCCCTTATGCTATGCAAGTGAATGTTGGACTTTAAAGATACAGGGTAGGAAAAGAATTGTTGCGTTCGCCCTTTGGAGAAGACTCCCAAATATACCAGGGAAGAAAACAAATGACGGAGCACTAAACCCATCAACCCAGATTTCTCACTTGAGGCACAAAGGGCCCAGATTGTTGGGGGCAATAAACTGTAATAGAGCCTTGGTGGAGCAGTGGGCTGATGCCTCCTTAAGTAACACCAGCTGCCTGCAATTAGTGCAGGTTCGCGTCCCACCAGGCTCAAGGTTGACTCAGCCTTCCATCCTTCCGAGGTAGGTAAAATGAGGACCCAGATTGTTGGGGGCAATAAGCTGACTTTGTAATAATGCTGCTGGGGGGGGGCGAAAGCCCTAATAAGCAGGCATATACATAGAATGAAGGCTACTGCTAAGCTTGTAAGCCGCCCTGAGTCTTCGGAGAAGGGCGGGATATAAATGTAATAAAATAAAATAAAATAAATAATAATGCCGCTGGGGGGGGCCGCGAAAGCCCTAATAAGCAGGCATATGCATAGAATGAAGGCCATTGCTAAGCACATTGATTTGTGCTTTAGATTGTAAGCCGCCCTGAGTCTTCGGAGAAGGGTGGGATATAAATGGGATTAAAAAAAAATGACCCAACTCAAATTATCACATTAAACAGCTTTCAGAAAAAAAGTCTTTTAATGCTGGAAGAGGTGGAAGGAAAGGAAAAAAAAAGGACAAACAGCTGGGAGGGGTACAGGGACAAAGATGAGGAAGGTAGGTTGGGGGAAGGGGGGGCAGCTGGAAAAAATAGGTTTTCTCCAAGATCTATTCCAAATAGTGCGGTTGAGGAGTCCAAACGGGCAAAAATATAAAAACCGGTGAATACAGAAGTGATAATCCCAGCTGTAGGAGCTCACTAAGCCTCTGCACCAGGAGTCTTCAAACTTGGCCCTTTTATGACTTGTGGACTTCAACTCCCAGAATTCCTCAGCCAGGCTGCTGGCTGAGGAATTCTGGGAGTTGAAGTCCACAAGTCATAAAAGGGCCAGGTCTGAAGACCCCTGCTCTGCACCTTTCCCAAAGCTTTTGAGGTGAGCGACTGGAGTCGCGCTGGCGGTTTTCCAATCGGGTCTTAGCAAAGACTTAACACAGCTGACCCGTCTCTCCCGGCTCAGTTGCTGGGAGGGAAGCGCTGCCTCCTCTTCCTCCTCACCCCCAGCTCAGCCCCCACCCCAACACTGCCCGCCCGAGAGAGACCGAGGAAGAGGAGGAGGCGGCGAGCGCGGAGGGGCCTTTATTCAGCAACGGAGAGGGGCGACGTTACACGGCCGTGCCGCCGGCGGGGCGCCGCTCCTCCCGGTAGCCCTTCAGCAGCTGGTTGACCAGCGTCTTCTCGCCGTCCCGGCGGGGCAGCGGCAGCGGCGGGAGCGGGTTGCCTTTGTACTCGATCACCGCCCTCTCGGCCCGGTCCAGGTTGTCGTTCTTGGGGACCCGCACCATCCGCGTGTAGCCTCCCTGGTGGGGCGCGAAGCGGGGCGCCAGCACCCGGAAGAGCTTGGGCACCAGGTCTTTCTCCTGCAAGGAAGAACCATCAGCATCAGCGGCGGCGGCGGGAGAGGACGCCGCGCTCGGTCCCGGCTCTCTCGCGTCCCGCCAGCGGCCCCGGAACCCCCCCTCCCAAGCCCGCTCACCGTCAGCCAGAAGTCGGCCAGGCGCATGGCTTGCCGGTCCGTGTCGCCGCGCTTGGCGTGCTCGATCAGCTGCGGGGCAGAAACGAACACCGGGTGGGTGATGGGGTGGGTGGTGGGTGATGGGTTGGGGGGTGGTCCTCGTTCCCCTCCACTCCACGGCCGTCCCTCCCTCCCTCCCCCCCACTCACCTGTTCGGCGTAGAATTGCATCTCGTCGGCGCGGGCGCGCGTGGTCTCGATCCTCTCGTGGCGCACCAGGCTGGTGACCAGGTTCCGCAGCATGTCGAGGCGCGAGCGCGGCCCCAGCCCAAACCGCCGCCGCAGCCGCCCGTGCGAGATGCCCAGCACCGCCGTCAGCCGCATTGCAAGGCTCGCCGCCGCCGGAAGCTGCCGCCGGAAGCTGCCGCGAGCAGGGCGGAAGGGCCGCTTGAGGGGGGCGGGCCGACGGCGCGGTAGCCGAACAACCCGGGGAGGTGGGCGGGGCGATCGGCCTCCGAATGGGACCCGAAGTGGTGGGAGGGTGGGGGGGGGGAAAGCTGCAAGTATCGGGCTTTGTGCCTGTTAGGGTATAAATCACCTTAGTAGAGTGAAGTAGAAAAATTGACAGAGACCTGGGTCAAGATAAAAATACTAACGGCTTAGCACAGCTACTTACTTGCTAGCTTGCAAGTTAAGGGGAAGTAGGGCAAAAGTCAGAGGCCTTAGCTTTGAGAGCTCTGCCACAGCCTAAATCCAAGTTACAATCCATCAGGCCATCGGACCTTCTGTCCAATCTTTGGGTAAAAAGGTTACACCTGAGTTGGTACCTTAGTTTGCACTATCTCAAGAGGGCGAAGGACCGTGCTTCAGAGGATGCACGATGTGCATGAAGGAAGGAAATAAAACACGACGCATAATTTTACTAAATACCACGCACGAGGCATAATCTTACTAAATAGTCAAGCTATTCTCCAAAGCACCTGAAAGCAAGGATGGAAACTGGTCAAGGAGAGAAGCAATCTAGAACTAAGGAGAAACTTCCTGACAGTTAGAACAACTAACCAGTGGAGCAACCTGCCTCCAGAGGTGGTGAATAATAATATAATAATATAATAATTTAATTTTTATAACGCCCTTCTCCCGAAGGACTCAGGGCGGTGTACAGGGCAATACAATAAAATACAATATATAAAAATTAAAAGAAATATTAAATACAGTAGCCCAATTAAATAGATTAATACAAAATGTTAGAATACCCCTAAACCCATCAGACCAGGCTGGTTGTTCAAATAAATATGTTTTTAGGTCACGTCGGAAGGAGCGAAGGTCGGGAGCCGTCCGGAGCTCCACCGGTAAACGGTTCCAAACGTCTGGCGCGCCCACAGAGAACGCCTTCCCCCTGGGGGCCGCCAGTCGACACTCTGACCGACAGCACCCTAAGGAGGCCCTCTCTGTGGGAGCGCACTGGACGAAGGGAAGTTGATGCTCCAACACTGGAGGTTTTTAAGAAGAGACTGGACAGCCATTTGCCTGAAATGGTATAAGGCTTCCTGCCTGAGCAGGGGGTTGGACTAGATGACCTCCAAGGTCCCTTCCAACTTTATTATTATTATTACTGAATAACCTTTTAATTACAAAAAACTAAATATATATTATAAAGAGAGCTAGCTGACTACATCCTAACGTAACAGACAGTAACAGCAAAGTGAAAGACAATAAAAGAACAACTATGAGAAACTTTTTCAAGACATGTGCACAAAACAGTCTGAAACCATAACATAGCTGCACATATGAGGGTCACTATGGTTACCAGATAAGCTATCACCACAGGTGCAGAGAGCAGGGGAAATGTACAGTTAGAAATGAACTTTTCTGACGAACTAAAAAAAACGTGCAGTGACAGTGCTGGCCCGAGAGCTGGGAGAACGGGCGCTTCCCTTGCGGTTTCCTGGTGCCGCTTCTGTTCGAGGACAGCTGGGCCCGAGCAGGCGGGGGATGGCTTGAAGCCGGGCTCGGCAGCGGTGCCTTGCAGCTGCTGGCCTTTGAAACAAGCAGAGCGGACAGACTGGCGGACGGTCCGGTCTGGGCCTTCCTTCTCGTCTCTGCCTCTGAATACTCAAATTGGTCTGGTCGGTTCTGAACGAAGCCTCGGGAAGGAGGAACACGCTCCTTCTGCTATTAAAATCTACAGAAATCTTAATAACCCGCTTTTTGTGTTAGAATGACCATAAGGAATTCTATTACAATTTCATGCAGAAATTGAAATTATTGGCATGATATTGGAAGCAACGCAAGGTTTTAGAAATGGGAGAAAGGTTTATTTCTCTTTGGAAAAAAATGTGTATTTAAAAGTTGGCAGAGGTGGTAAATATTGAAAGAGCTTATTTTATAATTAAGCATTTCACTGGTGATAAGTATTGATTGTTGGTGTTTCAGAAATACTGATATATTCTTAAATTAGAGCTGTTCTTAAAGGTCAGGCGCTCACATCTTTAACCTGTCAGAATCTTGTCCGTTTAGGTATCTTCATAGTCTGTTGAAAACAAAGTATAACATTTGTTTAAATCATTGCCTCAGGCTTATTTACTAACCATACTAATGCAATCAGCATTGTTTCACTTTAGGAAATGTGATATTCCAAAATGAATTCCAAACAATATTTTCAAATGTGGTTGAGACAATCATTTTATTTAGCAATCACTACAGCTTGTTTTAGACTATCCTGCATAGATCCTTACTATTGCCATTTAGTATCTAACCCTGGCAAAATTAATAGATTTCAAATAGATTTATTTCTCAGTCCCATTCTTTAGTACCTTAATGGTTTTTATGTTGAAATTTGCTTTAATATTCTTCCTAGTATTAAAAATATTCTTGAACTTTATGTTCATCCCATCTAGAAGTCCAGTTGTATCAGTTTGCTGAATAAATGTTCTTCACCATGTGCAAATGTGTGACTTGTTTCTCAAAGGGGATATGTTGTTGGACTCCTTTTTGGAATTTCAGACATTTTTCCTTCAGTGATAACTGTATTACTTGAAATGTTTCTTTCGTTTCTAATAATGACGAACTGTTACATCAGCAAATTACAGTTCAGGTGTAGATGTTCTCTGGGTATCCCCAGTCAGCGAGAGATGTTTAGTTGATCAGAACGGACTCCACGAGAGAAGGAAGCACATAGATCTCAAAGAGGGTGTAAGTAACTGAGGAAAGGGCCCTCAGTGGGAATGTTGCAATGCGAAGGCACACCTCTTGTAGGCAGCGTAGAGCAGGAGCATGGCACGCAGCATTTGCCGGCATATGGCCATGGCCATGCGCACTTGGGGCTCCTGGAGCCCTTGGGGCCAGCGTTGGCGGTTGCTTATGACTTGATGGAAGGCTGAATGCTTGGATACCCTGAGGGAGCCACTCCAGCGTGGGGGCTGTACTGTCACAAGGTGTCCAAATACCGAATCAATTCCTGTGAGACGCACAGCCTGGGGTTTGCGCACAGACCCGCTGCGCCCTCTTGTCTCCCCAGCTGCTCCCGGTGGCTGCTGCTGTCCTGCTCCCAACTTTGCACAAGGCTCCAGGACCAGACCGAGGCCCTGGAAATATAGCTGCACTTCTAAATCGACAGCACCCGGGCTCCGTCCACCTCGGAAGAGAGACTTGGAAGCCCCCAGCCTGGGAAAGGTTCCCCTCAGCCATTGCAGAGATTCATCTAGTGGAGACCAGGGTGCCCACAGCTGGTAACCCCCATCCATGGCCAAGGCCACGGAGTAGCCCTTACCCCCCGTGTTACCCCTTACTCTTAGGGCATCTTTGTGCTACTTGTTGCCCTTGGCAACCCTTTGTGAACGTGGACAGCTTAGAACTTTCTGATGGATTCAACATTCCAGAAGCGCCTCTGCCAGCTTTTCTTCCAGTGCTGCCAATTGCACAGAAAGCTCCTGATTACAAAGTGAAGGACACTTTTGAAGTGGTAAATCTCGAACTGAAGTAACATGAGAGTAGGTGCCAGACTTAAAATATTCTGAAAGGATATAGAAGACGGACAAAACTTTCCTTTTGCGGAAGAAACCAGAGAGAGAAATCAATGGTTCAGAGACGATTGAACCATACAGTCATTTTCCAACCTTAGTCAGGTAATCCCAGATTGGATAGGGTTTCAGAAGTGTGGAGTGGGCTTTGATGGTCAAGACTTTTTTTTATAGGACTTCCAGGTTTATTAATGGACATGAAAGCATGCTTCTTTCTCCCTTTCTCTCAAGTAGATGGATTTCCCCCATTGAGAGTAAGGGTGAGGGGTGAGGGGCTGGGTGGGAGCTGGGTTGGGCTGGGGTTGGTTTGGGGTTAGGGTGTCAACTGTCCAGTTGGTAGCTCCAGAAAAAGATGTGATTCTATTCTGTTTTACCAAGAGTATAAACTTTACTGAATAAACCATATTGGCATTGGGGGCCACCCTCAGTCCATTACATCCACCAATAACTGTTCCATTTTGTTATGAGAGCCAGCAAGCTCAATACGTCCTTGGGTTGGGCACTCTCATGGGAACAGATGATGCTCAGATGCAATTGCCCCCCCACCCTTGCATTACATCCCCCTCCTCCCTTTTCTCTGTCAAACTGCGAGCTAAGTGGAATATGGATGAAAATGTAAATCAGCCTTGACATGCCAATCCCTCAGGATAGACCTGAGACAACAATAAACATATATACACTTATACTCACAACCAACTGTGGCCACACCGCTCATTGGGGCCGTTGGGGGTACCCATTGTCAAGGTACCGACTAATGAACCCAACTCTAGGATAGGGATGGGGATGTGGAGCTGCCCCACGCGCCCCACACCCACTTAAGTTGCATCCAGGCCTCTCGCTACTGGCGCACTTCTTTTGTGGTGTCTTCTGCAGCCAGGCCTGCATTTCTCAGTCCCAGGCCTTTCCAGAAAACCACTGCAGCCAAGAACCAAGCTATGGATTGAATCCATTGCTCGGTTCTCGGCTGCATAGGCCTTCCGGAAAGGACTGATTGCAAAATGCAGGACAATGCAACCGCAGAATGAAGCTATTCCTTTGGCCAGAAGAAGTGGACTGGCTGAACGGGACTTTCAGTGGCGGAGGTGATTATAAAAGACATCCCCTGAAAATAAGACCTGGTGCCTCTCTTGGAGGCAAAGAAAAAAGTCTTATTTTGGGGAAAACATGTTATTGTGTTATTCTGGACAAGGCATCAGCTAGGACGTTCTTCCCTTTGGGAATGTACTTTAGAGTGAAGTTGAAACGATTTAAATATTGCACCCATCGAACCTGCTTGGAGGATAATTTCCAAGGGGTTCTAAGTGCCTCAAGGTATTTGTGGTTAGTCCACACTTCATTTTTTAAAATTTTTCATTTATTCATTTATAATATAAAATGTGCAAAAACAAAAGTAAATGGGGACCACAACAGAAAAAGGGCAAACAAAAAAGGTGTGAAGAAAGAGAGCGGAAGAAACTAGAGACATTGAATTCCGATTCTCTGTTGCAGTAAAATCAGACATTAAAATCAGATGTCAACTTTTTACATTTCTATAGTAGTATGCACTAGCCATTTCTGTATCAGCCAATCAGTATAATCGATGAAACCCAAAATCATGATATCACTTTTTTCCATCTCAAGCACAAAGTCCAGAAGTGGTTTCCAAGTAGAAACTTATGTTCTTTTTTTAAAATTAATACAGTCAATTTGGCCATCTCTGCTAATTCTATCAGCTTTTGTAACCATTCGTCCATGGTAGGAATCAAAGCATCCTTCCACTTTAGTGCATAGAGCAGTCTTGCTGCCATCACTATATATAAAATCAGAGTTCCACTTTCCATTAGGCCCACAAGGAAAGTTTCTGGTTTAATCTTTTTATGTTCGCTTTAAGAATTTTCTCCGTTAATCAGTCCACACTTTAAATGGCATTTTACTTCCCTTTAGAATATGGTGCCAGGTTAGTAATTCCCAACAAACGGCCAATGCCTCTTTCTCCCATACTGCCCATCAGCTCTGTGTGTCCATCAATTTTCTGGAGGTGTAAGCTCATGGTTATAGGTCTCCCTTGTTGTTGTTTTGGAGAAGAACTTCACCCACTGCTACATTGCTAGCATCTGCTTGGGTGGTAAATTGTTCCTCAGGGTTAGGGTGTTGGGGGACTGGTTCTCCCGCAAACAACCTCTTGAGTTGGTCAAATGCTGCTTGGCATTTCATAGTAGCAGTGCTTTTTTTGTAAAAGAAAAAGGTGCCGGAACTCACACATGTCATACAACCCACCTTGCCTATCCTACAAGGTTCCATCCAAAAAAGGTGCCAGAACTCCGTTCTGAGTGTTCTATGAGAAAAAAAGCCCTGCATAGTAGTATACACCAGGGGTAGGCAACCTCGGCTCTTTTATGACTCATGGACTTCAACTCTCAGCTGACTCAGGAATTCTGAGAGTTGAAGTCCATGAGTCATAAAAGAGCCGAGGTTGCCTACCCCCGGTATACACCTATGGCAATGTCAATGGTGTAGGCTACCCAACCAAACATCACAAGTCCCTCACTGAATGTCTGGAAATGCCTCAGGAACCAGAGGAGGAATAATAATAATAATAACAACAACAACAAGTTGAAAGGGACCTTGGAGGTCATCTAGTCCAACCTCCTGCTCAGGCAGGAAACCCTATACCATTTCAGGCAAATGGCTGTCCAGTCTCTTCTTAAAAACTTCCAGTTTTTAAGTGAGTCTTTTCAGATGAGAGCCCCTTCCCTCCTGGTTTTTAAGAAGTCCAAAAAGATGGTTATTTCATTGGTTATTTCATCGCTGTGATTTTTTTCCTTTCTAGTAGTGGAAGGGTTTTGGATTTTTTGTATTCTTGGTACAGATAATGGCTCATCATTTTATATGTACGTCGCACATTATTACTTTGTTTCTTTTTGTATTATTTGGAATCCAATTTATGGACGTTGGGATATGTGCTGCTCCGAGTTACTTGTGATTTGAGCAGCCTAGAAGCCCAGTGAAATACTGTAAATTAAGCTTGAAATCTCAATAGACCAGGGGTCTTCAAACCTGGCCCTTTGACCACTTGTGGAATTCTGGGAATTGAAGTCCACAAGTCATCAAAGGGCCAGGTTTGAAGACCCCTGCAATAGACTTTGGAAACCCTTGCAACTTTAGGGTGGCAGCCACTAGATGTCACCACTGTTCTATCTTTGGGAGAAAATATCTCATAAAATATGCCTGATTCATCCTCTGCTTTAATTCGACAATAATCCATTTTACCGGTTCGAGAGCATTAATAAACTGTGATCTTGGGCATTTGTCCATCCAGGATTCTTCTGGATTGCTTCTCAGCTGTAGACTGCCACTAATCTGCCACAGCTAGGCAAACAGGTGTGACCAAGTCGAACCATTTTTTAAAATTACACATTAAAGGTAATTTCTAGATCTAACCACAAGTTAAAAGCATAGCCATTTCAAATTTAACACTGCAAGTGGAACTTAAATTTTTACATGCTGGCTTATTGGGAGGCCAATGATAGTAATGCAATCAGGATATACATTAAATGTTCTTTGGATGGCACCATTTCATGTTACACCTGATTTGGAGAATAGTGTTTGCTTGCTTAAGTATCCCCTTGTACTTGGTAGATACTTAAGCATGGAAACACCATTCTCCAAATCAGGTGTAGCATAAAATGGTGCCATCCAAAGAACATTTAATGTATATCCTGATTGCATTACTATCATTGGCCTCCCAATAAGCCAGCATGTAAAAAATTAAGTTCCACTTAAGGCTCTTCACCCAGGCCTTTGGTGCAATTCACTGAAGCCACCTTTTTGATTATCTGCCTTGTTTTCCTCTGTTCCCATCTGTTTCTGTCACCCTGCCCTCTTTACCCTTCTTCTCTTACTGTTTCTCTTGTTTTTAGCATTTTAAGGTTGCATATTACCCAGCGTCAGGGCTTTTTTTCTCATAGAACGCTCAGAACGGAGTTCCGGCAACTTTTTTGGATGGAGCCTTGTAAGGTAGGCAAGGTGGGTTGTATGACGTGTGAGTTCTAGCACCTTTTTCTTTTACAAAAAAAGCACTGCCCAGCATCACTGGGAATCGGGCTGCAAACTGCATTTCATAAAATTATATAAATAACAATGTGGAGTCACAGCTGCCAGTTCTTTCCAGGTGTTGACATCATACCTTCATCGAGTTCTTCCCAAGAATCTAGGGTGTTGTGATATATCAGGGTAGTCTGTTTGCGGATCCAAGCGGTATGGCCTTTTTGTATTTGATAGATGGAAATGTTAATTCTCACCCTTTCTTAGTGATTTTTTTTGATATGGCACCCAGTGTGTTGATAACCACTGGGACTACCATGGCTAGTTTACGCCATAATCTTTCGATTTCAATTTTTAGAACTTGATAATTTTTGATTTTCTCCAATTCATTTTCTGTTCTACTATTTCCTGGTATTGATACGTCAATTATTATCCATCCTTTCTTCCTTTCAACCACAGTTATATCTGGTGTATTATAAGCCAACACAGTTTGTCAAGTACAGTTTGTGTTTGCAAATCCCACAATATTTTAATCTTATTTTTTTTACTACTTTTTCAACTCTTTCCACCAATTTTTTCATTACTTTAAGACGATACGTTTATTGGTTAGAAAAAAAAGTTAATATGGTTATTCACAGTGCTTTTTTTGTAAAAGAAAAAGGTGCCAGAACTCACATATGTCATACAAACCCGCCTTGCCTACCCTACAAGGTTCCATCCAAAAAAGGTGCCGGAACTCCGTTCTGAGCGTTCTATGAGAAAAAAAGCCCTGGTTATTCATGTACTCAAATGGCCACCTCAAATATACAGTGGTACCCAGTATTCATTGTTAATTGATTCCAGGAGGTATATCAAAAACGATGAGCGCCAAACAAATTTTTCCCTTAAGGAATAATGTAGTGAGTCACAAGGCAGCCGATGCAAACAAGTTCTAGTTTGTGCGTTGAGTACCAAACAATGAGTCCTGGGACAAAATGTTCATGTCAAAATGCGTTGAATACGAAATTCAGTAAGTTTCAAGCAGTTGAGTACTGAGGTACCACTGTATGTTACTAGAGCCATCGCTCCTTGGATGCTAGTCACCAAATGCTCATTGATGGTTCCTCAGAAGTTGGAAAGCAGCATGAGGAGGTGCCACAAGGTGGGGGTCCTCTTCTAAGTATTTTTCTGCATTTTGCTTAATAGTGAGCCACTTGTAACAACTTGTCACAACTTAATAAGCCACTTAACAACTTCAAAAATGGACTAAGCCTTTGCAGCACCCAGGAGACTGGGGCACAGGTAGTTTTCAACTGTATGACCACAATTGGGATCAGCATTCCCTTTGCTAAGCAAGGTAGTTATTAAGTCAGCCGTACCTGATTTTACAATCTTTTTGCCACAGTTGTTCAGCAAATCACCACGGTTATTAAGTACATCATGCAATCGTTAAGGGAATCTGACTGGGAAGGTTGCAAATGGAGGTCATGTGAACCCGGGATTCTGCAGTTGTCATAAATACATGCTGGTTGCCAAGCGCCCAAATTCTAATCCCATGACAATGGGGGTGCTGGGATGGCTATAAGGGCAAGTCAATTTTTTCTAATGACAGTCATTAAATAAATGCTTGTAAGTCAAGGACTAACTGCAATACGCTAAAGCAGCCACCTCATTTGCCTATGTTGCAGAGCTGATTTAGAGCTGTTCCTGGCTGTCTTTGTGAAGAGGTGTGGCTGTGCATATGCATGCACCTGGAGGCAATCAGAAACAGCTTCTGAAACAGCTGCACAATCTTTGCAAATCCTTGTGGCTGCTTGGACAAAAATAAAATAAAATCTTGGCATGCATTCGTCTATATTGTTCTTTAACTGCTTTTCACAGCCCTAATTAATACTTAGAAACATACAGGATTTAAAATGATCTGGAGAGTTTGGACAAGTGGGCAGAAAAGAGAAGATTAAACAGAAATATGGAAATAAAAGTGACTTATGACTGTTTTTCACACTTACAACTGGCTCCTGAAGTCATGTGATCACCTTTTGAAACCTTCTGACAAGCAGAGTTAATGGGGAAGCCAGATTCACTTAACAACAGTGTTACTAATTTAACAAGTGCAGTGATTCACTCAAGTGTAGCAAGAAAGATCCTAAAATGGGGCAAAACTCATTTAACCAATGTCTCAGTTAATAATAATAATAATAATAATAATAATAATAATAATAATAATAATAATAATAATAATAATAATAATACGTTTGAAGGGATCTTGGAGGTCATCTAGTCCAACACCCTGCTCAGGCAGGAAACCTTATACCATTTCAGGCAAATGGCTGTCCAGTCTCTTCTTAAAAACCTCCAGTGTTGGAGCATTCACCACTTCTGGAGGCAGGTTGTTCCACTGGTTAATTGTTCTAACTGTCAGGAAGTTTCTCCTTAGTTCTAGGTTGCTTCTCTCCTTGACTAGTTTCCATCCGTTGCTTCTTGTCCTGCCTTCTGGTGCTTTGCCTCTTCTTTGTGGCAGCCCCTGAGGTATTGGAACACTGCTATCATGTCACCCCTCACCCTTCTCTTCATTAAACTACACATACCCAATTCCAGCGACCGTTCCCTATGTTTTAGCCTCCAGTCCCCCAATCATCTTTGTTGCTCTTCTCTGTACTCTTTCTAGAGTCTTGACATCTTTTTTACATCGTGGTGACCAAAACTGGATGCAGTATTCCAGGTGTGGCCTTACCAAGGCATTGTAAAGTGGTATTAGTACTTCACGTGATCTTGATTCTATCCCTCTGTTAATGCAGCCTAGCACTGTGTTGGCTTTTTTGGCAGCTGCAGCACACTGCTGGCTCATATTTAAGTGATTGTCCACTAGGACTCCGAGATCTCTCTCACAGTTACTACTATTGAGCAAGGTACCACCTATACTATACCTGTGCATTTGATTTTTCCTGCCTAAATGTAGAACCTTACTTTTTTCACAATTGAATTTCATTTTGTTAGATAGTGCCCAGTGTTCGAGTCTGTCCAGATTCTCCTGTATCTTAAACCTATCTTCTGGAGTATTGGCTATTCCTGCCAGCTTGGTGTCGTCTGCAAATTTGATGAGTTCCCCATCTATCCCCTCATCCAAATCGTTGATGAAGATGTTGAAGAGCACTGGGCCCAGAACAGAGCCCGGGAGCACCCCACTACACACTCCCTTCCATGTAGATGCGGTTCCATTGAGGACCACATGCTGAGTACGGCCTGTCAGCTAGCTATGAATCCATCTGGTGGTGATGCTATCTAACCCACATTTTTCTATCTTATCAAGCAGTAGGTTGTGATCTACTTTATCAAATGCCTTACTGAAGTCCAAGTAAATTATATCTACAGCATTCCTCTGGTCCACTAGTTTTGTCACTTGGTCAAAGAATGCAATAAGATTTGTCTGGCATGATCTGTTTTTGACAAACCCATGTTGGCTTTTAGTGATAACTTTGTTTGCATCAAGGTGTTCGCTGATTTTTTGTTTGATTATCTTTTTCAGAATCTTCCCAGGTATTGAGGTCAGGCTGATAGGTCTGTAGTTTCCTGGATCTATTTTTCCCCTTTTTTGAATAAGCATCAGAAATTTTGGCCTCAGTTGTGGATATAAGTTGAGGATTACCTATAACTGAAAATGTTCAGTTAAGAAAAAAATATATACTGGCATAGAATTGTTGACATCCAGCTGGGCACAACAGCACAGGTGAAATAGACCTTGAAGTTGTGCCTGTTCACAAACTAAAAATTTATCAGAATATGACATGGAGCCCAGAAAAGCAAATGCTACAACTGGCTATTCCATTAGCCGAGAAACAGGTTTTAAACCATGGATAATAATCAAAGGAGACCTGCCTTATAATTGTGGCTGAGATACCATTTTCAGCATCCCTGAGAAACACAACCATTGGAGAAGAAGATTTGATATTGCAATTAATTACCCAAAGTATTTTGGGCACCCTTTCCCCAAATGTACATCCGAGCGGATGGTGGAGGGCCATCTCATGAGAAATTTTTAATGAACTTTCTTTTTAATGGACTCAATGGCTGAGGATGAGCTAGAAGTGAATGGTTTTCCTGGAGGTGATTCTTGCTTTCTCCAGTATCCAAATGCTTCCATAGGATCACTCTTTCCACTCATGAACAGGAGTCACCCACGTATACCAACCACCAAAATAACAGAAATGTTTGGATGTTGCAATATACCATTAACTTGTGGATCCTTTTATTTGCAGTGCAGTTGACTCATCGGTGAAATTCCCGCTGGGTTGCTTGGAGGACTTTGTCCATCACGTAAACCGTTTTGGATCAGCAGTTGCCACACCCGCCAGATTATCTCCTCAACTGTCTCTGATTCATTTCCAGCCCTGCTTAATTTCCCACCAGGAAAGGCACTTAAAAATGTCACTGTTTTAAGGATTTGGATACAAGGATAACTAGAGGCGCACGTATTTATGGTGAGAGGAAGCCAAAGCTAGGATTAAGATATCTCCCCCACACATCCCACAAGGAGGAGGTAGAAAATTTACAAGGAGGGAGAGGTGGCTGCCAGTCTGGTGTGGTTCTGACTGCTTGTGAAAATTGCATAATTGAGTATTGCATCTATATTAGTGTTGCGTTGAAGAATCCTGCAGTTTTCTCTACCCATCTCTCTCTTGGTTTGATGAAGGAGAAGTAGCTTTCAAAATACCTTTGCAAAGAGAATTTTGTTGATTTTCAGGAGTGGGGGAAAAAGAGAATTGGGATTCTCGGACTTCCTCTGGGGGGTGTCACTGTTGGGGTGTCTGTGACTTGTCCCACGGAAATATATCAGGAGGGGATGCCTGTTGGGTGGGGGTGGGGGCAAGGACGGAGGAGGTTGGGGAAAGTTTGATCAGCCAGAGATTTGTAAGTAGAAACAAATGAAATGTGGCCCAGGTACAATTGTAACAGAGTTCCTTTATATTAATCAGTTGTTGGATGTTGCATCACTGGAAGATTGTAAAAAGAGATAGGCCAGCCATTTGTCTGGAAGGGTACAAGGTTTCCTGCTTCAGGAACAGGGGTCCCCAACCCCCGGTCTGTGGACCAGCACTGGTCCGGAGCATGCCAGCAAGTAGGCCGCACAAACAAGCAAAGCTCCATCCTCAGGATGCAGGCAGTATTCAAAATCCTCTGATTCATGGAAGAATCTTTCTCTACGGCATCTGTCCCTGGTGTCCAAAAGGTTGGGGACCTCTGGACTAGAAGACCTCCAAGGTCCCTTCCAACCATTATTCTGTTAAATACATTGAAAACAACACGTCTCACTGCCAATTTCAGCAAGGAAGCTAAAAGAAGAACAACCCCCCACCAAGAGAAATAAACCCAACATCAATTTTTTTTAAGCACCCTGACAATAAAATAGAGCAACAGAAGTTTTGTTTGTGGCTAAAGAAAACCTCTTAAAATTGGATGGCAATGTTGGCATCTGCGTTAATAACGCACACGGGCATGTCTGCACAAACCCTTGGCTTTACAAAAGAGCAGTTACAAGCTGATGACGCCTAATGCAACACACCTCCTGAAGTACTTACCAGTCAGCAACGACCGAAGAACTTTTGATGTCTTTAGTTCTCATTTGGCCTTTTATTTATTGGATGGATGTCCTGTGTTTCTTTCAGGAGCTCAAAGCAATACGTGGGACACTCCCCCTTCCCCCACCCCATTCCTACAACCTTGAGGTGTCGGATTGCAGGTTGTGGGAGAGCCTGACCCGAACTGAGGCACTGTGGAGCTTCTGTGCTTGATCTTCTTCAATTTGGATCACTGTAATACAAATTATGGATCAATTTTGACCCCTTTAGATTCTTGCTGCATCTCAGACCAAATACGTAGATCATCACTTTCAGAATTGCTAGACAGAGCGGATACCGAAGTCCAAGTGTAAACATTTTTTATTTGCGGGTGTGATGCTCCCTCTGTAAGGGATCAGATAGGTGTTTCCTAAACGTGATGAGTAAGTATGTAAGCAAGTAATAAGTGAGTATAAGCTGCTCTAGGAATATTCTTCAGCGTATCAGTAGAATGCAGACGGACATTTTCAGGTTAATTTCCCCTAAAGGTGCTTTTTTTCCAAAAGGCAATTGGACTTTCTTAGTTTTCGTTTTTGAAAACCTTGTTATTTTGCTCCTTATTTAGAACTGAAGAAACTTCTTGGATGAGAAGCAAAATGTTTTCAAAGAAAAAAACCAAGAAAAATCCAGTTGCCTTTTGGAAAAAGCATCTTTGGGACAACCATGACCTGGATGATTGAGAATCTCCATAGACATTTTCAGTTTTTTACAAAACTCTTGGGACAGATTGAAGCTCAGTAATTTAATCTGTAGGGACACGGTGGCTCAGTGGGTTAGGACGCTGAGCTTGTCGATCAGCTTGTCGGCAGTTTGGCGGGTCAAATCCCGAGTGCCGCGTAACAGAGTGAGCGCCTGTTACTCGTCCCAGCTTCTGCCAACCTAGCAGTTCGAAAGCACGTAAAAATGCAAGTAGAAAAATAGGGACCACTACGGTGGGAAGGTAACAGCGTTCCGTGCGCCTTTGGCGTCTAGTCATGCCGGCCACATGACCACGGAGACGTCCTCGGACAAGCGCTCTTCGGCTTTGAAACGGAGATGAGCACCGGGCCCTAGAGTTGGAAACGACCAGCACGCATGTGTGGGGGAACCTTTACCTTTTTAATTTAATCTGTAAAACATTTTTTTAGAATTTCTTAATCACACTCCTTTGCTTGGCTTCTCCCACTCTTTTCAGGGAGGCATAGGGAACAATCCTCCTCAATGGCATATAAAGGCCATAATTTCTCTGCAATCTCTTTTTTTTATTAATCTCCCCTTAATTCCCTTATTTAAGGGAGTTAATGCTCATCATTATCGTCTCTTTCCTGCTTCTGTATAATAACCTTTGTGATTACTGCCGTTAAGCTTCTCGGAATCCCTTTCTACTTAAATTCCTTGTGTCAATGAATGTTTCTTTTAAAAAATCCATTTTCTGAAGGAAACCTTTTTTTCTAATAATTTTCTTGACACTGTTCGTGTCTCATCCTGTTGACCTTAATGTGATGGTTCTTTTTTTTCTGATTTGGACTAAGCATTATTGCTGAGTTTGTATTATTGTGGTTTTGAATAGTCCTTCTTGGAAAAGAAATGACTGTTTTCTTTCCCTTTAACTTCATTCCTATCGGCCTCCTAATTTGAAATACAATATTCATTCTTTTGAAGGCAAACCTGAACAAAGGTTCCTCTTAGGTGGTCATTTCCTACCGTTAGTTCTGTGAAATATTTGAAAAAAAATATCTGATTTTTTTAAAAAACTATTTTGCTACTGAACTTCGTCAAAGATTTATGGAGATCCTTGGCACTACATGGAAAAGCTTGAGTTAATTAACAATACTGAACTTTGGTGCTTGCTTTATCTCATAAACAAAGCATTCTACTCAGTGTGCTGAGCTACTGAGATAAAATAATTCTGTCCGGTTCACTTAAAAGCAGAGTTCTCTAACTTGGCCACTTTAAGACTTGTGGACTTCAACTCCCAGAATCCCTCAGCCAGCATGTCTTAAAGTGGCCCAAGTTTGGCAAACCATGATTTGAATCAGAGGTCTTCAAACTTGGCCCTTTTATGACATGTGGACTTCAACTCCCAGAATTCCTCAGCCAGGCATGTGCCTGACTGAGGAATTCTGGGAGTTGAAGTCCACAAGTCATAAAAGGGCCACGTTTGAAGACCTCTGATTTAAAGCAATAAATAGAGCAAGTGGGGAATTTTATTAACTGGTTGGGCAATTTGGGGCACTTGTGCTTTCTGTAAATCTCACAAGCTTTATCACAGATCATTTTCATTGCAACAATTCTCAAGGAAAAGTAGTACTCTTCCACAGAAGTCTATCACTGGACTCAGCTGTCTTGGACAGTCTCCAACCTTCTCTTTTTAGGGGAGGGTTGTTGAAAATATTTGAGGCCTACAGCTCCAAAGGAAGAAGTAGATTATCTGGACACCAGGCAGTCAGCGTTCAGATTAGGGAATGGCACTGAGCAACCCAATTGATGATCTCTAGTGAGCTCAGGAGCAGGGTAGTGCAGGGTACCACTTATACTATACCTGTACATTTGGTTTAGGCAACAAAACCCAAATGCACAGGTATAGTATAGGTGGTACCTTGCTCAATAGTAGTAACTGTGAGAGGGATCTCGGAGTCCAAGTGGACAATCACTTCAAGATGAGCCAGCAGTGTGCTGCAGCTGCCAAAAAAGCCAACACAGTCCCAGGCTGCTTTAATAGAGGGATAGAATCAAGATCACGTGAAGTGTTAATACCACTTTACAATGCCTTGGTGAGGTCACACTTGGAATACTGCATCCAGTTTTGGTCACCATGATGTAAAAAAGATGTTGGGACTGTAGAAAGAGTACAGAAAGAGCAACAAAGTTGATTAGGGGACTGGAGGCTAAAACATATAATAAGGAAGAGTTGCTGGAATTGGGTATGTCTAGTTTAATGAAGAGAAGGACGAGGGGGGACATGATAGCAGTGTTCCAATATCTCAGGGGCTGCCACAAAGAAGAGGGAGTCCAGCTATTCTCCAAAGCACCTGAAGGCAGGACAAGAAGCAACAGATGGAAACTAACCAGAGAGAGAAGCAACCTAGAATTAAGGAGAAATTTCCTCACAGTTAGAAGAATTAACCAATGGAACAACCTGCCTCCAGAAGCGGTGAATGCTCCAACACTGGAGGTTTTTAAGAAGAGACTGGATAGCCATTTGTCTGACCAGGGAGTTGGACTAGATGACCTCCAAGGTCCCTTCCAACATTATATTATTATTATTGTTGTTGTTGTTATTTTGTTATTATTAAATCCCTAATTTTTCAGTGGCCTTCAATTGCATCAGTACCATAGTATCTTTCTGGACTGGTTATCATTTGGACTATTGCAATGCATTCTAAATGGGACTGCCCTTGAAGAGTATTTAAAAGACACCGAAAGGCACTGCAAAGCACTGTTTTCCTTTCTCCTCCAAGGCTGGTTCCACTTGATGTTGTTACAGACCAAGAAATCCTGCCCTAAACCTTTGCTACGCCTTGACTCTCTTCCTCATTCCTATTTGACTCCCTACGTGAATCTGCTGAGTGAGGGTTGGGGTGAGGTCATTTATCAGCATCGGGTTAAATATCAGTATTCTGATGATATCAGTTGTACAACTTGGTGTTGGGCCAAGCAAGTGATGCTGCTGAGATACTTTCTCAGTGCCTGGAGGCTGTGGGTTGGGTGAGGAAGAACTGCCTTTGCTCAGTCCTGCCAAAACTGAATGGCTGTGGGTTTTAGGTCTCCAGATCAAGTGGCTTTCCAACATTAACCCTGACTGGGTTACACTCCCCTGAAGCTGGTCTGCAATCTGAGGTTTTTTTTAATGCTTGCAGCTCCTGCTTGAAGAGCAGGTGGCAGCCGGGTTCTTGGCATTAAAAAAAGGGGGAGATACAGCACAATTAGATTAGCAGGATCCTCTTATTTTACCCAATCACAATAAATGTAGCTCTAATCTTTGTATCTGGTCTATCCAACGGAGCTGGCATGCATCATTGCTCAACTGAGACACACTGCTGACAATCACTCACGTCTTAGTCACTTTCCAATTGGACTACTGCAGTGCATTCTACGTGGGGCTGCCTTTGAAGACTATTTGAAAGATTCAGCTGGTTCACAATTCATACAGTTTGGTCACAACCTAGTATGCCCACCTGACATCTCTAAGTGAATTGCACTGGTTTCCAATAGCTTCCAAGGGCCACTCGTGGTACTGGTTATCACCTAGGGACCTACATGGCCTGCAACCAGGTTGCAACACTTCTCTCTAGTAGTTGCTGCTTGCCCCATTAGATCTAGCAGAGTGGGCTATTGATTAAAAAGTTTCATTTGGCAGGTCCCTGACAAATCTATATTGCTTTCAAATCTTTCAGCCTCACATGAAGCTCAAAAAAAAACACCTCAGTTATCACCTATATCGGGGATGGTGAACCCCTAACATATGTGCCAAAGATGACATGTCAGCATTCACCAACACCTGACAACTATTATGTCTACTTGACTGACCAAAGAAATGAACATAAACATGCAACCTGCCACTACCCAAAGATTAAAATGGATACTCACCATCTGTATCAGCGTGTGATCTATCACGTTCAGAATGGGGATTGGTAGTGATATGAAAGAGAGACCAATAGGAACACGGCAGCTACACAGTTCAGTTGTCTTCCAATTGTTGCATGGGGTGGTTGTTTGCACAGTGAAGCTCATTTTGAAAGTGCAAGCGCAGAGGATATCTGCAACTGCAGTCTTGAAAATGAGCACCCTATCAGCAATTGTGTGAAATCAGCTTTTGTAAGGTTGCCTACCTTTAGGGAAAAAAAATAAAATTAAATCCACAGGTATAGAATGGATGGTACCTAGCTCAATAGTAGTAACTGTGAGAGGGATGTTGGAGTCCTAGTGGGCAGTCACTTAAATATGAGCCAGCAGTGTGCTGCAGCTGCCAAAAAAGCCCACAGAGTCCCAGGCTGCTTTAACAGAGGGATAGAATCAAAATCACATGAAGTGTTAGCACTACTTTATAATGCCTTGGTAAGTCCACACTTGGAATACTGCATCCAGTTTTGGTCACAATATAAAAAAGATGTTGATTAGGGGACTGGAGGCTAAAACATACGAAGAACAAACTTAATCAATCAAAAGGACTAGGGGTGACATATCAGTGTTCCAATATCTAAGGAACTGCCAAAAGAGGGGTTCAATCTATTCTCCAAGGTACGTGTAGGCAGGACAAGAAGCAATGGATGGAAACCAGTCAAGGAGAGAATCAACCCATAATTGAGGAGAAATGAATGGCTTGCCTCCAGAAGTTGTGGGTGCTCCAACACTGCACATTTTTAAGAAGGGATTGGACAACTATTTGTCTAAAATGGTATAGGGCCGTGGTGGCACACAGGGGGCACACAGAGCCCTCTCTGAGGGGACGCGTGCCATTGCCCCAGTCCTAGGCCTTCAGCTGGATTTTATAAAACCTTTTCGTTATAGGTCTCTGCCGCTATGTGCAAAAAACCCCAGGTTCAATCAATTTCAACTTCTCGCGGGGAAAAAAAGATCTCGCAAAGTTGGAATTGATTGATTGAACTTTTTAGTCCCACAGTCTGCCGTTACCACCGCAGCCACGCCCACCCAAGTGGCCACACCCACCCAAGTGGCCACACCCACCCAATGGGCTATGCCCACCTGGCACCCGATGATACATAAGTGGGTTTTGGGTTGCAGTTTGGGCATTCGGTCTCTAAAAGGTTCACCAGCACTGGTATAGGGGGTTGGACTTGAAGACCTCTAAGGTCCCTTCCAACTCTGTCATTCTGCAAGCATGTTTAATTATAAATCAATATGTAAGGAATTGTTTTTCTTTTGGGGGGAGTGATATGCCAGCTGAGTCAAATTAGGTATTTTCCAGGTTTTTGACATGCAGAGCCCAAAAGGTTTGCCATCACTGCAATCCACGTAGAACTTCATCTTCAATTGTCCGATGAAGCATTACTACCTAAAAATCAACATATTGAAAATGGAACTTATATTTTGGTTCCCTGTCACCAGCTCCTCAATTACACTTTTCATATTCCTCAACCATATTCTGTACCAGATCTGGGCATTTTATAGCCACCCCCCCAGGCCACATCTGGCCCTTTGTCTGTCCTTGTCAGGCCCACTTGAGGTTAACTGGAAATTAGAAATCAAATATAAATAAGCATGCTGCAGGGAGCAGAAGGCGAGTTAGGTCTGGCTCTGCGCAGTCACCATGTGCTCCTTCAGTTGACTGATGACTGTGGGGAGCACGAGAGAAAGTGCATTTCTGAGCCTGTGCCTGTAGCAACCTGAGGAGATGGCAATGGCAGTCATTGTGTGAGAGGACCCAGGTTCGGCCATCCACCAGCACCTTGGTTGAAGCATGGCCTGGCAGGTGAGCAAACCCAAGTGCAGTCCTAGTTTCTTCTTAGGCTCCTTAGGAAAATTAATTGCTCTACCTGCTACAGAGCAATTACATTCTTTGATTTTGATTCCACCACAGAATCTTTAATTCAGCTGGAACTATTGTCCATAATGCCCTAAGGTTGCTTTTTAAAAAGGCAACTGGACTTTGTTTTTCCTTGAAGAAGTTATGCTTCTTATCCAAGAAGCTTCTTCAGTTCTGGAGAAGCTTCTTGGATGAGCAGTGCAATGTCTTCAAGGAAAAAACAAAGTCCAGTTGCCTTTTGAAAAAGCACTTTTGGGACAACCATGACCTGGATGACTCAGAATCTCCATAGACATTTTTTTTAATCCCATTTATATCCCGCCCTTCTCCGAAGACTCAGGGCGGCTTACAATCTAAGCACAAACCAATGTGCTTAGCAATAGCCTTCATTCTATGTATATGCCTGCTTATTAGGGCTTTCGCCCACCCCCCCAAGCGGCATTATTACAAAGTCAGCTTATTGCCCCCAACAATCTGGGTCCTCATTTTACCTACCTCGGAAGGATGGAAGGCTGAGTCAACCTTGAGCCTGGTGGGACTCGAACCTGCACTAATTGCAGGCAGCTGGTGTTACTTAAGGAGGCATTAGCCCACTGCTCCACCAAGGCTCCATATTGCCCCTAATCTTTTTCTCCCTCCATTTTGCCTGAATTGTTAGCCTTCTACCATCGAATATTCTCCTTAAATTGTTAGAATAATTTATATTTTCTTTCATCCAGATGGAATGAAGCTATTCTTGTAGTCCCACTCCACTGTTCACCAGCAAAAAGTCCTTACGTTTATTTTCTAGTTTTCTGTTTCATCTCTTTTTTATTTTATTTGCCTTTAAATTTAGATTCTCTGATTTCCCAACCCTCAATTATCTAAATATCCCCTGCGTTGTAACATCTTAGTAAGTGTGGTGTTCTAGATACTATTTCACATAGAACATTTCTTTGACAACCACCCGCCATGAAAAGTGCAACATCAAGAAAACATTCCAGTTAATGGAAACAAGTCTTTATTAAGTAACTTTTTAATATCAGAAAAATAAAACTCTTATAATTCTCTTTACAGCAAATATATAATATCAGTGCTTTGGCCATCATAAGTTAAAGGCCCTTTATCATAAAATATATGCTTTTTTTAAACTTTACTCAAATTGAATTTATAATCCTTATGACCTTTCTACATATACATAACAAAAAGAGTGTAGTAAAATTAGCAAATACTAAACCATACCGAGAGTTTTTTCATTCTGAAGTCTGTGGTTTATAGAAACAGTACACGCATCTAATGTCGAATCCTTGGCTTATTAGCTGCAGTGTACAATGCAACAATATACAAAATACATGCTTGGTAAATGAGATTGTTCATATCTACAAGACTCAGCTAAAGATTAAGAATTCAATACTGACATTTAACTATCCTACAAGCTATTAGCGTTAAAGTTATGCATCTCATAATGTAATAATAATAATAATATTATATGCCATCAAGGCAACTTTTATACTGAAAAAAAATCATAAAATAAAAACCGTTATCTGTAAACTTTTTTTTATACGAAATGTAACTCTTTCAAGTGGAAATAAAAAATAAAGTTTTCTGTATATTCACTAGTTCAATACACATAGAATTTGCTATTCTGAGAAAAATTATTTCATCTTGGGAAGATATTGCTCAAAAAAAGAGAGTAAGAGGAAGGACAGGTAGAAGTTTGTAAAAGGAGAAAGAGAGAGAGAGAGAAGAAGAAAAATGAAATCCATCAGAACCTCTGAGTGTTCTTTTAAAAACGCCAGCACAGATTTGAGAAAATTCTGAGGATGAAGGACTGTAAGGAGAAACATCCACAGGCTGAAATGCATATTAAAGAAATCAGTAGAGAAGTTCATTTTTTTTTCCTTGAGAGGGAAGTGTAGTTTTGAAATGAAATAAACCGTTTTGCTGGGTCTCAGTCATTTATTACCGAATGATAAAAAAATGTGGATGTTACTCCTTTCGCCCCCCCTCCCCTCCAATATGACTAAAAATAAAAAGACAAGTTTCACATAATGTGCAAGTGTGGTTGAAACATAAAAATGATTCACATTTTTTTATACTCTTGATATTCGCTAAAATAGTTAATTTAAGAACATCTTGATCGCACAAGCCAATGGAATGTCAGCATCCTCATTCTAGACGTAAGGGATGCAAACCCCTCCCACCACGGGTCTGCAAGAAGCAGATATGGGTGGGGAAGGGGATCCACACAGACACGTCATAGCATGACAATTCACATCATGAACTGCATCTTGCATTGTGTGATGAACACCGAGGGCACAAAGGGACGCACGCCTTCCTTTCAATGGAAGGTAGTAGCAATTCACATGTAGAGAGCATTATCTAAGATGCCCTCTGCCAATAAATAAGCAAACTGCCACAGCTGGGGGCCCCTCTGTGTCCGGGGTTGGACCTCCCATGTCCCTTGGCAATGATTTGAAACAAAGAAGGCTTTTCCAGGCTTCAGCAATGGAAGACCCACGCGTTCCTGATTCACTTAAAGATGCCTCAAATTACCTTACTGGATGAGGAGAGGCTTCATTCATCCCCGTTTGCCCCTTCGGTCCTCCACGAGCCATGATCTCGTTAATAAAAGCCTCTCACTTGGCTACTCGCTTGAATGGCAGGAAACCAACTGATGCACGGTAAAATTATTTGCAACGTTAGTTAAATGAAGCCTGTTATTGTTGTAAAGAGGGAAAAAAAACAAAGCATCCCCAAACCTGCTCTGAAAAAACTGGCAGTGTAAAGAAGGCAGCACTGGAAGAATTTTGAAACATTCATGATCCTTTGCACCATTTCCCACCCCCCAGCCCATAATAGTTTCTAAGCTCAGGGGCTACGTGAGACTTCGCTTTCACCGCCATTATTAGAAATACTTTGTCACGATCTGGACAGAGTGCGAATGCTCATTGTATGCTCCTGCTCCAAAAACAGATCTTAAGTCCCTAAGACTTCCCAACAACCTCACGGCTTCCTTCCAGGACTTTGCTAGAGGTACCACAGCTGCAACCAAAATGGAGAAAGACTGGCTTAGGCCTATAAGGTTAACTGAACAAGCCTTGGTTTGTTTTTTTGAAAAGAGTACATGCTTTTCAAACAATTTGTTAGCCTAATCTTAAGAAAGCCCAATAACAGTCTGAGTTCATTATAAGTTTACTTAGGGGGTACCATTACATCCAAGCCATTAAGAGTTTAAAAAGTCCATATATAATATCTCTATATATTTAAGAGTGAATTTGAATCGCCTGAGTAACAGCTGTCTGGCAAACTGGACACGAGGGTGCTTCTTTTTCACAGATCTTGTTGGCACACTCCATGCAGAAAAGGTTGTGGCCACATGGAACCAGGGCAGCGATTACTTCGTTCTCAAAACAGATCACGCAGTCATGCTTTCGTCTTAACTCCGGAGGGGAACTAGATGTGGAACCACCATTGGAAGAAGAGTAGCTGTTGGTACCATTGGAAAAGGCAGGGATATAGATGGGAAGGCCAACCTGGTTGACTGTGCTGGGAGGGTCGCTTCTCACTCTCCGGGCTAGGGGATGTTCCAAGGTCTCGGGAAACGTCGGTGACAAGCGAGGTGTGGATGGCTGACTCCCTTTCCGTGGAGATTTCACATTATTAGCAGGTTCGCTACCAAAACTGGAGAGTGGGTTGACGGGTTCGAAAGGGGTCCAGATGGTCTGAGAAGGTGTTGGCAAGGAATCGTAGGCAGGAGAGTCGACGGTGAGATCCTCAGCCCCCACGGAAGGTAAGGTCTCTCCAAACCAAAAGTTGCCAGTGCTGAATGGACTGGTCGGGCTGAAGTCAGCCAACCTATTGCTTCCAAAATAGGAGTCGGTGGAACCACTTCCTAGAGAACTGGAGCTGTCGTTTCTGTAATTAGAAATCATCCGGGTGCGACTGGGAGGTGGGACTGGGTTGGAAGTAAGCCAGGCAGATCCAAGGTTTCCTCCTTCAAAACTTACATCTGTACCATTGTAATGGAAATCGTTTTCTTCGTTGAGCTCAATGTAGTTTCCAGTGCGCATGGCAATGTGCATTTCTATCTCTTCCCGGGCCCGGTCTACATTTTCAGGCATGCCGGTTACCTCAAAAACTGGCTCTTTGTCTCTACTGGGAGTAACTATGTAGGTATGGGTTTGCTGCTGAATTCTTTTGATCGTAGCGCCTTTGGGGCCAACCACCAGCCCAACGACACGGTAAGGCACCCTGACCTGGACTGTAGTCTGGCCTGGCAGGTTGGGGTTACAAGGCAGCCCTCCCAGAGCGGGGCCATTTTTGTTGCGTGAAGCTCTTATCATGGAGAAGTGCTCAGCAGCAGAAAGGATTTCCCTTTTGGCCATGGCGACGTCTTCTTTGCGTCCAGTGACCACAAAAACGGGCTCTTCTCCACGGACAGGGGTCTTGATGTACGTATTTGTTTTGGCTCTCAGGGCTTTTATTTTGCAACCTGAAGCAAGCATACAGAAACAAAAACATACAGTTTAATAGATTTAATTTCTTTTTTTAAAAAAAATACTCGGCCTTTAAGTTACAGGCATTCTTCAACTTAGCAACTTTTCAATGTTACAATAGACCAGGGGTGGGGAATGATGGCCCTTACGACTGGTGGACTTCAACTGCCAGAATTCCTGAGCCAGCCAAACTGACTCAGGAATTCTGGGAGTTGAAGTCCACAAGTCATAAACGGGCCATTGTACCCCACCTCTGCAACAGACCTCCCCAAAAGGTAGTTATGTCCCACTTCTGAAGTACCAATGGCTGCCGCTCCCTGTGGTCACGTGAATGTATTTTGGGTGCTTGGGAACCAGCCCACATTTATGGCTGTTTGCAGCATCCTGTGGTCCCATGACCACAATTTATGACGTTTTTACTGAAAACTGGCATTTTACTTCCAGTTTTGGGTAAAAAATGCCCCATAGTGAACAATGAGATTATTTAACGAACAGTGTTCAGTTTATGACTGCATTTGCTTAATGACCACTGGGGGGGGAAAAATGGCAAAATTGAGTCCAGTATGTGGTGACTCACTTTATCACCGTCACAACTTAGAACCATAATGGGCAGGCTCCAAGAGTGCCTGTACTTTTACAGCCACTATGATCCACAATACGTTCAAGCTAAATCCCACAGAAGTCCTTTCCTTGTCAAGTCAAGTAACTTCATAGAGACCAGCACCCTATTTGGGGAAAAATGGATGCTTCTGGCAATAAATATCACACGAGGCTTGCAAATTAATTAGCTGAAGGTATCTTACTCACTCACTTGTGGTTTATACAAGTAAAACGGAGATCCAGCTTTTGAAAAACCTGTCAGGTGGGCTAATTAAAAATAATTCTTCACAAGCAAATGACCACATAGAAGCCATTTTACTGTTATTTCCTGAATTTCTTCTATCTTTATAATACCCTTCTCTCCATGAAGCATTACTTTTAATCACTGCATATTAATAATAATTTGGCTACATTAAAATTAATGAGCAAATTAATTAAACAATTATAGCATTCTTTATTGGCCAAGTGTGGTACTACATTAAGAAAAACCCGAAACCTTTTCTGAAAGAAATCAATCAAGGAAAGCTCTTAAGAACAAAAAGGTAAGGCAGAATGAAGCATGAAGCCCGATGTATTAACTGGAAGAACAAACAAATGCATGGGGAACACCTGAACGATATGGAAGGAAAAATAGATAAAAAAAACCCCTCTACATGAAGATGGTTGTTAAAGAACAAGAATAAGCTTTGCTGATTAACTGCATTAAAGTAAAGATTTGACATGAATCAAAAACAGCCAATGTTGCTTTTGTAGTAAAAAGGATGAAACAAATGACCATTTGATCAGTGGCTGCAACAAAATTTCACATACTGACTCTAAGGAACAGCATGACCGATTTGCTAAAATTATTCATTGGATACTTTTGCTAAGGTTTGGATTAGAATGTAGCAAGAACACGGGACCCTCAAGTTGAAGAAGGCTTGGGACAATGAGTGGGTTAAGATCTTATGGGATTTTAAGATCCAGACAGACAGGCATCTTGTACATAATGTGCCTGTTACAACACTTATTCCAAAGAAGAATGTCACTGATGATGCTCTACCAGGTGATGCCAGGATTGAGGAAAAACAATTGGAAAAAAATTATAAAATATTGGCATTTAAAGTTCAAAGTTGAATGCTTCTAGAAAAAGAAATCTGTTGTTATACCAATTGTCATTGGAACCCCTGGAGTGATAACTAAAGGACTTCCTTGATATTGGAAATATTGAATTTATCAGACTTGAACACTCTTAACTTTGCAAAAATCTCACCCTGATTGGAACTGCCTATCATCTTAGATGCTATTTTAGTAATTCTTAATCCTTGGTTAGGACTAGGTTTCCACCAGGCGTAGAGTACCCACGCATATTAATTTTAATAATAATTTATTAAGCTTTTACACTGCCCAATTTAACAACTCTGGATGGCTTACAGCAATCAAAGGAATCATGACGAAATATAAAAATAAAGAAAAAAGGTGACATATTGCTACTGAAATATTTCTTATAATTTTAATACAATTTGTTTTGCCATTAAAAAGCTATTTTTAATAAAACAAATACTAGTACACAGGTTATTCATTCAAGGACACTTCTTTTTAACATCAAGAAAGCCGTTTAGATGGAGGCTGAAACGATCTCTAAATATGCTAAAAAGCTGAAGAAGCTTTAAAACTACAGGGAAATTTTATTTATAGTTTTCCTGTTTTTATTACTTTTATAAATAACTCAAGGTGGCAAACATTTTATTTTTCACATTTCTGAACCATCTATCTTTAGGAGGTGCACAATAAAAAGTTAAAACATAAAACAGTATACATAAAAGTTGAAAAATTAAGAGGAGGCAAGTGTGAGTAAACACTATTAACATTAGTTAAAAAGTCAAGAAAGGGCTTCCAGGAAATTAATATACCTGATTCTCCCTCTTCCTCCTATTTTTCCCATAACAACAATCCTGTGAGGTATATTGAGCTGAGAAAGTGTGACTGGCCTAAGTTACCCAGCTGCATTTCATGCCTAAGGCAGGACTAGAACTCATGGTCTCGCGTTTTCTAGCCCGATACCAGTTTTTAGTTGATTAAAGGCAGTTATGATTCAGATTATTTAACATTTGAAATATTATTTTCAGAGAGGTGTGGATTGTTTTTTTTAAAAAGTCACAATAATCAAGCATTGAAAACCCTTTTTGAAATTTGTTTAGAATTAGAAAACGGAAACCTCAGTAAGATTTCTAAAGGTTTAATCTTGCAGTATATAAAAAGCTATGCAAGACTGCATTGTCATGTACGTGGAGTTCAAAAGAGGAAGCATTTTTGGATAAAACGCTTTTAACTAATTTCTTCAAATCAAGTAAGTTTGTCAATTGCACATTCTTTTAAAGCAATTATTAAAACACAGAGTACTGACCAATTAAACAAATACAGATTACAGGAGATTAATTAATAAAATATAAAAGCAAAAGCAATAATTCTTTAAAAGTTGAAATAAAACTAGGTGATAGCTGAAGAGAACAGAAAAGGAGCTACTTGCACTGTTGACTTTTGGGAAGGTAGGTTATTAGGAAAATGAACTTAAATTTGCTTCTTAGCGCTATTAAATATTGGGACAATTTCCAACTGAGATTCTGCATGCTCTTTCACACAAGACTTTGTGTTAAGGTAAAGATTTAACTCTTATGCAGGAAGTGTTCCTTCCAAACAAACTCCAATCTGAGAAAATGTTGGAAAATGAAATTCGGAACATCAGTCTGGGAGCTGGGCTTCATCAATGATAGCCTTAGTGACCAAGAATGAGCCACACCATCTTAAGCCTCTCCTAGGAGTTTCTTATTCATGGTCCATCTGACTGACATACATACTCAACCTACCCTTGCCAATGAGGCAAAGACACTTTAAAAACCAAGTGCTCCTGTTCACTTTTTCCTCCTGGCCCAATCATTAAAAAAAGAAGTTGAAATGCCTTATTATATAATGACCGGAAAGAAGAAACACCTTCTGCCTGATTGATGCATAAGCCAATAATGTTATTTGCAAGATTAGTTCTCAGCATTGCATTAACCAGGAGGAAAAAAAAATCCTCACAAATGAAGGCGAATTTATGTGTCCCAGGATAATGTTGCAGGACCCAATCTGGGTCGGTCACCGGGACCAGACGTGTAGTCTTCCAGGTTTTCCGACTTGTGCTGGAGCCCATCCTCGAGGAACGTCTCTCTAGCTGAGAGTCTAGCAGTGTGTTAATCAGTGACCTAATAGCCAGCCAGCCTCAATCAACATCTAAAGAGCCACACAGATCAAGCACCATATAAATACCACACACAATAGCCCAGAAAAACACACACTCTGCTAGAGAGAAGTTCCATGAGGGTGGGCTCCAGCATGAATCCGAAAGAAGATTAAACCTTTGGTCCCGGTGACTGAACCCAGACTGGATCCTGCAATTATTTCCTATTTGAAAACACGAATATTTTGCCATCAAAATCCAGTTCAGTTTTTTCAAATCTCTGAAGATTTCATATGGAAAAGGAAAGGGAAAAAAACCAGCTAGCGTAGTAGCTGTTACACCCACTTTGTGTAGTAATATAAGTAAACACTTCTACAGTAAATACTGTGATAACACAGTATCATAGGAGGAGGAATGAGGTGGGAGATGGGGATTTGTCTGACTTTTGCTAGCCTCCTTTTGCAGGTAATGGAGATGTGGCACTGCTACAATAGAGAAAAAAAAGCTTCCCCACTTCTTTTTTATTCTTTCTTTCCAACATCGCTGCTTCTCTGCCAAGATCTATTGACTTGAGGCAATAGCAAAAGTAGGCTGCTGTAAACCTTCCTGTAAATTGCTGGAGCAAGACAATTAACTATTAGATGCACTTTCTAATTCAGTATTTTGATTGAGAAACACAAATACACATAGCCACACAAATTCATACTGAGGGATAGTTCATTTCTTGTATCTTTTTAGGAGAAAGCATCATTTACATCAGGGGTGTCAAACTGCCAACCAGTGGGCCGGATGCCTCATGGCGAAACCGCACCCATCCCGTTGCTGGCAATGGAAAAAAAGTCATGATACATTACGACACGTCACGTGACGTTGCGAATTTGACACCCCTGATTTACATCCTAGTCAGCAGAATTTTTGTCTACACATTAAGCTCCTATCTGAAAAGCAGCATGGTAGCCTAGTGGTAGCTTATGTTCCACTTGGAAGGTTGATAACTCAATCCTAGGTAGCGTCAGATGTTTCTCTCCTAAGGAGCAAAGAAAAAAAATATCTGCTGTGAACTCAATGTAGGCATCAGGAAGGGCATCCAGCCAGTAAATGCTTAGCTCCATCCAAATGTCCTGAGTCTATTCTGAGCAGGGACTATCCTGTTTGGCTTTTTACAAGAAGGCATGTAGGTGTTCTAAGCATCATGTCAGAAAAATGCAGGCCTCACATTCACTATTAACCAACAAAACAAGACCCCTAAAAATGCTCTCTTTTAAAAGGCAATGCTGGAAGAAAAGCTGATTTTACAGACTCCAAGGTCAACCCCTCTGTTATCAGGAAAGAAAGTGATCTGTCAAAAAAGCCAGTTTCCAACACCAACTTTCTTCTGTGTCACCAATCAATAGTAACTAAGTTTATTTGTAAAAAAAATACTGTGAAAGACAGAGACACACTACAGTAAAGGCAGTCAACTCTCTGCCCTCAGCAACCTTTTTGCACCATTTCACTGGATGACCTTCGGAGGTCTTTCTGTTCTCATTTCTTGTTCCTATTAAGCACTTCGTAATATGCTGCATCATGGTATGCCATCTAACCATTTAAATGTTATGAATAATGCCATAGATGATTTACGCTGTTTCTCACACAATATTAAAATGAGGAATTAGAAGGGAAACTTCATCTCCCACGCAATATTTCTGGGTCTTTGGACTTATGAGAGCTTGCCATATCCAGGGCTTGCAGTGAGATGTCAGGGAGAACGGAAAGTTTTGCCACAACTGGCAAAAATTGCACATTGTCAGTTAAACATGAAGCCTTTTCTCTGAATAAAACCATGAAACCATTAAAGTTCAAGCTGTTGGTAAGAACATCCATAGTTCAAATGATTTACTCTTCAAATATTTACACATCCTAACTCTTTTCTTCAGCCTCAGAATTGGTCTTTTCGGCCAAATAAGGGGTTGCCAAATTTTGTAGTGGTGTTGACTCCCAAAAATAATGAGCTTGTTTGTCCATCTCCCTCCTGAACAAAACTGCCGGACAACATGGACAGAATTTCTGCTGTGAGAACTTGCTCCTGAAGGAATCTCCTTCGATGGCCTTTGCTCCTAGGACAATGTTGCAGCAGACCCAACCTCTTCTTGAACTTGACCCAAGGCAACCTGGCTTCTATCAAAGTGCTTTTGCCGAACCTCACTTTCCCCCTCTTCCAGGAAAAGCGGGGAGAGCTCCAGACACTCCATGCATGATGGCCTCCTGTTAGGAAGCACTGTCCTCCAGAAAGTAGAAGAAAAGGTGCTATGCTTGAGCTGCCTCAAGTGGATGCACTACTTTGGTGCAAAGGCAAATGAAAAATTTCACGTAAATGAGGAAACAGAAATATATGGTTTAGCTAGTAGCAGTTGCCTTATCATTAACCGTGGTGCTCTGAATGGTCATATATGAGTTTGTGTAGGTGAGTTGATGTGAAACCAGAAACCTTCTAGTATAGCCAGATTTTTTTAGTGGGAAGCATGACTCATCTTGGTCCTAATCAGTGCTTTTTTTGTAAAAGAAAAAGGTGCCGTAACACACACACACACACACACACACACACACACACACACACACATGCATTTTAATGGGACAATTTGCCATGGCCAACTGGCTGTGGGACAATTCAACAGATACAAAAGTTAAATTAATTTTGACAGAACCATGACCAGTAATAATAAAATAAAAGTCAATCCAGACAAAAACGTGGTCACTAATGATAAAAAGTAACCGAATGGAATAACTGATACAGAGTTGAATTGACCCACAGCGAGTTGGCCATGGCAAGTTGTCCTAGACCTGGTTCCCCAAAACCATCAACATGGTGGCCAAATGAAAACCGCAAAATCTGGAACAACTTTGGTGAAAGTGCAGCCTGACCATGGATACTGACCATGAGGGCTGGAGGGTTGTCATCCGAAAGAAAAGATGTTGTGCAAATTGAACACAAGAGATATTAGCTGAAAGCATTAAAATAAAGACCCAGTTGACATACTAAACTGAAGATGAGCAAAAGTTGCTTGAAGAACTCTTAGTTCAGATATGTCAAACACAAGGCCCGGGGCCCGGATACAGCCCGCAAAGTGGTTTCATGTGGCCCGCGAAGCCATCCTGGAAACAGTGAGGGAATGGCCCCCACTGCCTTGGCCCTGGCCCAGAGACCCTCCTTCCAACAGAGACCCTCAGATCTGTCCCACTCCTGCCCAGGCCTCCATAGGCACCCTTGATGCAAACAATGTAGAGCTGGCCACGCCCACTCAGTAGGCCATTTGCACTCTAGCCACGCCCACCCAGTAGGCCACGCCTACCCTGGCTATACCCACCCAGCCCCCTGAGGGCAACCGCAGTGCTGATGCGGCCCTCAATGAAATTGAGTTTGAACCCCTGTCTTAGCTGAATTAAGCTACAAGGAATTCAACATCTAAATAAAAGTGGATATTAATCAGAAAATACAAATATCAACTGATATCTAGATAAACAACGTGAATTCTATTGTATTATATTGGGCATGATTATTTAATTCTTTTAACTTCTTTTAACTTTTGTATTTATATTTTGATATTTATTGCCCTGTACACCACCCTGAGTCCTTCGGGAGAAGGGCGGTATAAAAATTTAATAAATAAATAAATAAATAAATAAATAAATAAATAAATAAATAAATAAATAAATAAATTCTGAGAAGCCTTGTAGAGGGCAATAGAGAAGTCAAGTAGTAGGATTCAATCAAGTAAACAAAATGCTTTTTAAAGCTCCTGATGATAGTTCTGTGCAAGCATACAATCTACAATGATGAATGTACATTCCATGACCCACTAAACTACAACTCCCAGCAGAACTGGCCAGCATGACTAATTAGGTTCCCTAATCCTCACGTGTAGCCTTTAAGGGATGGAACCAAAGAAGGAGGGAAGAAAATGAGCTTGAAGGCTGAACGTGGGCACAAACTACCTTGCCAGCCTAGTGATCTTCACCCCACCCCTTTGCACGTTATTCTGTTCTGCATGATTTCTTCCTGGGTGTGATTTTTTTCTCAAATCTGGCAAATGTAGGGATTTTGATTATCTCCATTTAAGCTTCAATCGTTCTAAGATACAAAATTACAATAGGATAGAAACTTTGAAAAACAGATTTTACTTTGAGTGCTATTCAGGTCTGGACCTATGAATAACTTTATAAAGAATATTTTTTGTGAGGAGGATGGCTAGTGCCTTTTACCCAGACATCAATTAGGGCCCATTTACCACATCTGTTCTATCAATCATCCTTGGTCTCTATTCATTGCCACAAAAATGCCAAATACTTTGAAAGTTTCCATGTAGAAAGTGGAGTTATCCAAAACATGTACATGCAAATTTATTTATTTCAAACAATTTATTTTCTAGCAGATGTTATATTTCTGTATCATATTACACGATAGCCTAATTTGTATGAACAGTATGAAAAATACAGAGCAGGATCAACTGAACGTAGGCAGAAAGGATCAGCTTTCTGAACTTTGTTAATCTAAACAAAAGGAAATACTGCTTATTATACATACAGAAAAGTTTAACGCTATAAACAGAATGGAGGAGTGCACAATTAATTTCCTCAAAGTCACACTAGGAACAATCTATTAATTGTAAGCAACTTCCTCTATGAAACTTTTCAAGGTGAACACTGCTCCTGTATTCTATTCTATTCTGTTCTGTTCTATTCCACATGTTTGTGTGTATATATTCACAAAAGTGATACATGTTTGGACTGCTTACACTCAATAAGAAACATGCACTATAGCAAGGGTCTTCAAGCTTGACCCTTTTATGACTTGTGGACTTCAATTCCCAAAATTCCTCAGCCAGCATGCCTGGCTGAAGAATTCTGGGAGTTGAAGTCCATAAGTCATAAAAGGGCCAAGTTTGAAGACCCCTGCACTACGGGCTCAAACAAAAAAGTAAAGGCAAGGGATGAATTGTCAGGAATGTTCTTACAAGTAGCAAAAAAGTATTTCTTTAATAATTGTACATTAATCTTACAACAACCAAAGTTTTCTGGGTAGAATACAAGGGGCAATAAAGACAAAAGAAATAATTGAGTACTCCTGTGATTGTATTTTATGGCATGCTATATTAGGATCTATGGTTACAAAAAAATAACTTACTTTTGTGTAATATCTTGAAGCAATTACATAGTTCATAGATGGTGAGGATAATGATGTTTTTTTGCTGTCCGCAGTGACCTCAATATCATACTGGCTATATACTGCTCTGGTACTAACCTGTGCACTATGCAATGCTTAAAAGACCAACAGAATCAAGATGTGACTGTTCCTACATTATAACAGCAGCTTGGACAGCAGTGAAAAGGTTAAAAAAACACCCTGTAGTATGTGGGCAGATGAGTTATTAAAACCTTCTTTAAAAGAACTAATAGGGAACAAATAAACATGCCCTGAAAGTCAATCAAATTCTTCTCTGCTTGCATAACAGCAGGAAAGACCAAATTGTTAAGCATGCTAATTACATACAAGCAAGCTAATATTTCCCTAAGTTATAAGCCTCCTTGTAAAATAAAAGAGAGAGATTAAAAGAGGGTGTGGAAGTCTATTTGATAAGCAAGATACAAGTTTATTTTCTTTCCTTTGGACAGTGGTAAGCAAGGTGCGATAGGGTCAACAATTTGGAAGTAATAATTGTTGCTGGCTAAGATTACTCATTGCAAGGAAACTCTAAATTTACTCCCTGACTCTCTCTATTCCTGATATTATCTTCCGGTGGTGACTCCTACCACAGGAAGAAGTTCTGGAACTGCATCAGAAATGTTGGTCCAGATTAAATCCTAATGCTATCTGAATCTGAGCCAATAAAAGAGCATAATACTATAAAGACTAAAGGACATATTCTACTACCTCACAAGGATATTACATTTGTTAATCATAACACAAAACGTGGTTTACATTCCACCTACTTTGGTAATTTGAAGTTATCCTTTAAAGTACTAGTTCAAGAATTGCCAACCTCTGTAGAAATATACTCCATTTCTCTTTTTTTTTTAAAAAAAATATGCCAGAAGCCATGCTCTACATCATGGGTGTCAAACTCGTGATGTCACGTGACATGACGTATCATGACTTTTTTCCCATTGCCGGCAATGGGGTGGTCACTGTTTTGGCATGATGCATCTGGCCCATGGGCCGGCAATTTGACACCCCTGCTCTACATTTCCGAAAAACAAGAGACCTGGAAGAAGAAGGAAAATCTACACAATAATAGCTCCAAAAATATAGACTGGTCTATATTTTTGGAGCTATTATTGTGTAGATTTTTCCAGGTCTCATTTTTGGGAGATGTAGAGCATGGCTTCGGACATTTTTTTTTACAAAAAGAAACGGAGTACGTTTCTTATTAGCATTATTAGTATCTAATATCTTATTAGTCTAATAAGCCTTGGTGGAGCAGTGGGCTAATGCCTCCTTAAGTAAACACCAGCTGCCTGCAATTAGTGCAGGTTCGAGTCCCACCAGGCTCAAAGTTGACTCAGCCTTCCATCCTTCCGAGGTAGGTAAAATGGGGACCCAGATTGTTGGGGGCAATTAAGCTGACTTTGTACTAATGCCGCTTGGGGTGTGTGTGAAAGCCCTAATAAGCAGGCATATACATAGAATGAAGGCTACTGCTCAGCTTGTAAGCCGCCCTGAGTCTTCGGAGAAGGGCGGGATATAAATGGAATTAAAAAAAAATAAAAAAAAAATAATAATGATTTCTAGGCAGCTATCAAAGACATTATTTATAAGCATTAGACACTGTTTCTGAATTGGTCCATTTTCATTTTATTTTCTGCTGGATGTAAAACACTGTTTCCAAGCAGAAAACTAGATAAGAGTAGAAACTCTCACCCTATCTGTATCAGTTAAGGACTGCTATATTTTACTTGAGACTCCTGTGGAATTAAGAAGCGCCGTATGTGAAGCAGTACCTCATTCATTTGCTACCAGTCTCCAGAGATGAATCACTTTTACATGTTACTCATGCCTTATGTAAAGCATCGTATCCATTATGCTGTTTGGGGGAATTTACATTTCCTGAAGAGGCCACAGTTAGACAAATGTGATCCAAAATACAATATGTGACGTAGCTGTGTGATATTTCTTACGCTTGCATAAAGGTGCTTAAAACAAATAGTATAATTGACTTGAACCTGGCGATACATATATAGTCCTCGACTTACGACCAGTCACTGAGCAACTGCTCAGAATTACAACAGACCCCTTCCCCCACCACCTTCAATTTTCTTGAAGGAAAATTGCATGGCTGGAACTACCTTCCCACCAGATTCAACCTGTGGTTGTCCGGCCTCGGTGCTTTAACATGAATGGATGAATGGAGAACATTTGTAGCTCAGGGTTGAAATGAGAAGTCCTTGGTGGTCTCTGAGCTAAGTTGAGTGTCACCTAGTTTGGTAATGAAATGTCTGCAAGAAAGCAACCAAGCTCAGAGAGCTCCAAGGATCTCTCACATATGAATGGTTATGGACCTTTATTTTCTCGTGGTGAACTAACTTTAAAAAGACATTGAGCATACCAGGGATTTGGGAAGGCTGTTGGGGATTAAATGGCATAGCAGCTGAGTCAGACTACAATCATGACATCCTTCTCTGCACATGCTCAAAGCCACGTTGAGCTTAATTAGTTCAAGCGTGTAGGCAACAGATTCCAGAGCTATGACCCACAGGAAAAGAGGTGAAGGAAATGTAAGACAACCGGCATCAAAATGCTAAAGCAAACAAACATCTCTCATTCTGAAATCTAATGTATAATTTATTCTCTTGCCAATTGTCTTCTTCTAAGTTGATGCCTTTCAGTAAATATCCACAATCCTAAAGCGGATTTTTAAAAACCCATAGGCCTTGTGTATAATTCCCCCCTTTTTTAAAAAAAAATTCAGACCAGAGTCTAAACACAGCAATTGCACCTACAAAATGAAGACTTGATGTTGTTATCCCAGATGCAATGTTGCTCAGATAACATCAACACATTTCCCAGATTCCAGGCTACAATATTTTATTTTTTATTTATTTTATTTTAATTCCATTTATATCCCGCCCTTCTCCGAAGACTCAGGGCGGCTTACAAGCTTAGCAGTAGCCTTCATTCTATGTATATGCCTGCTTATTAGGGCTTTCACACACACCCCAAGCGGCATTAGTACAAAGTCAGCTTAATTGCCCCCAACAATCTGGGTCCTCATTTTACCTACCTCGGAAGGATGGAAGGCTGAGTCAACCTTGAGCCTGGTGGGACTCGAACCTGCACTAATTGCAGGCAGCTGGTGTTACTTAAGGAGGCATTAGCCCACTGCTCCACCAAGGCTCTTTATATAAATATATAAAGAAGGTGTCGTGAAAGGGAATAACAAATGTTTAACATAAACATGTTTATTACCATCTCAATCCTTGCTAAGGCAGCCAATCTTGAGGCTAACTAGCAAGGGAAGTCTTGTTTCCGGTATAAGAGAGGAAGTTATGTTCGGTGTCTGATGAAAGGCAAATTGGAGTTTAGCTTACAAACTAATTTTTGCCATCATCATCTCTACACAAGGCACACAACATCAAAGCAGCAGCAGCAGCTCCATATTACCATTATCCCTCTTGAGCTGGAAAGTTCTTACATTTCCTAAATTCTCTATTATAATCCCACAGTCAAAGTGCTTGACCACTTTGGGATTACAGTTCTAGGGATTACAGTCTTGTAAAAACATGAATTTGAAGGACAGTGGTACTTCTGATGGGCATCGTACACTAATTTATTTATACTTCATATTTATAAACTACCCATCTCCCTCAAAGAGGGCACTGTTAACTGCTGCAGGTTAATACAGGTAGGTGGTCTTAGAGAATAAGCAATATCAGTGTCATCTATCGTGCCTCAGAAAGACATTTCAAGAAAAAGAGCTTGACCCAGCAACTGAACAGACACTTACAGAAATTTGGTTTAATGAGGTTATTATTCTGTTGTAATTTAACTTTCTGTTATCACTGTGTTTAAATGAACAGAATTTTACCATGACTGATGAAATCCACAAATAAACCATTGACTACATCACTCAATATGAAGGAAGTTTGAAAATGCAGAACACCCAAGAATATCAACTTTTAAAAGTTGTCTTAATGTGCTCCAAGAAATAGGTCCACTGGGAGGATTTTCACAAGTTATTTATGTATCAAAATCATTGCACAGAATCAGACAATTCAAGGTTTTTCAATTCCCTGTCCATTTGCAGAACTGCCCGCCTACCAACAACCACAAATCATCCTATTCTTCCATATGCAAGTGGAAAAGAAACACTGTAAATCGCTAAACAAAGATAACAGATGAAGTTTGGTATGTGATATCCATAATTCAGAGATTGCACACATTTTGTTTTCTCACTCCTAAACTGTGCCTTTTATTCATAGGAACTTATGGAGTCTACAACCATTTCCCTAGGGGCTGTTTAAGTTTAAACTCCTGACAGCTAAGCTTCCCAGTGAAGAGAAAGAAATCATATTGCTGGCCAACGAAGATAACACATCTTACAGATGTAATGTATTTTCTACAAGTACAACAACTAGAAATCTTTTGCTAACCTGTTGAAAGAGCTGAGATTCACAGAATGTTATGTTTTTCATTAACCTGATTGAAACCTGAAATAATACATATTGGAGATTCATGGGAACCTCAGATTTAACAAGAAAGACCTGAGTCCTTCTTGTTAAAATATGTACACTTAACACAACCATCTTTGGAATGGAACGGTAGCTCACCACTGAACTATGAAGATTAGCTGCTATGTGAAATACATGACCATAATCTTCCAAAATTTAGGGGCCACATGAGATTCAAGCATGCAGAAATGGTAGTTAATGGAAATAAGAGCCAAGTGCAATGGAACTCATATAAACATATTATGAGTACCTCAGGAGAAAAACAACATCTTATGGGGAAGCATTATATGAAGTAGCTGCAAATATGTGCCCATTTAATTAAGAAAACCATTATTTCCATAATTGCTAATTTTAGAGTTGCTAGAATTGTAACTACTTATGAATTGGATAAACATATATTTTAGATTTATATACATTTTAAGTGTTTCACGTGACACTAAATGACACTTGCTTCAACTAAACCTTTTCACTGGTTAGATACAAGAATACTATAGTCACAGGAAGTATTTAAAAATTCAGGAAACAAGGAATTCTACCACAAATAAAACCATAGAGGAGAATGACACATGAAATGACATCTCAGAAAAAATATTCATGTCTTATTTGGATTTCTTTAAAAATATTTTTAAGGGTTTCAACTTATTTAAAGTAACCATTCAGAACCCATACCCCAAATAAGGCATTGTTTTCGACCTAGCAACACTGAAATAACTTGAACCCCAAAGCAACAGAGGAGGGGCTCATATTTATAGGTTGTTACCAATAACCTTCTCAGGAAGAATTTTGTGGGCCAAATTTGAGTAAATCAAATACAGTATCAGCGGTCTCTGTTGGTTCAAAGGCTGCACTTTGCATGGCTTGTTGAGGTTGCTTTCTATAAGCAGCAGGAGCAATGCACACTGCAGATTTAAAGTTGCCACTGTGCTCCTTAAAAACCCCCAATCTGAATTTTTTAAAAAAAAAAGCACAAAGCAAAATAAAACTAAACTCCTAGCCTGAATTTTTTGGGCCTGCTGAGTGTTGAAGCTCTCAGAAGGCTGCCAAAGCAGTGCTACATCTTGAGGAGAGAGAGTAGACTAATGCAGGGCTTTTCAACCTTTTCACCCATTGGACCACTTTTAGGATATGGCAACATCCAAGTACCACCAGTTGCCTAGTATGGTGTCAAAAACTTGACCTCCCCCCCCAAAAAGGAAAAAAGTGATGAAGTACAGGTAGTCCTCGACTTACAACAGTTTGCTTAGTGACTGTTTGAAGTTACAATGGCACTGAAAAAAGTGCCCCCCCCAAGCCACAGCCGAGCAAGACACCTGCCTGCCCGCCCGGTGGCACTCTTCCTCCTGTCTGAGGTTTTTATTGTGAGCATTTCTGTTGAGGATTGGCAGCGGGGGTGGGGTGGGTGTTTGGTTTTTATTTCCCCCCTCTGCTGGGTGGTTGCAGCAGGTTTTGGTCACTTCACATGACCCTGGGACTCTGACCGTCATAAATATGAATCAGTTGCCAAGCATCTGAATGTAAATCACAAGACCCTGGAGATGCTGCAACGTTCCAGCTGATCGACGCTTCTTCTGGGCTCAGCAGAAGCACCAGGATCAGCGCCGAGCTCCAGCTGGAGCCTGGCGCTGATCCTGGCGCTTCCGCTGAGCCCTGACAGCCCTGCAGCTCCAGCCATTTCTTGCTCAGGCTTGTGTGATGTTGCCACTGGTTCAGCTCATTCCCCTCCCCCGCTACCACTTTTATAGGATGGTCGCGTACCACCTGCCAGGTGCCAATGTACCACAGGTGGTACCCGTACCACTGGTTGGAAAGCCCTGGACTAATGCATAACTAACAGCTAACCAATCTGGAGTCATCCCTGCTGTAAATATGCCATGTCAAGAGACCAATAATATTAGCCAGGAGGGAGGACATATATTTAAAGTCCCAGCCTTCTCTTATACAGGCAGCCCTTGACTTATGATTGCAATTGAGCCATAAAATGGTTCAGCACGATTCACCTGACTCTGTGACCTTTTTTTGCAGCTATTGTTGAACAAACTCATTGTTTGCTATAGATAATATTCGCTGGAACCTGGAAGTTAACACCAGTTTCTAGAAAACACGAAAGTTGCAGTCATGTGACTGTGGGATGCTGCAAAAGGCCTTAAATGCAGGCCAGTTGCCAAGGGCCCCAAATGAAATCATATGATCATGAGCGCGGGCAACTTTGGAACCGGGTTGTAAGTAACTTGGGTGGGTGTTGTCATTACTTTGAATAGTTGCCAGGCAACTGCTAAGCTTGTAAGCCGCACTGAGTCTTCGGAGAAGGGCGGGATATAAATGGAATTAAAATAAAAAAATAAAAACCGTATTCAGTCGAGGACTACCTACACTGGGAGAAATGTGAAGGCGCTATTATATCAGCTAACTTCAGAATCATAGGAAAATGGCATACAAAGAACGGCTAGGGGATTTGGGTCTGGCATCCACCTGTCTGAGACGATATAGGATCTCCTGCTTGAGCAGGGGGCTGGACTAGAAGACCTCCAAGGTCCCTTCCAGCTCCATTCTATTCTAGACATTGCCCTAAAACTGGGCTGAGCCTTGGAGATTTCTTGGTGATGCGGAGTTTATAAAGGTGGTCCTTGACTTACAACAGTTCATTTAGTGACCATTCAAAGTTACAACAGCACTGAAAAAAAGTGACTCAGGACCGTTTTTCACACTCACAACCATTGCAGCATCCCCATGGGTCACATGATCAAAATTCAGATGGTTCATATTTATGACGGCTGCAGTGTCTCAGGATCATGTGATCAGCTTTGACAAGCAAAGTCAATGGGGAAGCCAGATTCACTTAACAACCAGAGGTTACTAACTTGTCAGCTGCAGGGATTCACTTAACAACTGTGGCAGAAAAGTCGTAAAATGGGGGCAAACTCACTTAACAAATGTTTCACTTAGCAACATAAATTTTGGGCTCTATTGTGGTCATAACTCGAGGACTACCTGTATATAAGTGTCAGAGATGTACTGCAATAGGCAGTAGTGTCTTCAGCTACTGAAAAAGGCAAGCTCGTACATAAGCCGATAGTATCTTTGGCTTTTTTTTTAAAGCAAGAGTGGGAAAATCAATGCCCCAACCAATACATAAGTGGCCCCCAACACCTATCTGGGCTATTCCAGCATCCTAAGGTGATGTCATTTTAAAATATCTTTTAATTCAAATATAAGAGTGGGATTGTGCAACACAAAATGCTCCTTTCCCCAAACTTAAAAGCTTCGCTAAAGCCACCAAAATATGGAGTGAAATTGGATTCCCAAAGAGTTAACTCTGGGTCATTTTCAGGGACTATAAAGAAAGGAATAGGAAGGGTTTCTTCTCAGAAGCTTTTTGCTGTCCTTTCCCCTAACCCTTAAACCTAACCCCCCAGCACAATAAAATAGTATAAAAACATGGAATAATTTCAGTTCTGGTCCCTTCCAGAGATTATATTACTGGAGACCCTCTGCATCTCTTGAAAGGTAAGGAGGCCGAATTCTCTTAAAAGCTTTTACTTTTCCTTATAACACAGCTGATATGATTACCCCCAGAAATCTTTCTATTTAGGGTAGTTTGGGAGTTGGATGATTTGGTTTTTCTGTATCAAATGCCTTTTGCCTTTCTGGCGCTAGTGAACACAGTGTTCCTCAACCTTCATTAAGGTATGGGAAAATATAAACACTAACTCCACTCTATATGCTGCCATATATTTCTTTTTCCATAATAGTCACTTAGCTTACAAATAACCTCTTTTTAAAAGGGCTTGAGAAGAATCATTACTTCCACCTAAAGTAAGCATTCCCTTTGTACAGTACTGAAGATATTCCACAATTTTTGAAAAATAAAATCCTCAAAGGTATGCAGTTCAGCAAAGTGTTTCTAAACACCTACACACGTTAGGCATAAAATGATCATTTTTACAGCTACAGCTAATAATAGCATGAGCCAACTAATTGCTGTCTAGGATACTTATAGGGCAGTTAAGTGCAAGCAAGGAACCGTCTCTCATTCATGAGAATAAAAACCTCAGCGTAAACATTTGCAGCCAGTGACCTCAGGCACAGCAAGGTCACAGCAGTTCCACAGTTTAAATATCCCAGTTAAGAGTTTCTCAGCCACCACTTTAAGCTCCAGAAGCTCTGTGTCTGTCTGCAGCTGCGTGCAGCCATTAGGCTGCTTGTTAAAATGCACAGCTTTTCCACACGGCTACTTCTACCTGTTCCCTTTGGCCAGATTAAAGGTAAAGGTAAAGGTTCCCCCGCACATGCATGCTAGTCGTTTCCGACTCTAGGGGCTGGTGCTCATCTCCGTTTCAAAGCCGAAGAGCCAGCGCTTGTCCGAGGACGTCTCCGTGGTCATGTGGCCGGCATGACTAGACGCCAGAGGCACAAGGAACGCTGTTACCTTCCCACCGTGGTGGTTCCTATTTTTCTACTTGCATTTTTACGTGCTTTCGAACTGCTAGGTTGGCAGAAGCTGGGACGAGTAACAGGCGCTCACTCTGCTACGCGGCACTCAGGATTCGACCCGCCAAACTGCCAACCTTCTGATCGACAAGCTCAGCGTCCTAACCCACTGAGCCACCGCGTCCCTTAATTGGCCAGATTAGTCTACCTTAAATGGAAAGGAAGCACTCTTTAAAAAAAAAAGACTGACTCCATCTTTGCCACTATTGGTATCCTGGGAGCAAATGAAATCAAACCAACCAACCAAAAATCTCTCGTCTTGAAAGAAGAGAAAAAATTCAAGTTAAAACAGAATGGCTGCCACTTCTTGTGTCTTTCTTAACTTCTGAATAGATATAGCAAATCTTTTTGGCTTCCTTAAAAAGTAGATTCTGTCTGTCTGTCTCTCCCCCGCCCCCAACTTGGCAATTTTCAGATGTATAGACTTCAACTTCCAGAATTGGAAGTCTGAAATGGTATACTGTAGGGTTTCCTGCCTGAGCAGGGGGTTGGACTAGATGACCTCCAAGGTCCCTTCCACCCTTATTTTATTTTTTATATTATTATTGTTGTTGTTGTTACTATTATTATTATTATTATTATTATTTCTCAGCAATGGCCATGCTGGCTGGAGAATTTTGGGTACTGAAGGCATTATGAAGTTGCCAAGTTTGAGAAAAATTACTTCAAAAACAGTTGGATAATTATTCAAATTGGGTCATTTTTTAAAAAAATGATGAAGATAACATTCAAATAAGAAGAGGTCATGTGACACTTTTGGTGCTTGGTAACCAGTCCGCATTTACAGCTGTTTGCAGTGTTCCCTAGCTATGTGACTGATTTGCAAAGCTTTTTCAGAAAGGCAGTATTTATTTCTGGGTTTCGGCAAAAAACGTCCCATAGCAAACAATGGATTCATTTAGCGACCGCCACGAAAATGGTAGTAAAATTGGCTTGGTAATATGGGTGACCTGCTTTACAACTGTCACGACTTATGACTGTAATAGGCAGCTCATCAGTTGAGGACTACCTGTAAATGTATTTCCCTTGATGCTATCCACTGGTTTTCTAGGTTTTGGCAGTCCAGATTTGGCAGCCTGAGCCTGACACAGAACAAACTTGCTATCTTAATTATCTACATGCCAGAACTTGACAGACTTTATTGCAAAAAATATATATGCCAACTTCCTAATTAGAATCTAAATCTAAATCTAAATCCTATTAAAATAATGGGAAGAGGAGATGATTGGACAAATGCATGAACGTACATTTATGCAAAGCTATTTGGTCTTGAAGACTCAGTATTACCTTTGGACTGGAGTCAGCATACCTTGAAGTACCAGCTGGAACACAATAACAATGTGGAAGGGTAAGAAATCCAGAAACATCTGGTTGATCACTGTGAGAAGCAAAATGCTGGACCAAGATGGACCTTACAAAGTTTAGAAGTGTGTGCAAGCATTGTTATAAGGTATGGTTGGAACCAACATCATACCCAAGATTTGTTTCTCAGCTAATATATACCAGGTCCTGTCTCTGTAAGATAAATAGCACCAAGACTTCTTTTTCTTAATATTTTACACTCTGTAGGCTTTGTCTCAATCCACCACTATCACCTTGCTTTGACTCTGTTAATTGTTTTATAGCATGGTCTTACAGCAGACTAAAACTATGTGCTCCACTTTAGCACGTCTGAGAGACCCAACGGAAGAAACAAAAGATGAGTAGCATCTACTCTCTCTCTTGTAGCACGAAACAAGTCTATGCTTGTTTCTGCAATGCACATCAAGCTGCTATGACCGTCTCCAAAATGAAATGTGTCTATTTACGGATGTTATTATGGGAGTACAGTATACAAGAAAATAATGACATGAGAGGCAATAGAATAGATAGGCATTTCTTAGGTAACTCATCGTTTTAGGGTGCTGAACACCCACTGGAACATTCCAGACTTAAGCCAGAAACATGCTGGTTTGCAGAATAGTGAATGATATATTTGGGAAAAGCCTACACATACCAGTCATAGTCAAGAAAACGTCATAGCCTTGAATATAGGCTCATAAAGGAAAGGCAGAGAAATTCACCCCTCTCCTGGCAGCCAGTTTTATTTCCATATGGAGCGTTCAACAGGGAGGGTATGAGCGTTTTCTATCTCTCAACTCATTTGCTAACATGAAATTCCTGACTTGCATGCACACGCAGCATGGATGTCATCACACACGATGACATTCTGGACACTGTACCAAGCCTTTAGAATTAACAATACTTCTTGGCTTGTTTCAGGTTTCAAATGAAACAGGAACTGCACAGGTTAACTTCACGGTCTGTTTCTGTTACTCCCCTCTGGGAGGAGGTTTTGAAGTATTTGTAGCAGGACTACCAGGTTGTATAGTAGCTTTGTTTCTTATGCCATCCACTTGGTAAAATCTCAAATTTGTTTTTCTCGCCATGTATATGTATACATCCGAAGTAGACTGTGTTGTTTCTCTGGGTCATGTATGTGTATGTGAGTATATGCGTAATTTTTTTTTGGTCATGGTTATGCAGTGTATATAGGAGGTGGTTACCCTTCGAGAGCTCTATGCAATGAAATCTCATTTTAGTGTATGGTGATTAACGTACATTTAAAGTGACGATGAAGTTATTATTCTATTTTAATTCTATTCTAAGTGGTAAGGCTGGTGTACGCTGTTTCTTCAAAAGCTCCTAGCAAGGCCTAACTCTCTGGCCTTCCTGCTCCTGAATTTCCCAGCACCTTCCTTCTGTCACTTGCTGACACTCTTAGATTTTTCCTTGCTCCTCTGAAGCATTTCTGCCCCAAACAGGAGAGCACCTTGTTGTTCTATGCAGAAATGAAAACACCTGACACTTGGTTAAGGCATGGTTCACCCTAAAGCATGGCTGGCTCAGGAATTCTGGGAGTTGAAGTCCACAAGTCATAAAAGAGCCAAGGTTGCCTACCCCTGCCCTAAAGTGTTTGTTCCGTACACAGAAGACTGTGCACTACTACCGTGCAACTAAACGAGAGCTAGTCTGGTGTAATCGTTAGGACACCAGGCAACAGACTCTGAGAGGCCCTGAGCTATAATCCTGCCTTAGGCATGAAGCTGGCCAATTGACCTTGGGACAATCCTTTCTGCCTAGGAATCAGGCAAAGGCAATCTACTTCCGAAATCTTGTCAAGAAAATTGCAAACACTTGTCCAGGTAGTGGCCAGGAATCAAGGCTGACTCAAAAGCACATGCGTGCACCCACGTGTCACTCAAGCTATTCAGACTTTTAACTTCCATATATCCAAGCCATGATGGCAAAGGCTCATAGGCTGGTGATATATCCGAAAGACACCAAGTTACCAAACCATACTTATCCTTATGTTAACACTTAAAGAACTAATGCTTAAGCAAATTCTCTTTCAAGTGAAGATCCATCTATACCTAAGGACAGAACAAAATTACACAGTAAATCCCGTGAAGCCTACTTCCTACCAATACTGGGAGACAAAATGAATCAAGTTTTTTTTTTAAAAAATTTCCCTGCTCTTAAAAATGGAACTTGCCTCCTGTTCTGCAGATTTGAATGCCAGATACGAGGGTATACCGGCTTAGCTAGTCTCACAATGTAATTATTATTAGCAAAAAAGAATTACTGGAGTAATTAACTTTTGATTATAAAAATGGGGTGGAGCAGAATTTAGTGAAAAGCATAGCGATTTTCTACGCGTTCAACTTAAGCTGAGCAAAGGGGGGGGGGAAGGCTTCAAACGTGAACCACAGAAATGGGGAGCCTCTGGCTTCAGGGACTCTTTCCTTGACCTCTTGGCCTCCAGAGCAGAGTCCACAATGCTGATGAACACAACCACAATCTTCAATTTTTTTATTTGTTGTGTGTTTTGCAGCCTGGCTGCTGGAGCAGTCTGGGCTATTTTCATGTGTTACGGTTTCCTTCCTCATTGCTTCTCAGCATTTGCTGAGGCATCCCGTGTTTGGATCTGGTACAATTGATCAGCTAGCTGGGTCTCCTGCTCCCCCCCCCCCGAGCTGTCTCTATACGGTCTGGAGCTGACACGGCAGCATTATTTTTTTAAAAAAAGCAAAGTATGGCTTTTTATGCCTTCTGATTTTGGGAATACTATTCATTGACTGTGAGCGAAGCAATCCTTCTGGCAGATACCGAAAGACCTGTTTCTGAGTTATGAATCACTTCTGTAACGTGGTTGTGGAAATCTGTAACTTAAAATGGATCTCTGACTCAATGACTTATTTTAATGTAGACATGCTATTTGAGAGCAGGTGGTAAACTGCAGATATTTGAAAATTTAATGACACCGAAGCATACAATCACTGTACTGAGACAGATGTAGGCATTATATTTAATAGTACTTAGGAAAAGAAGCACCATTCTTTTTAGATTTAGTTTAATCTAAATCTTAGCCTCAAAATAAAATTACGGTAGAACAATTCTGAAAATGCTTTAAATAGAGTTCAACAGACTTAAATTAGACCACATAGTTATGTTATCCCATGTTTGCCTGGAAATGTTTAAAAAAGAAGAATCAGCTATAAAGTGTCGGGTATAAATATTTTAGGTTAAGTCTATTTATAATAAAACCTAGTGCAAACATATTTTAGAGCTAAACCCATACTCATAACTTTTGAGAATCTACTATATTGATCACTTTCAATCAACATACAACACAATATTTCAGGTATTTTTAAAATTATAGCTTTATAAACAAAATGAAGCATGAAGACACAGACATTTGTTATGCAGATAGCTCTCGACTTATGACCATCATTTTACAATTGTTTGAAGGAACCATGGCTGTGGAACCGGGGCGCTTTAGGGCCTGTAAACCATTCCATCTGTTGTAAAATGTCATGCCCCTTGTAGGTTATGTTACAACATTTTGGGTGCTTGCCTTTATGACTGGTTGCAACTTCCTGTGGTCAGGTGGCCATAATTTGCGATTGTTTTTTGCCCAGTTTACAGCATTTTTTGCTAGTTTCTGCTCAAACCATGTCTAATCGGAATAATAGGTTTGCTTAACAACTATGGTGATTTGCTTAATGGCCATCACAGAAAGTATATAAAAAAATCAGGTCAGCGGGTGCCTCAATTTATGACAGCAATGACTTATGACCAGATTTTTAGGCCAGAAAGGGTTAGAAAACCGGGAGGCTGTGAGTTCCAGTCCTGCCTTAGGCATGAAAACTAGTTGGGTGATTTTGGGACAGTCATTCTCTCTCAGCTCAACCCACCCAAACAGGGTTGTTGTTGTGTGGAAAACGGGAGGAGGAAAAAATATTAGCTATGTTCTGAGGCTTGAGTTGTCTACAAAAATAGGAAAGATGGAATAAAAATAAATAGGTTACAAATTAATTAAATCAAAAAACTTTCATTAAAATACGCCTAACAAAAACAGGCAGAAAGTCCCACAGCTCTCACAGCTGTCAAACAAAAGCAGTATCATCCAGCATGTGCCAAAGAGGCTCTGAAACCAGAGATGATCTGAGCAGGAATCACTGGCAGAACTGCCTCAATCAGCACCATTCCTTAGCCTCGAGACCGCAGGCCGGTCTCCTTGTCTCAGATTGTCAGCCTCATCTTTCACCTCATCCTCTTCCTTCATCAGACATTATAGGGTCCCCCACCCCCACCCCCACTTGCAGCAACGTCTCCCTCTCAGATTAGTTTCAATCTCCATTTCTCTTCCAAGCCCAAGAATGCACAGGCTGCCACATTTTATTCTCATATGATAACATTTTGTGAGAGAAAATTGGGAGGATTTGAGCACCTGTTTCTCTGAGCCAAAATTGGAGGGGGGGGGGAGGGGGGGCGCGCGCGTAACTATGAGGTTAGAAAGCCAGCAGTGATATGAGAGCACTGCGTATTTTACCAAGAATGTTACATGTGCAACTATCATCCTATTAAACAGAAATTATGCTGTGTATTCAAATCCAGTTACAAGATGTTCTTTTGAAGGAAGATAGCTGACCTATATAATCTGGGAGGGACAGATTATGCCCTCACACTTGATTAATATTATCATCCAGATCCATGGCTTTTATATGAAGCAAAATTGGCTCAGTTTGGATAACATACAGAGCTAAAACGAGTCCTTAATATGAGCACCAGCTCAATGTACTGAACCAGCCTGAGTGGCGTAGAATTGTCACATTCTTGTAGTTTTATACAAATTGTAGTTTTATACAAATCGTAGTTTTATACAAATTGTAGTTTTATACAAGAATGTGACAATTCTACGCCACTCAGGCTGGTTCAGTACATTGTGCTGGCGGTCATATTAAGGACTCGTTTTAGCTCTGTATGTTATCCAAACTGAGCCAATTTTGCTTCATATAAAAGCCATGGATCTGGATGATAATATGAATCAAGTGTGACGGTATCAGAAAAGCAGGAAGTCATAGTGAAAAATGATCCTTTTCTTTGAGATAAATCCCTTGCTACACACCATAATACTCCTTTGGAACTCAGTGGCTTACGGGGTGGGTAATATAAACATTACAGACCACTGAATTTGTGATGGGTTAACTTCCAGGGGAACGTCTGTATGAACCAAAGGTTGGAGACATATGTGAAATGGGTAAAGGTAAATGTTCCCCTGCACATGCGTGCTGGTCGTTTCCAACTCTAGGGGCCGGTGCTCATCTCCATTTCAAAGCCAAAGAGCCAACGCTTGTCCGAGGACGTCTCCGTGGTCATGTGGCCGGCATGACTAGACGCCAAAGGCGCACGGAACGCTGTTACCTTCCCACCGTAGTGGTCCCTATTTTTCTACTTGCATTTTTTACGTGCTTTCGAACTGCTAGGTTGGCAGAAGCTGGGACGAGTAACAGGCGCTCACTCTGTTACATGGCACTCGGGATTCAACCCGCCAAACTGCCAACCTTATAATAATATATAATAATAATAATAATAATAATAATAATAATAATAATAATAATAATAATAACAACCTTCTGATCGACAAGCTCAGTGTCCTAATCCACTGAGCCACCGCATCCCGTGAAATGCCTTGTGTAAATATGTGTTGGAGTCAAGCACTAAAGTGTAGCTGGGTACCAGTGGCTCGCAGAAAATACAGATGTGTACTCCTGAAAGCCAAATTTACATTACTGTTTAAAAAAACAAAAGCAGAGACCTCATTCTGCTGAATGGGGAATTCTGGGAGTTGAAGTCCACGCATCTTCAAATTGCCAAGGATGAGAAACACTGTCCCAAAGGTGCTTCTTCCAAAAGGCAACTGGAGTTTTTTTTCTTTTTCTTTGAAAATGTTCTTGGATGAGAATTGAAACATTTTCAAGGAAATAAAAACCCAAAGAAAATCCAGCTGCCTTTTGGAACAAACACCTTTGGGACAACCAGGAATTGGATGATTTGAGAATATCCACAGAGGTTGAGAAACACGTTAAAGAGAAATCGGTGATAAAATGAAAATGGGAAATTCAGCTATTTTAGAGAAAAAGTATGGGACACACACACACACACATGAAAGGCCATAAAAAATGTGGTGGTGGATGGAATAAAACTTTGGATATAGTCACTTCTGTTGAGAAATAAGCTGGAAAAACGCCTACATGAGAAACTTGTTTGGGAACCTGGCCAGCACTGTCAGTTGATAAATGTCCTTCATCTAGACCTCTTCCCAATGACAAGCTGTGATGCTTCCATAGATATCTCTGCAAAATCTTTCAATCAACCTTTATCTATTATCTACCCTTATTCTACATCCCTCAAACTTGCAAAGCACATAGTATTTTCATTATCCATGCATATCGTATGTCTGGAGTGTGCAAGTTTCTGCTTGCTAGTGATTGCTAGAAGGCAGCAGACAGTCTTTCAGGACTAACCAACTGGTTCTTCCTGCAGACCATGGAACTCTTTGGTAACCGTCTTTTAATCCAGAATTTGAAGGCATTTATCTTCTTCCTCCTTGTCAACATCCACCCTTATTCCATATATTACCATCGAAAAAGCCATTGCTTTAACTGTTCTGAGCAAGTTTGATCTAATAGGTAAGATACTGGACTAGGAGTTTGGAAACTGAGTTCTAGTGCTGCTTTAAGACAGGGAAGCCAAGTGGTTGACCTTAGCCAGTCACTTTTAAACAGTCCTAAAACAAGGCAAGGGAATGCTGTCAAGAAAACTGCATGGATTTATTCAGGTAGTATGACCTTTGTTGTAATAGAAATTCCTTCATACTTCATGATCTAGAGCAGGGGTAGGCAACCTTGGCTCTTTTATGACTCATGGACTTCAACTCCCAGAATTCCTGAGTCAGCGGACTCAGGAATTCTGGGATTTGAAGTCCATGAGTCATAAAAGAGCCGAGGTTGCCTACCCCTGATCTACAGTCTAAGTTTACAATTGTATTTCGGCCTACAATTATTTTGTTTTCTCCAGCACACTATCCTACATTTATTCTTAAGCTCAGGAAACCAAAACCGTTTATCGCATTCACTTCTTAGCAGTCAACTGTGAATTCACAAAGCGTGCTAGTTGAGGTTACCTTTGTCTTTTTAAATATTTAACATTAACCCAGATTTTTTTACTTTCCAGTTTTACTTCTTTAATGAGCACTTTTAAGCTTTTAATCTGATCAAGCGGTGCCGTCTGCCTATCTCATATTGTTAGCATTTCAACATTGCCAGTTGTCAGTTCTTCCAGACCTGCTATTCCTACAATATATTCACTGTAAATTAAAATAGTCACGGGGACAACATGCATCCTTGTTTCATTTCCTCCGCTACCCTGAATCACTGTGTTTCTCCAAACTCAGCTCTTACAGTAGCTTCTTGTTCACTGTAAAGATTCCTCAAAAGAATAACCAAGTGTTCCAATATATCCATTAACTTTAATATGTTCTTCATTCTGGTATGAACTGTACTGTCAAAGACCATATTGGAGTCAGTAAAGCAAAGGTAAATCTAAAATTATCTTATTCTCTCCATTATTCCTATATTAATTTTCTAATACTATTTTTAGATGTTTTTCTTAACCCCACCTTTGTTATTTTTATAAATAACCTAAGGTGGCAAATATACATTTCTCCTATTTTCCCCACTACAGCAACCCTGTGAGGTGGGTTGGGCTAACACAGCCACTACCGGTATCACAAGTCACCCAGTCTAAGGTGGGACTAGAACTCAGTCTCCTGGTTTACTTAAACCACTATACCAAACTGCCATATGTCTTTTCTAATATTCATCTGATCATCTGACATTCCATTTTCCATGTATGGCTCTAGTTTTCTTTGTAAGAATGTAAAAAAAAAGTTGGTTGGCATGAGGGTTTTATGCAACATTTTGGTAATTAGTTCATTCTCTAGATATCTCCTGAGTTTTTGTAATCTAACCTTGTCCACATGGAAGCTTCAGCACTTTAGTTGCTTCTTCTCCAACAATGGGATTTCTTTCTCACATGGTGCTTTTTTATTGGACAACTCTCTTTATTTCTTATACATCATTCTTTAATGGAATTTGTTCCTGAATTTACAGTATTCTTTCTCTACAACTGTTGCTGTCATTCTATAAATCTGTTTGGAAATGGTTTCAGTATAGTTTATTTACTTGGATTAGATCTATTCCAGGATTAATTCTGAGTAATCTTATTTTACTTCTAAATTTTCTTCTAATTTCCATGATTATCTTGAAAGCTTCTCTCATTTTCTTCCTATTTTCGTCCATATGTTCACATTCTTGATTGAGATCTCGCTCTTTGTCCTTTTAAAGCTGTCATTTGCATTCAGTAGTCACATACAGGCAACCCTTACAATCTGCAGGATTTGTATTTGCAAATTCACAAAAATGTTTTTGTAACCCCAAAAATCAATACTCCTGGGGCCGTCACGCTGATCTGCGGATATGGAGAAGCAAAACACTGGAATTGCCCAACTAATTTGGAATTTGCAGCATTTTCACAGAATGTAATTACCATGAATAATGTTAATTGTCTGTATCCGTATTGCTCAAGATTTACCCTCCATCTTTTTCAGCTAGCATAACAACTTGTTCTGAAACTATTTGGATCTTTTCTTCCTTTAAAATTTTAGGATTTTTTTTTAAATTTCGGCTTCTACTTTTCCATAGGAAGCTCTATTTTGCATAAGACCAAATATCCATTCAGTCAAAACTTGCTGACATGTGTTTTTTGGGTTTATTTTCTAAGTCCACATATGACCCCAATAATTCATGATTTTTTTTTCACCGTCTGAAAATGTTTTATCTGACTGAACTGCATTTCTCCAGGTTCTGTTTCTGATTATTTAGCTAATGTTGTCCATCTGGTGATATCCAGATGCAGAATCCTCATTTATGTTGCTTAAAGCAGATATCGGCAATGAAAAAGTAATTCTCTCTACAAATTTTCTTCTATTATTCTATTTATCTAAATAAATCTTCCTGTAATGCTAGGCTCCCTTAAATGTACATAATTTTAGATATTTACATTTGAACACTTAACTTCGTAAAGAATTCCCTAATTTCTTCTAATTACATCTATAACAAGGATATAGAATTAGATAATTTTAATAGATATATTAAAGAGCCTCTTGTTGCGGGTGAAGAAGGAGAGTGCAAAACTTGGGTTGAAACTCAACATTAAGAAAACCAAGATCATGGCATCTGGCCCTCTCAATTCCTGGCAAATAGATGGGGAAGAAATGGAGGTAGTGACAGATTTTATTTTCCTGGGCTCCAAGATCACTGCAGATGGGGACTGTAGCCAAGAAATTAAAAGACGCTTGCTCCTCGGAAGGAAAGCCATGGCAAATCTAGACAGCACACTAAAAAGCAGAGACATCACCCTGTCAACAAAAGTGCGTATAGTCAAGGCTATGGTCTTCCCAGTTGCAATGTATGGCAGTGAAAGTTGGACCATAAGAAAGGCTGAGCGCCAAAGAATTGAGGCCTTTGAACTATGGTGCTGGAGAAGACTCCTGCGAGTCCCTTGGACTGCAAGGCGATCAAACCGGTCAGTCCTAGAGATCAATCCTGACTGCTCTTTAGAAGGCCATATCCTGAAGCTAAAACTCAAATACTTTGGCCACCTAATGAGAAGGAAGGACTCACTGGAGAAGAGCCTAATGCTGGGAAAGATCGAGGGCAATAGAAGAAGGGGACGACAGAGAATGAGGTGGCTGGATGGAGTCACTGAAGCAGTAGGCGTGAGCTTAAATGGACTCCAGAAGATGGTAGACTAGGACAGGAAGGCCTGGAGGAATGTTGTCCATAGGGTCGCGATGGGTCGGACACGACTTCGCAGCTAACAACAACAACAACAACAATAGATATAACCCTATTGGATTGCAGGTAATAAAAACATATTCTGAAATGCACTGTTTAGAATCTTAAGTTTACCATCACTACCACAAAAAGTGAACAAAGGACTTGGGAAAATGTAATGGTATAAATTAAATATGACTGGAATGAATTAATTTTTCACAGGGTCCTCCTGTGAGAAACTAAAAATTAAGAGCCATACCTGTTTCTTCTGTTTTAAGGAGAACACATTATGGGCCATAAGAAAAGTTTTGGCCACCACGATGTAAAAAATATATTGAGACTCTAGAAAGAGTGCAGAGAAGAGCAACAAAGATGATTGAGGGACTGGAGGCTAAAACATATAGGGAACGGTTGCTGTAATTGGGTATGTCTAGTTCAGACATGTCAAACACAAGGCCCGGGGGCCAGATCCGGCCCGCAAAGTGGTTTCATACGGCCCGCAAAGCCATCCTGGAAACAGTGAGGGAACGGCCCCCACTGCCTTGGCCCTGGCCCAGAGACCCTCCTCCTGCCAGAGACCCTCAGATCTGTCCCATTCTTGCCCAGGCCCCCATAGGCTCCCTTGATGTAGAGCTGGCCATGCCCACCCAGTAGGCCATATGCACTTTAGCCACACCCACCCAGGCCACACCCACCCGGCCCCCTGAGGGCAACCACAATGCTGATGCGGCCCTCAATGAAATTGAGTTTGACACCCCTGGTCTAGTTTAATGAAGAGAAGTACGAGGGGTGATATGACAGCAGTGTTCCAATATCTCAGGGACTGCCACAAAGAAGAGGGGGTCAAGCTATTCTCCAAAGCACCTGAAAGCAGGCAGGACAAGAAGCAACGGATGGAAACTAGTCAAGGAGAGAAGCAACCTAGAACTAAGGAGAAATTTCCTGACAGTTAGAACAATTAATCAGTGGAACAACTTGCGTCCAGAAGTTGTGACTGGAAATTTTTAAGAGATTGGACAACCAGAGGGTTTCTTGCCCGAGCAGGGGGTTGGACTTGAAGACCCCCAACTCTTCTCTTCTCTTCCCATTCTAAAAGCTGCCAGGCATTTTGCCTCCATTAGAACTATAAATTGTCCTGCCAAATCCACAACTCAAAGTACTGAGGACCTTGTGCACAAGCAAGACACGTTTCCACTAGAATTTCTATAAAACTCAGTTCAAGAGTTCAGATGCATCAACTGTGTCCAACAAGGAGTTTGAAGAGCATGTCAGGTATAGCAACATTAGTTATTCATGAAACACTTATTTGGAATCAACTGTGAACTTTAGAAACATGCACCTTTGCTTTCCTGTTCTTTTTCTGGGGCCTTCAGACTTTTACAACTAGATCAGTGCTACAGACAAAACAACCTTTCACACTATTACTATTGTTAATAACAGGAAGAAGTTTTTAAAATTCTTGGGATAACTGATAAGGAGCAGCTGAGTTACTAATCTAAGTTCTAGATATATTGTTCAAATCAAAAGGCCTTGTACCTTTAAATGTACCTTTGGATGCATGGACAAAAGGCCCACACTTTCTCCACTGACCTTTATAATTTCAGTGGCACCTTAATTTCCAAGGTGTGAGAGGTCTCTAGATTTGGAAATGTTCCTCTCAACCACACTAATATGAAAAATCAAATCATTGGTCTACCCATTCTTATTTCCTGGAAATCCTTTTTGTTAGAAATGCTGTGACTGGATACCAACACTCTCCACCCATATACCAAGTGAATGAAGTTGTTCCTGCCAAATATTATAATTCTACTTTCACAGTGAACTCTGGCCTGGTATTCTGTACTTGTGTCTATGTGAGAAAATGTATTATGTACCGTATTTTCCGGCGTATAAGACGACTTTTTAACCCATGAAAATCATCTCAAAAGTTGGGGGGGGGGGTCGTCTTATACGCCCAGTCGTCTTATACGCCGGAAAATACAGTAATGTAGGCTAGACTTTGCGGAAAAAAAGTTCTTTTTTATCTCCTTTTTTAAAAACATCTTTCACTAATCCCTAAAAGGATATATCTCTAAGTGGCACATATCATTTACTACAAAAATTGAGAGTCCTCTCTGAAACCAATAGATTGGGAAGTTTCTATATGAGATTTAACAAATTATTCCAACTATGGTTAAAGCGACCAGTGTCTTTAGCCACCCAGTCCGCACAATGCAACTTGATGCTAAAAATGGGCAAACGTAAGAAAATTGCTAGTTTCCTCATTTTAGAACAAATTCTGTTCAGATTCCTTTTCTTCTACCCTGGCCTCATTATTGTTTCTCCTTTGAAATTCTTTTGACATTTTGCTTTTACTCTGTAATTTGGTCCTTATCACAATTTTCAACCAATGCTTAATTTAGTTTCCATGCTACCAGTGTATGACAAAATCTCTTCCTTCCTATTTTCATTTCTTTCTCACACTCTATAAGGGCAGAGGAGTCTTACTGGTCAGTCCCTGGATCGTTTCAGGTGCTTTCAGAAACATTAGAGAGGACGAGGCCATCATAACACCAATAGCCAGCTAGATATAAGCTTTCATCCCCTACAACTGCTAGATCAGCTTCTGTAATTTCAAGAACGACATATCAAGAATAAAAGTAGCACGTGTGTGTTTAGAATTTTTCTTTTCCTATTGTGGCTCAACTATATTTGTCAATTAGATTGAGATGGGTGACTACAGGTAGTCCTCGAGTTTTATTTTTATTTATTTTAATTCCATTTATATCCCGCCCTTCTCCGAAGACTCAGGGCGGCTTACAAGCTTAGCAGTAGCCTTTATTCTATGTATATGCCTGCTTGTTAGGGCTTTCACACACACACACCAAGCGGCATTATTACAAAATCAGCTTATTGCCCCCAACAATCTGGGTCCTCATTTACGAATGTAATGGAGCCGGCCCATTCTACTCGTAACTCAAGTACTCGTAGGGGTGAATCTTGTATCTTGAACGAGATCACTTCCTGCTTTCGCCCACACATTCGCTAATAGAATGGGTGGGCGAATGCATGGTTTGTTACATGAGCATGATGTATCTCAGGGTGCGGAAGGCCAGGGGGGGGGGCTAGTGATGGAACAGGCCCCCAAGGCCTCCCTGACCCAGTAAATTACCTCATGCTTCCCCCTCCCTACCTGCTGGACTCACCTTGAGAAGATCTGTCTCCTCTCTGCTGTGGTTTCTGCCTTAGTGGGAAAGGAGAGTCAGTGGAAGCTCCTGGATGCCGTAATATCATGCAAGTTCAGGCACCCACCCTCTTTTGCAGAGAATGGGTGTCTGAACTCTCGTGAGATCATGGACCCCAGAAATTTTCATTTTCGGCATAACACTGTGCCTTTCTCCTGCTCCCCCAACTCCTCTCTATTACCACCGGATTCACTGCCTTTCCAAGGGTCCCAGAGGCGCGCAAACACTTTTTATCCGAACAAAGATGCAGTGATCCCCTGTATTTTCAAGCACTCCATTTGCTCACAGATGGAGCTTCTGGTCTCCCCAAGGTCTCTGTTCAGATAAAAAGTGTTCCAGTGGTGGTGGAAAGGAACTGGGCGGGGGGGGGGGGAGGGGAGGGAGAAAGCAGGAGACAGGCACAGTGTTTGCACCAAAGATGAACTTTTCTGGGGTCCATGATCTTGCAAGTTCAGGCACCCATTCTCTGCAAAAGAGGATGGGTGCCTGAACTCATGCGATATTATGTCATCCAGGAGCTTCCACTGACTCTCCTCTCCCTCAAAGGCAGAAACCATGGCAGAGAGGAGATAGATCTTCTCGAGGTAAGTGAGATAGATCTTCTCGAGGTAAGTGAGTGCAGCAGGAAGGGAGGGGGAAGCAGTTGTGGAGAGCGGGGAGGAATAGGGTGAATGTTGCAGAGTCTCTGCAGTTGTTCGCAAGGGTGAACGACTGCCATGGTGCTGCAACAGTCGTAATTTCGGAACTTGCTTGTAAGCACTAGGGGGCGCTTATCACGTAACTTCGAACGAGCATTAAGTGAACGCTCATAACTCGGGGATTACCTGTATAGAATTTGAATAAATAAATATGATGAAAGTGGAAAAATTAATTGAGAAAATACTTTATATTCAGTCTACTACTTTTATTTTTTGAACATTGTGCTATATGCGTTTGTGACTTTGAGTCAGTGTGGTTTCCTGGCAGTTACCTGCACAATAGTAATCCCTTCAGTTTTCTTGGCAAAAATTTTGAGAAGACATTTGCCTTTCCTCTTAGGCATGAAAGAGACAAGCCCAAGGTCATGTAGTTTTACATCTAAGGTGGAACTAGAACTCATGGTCTCCTGGTTTCTAGCCTGGTGCCTTAATTTCTACACCAAACTGGCTTTCTAAATGGACTCAGATGGAACCAGCCATGATTGTGTTCAGTGTTAACTGAAAGCTGATAGTTCATTTGCAAAACAAGGATTCTTCACAACTTAAGTCTGCTTAAAAATAATCTAGGCTAGATAGGAAACATCCCCAATTTAGAAGAAAGAGGAAAACATCCCACCACAATTAATGAGTCAGAACACCGTGCAGAATGAGCAAACCCAAGTTATAGGTCAGTTACCTTCTCTATTAAACAAGCAAGTTCCCAAAAATCCCTCCCCCTAGATTCCCTCCATAGAGTTGGTGTTTCTGAATCAAAATGTGGACTCAAGACCACTTTGCACAGAAAATAATTTACCATAGCGATGACAGGTACTCCTCTCTTAGCAAATGATTCATACAATGACCATTCACAGTTAACAATGGTGATGAAAAAGTAACCTTACGACCAAACTAATATTATTATTTATCCTTATCTTCCTTGCTGCCCCCTTTACTGGTATTATGATTGTTCTATTGCTTTCTCTATGTACACCGGGTGCTTTTGTACCAGAGACAAATTCCTTGTGTATTTAATCACACTTGGCCAAATAAGGTTAATTCAATTCAGTTCAAGCATTTACAACCTTCACAAGTCTCTAAACAAAAGAAAGCTAAAGTCAGATCACAAGCATGACACTTAATGACTTAAGTTGCCAGTCTCAATTGTGGTGACTATATGACAACTCCATGTACAATGAATTGTGTTGGTGTAGACTTATTTAGCTATATATCCTTTCCTTATGCCATGCCACTCATTTCTTTACTTTATTATTTCCTATTTATTTTCTGTGTTTTTGTTTGATGGGTATGTATGTGGGATGGATTGTGAATATTCTGTCTGGCTGTTCCTCCCCAAAACATGGGACCTTGTACCTGAATAGTTATTTGGTAGTGAAATTTCCTAGCACCCTATAACCTCTGCTCTGAAAATATAATCAACAAATGTTGCTCAACATGGCGAAAGCCTCCTGTATAAAAGATTTGTTTCCCAGACCTTTCCTTATAAACCCCACCCATTTTTCAAAGTGTCACTGCTTCAGCTGCTTTACCTGCAAGACCATTTCTTACCCATTCAAAACCAAGCTTCCCCTACAATTTCAACATACTTCCCTCTGTTCCTCCTATCTAGACATCTAGATCCTGCATTAAAACCTTTTGTCAAATTTAGATTTGACACATTAGGCCATTTCCCTACTTCTCCCCGGCCACGTTCCCAACCTAACTATCCCGATTCAGGCCAAACTTCCTCTTACTCAGCATGCAATGTTGCAACCCAGAACTATAAGTTTTGAACACCATTATCCACTCCCTAATGAGAGGCAGAGCGATGCCTCTCATTGATTCCAGATGGCTGCAAGGGCACCCTCTTTTCACCCATTCAGAGCCAACCCTTTCCCCAAACTTTTCACAGCTAGGAGCCACCCAAAGCAAACCTTCCCAAATCCCAAAGTGAACATAAGATAGAGGAAGAAATTCTAATAGAATTCCAGCTTTCCTTTTGGGGGTGGCAGCGAAAGAGAACGGATTCCCTTTTCCTGCCACCCCCTTCTCCTCCACCCGCTCATCTTTTATCACCTCCTCTAAAATAATCTAGTGCCCATCAAAGTGCTTTGGGAATCGGACTCCCATCTTCCTCCCCAGCTGGGGTCGATGGGAGTAGGAGTTCCCAGTCTGGGAGAAATCGCTGTCCAAGCTTCCCCACCTCGGCTTGCATGATCCCCCAACGGGACGCCCCCCTCCCCATTAAGGAATCTCCCCCACCCCCGAGACCGGTCGACCTCGAGGCCCACGCGCGGGGCCGCCCCAACTCACCCTGCCGGCCCACGATCTCGGCCACATGCTCGGAGCTGGGCACCGGGACACACTCGGTCGTGTTGACGCTCTTCCTTCGCAGCAGCGCCGCCTGCTCTCCGTTCAAGACCGATCCGGGCGGCATCCCGGCTACGGCCGCCGCTCCGGGCAGCCCGTAGGATTGCGAGAGCATCGCCGCCATCACCCCGGCGTGGACATCGTCGCCGGGCCCGTAGAGCGCCCCGCCCAGCGCTCCCGCCTCGGGCGCCTCAAAGGCCGAGCCGGCGGGGAGAGGCAGAGCAGGGACGGGCGGCAGCAGCACCGAGCCCAGCCCCGGGGGCAGCAGCGGCGGCGGCGAGGAGGCCGGAGGGGGCAGCAACAGAAGCGAGGCCGGGCCGCAGATACCGCCGCCGCCGCCGCCTTCCCGAGGCTCCAGGAAGCCCTCCTCGTCGTCGTCCTCTTCTTCCTCCTCGGCGGCCTCGTCTTCCTCGTCGTCCGGCGGCTCCTCCAAGTCCAGCTCCAAGTCGCCGCCGTCTCTTTCTCCTTCTTCAGGCGCCGCCTCCTCTTCTTCCTCCTCCTCCTCCTCCTCGTCTTCTTCGTCCGGCTCCCGGGAGGCCTCGTCCCCGCGCTCTCCGAGGCCCAGGCCGGCCAGGCGCTCCCTCAGCAGCCCCGTGTCCGGCAGCAGCTGAGGGGGAGCCGGCAGCGGCGGCGGAGGCTGAGCGTGGTGGTATTGGAGCAGCAGGCCCGGCGGCGGCCTGGGTGGGGCCGGCAGCAGCAGCCGAGCTCCCAGGTCGGGAGGCTCTTCCGGAGGCGACGGCGAGGCGCTGCCGCTCGGCATGGCCGGCCAAGGCGGCGGAGAAGACGGGGACGGCGAAGCGCTCCGGCTACGCGGGGCCGGGGGACATGCTGTTGTTGCTGCTGCGGCGACGGCGGGCTCTCCGGCCGCTGCTTCCTCCTTCTCCTCCGCCGCCGCCGCTGTCTCTTGGGGGGCGGCCTGGGCGTTGCTGCCGCCGCCGCCGCCGCCGGCGACGCTGATGGCGCTGCTGCTGCTGCTGCTGCCGCCGCCACGGCCCGCGCTCGGCTCAGCGCTTCCTTTGTTCCATGGCGGTGGTGGAGGCGGCGGCGGCGGCTGCTGCTTCCCCCCGCCGGCTCCAGCGGCAGCGGCGGCCGCAGGCAGCAGCAGCGGCGGCGGCGGTGGCGGCTCGGGCAACTCCAGCCCCGCCCCGCGCCGCTCCCCCAGCTGGGCGATTGGGTGGCGGCCGCGCGGGGGCAGCAGGGCCCGCGGATGGTCGGGGCGCGCGGGAAGCGGCGGCGGCGGCTGCGCCTGGGATTGGCGGGCGGGCGCGGGGCCAGCGGCGACTGCGGGGAGCGGCGGCGGCTTCTCTCGCTCCTTCTCCGCCTCCGGTCCTCCGGTCCCCGCCGACAGCATCCACACGCGCGCACCCTTCTGGCTCTGCCCAATCTCGGCTGCGGGGAGGGCGGCCCGGGATTGTTGGGTTAGCCCGGCGGGTATTGTGACGGGGCGCCAGGGAAAACCGGGGAGATGAAAAGGCGGCGCAAGGCGGGAAACCGGACGGCGCGGACCCGGACCGCTTGAGCTCGGGAGGCGGAAAAGGGACGGTCTTCAGACGGCTCCGTGGAGCTGGGGCCGAAACCGGCCCTTTTTTTTCTTTTCTTTTTTTGCAGCCGTGCAAAAGGAAGGCGGCGGGGAACTCCTGGCTGACTTGGCTGGCTGGGCCGGTTTGCACCATGCTTAAAAGCTCTCCTTCGCCCCAAGCGTCGGTTAGCACGAATCAGGTTTAGTGGGTTGTGGCAATGGAGGTGTTGAAGAGCACGGGGAATGTGTTCAAAGGCGTGGTGAGAGGAGCGGGTTGAAAAAGACGAAAAGAAGGCTGTTCTTCCCTAAATTTGAACTTTGGTCCCTGGACTGGCAGGCTTCTGGGAGAAGAACCCCCTGCAAGAGGCTCTGAACATGTTCTCCTGATCCCTAGGTCAGGGGTAGGCAACCTTGGCTCTTTTATGACTCGTGGACTTCAACTCCCAGAATTCCTGAGCCACCATGGCTCAGCATGGAAACCTCTCCCTTTCCCCTCAGCATGGCTGTCTCAGGAATTCTGGGAGTTGAAGTCCACGAGTCATAAAAGAGCCAAGGTTGCCTACCCCTGACCTAGGTGTTCCTTCAACCCATCCACCAACTGGGGATGATCGTTTCCAGGCCTATAGCAGCTTGGTTGGTGACCAGGAGAAACCACTGGTTTTACTTTCTGCCAGGGGCTATTGGAAAACAACCTGAGGGGTGTGCCTGTGTATTTTGTGTGTAAGTCAGATAGCAGTGAAATCTACACAAGTTACATTACTGGCCAGGCCAGAAAAGGGATTGAGTTATCAGAGAGCAGTTACTAAAGTCATTTTTTTAGGTTGAAACGTCCTATTTTCAATTAGATCTTGATCTAAGAAAGAGTTTGTTTGAGCTTTCCTTTTCTCTGAGGTAGACTCAGAGGCAACTAGCCAAGCATCTTTCCAACATAAAGCTCTGCCCAGATTGTTATCTCCAGTGTTAGAACATAGAATAATGGGGTTAAAAAGCGACCTTTGAAATTTAATCCAGGGATCCCCAACTTGTGAGCCACTACTGGGCTGTGGCCTAGTTGCCACCAGGCCGCGTGAGTGGTTGGCTGGTACACGTGCGTCTGTGGGTGTGTGCACAGCCCCACTCGCGCACATGGCGCACTGGTGCGGGCAGCATTGCGAGCATCGGCTGTTTGTGGCCCCACTTGCGCAAGCGTTGTTGGGGCGTGTGCGGCCCCACTCGCATGAGCCTTGTTGCGGGTGCTTGCTGCCCCACTCGCATGGGTGTCGCGAACATCACGGGCGCTCAAGTGCATGCATGCATGCATCTGTCACACCCACAAAATAATAAGTTGGAGGGGACATTGGAGGTCATCTAGTCCATTCCTTTCCCCCCACCCCCGCTACCTCCAAGTCGCCAACCTGCAAAGGTTGGGGAACTCTGTTCTAGTCCAACCCCCTGCTCAAGGCAGGAGTCCATATACCATCCCGGATAAATGGTTGTTCAATCTTTTCTTCAAAACTTCCATTGAGAGAACATCCACAACTCCAGGAGGCAAGCTATTCCACTGATTAATTCTTCTCACTTTCAGGAAATTTATATTTCCAGGTTGGATTTCCCTCTGACAAATTTCCATCCATTGCTTCTTGTCCTGCCTTCAAGTGCTATTGAGACTAAGTCGATGCCCTCTTCCTTGTGGCAGCCCTTCAAGTACTGAAGTCTGCTATCTGTTCTCTTCTAAGCCTTTTCTTTGTTAGACTAAACATTCCTTAGCCCTTCATCATACGATTTAGACCCCTGATCATCTTCGTTGCTCTTCTCTGCACTGTTTCTATGTCCTCAGCATATTTTGTTTTTTCCTTTTGTATAGTATCAACTGAAAACAAGAGATAATTTGTGTGCATCTGTTTAAATAAGGCACGTGTGGCACTGTGTTGTGAGCTGCTAAATAAGAGAAGGGGGGAATAAAATCATTTATCTTATAGACAATTTTATTCTATTAAAACCTAGCCATAAATAGTGTTTGATATTTTTGCTTCTTTGAATAGGAAAATATGTAGGTGCTTTAAAGAGTTTAGGTGCTTTAAATATAGGCAGCCTAAATTTATGCTCATTCTAGGGTATATTTTTCTGAAATCTACTCTTAAATGTTGCGCAACTTTTCTAGTTCCTTGTGGCTTTGTAACAACTCCTTTTCAATGATTTAAACTGATAGCTAGAGTATGGCTTTAACCATTTGCAAAAGTTGCTCAATTTTTAAATTTGCTTTAGCTGCCCAAATCTGATCAGTTTTTTAAAAAAAGGGGACAATACCCCCACCCCAAGTTAGTCTTCAACATAGGGGAATAGCTTAAATTTGGGAGGGGGAGTCATTAAACAAATCTTGCATTGTGAATTCAGCCCCTTTTTCTTGCTCCCAGTAAGCTTTGCATGGACTTGGTTACTGCTGTGGGTTTTGTATGCTATTTTGAACAGTGATTCACAATCTCTGAAATAAATACAAATAATTGGGAGTGGTGTTGTTGTTAGCTGCGAAGTCGTGTCCGACCCATCGCGACCCCATGGACAGCATTCCTCCAGGCCTTCCTGTCCTCTACTATCTTCTGGAGTCCGTTTAAGCTCACACCTACTGCTTCAGTGACTTCATCCAGCTGCCTCATTCTCTGTCGTCCCCTTCTTCTATTGGCCTCAATCTTTCCCAGCATTAGGCTCTTCTCCAGTGAGTCTTTCCTTCTCATTAGGTGGCCAAAGTATTTGAGTTTCAACTTCAGGATCTGGCCTTCTAAAGAGCAATCAGGGTTATTCTCTAGGACTGATCGATTTGAATGCCTTGCAGTCCAAGGGACTCACAGAAGTCTTCTCTAGCACCATAGTTCAAAGGCCCTAATTCTTTGGCGCTCAGCCTTTCTTATGGTCCATACATTGCAACTGGGAAGACCATGGCCTTGACTATATGCACTTTTGTTGTCAGGGTGATGTCTCTGCTTTTTAGTGTGTTGTCTAGATTTGCCATGGCTTTCCTCCCCAGGAGCAAGCGTCTTTTAATTTCTTGGCTGCAGTCCTCATCTGCGGTGATCTTGGAGCCCAGGAAAATAAAATCTGGGAGTACATATTTTAAAATATTTCCAGATCTTTGGCAATATATAGGGAGGCAGTAGGGTTGGGTAAGGGTCTGGGAGGCATGAATTACGCAAAGTTGAAATCTTTAAATCCAAAAAGTTGTTTTCTGCATATAAAGGTAAAGGTAAAGGTTTCCCCGCACATGGCGTGCTAGTCGTTTCAGACTCTAGGGGCCGGTGCTCATCTCCGTTTCAAAGCCAAAGAGCCAGCGCTTGTCCGAGGACGTCTCCATGGTCATGTGGCCAGCATGACTAGACGCCAAAGGCGCACAGAATGCTGTTACCTTCCCACCGTAGTGGTCCCTATTTTTCTACTTGCATTTTTACGTGCTTTCGACCTGCTAGGTTGGCAGAAGCTGGGACGAGTAACAGGCGCTCACTCTGTTACGCGGCACTCGGGATTCGACCTGCCAAACTGCCGACCTTGTTTACTATTCCCACTTCATATTTAGATAATTGAATGAATAAGCCAAGTTCATAACATTCTTGGTAGGAGTTCAGATTAATCTTGTCTAAAAGGTTTTTTGATATCTGTTACATTTTTATGATATACTTTTTTACACCAACAATTCGCCTTTGTTTTGCATGGTCTGCCACAGTATGATTACTGGTTACTACTCAGTAGATGTTGGCAATTTACCAGGCTTCGTAGACTAACTTTCAGAAGCTGTTTGGTGGTATGCCAACTTGCCTTAAAAATTGGGCATGTGATTAAATGATCACATAATAGTTTCTATGTACATCAAGATGCTCAGAGCCCACATTCTTCTTGTTGCCAAAGACATCTGAATTAGCTGCTCAGGGATATCTAATGTGCCCTGAGAGACTGCTAATATGAATTATATGGTCTTGAGTCATGCTTCTGTTCATGCTCTGCAAGCATATAGCCAGATTTTGAAAATATATTCTGTTGGGGAATGATCGAAAAGCAAATAAAAAAGTAGATTAAGTGCTAATATAGCTTCAATGGGTAGCAATTTTTGTAATAATTTTATACTTATAAAAATGCTTTGATAAACACCAACAAGTTGGTATGCCAGTCTGGCTTTAAACATTATATGTTGGTGTGTAGTAAAGCTGTTGATCCAACATGCACCCTGAATACCAAAGTATGTGCAGGTATTTCCAAAGTATGTGCAGGTATTTCCAAAGTATGTGCAGGTATTTTTGGCTTTTCAGACAATTCACACCTTCAGCAGCTTGCGTGCAGCTATATTTTTCAAGCAGCTTCCATTGAGTGGGCTACACGTAGTTCTCAATTTATAACCATTCATTTAGTGATTGTTCAAAGTTACAACATCACTGAAAAAAGTGGCTTATGACCATTTTTCACACTTAGCGACTATTGCGGCATCCCCATGGTCACATGATCAAAATACGGATACTGGCTCATATTTATGACCTGGGATCTTGTGATCCCCTTTTGTGACCTGACAAGCAAAATCAATGGGGAAGCCAGATTCACTTTACCAAATCATTAGTAACTTGGCAACTGTAGTCATTCACGTAACAAGTGTGGCAAGAAAAAATGTAAAATGGGGCAAAACTCTTAATTTCTAGACAAAATGTCAATTGTTGTCAGTCAAGGACTGCCTGTAGTAACTGCAATTTTACTTACCACAGAGTCACATCTTAGTGAAGTATAAATGGGTGCCAAAAATTTTATAGGTAGTCCTCAACTTCTGATCGTTTGCTTAGCAATCATTTGAAGTTATGACACCCCAAAAAGATACTCACAACCTGGCTTCAAGTTTCCATTGGCTTCTCCCCCCCCCCCCATGGTCACATGATTACATATTGGGAGTTTAGCAACTGGGCCATGTTTAGAGCTTGCAGCTTTCCATGTCACATGACTAATTTATGATATATATATTTTTTGTCAGAAACCAGCATTCCAGTTTTTCTATTTTTCTTGCCCTTTTAGCTTCCTCTTTGATCACCTTTTTCTTTTTTCTTCCTTAATATACACTGGTTTGTATTAATTTTTAATCTTCCTTTTTAAAGAGTCTTAATAAAAATATATAAAAATACTAACTTATAAAAGTAAGTTTTTTTTCAATAAAAAAAATACTAACTTATGTATGTTCAATTAATAGATAATTTTTGGAAAACTGCAGGGGCTTCAGAATTAATAAGGCTATCATCTTGTCAGTGGTGGCTGATGGCCAGTGAGGTGGGAAGACAGCACAATGTCCAATGTTAGGTAGAGCCAAACACTTTTCATTCATTTATCCCTTCATATTTTGCCTTCATTAATTTTACAAATAAATTAAGGCAGTGAACATATTCAATACAACGTCCTCCTATTTTCCCCACAACAACTCTTTGAGGAGAGTTGGGCTGCCAGACAGCGGCTGGCTCCGTCACCTAGCTGGCTTTCATGGCTAAGGTGGGACTTGAACTCACAAAATCTCCCACTTTTTAGCCCAGGGGGTCTTCAAACTTGGCCCTTTTGTGACTTTTGGACTTCAACTCCCAGAATTCCTCAGCCAGTGTGCCTGGCTGAGGAATTCTGGGAATTGAAGTCCACAAGACATAAAAGGGCCAAGTTTGAAGACCCTTGTAATCTAGCCTGATGCCTTAACCACTAGATAAGAAATAACAGAGAGTTGTCCAATAAAAAAAGCACCACGTGGGAAAGAAATCCCATTCTTGGAGAAGAAGAAACTAAAGTGCTGATGCTTCACAGTGTGGACCAAACTGGTTCCTGCCCCATTTTCCTCTCTTGCTATGCACCAAGGACACTGGAGCCAATTAAATGTAAGACTGACATTTTACCTTGGTTCAGAAGGGCTGCCTCTCAAGAGAAAGTGTTGGTGGACCCCATGCTTTTTAGGGTCATGCCAATCTCCCAAATGCTTTTTGTTTTCATTGCTCATTGTTGTGTCCCAACAGCTGCATAAATCAAATGCCAATATGTGAATGCCATGGATAATAGGATCCAGGATAAAAGCTATCAATGCAAATATCTTGGAAAATTAAGTTCCCCATCGTTTCTAAGAGCCCCCATAAAGGTGTGCTATGGAGGGGGAAATACAGATGCAAAAAAGAAATGGAATCTAATTTACCTTCTACAAACACGGGCATCTTGATTTTGCTGGGCATTTCATGACGTTATAAAACAAAAGTACACTTATTAGCAGAAGGATTTATGTCATTTTGATTTTAGGGTTGATTTGAGTGTGAAATACCTTGCTTTATGGCATTTTTTTGGGAAGGTGCCTTTTACAAGAAAAGGCTTTACTGGAAAACAGGACATTTAGTGGCTCACGTTTTATATGCACAATTCAAGGATCTCAGCAAATAGATAATTGGCTTTTGAAATGACATTGGTGCCCAAAGGCAGTGATGTCTTATGTCCTGTACAGTATATCAGAGGTAGGAGCTAAAAGGTGATTGGAAGACTCGCATCGCTCCTTTTTCCACATAAAAAAAACCTGACTTGCAACAGCTGCCTCAGCTGGAAAAGCAGATTTGAAGCATGAACCTCAGAGAAATAATAGTCTTAGCTTCATTATTAGATTAAAATTTATGGCACTTACAGGAAAAGTCATGGAGCGTACTTTCCTGTCTGGATAGAAATAAAAAGGGACATTTCCAGGAAAACTGACCTCTTGATACACATCTGAAATGAAATGGTTAACTAAACATAACTGATTAGTAAGCATATAACGAATTGCTACTACTTCTGACCCATTTTTCTTTCTTTCTACCTCTCGGCCTCATCTCCAAATTTTCTGACTGGGGAAGAATTCTGCTTTTGCTATGATTTATGGAATAAGAAGTTTTTCTTTTTTATTGCATTCTAATGGGGAACAACATTGGAGGTGGCGTTGACTAAGGGTGGTAGAGATTGTGATTGCTCCTCCTTATGGGGTGCTTCAGGATTCTTCTGTTTACTATCCACATGAAATCACTGGATGAGGTCATCTGCTAATTATGGGTTCAGCATCATCGGTACCCTGATGATAGCAACTCTTCACTGCTGTTCCTGTATAGGTGAAGCTTTTGATGTAGTGACCCAATGTCTGGAGGCTCTTTGGGTGTGGATTGGGAAGAAGAGGCTTTGGGTGAATCTGGACAGTGGTTCCTTGCCCCTACCCCCCTGCCCCTGCCCCCCGGGGTCAGGGATGTGACCATTGTTAATTTTGGATGACACTGCACTTCCCCTTACAAGAATGATGCACAACTTGGGCTGCTTCTTATGGCCACAATTGAGCCCAAAGTTTCTGTTGTTAAGAAAGACAATTGTTTGAATGTTGCCTTATTTTATGACCTTTCTTGCCACAGTTGTTAAGTGAATCACTGCAGTTGTTAAGTAAGTAAAATGGTTGTAAGTGAATTCGGCTTGACTAACATCATCTGACTAGGTAACATCTTCAGTGGAATCCCCTGAATCCCTTAGCCCAGGGATCTTCAAACTTGGCCTTTTTATGACTTGTGGACTTCAACTCCCAGAATTCCTCAGCCAGCGTGCCTGACTGAGGAATTCTGGGAACTGAAGTCCACAAGTCAAAGAAGGGCCAAGTTTGAAGTCCCCTGCCCTAGCCTCTTACGAAACGTTTGGAAACCAACCCACAAGCTCGGAGAACAAACTTCCACCCTCATCCTGCACATGAGCTGTAGATATCCACTGCTATCGCATGAATCTCTCTTCCCCATTGACTTTGCTTGTCAGAAGGTTGAAAAAGGTGATTATATGACTCCTGGACACTGCAACCGTCATAAATATGAGTCAATTGTCAGGTGTCTGAATTTTGATCATGTGACCATGGGGAATGCTGCAACAGTCGTTAAGTGTGAAAAATGATCATAAGTCACTTTTTTAGTGCCGTCGTGACTTTTGAACAGTCTCTAAATGAACTGTTGTAAGTTGAGCACTACCTTTATTCTTCAAAGTGCAGGTGGCAGCTTTGGCCCTGAGAACCTTTGCACAGATTCATCTTGTCCACAAGTTGTTCCCCTTCCTTGATCAGAAGGCTGTTCAGGAAGTTACTTATACCCTAATCACTTAACACAGTGATGGTTAACTTTTTAGAGACCGAGTGCCCCCAAACCGCCCCCACCCCCCAGGTTGCCCCTGCTCTGCCCTTGCTCCACCCCACTTGCAGGGCCACTCACCGCCTCCAGGTCCTACTGCAGATCGCCCAGGGGGCCCAGGAGCACCATGGTGACCACGCCCTTCTCCTGCGTCCCACAGCATCAACTGCGCATGATGGGGCATGAGGGTGGAGTCTCGTCCCTGCTGCCTGGCTGCCATGTCATTGGCTCTGCTGCTCTGCATGGGCCGCGCTCGGGGGCGACTCTCCTCCAGGGGGGCTGCTAGTGAGAAGGGAGCCACAGGCAGAGGCGGGGCTGGGGCAATGGCACACGTGCCCACAGAGAGGGCTCTGAGTGCCGCCTCTGGCACGCGTGCCATAGGTTCACCATCACTGACTTAACATGTTGAAGACCACCCATAAACTAGAGCTGGTTCAAATTGAAGTGGCCATTTGGGATGCCCATGTTGTACCACTGCTATGCAGATTGCATTGGCTGCCAGTCAGTGTAATTTGGTACTTGCAGTTAGAACCATCTCAGTTTCCCCACTGTTATGCAACCAGAATTCAATTTTTTGGCATTGGGTTCCTGTTTATAAAAGTTGCAGCATCCTGGGGTCATGTGTTTGCCATCTACAGCCTTCCCAGCTAACTTCTGAAAAGCAAAGTCAATGGGAGAAGCCAAATTTGCTGAATGGCCATATGATTCATTTAACAACTGCAGTGATTCTCCTAACTACAGTGGCAAAAACGGTCATAAAATTGGGCATGAGTTAACAAACTGGCTTGCTTAACAATGGACATTCTGATCCCAGTGATAGTCAAGGAATAACTGTAAACCCAAGAAAAAAGGAGAAAGATGGATTTTGAATGAGGATCTTATGGAGAATCTAATAAAAATTACAAAGTGAAGGAAAGGAAGCTAGGTTGGTTCGGGGAATGCTTTTTTAAAATGCAGTTCATGCTCCTGCTATTAAGAATGTGAACATCTAGTACATACTTTACAGCATGTTTTTATTTAATTTCTTATATGCTACCATAATGTTCCTCCACATGGTGGCTCAGTGGGTTAGGACACTGAGGTTGTCGATCAGAAGGTCGGCAGTTTGGCGGGTCGAATCCCGAGTGCGCTGCGTAACAGAGTGAGCGCCTGTTACTTGTCAGAGCTTCTGCCAACCTAGCAGTTCGAAAGCACGTAAAAATGCAAGTAGAAAAATAGGGACCACTACGGTGGGAAGGTAACAGTTTTCCGTGCACCTTTGGCGTCTAGTCATGGCGGCCACATGACCACGGAGACGTCCTCGGACAAGCGCTGGCTCTTCGGCTTTGAAACGGAGATGAGCACCGACCCCTAGAGTTGGAAACGACTAGCACACATGTGCGGGGGAACCTTTACCTTTACCATAATGTTAATAAATCCATATTAAGTGACTTGGGAATAGAGATCTCTTTATTACCTGTTGTATAAAATTAACAATGATCCCCATATCAAGACTACCTTGCTGGTCCTTGACGAATTTAGGTGATTTTTGCTCTGTCGGACGTGTGGAGACAGAATATTTATCAGACTTGGCTTGCAAGGCATGGTTCTTTATAAGACTAAGCTTCGATCAGCTGGATTCACACACAGCACATAAAATAAACAACCTGCAGGGGATGTTAAGACAATCAAGATAGCCACTACTATGAGATCAAAACTCCACCTCCTATTTTCATACATTATGAGATGTAACAAAGATGTAGGACTTTAGTCTCATGATTTTTTTTTGACACCCCTTGCAAATGTCCCTGAGTTGAAACCTTCAAGTATGGCTTATCATTAATAAACTATGTTATGTTTAAGCAAGGTATGTCAACTCAGCCTCTGCTATACTTGCATCATTTCCTTTGAGCTAATATTTAGCTTAGATTTTAGTTCAGAAGCTGGTACAGTCTTATTCTTTGCAACCTCAGCTCTTATAAACAAATAAAAAAAATCAGCCTGGTTCAGTTGTCAGTTTTTTACTTGCTGACAAATGAAGGACCATGTTGCAATTTTCTTTGCTCTCTATTGATTACTGAAACCTTTTATTCATCCAGCTGGTTAGCGCATGAGTCAAAACATTTTGCTTAATCAATGCTTGCCTAAATAAATAATTATTTGGATTCTAAGCTAAGTAATCTTAAAGAAAAACCATAAGCTAAAGTAGAACCATGACTGACATATCACAAAGGCTAGGCTTACATGTTGAGCTAAATCAAATCCAAAGAAAATTTGTTGGTTGTATGAATAACCGAATACTGGTTATCCTTGTTTAATGACCAGTTGGTTGTTCAATTATCTGAACTTGCATTGAATAAGTGGGGTTTATGACTGATCCTAAAGTTCTGGCTGTTGCAGCATCCTATGGCCATGTAATCATAATTTGTGGCCTTCACTCCTGGCTTCCTACAAGCAAAGTCGATGTAATCTGCGAGGATTCAATGTGAGGTTCTTGCTTAACTGAGGTAACCAGGGACTGCCCAAACTGCCATCATTAAGTAGTTTGGTCATGTGATATGATCAGTGGTGGGATTCAAATCTCTGAACAACTGACTCTCTACGTGGATGCAGGCCTGGGCCTCCAAGGCTTATAATAGACTTCTGGAAGTGGCATCCCCGCACTTATGGCAGGCCATTCTAGGCCTGGGAGGCCTCCTCCAGGCTTCCCAGGTCTAGAACGGACTTCTGGAAGTGGTGTGCATTCAGCCGGTTCTCCAAACTCAACAAAATTTAGCTACTGGTTCTACTGAACTGGTGTGAACTGGCTGAATCCCATCACTGGATGTGGTGCTTTATGACCGCATTGGTTACGGACAAAAATTCCAATTCCAATCCCAGTTAATATCAACAGTTACCTGTACTGTTAAGCTTCATACAGGTAGTCCTTGAGTTAATGATAACTTTATTGTCACTTTGAATGTACACCAATCGGCAAACATCAAAATGAAATTTCATTGCATACAGCTCTCAAAGGGTCACCACCTCCGATATATACTCCTTGTTTGTGGCCCACTCAAATTTCACATTGTCCATTTTAGTCTTTAGGGAGTGAACGATGGCACACAGGACAGATGGAAATGGGGCTCCATGTGGATTAGCCCTCAAATTCGCTTGTATTCCGACAACCTCGCCTTCTTTCCTTTTTCTGATCCTGACTCTTCTACCTTTTCCTTAAAGAGGCCTTGCTTCTTTTCGCCCCTGGAGCACGCTGCCGCCGCCACCAACTCCTCCAAAAGCCTCTCTCTCTTCCTCTGGGCCTGCCGACAGCCTCATCCAGTTCCTTCACTCCATAAGCTCCAGGTCCTCTCCTCCTCTGCCTCCTCTGGAAACAGCCCTGATTTGCAACACAATCCATCACTGGGCCAGCAGTCAGATCTTGCTGCTGGCAGAACAAATTCAAACAGTGCCAACAACTTTTAACGGTCTCACCAACAGTTCCAAAACAACTAGAAACTTGCCAGGCCAGCAAAGATTGTCTAAGACTACCATTGAGCCCAAAATTTCTGTTGCTAAGTGAGACATTTGTTAAGTGAATTTTGCCCCATTTAACGAACATTGTTGCCACAGTTGTTAAGTGAATCACTGCAGTTGTTAAGTTAGTAACACGGTTTTTAAGTGAATCCCGCTTCCCCATTGACTCTGCTTGTCAGCTGTTTGCGAAAGGCGATCACATGACCCCAGGACACTGTGACCGTCATGAGTCAGTTGCCAAGCAGCTGAATTTTGATCACATGACCATAGAGATGCTGCAATGGTTATAAGTGTAAAAATTGGTCACGTCACTTTTTTCAGTGCCACTGTAACTTCGAAAAGTCCCTAAGTAAACTGGACGCGGTGGCTCAGTGGGTTAGGATGCTGAGCTTGTCGATCAGAAGATCGGCAGTTTGGCGGGTCAAATCCCGAGTGCCGCGTAACAGAGTGAGCGCCTGTTACTCGTCCCAGCTTCTGCCAACCTAGCAGTTCGAAAGCACGTAAAAAATGCAAGTAGAAAAATAGGGACCACTACGGTGGGAAGGTAACAGCGTTCCGTGCGCCTTTGGCGTCTAGTCATGCCGGCCACATGACCACGGAGACGTCCTCGGACAAGCGCTGGCTCTTCGGCTTTGAAACGGAGATGAGCACCGGCCCCTAGAGTTGGAAACGACTAGCACGCATGTGCGGGGGAACCTTTACCTTTACCTTTTAAACTGTTGAAAGTAGAGGACATCTGTAGTTTGGATTCTGCCTCTTTGTCTAGATGTCTCCATTTTATGCATTTCCAGACACATTTTTTATTCCAGTTGTTGGAAATCCTAATATCTTATATGATGCATTGTGATTTAAGTCATCTAAAGATGGGTGGGAGAGGAGAATAAATGTGAGGAAAATTAGCCATACAATCAAGAAATGAAATGCATTGCCCAGGTTAGCTGGTCAGGTTGCAAAGATACGGGTGCAGTTCTTTGTGAAAGAATGGTCCCTGCATGTAGAAGTCCAGAGTATCAAAAAGAAAAATGTTAATGTGGTATAGGTAGTTCTCATTTAGTGACCACAATTGAGACCGGCAAATCAGTTGTTAAGTGAACAAATGAAACTGTCTCTGTGTTTATGATCTGACTTCAGCTTTCTTTTTCTTTATGGACCTGTGAAAGTTGTCAATGTGAGACTTGCTTGTAAGGTTACTTTTTCATCACCGTTGTAACTGTGAACGGTCATTGTATGAGGCAATGTAATCTCTGTGATAGTTTTCTAGCCAATTTATGGATTCTGCATTTCCATTCAGAAGCATGAACACTCTGAAGGGGAGCTAGGGAGAAAGATTTTGGGGAATTTGTTTGTTTAATAGAGAAGGCAACTGACCTATAACTTGAGTGTGCTCCTTCCACATAATGTTGTGACTCACTGATTGTGGTTGGATGTTTTCCTCTTTTTTTTCTGAGTTAGGGATATTTCCTATCTAGCCTGGCTGTTTCTAGGCAGACTTAAGTTCTGAAGGCGCCTTGTTTTGCAAATGAACTATCGCCTTTCAGCTAACACTGAATATAATCATGGCTGATTCTTCTGTTTAAAATGAGGAATCACCAGAACTTAACAGGGGGCATTTAAGGCCTTGATCCAACTTCTTCCTTAGTGCAAAAAAGATCATTTAAAAATAGCACTGAAGGAATCATGTTTGGAAACCCCCCTATGGCATCATATGAAAAGCTTTGCCAGACCATAAGTTATTTGCAAACCTAGAATTATGTGAATGGCCTCTATAATCAGCCTTTGATGATTTTGTTTATAAATCTTTGCTGGTTGCTAACATTTTAAAATAATACTCAGCAGGGAGTAGTAGACTTTAATTAATATGTCTGCATTATTGCTCCGTTTAAAGTTTTAAACTGCATGTTACCAGTCTTCTCAACTCTTGAGCAAGATCTGGACTCCTTCCAGCTTTTGAGCCCCCAAGTGTAATAAAAATTAATCAGGCAACCTATAAAACACTGAGTGAGACATAATTTAAACGTTTATAAAGAACCCACATTTGGAGCCCTTTTTGAATTCAGGACAGAGGTGAAATGGTTTTCTTGTCTTTGTCCCACCCCCCATGCCCCCAATCCAAATTATAGCCTGTTTTTATGTAGAAAGACCTGCTCGTTTCTATCCAATTTAGTGTTCAAATGGAAAAACTGATAGCAAGTAGGTAGCCCGGAAGAAGACTGAATTTGCTACCTAAGTAGGTTGAACTTTTTGATATCAGCCAAGTTCAGTTAAAAGGGGCACAAGGGCTCAGTGATTAAAGATGCTGAGCTTGCCAGCTGGAAACCTGACAGCCCGGGTTCGAGAGCGCTGCACAATGGGGTGAGCTCTTGTTCTTGCCCAAAGCTCCTGCCCACCTAGCAGTTGGAAAGCATGCAAAGAGTGGTTAGAATGCAGTATTGCAGTGCAAAGAAATAGAAGAGAACAATAGAATAGGGAGGACCAGAGATCTTTTCAAGAAAATTGGAGAGATGAAGGGAACGTTTCATGCAAAAATGGGCATGATAAAGGACCAAAATGGCAGGGACCTCACATAGGCAGATTAAGAAGAGGTGGCAAAATTACACAGAATAACTATACAAGAATGAGCTTAACGTCCCTGATAATCACAATGAGGTGGTCACTGACGTCGAGCCAGACATCCTAGAATGTGAAGTGAAGTGGGCCTTAGAAAAGCTCAGCAACAACAAAGCTAGTGGAGGTGACAGTATTCCAGCTGAGCTATTCAAAATCTTAAAAGACAATGCAGTAAAAGTGCTACACTCAATTTGCCAGCAAATTTGGAAAACTCAACAGTGGCCACAGGATTGGAAAAGATCAGTTTACATTCCAATTCCAAAGAAAGGCAATGCCAAAGAATGTTCAAACTACTGCACCATTGCACTCATTTCTCATGCTACTAAAGTTATGCTTAAAATCCTACAAGCTAGACTCCAGCAGTATGTGGACCGAGAACTACCAGAAGTACAGGCAGGATTTCAAAGGGGCAGAGGAACTAGAGATCAAATTGCCAACATACGTTGGATCATGGAGAAAGCTAGGGAGTTCCAGAAAAACATCTACTTCTGCTTCATTGATTATGCTAAAGCCTTTGATTGTGTGGATCATAACAAACTGTGGCAAGTTCTTAAAGAGATGGGCATACCAGACCATCTTATTTGTCTCGAGAAACCTATATGTGGGCCAAGAAGCAACAGTGAGAACTGGACACGGAACCACTGATTGGTTCAAAATTGGGAAAGGAGTCCAGCAAGGCTGTATACTGTCGCCCTGCCTATTTAACTTATATGCAGAGCACATCATGAGAAAGGCAGGGTTAGAGGAATCAAAAGTTGGAATTAAGATTGCTGGAAGAAATATCAACAACCTAAGATATGCAGATGATACCACTCTAATGGCAGAAAGTGAAGAACTAAAGAGCCTCTTGTTGCAGGTGAAGAAGGAGAGTGCAAAAGTTGGGTTGAAACTTAACATTAAGAAAACCAAGATCATGGCATCCGGCCCTCTCAATTCCTGGCAAATAGATGGGGAAGAAATGGAGGTAGTGACAGATTTTATTTTCCTGGGCTCCAAGATCACTGCAGATGGGGACTGTAGCCAAGAAATTAAAAGACGCTTGCTCCTCGGGAGGAAAGCAATGGCAAATCTAGACAGCACACTAAAAAGCAGAGACATCACCCTGTCAACAAAAGTGCGTATAGTCAAGGCTATGGTCTTCCCAGTTGCAATGTATGGCAGTGAAAGCTGGACCATAAAAAAGGCTGAGCGCCAAAGAATTGAGGCCTTTGAACTATGGTGCTGGAGAAGACTCCTGTGAGTCCCTTGGACTGCAAGGCGATCAAACCGGTTAGTCCTAGAGGAGATCAACCCTGACTGCTCTTTAGAAGGCCAGATCCTGAAGCTAAAACTCAAATACTTTGGCCACCTAATGAGAAGGAAGGACTCACTGGAGAAGAGCCTAATGCTGGGAAGATTGAGGGCAAGAGAAGAAGGGGACGACAGAGAATGAGGTGGCTGGATGGAGTCACTGAAGCAGTAGGTGTGAGCTTAAATGGACCCCAGAAGATGGTAGAGGACAGGAAGGCCTGGAGGAACGTTGTCCATAGGGTCGCGATGAGTCGGACACGACTTGGCAGCTAACAACAACAAATTGTAGGCTAACTCTGCATTCCCATTGCCAGGAGTTCGAACCTGACCGACTGATGGTTGATTCAGCCTTCCATCTTTCCGAGGTCGGTAAAAGGAGGACCCAGATTGCTAGGGGCAATATGCTGACTCTGTAAACTGCTTATAGAATGCTGTAAAGCAGTAGAAAGCAGTATATAAGTCTAAGTGCTACTGTTATACAAATGCGAATAGATAAATAAGTACCACTTTGGTGGGAACGTAACAGCGTTCCATGCATCTTGGCATATAGTCCTGCTGGCCACATTACCATGGGAGTGTCTTCGGACAATGCTGGCTCCCTCGGCTAGGAAACAGAGATAAGCACTGGCCCCTAGAGTTAAACACAAATGGATAGGAGAGATCTTTCTCCTGTCCTGGCCACTTTTTACAGAGGTACAATTGAAAGTGTTTTAACAAACGGCATAACTGTATGGTTTGGTGGTAGCAGTGCATCAGATAGAAGGTCCATACAGAGAGTGGTAAGGACAGCTGAGAAGATTATAGGAAGCTTGCTTCTCTTTATTCAGGATACTGCTTACAAGCGCTATGTGCTTAAAGCATGAAGCATTGTTAGAGACCCCACACGCCCACTTCCCGGTCTGTTTCTGTTGCTCTCCTCTGGGAGAAGGATTTGAAGTATTTATAGCAGAACTACCAAATGCTGTAACAGCTTTGTTACTTATGCCATCCGTCTTGTAAATTCACAGGATTCTTTTCGAATGTATACATTCGAATTAGACTGTGATGTTTCTCTGGGTCATATATATGTGTGTGTAAGGTATATGGGTTTTTTTTGAGAGCTGAATGCAACAAAATATCCTTTTAATATATGCTGATTATTGTACATTTAAACTGACAATAAAGTTTCTATTCTATTCTGTTCTTTTCTATTCCTTTACCTTTATCTTTACCTTCATTTAGGAATCACTACATAAGTATATTTATTTCAAATGCCACTTTAATAAACCAGCACTGAGAAGGAGTTGCATTTGATATAGTAAATTCCTGTTATTCACTGTAGTTATGTTGTATATAATTTCTTCAAACACAGAATTAACAAATACAGATAGTCCTTGACTTACAACCACAACTGAGCTCACAATTTCCATTGCTAAGCAAGACAGTTGTTAAGTGAGTTTAGCCCCATTTTACAATTTTTCTTGCCACAATCTATCTATCTATCTATCTATCTATCTATCTATCTATCTATCTATCTATCTATCTATCTATCTATCTATCTATCTATCTATCTATGCCTGCCTGCCTGTCTGTCTGTCTGTCTGTCTGTCTGTCTGTCAAAAAACAAAGATCAAGCATGTAAAGTTTTATAAAAAAATCTTACATTTATTTATTTTATTATTATTATATCTTAAAAAATCTTACTTTTGACATCCATTTTAACCAGCAAGATCACTAAGAGAAGGTAGACATGCAGAATTGTGACTCAAATTTTTGCCACTCTGCACATGTCCATGAATAATCCTAGAAACCTCACATGTGTTGATTTTGGTTTTAGAAACCAATATTAGAGAGTAGACGAATTCACAAATATAGAATCCATGAATAACAAGGATGTCCCTTCCTCTGATTCAGTGAATAAAACATAATCATAAATAAATCATAATCCCACAGTAATTCAATCAAACCATGTTACAGTTTAGTGCAAAGTCTTCACAAGTCTTACCAGGATTGTTTTTGTGGCCTCCAGTAACATTACACAGGGGATGGGGCCAAACATGGGCCCTGGTTTGCACTTTAGGGGATGGAGGTTAAAAGGCAAAATGGATGCCTAAATGCTTGTAGATGCTGAAGGAAGCCATTTTTCCCCATAACACTCTGGAATTCCCTACAGAAAGAGGATCTGGCCTCACCCACTTCCCAACCTGGTCTTCAACATGCCACAGAAACTATGGAAGTTACACTTCCCTAGCTTAAAGCAATATGTGAACCACATCATTTTGTTCTATAAAATGAAACATTTTGCTGCTCAACACTTCATTTCACTTAGGGTGACTCAGTTCCCCCAATGCTATTTCCATATCCATATCTTGAATATCCCAATCCCAGGAAGATTTCTGAGTTATTGAAAATTTTGCATGATCAGTGACTGGTTGTAATTTTATTACAGTATTATGATTTTTTGCTGAAAAGCTGCATTCTGTATATTGTCCACTTACTGCCAGTGTTTTCTTAAAGAACAATAATTTATTTATTTATTTATTTATTTATTCGTTTTATATACCGCCCTTCTCCCGGAGGACTCAGGGCGGTGTACAGAGCAAAGTAAGTATACAATAAACCAACAATAAAACAAATAAAACCCCAGATCTACAAATAAAACCCCAAATCTATCAGGCCAGGCCGGCTTGCTGGAATAGATAGGTTTTCAAATCTCGCCGAAAGGTGCGAAGGTCGGGGGCCATCCGGATTTCGGCTGGTAAGCGGTTCCAGAGGATTGGCGCACCCACCGAGAATGCTCTCCCCCTGGGGGTCACCAGCCGGCATTCTCTGACCAGTGGCACCCTGAGGAGGCCCTCTCTGTGGGAGCGCACAGGACGGAGGGGTGTTGACGCTGGCAGTAGGTGCTCCCGTAGGTATTCCGGACCCATGCCATGTAGGGCTTTGTATGTCATCACTAGCACCTTGAATTTCACCCGGAAGGCAACTGGAAGCCAGTGCAGCTCACGAAGCAGAGGTGTAATATGGGAGTATCGGGGAGCCCCCAAAAGCGTCCGTGCAGCTGCACTCTGTACCAGCTGAAGCTTCCGAGTGATTCTCAAGGGCAGCCCCATGTAAAGAGCGTTGCAGTAGTCAAGACGAGAGGTCACAAGTGCATGGGTGACTGTACGTAAGGCATCCAGGTCCAGATAGGGTCGTAGCTGGCGCACCAGACGAACCTGAGTGAAAGCCCCCCTAGTCACAGCTCCTATGTGATCTTCTAAGGAGAGCTGTGAATCTAGGAGGACACCCAGCTTGCGAGCCCTATCTACGGGGGGCAGTAACTCGCCCCCAATATTAAGGGATGGAATACTCTGAATATCCTGACATACCGGTATGTACAGCCATTCAGTCTTGTCCGGGTTGAGTTGAAGCCTGTTCCTCCCCATCCATTCCCGGACCGCTTCCAGGCAACGGGACATCATGTCGAGGGCATCACTGATGTGGTTTGGGGTCGAGATGAAAAGCTGGGTGTCATCAGCATACTGATGATAACCCACTCCAAAACCACGGATGATCTCACCTAGCGGTTTCATATAGATGTTAAACAGGAGAGGTGAGAGGACTGACCCCTGAGGAACTCCATAAATGAGAGGCCTCGGGGTCGATCTCTGGTCACCCGCCAACACCCACTGTGAACGTTCCAGAAGGTAGGAGGAGAACCACTGAAGAACAGTGCCTCCCACTCCCACTATTAATATTGTGGTATTTATTTATTTATTTATTTATATGCTACCATCCTAAGCTGAGTGGCGTAGTGGCTCAGTGGTTAAGACACTGGGCCAGCAGCTTGGGTTTGAGACCTGAGCGCCACATGACGGATGAACTCCCATCCTTGCTCCACCTCTTGTCCACCTAGCAGTTCCAAAGCATGCAAATGAGAGTAGATTAATAGGTACCACTTAGGTTGGAAGGTTCATTCTTTCGGACAGTGCTGGGTCAATGTCCTTGAAACAGGGATGAGCATCACCCTTTATAGTCGGCAACGACTAGCGGGGTAAAATCTGCAGGGGACTCCATCGTTTTAAGATCAACTCAGAATATCAAACAGAATTTCAATATCTTCCAAAACTATTCTGACAAATCTTATGAACTAGCCTTAGCTTGAAGAGATTCTGTCTGCCCATGTCATCTGGGCAGTTCATAGCCAAGTACAGTTTTCCAGTAATCTCCCTCTTTTTACTTCAGTGTTAAACTCAATAAGCTCTCTTGGAATAACATACTTTTTTTTTATTTACAAAAGTTGAAAAAACTCTAAAACAGTCAAGCTGAAATGCTCAAAGTAGGAAAAGAGAACAGAGGTATTGAAATAATCCCAACTCATATATACATTCAGAATCAAGTTCCACTAAAGTGAATTAAATTTACTTTCAGGAACTCTTGACCTAGGATTGTGGGATGGGTTCACTTGGAGAATAGACAGGCATCAGTTTGGCAGGGTGTCTATGAGGAGTCCATGTGTCTAAAAGGTCAAGAAGATGATTGTGCCCACGTGACTCAAGCCATGATCTTCACGATAGCGTTTTGATCACACAATTGTTTATGGAGATTCTCAATTGTCCAGATCATGGCTGTTCCAAAGGTGCCTTTCAAAACGTAACTGGACTTCCTTGTTGTTTTCCTTGAAAACATTTCGCTTCTCATCCAAGAAGCTTCTTCAAACCAAGATAAGTCCAGTTGTCTTTTGAAAAGCACCTTTGGGACAATCACACCATTGCAACCTCCATTTTCAAGATCTGGTTTCAGCTTGGCTATGACTAAGCACTCCCTCCCTCCTACACACACACATTTTTTTTCTTACATTCCTAGGGTTGTTTTTGACATTATTCTATCTTTTGTACGTTAACCTGTATCCATTTGTTTCTCCCTAGCCAACATTCATGCAATACAGAGCATTCTAGAATTCCCTTGAGACCAACATTCACTGGGTTGATTCCAAATTTTGTCATAGTTGCAATAAGTAAGAATGAGCAAATTCAGCCCCATTAATTCTAATGGATCTTATCCAAGAATCATTAAACTTAGTACTAATAACTTGTACAAAGTACTAATTCAGTATTTTGATTAGCTCCCTCTAAGCATCGTTATTTGCATTTGAAGAAAGACCTTCACATGGTGATTTAGGATTGTGAATAGGGATTTCAGTACTATATATCTTTTCTGGAATTCTAATTCTAATAAAATTCTACAAACTTTAGAGACTGACTGTTTTGCTGCTTTTCCAAATGATCTGTTGATGCTTCACCTCCTTCCTGCTTAGTCATAGCCAAAATCAAACTGAACTGAACGTTAAATTCAGTTCAGAATGTTTCTAGGAATATTTGAACAGTCATACATTATCAGGATGAAGTTTAGGACAAATGGTGACCATTTTTTTCTTAAAAAAAAACCAAACCCACAACCCAGGGAATTTATTTCAGAAGAAGGCAAAAAGAGCTGTGTCAATTTAAATCAGGACTGTTGCTTGGAAAATGTAACATAGCTGCAAAATAGTCATCACTCATTCTTTGTAATTCCTGCTTCTTACCATAAACCAGGGTTTCTCAAACTTAGCAATGTTAATATATGTGAACTTCAACTCTCAGAAGTCCCCAGCCAACATGGGAATTCTGGGTGTTGCAGTCCACATACTGTATATTAAAGTTGCTAGATTGGGAAACAGTGGCATAAAGCCTCAACAATGTCCATCATTTTATATTAAAGCCCCTGGCAGGAGATTATATATTATATATATATTTATTAAACTTATATACCACCCTTCTCCCGTAGGACCCAGGGCGGTTCACAAGGCAATTAAAACAACATTACAATACAAAAATTAATAGCAATTAAAATAGATTAAATTTTCCTTAATTAAAATCTAAAACCCCTATAACTTTGATTAGAAACCCAATTACAATAAGTTAAAAAATTAAAAAATCCTCAGTCTATACAAAACCATTTTTCTTAAGAATTGTGGGTAATTCAAAGTTCTCCAGATTAAATTGGGCTCCTAATCTCTGTCAGTTCCATCCCCCATGGTCAAGTCTAACATCATCTGGAAACTCATTAGTCCTCTTTTCAAAGCTTCAAGTCCTCTCGGAATGCAGGCAGTCCTTCAGTTACGACCGTAATGGAGTCAGCCCATCAGGGTCGTAGCTTGTGACAGTTGTAAACTGGGCCAGTCACATGACTTGACTGATTTTATGATCTTTTGGGGGGATGGTTGTTCAGCGACCTCTATGTTTGTTAAAAGAGCTATTGGTTCACTCCGCATGTGGTTTTGCTGAAAACTGGAGAGAGAGGCCATTTTTTGGCAAAACCATCATAAAATGACAGGTGACTCTTGCACACTGCAAATGGTTATAAATTCAGGCAAGTTACTGAACATATAAAGAGCGGTCAAGTGACCATGGAGGGAGGTGGCTGTCAGAACCTCTAAACCAGGGATCCCCAAACGTGGCCACTTTATGAGTTGTGGACTTCAACTCCCAGAATTCCTCAGCCAGCATGGCTTCCTGAGGAATTCTGGGAGTTGAAGTCCACAAGTCATACAGTGGCCAAGGTTGGGGACCTCTGCTCTAAGCAATTGGTCATAAGTCAAAGACTACCTGCATAGCAGCAGAGGTTTCAATTACAGCAGAGTGAAATCCAAGTGGCTTTTACACTGCTCAGAAAGCTGAGATGCCCTTTGTTTCTTGTAAAAAAAATATATAGCATGAATGGAAAATTGTCCTCATTTTGCAGAAAACCTTTCCAACAGGTTCCTTCTCCATGAGTTGCCCGTCAGGTTAGCTGGGAATGCTGCAGTCCAAGCCCAACAGGTGTGGAGCAGAGCAGATTGGAAAGTTGATACTTGGACCTCCAACATCTTGCTTCTCCAACACCTTGCTCCCCGTATGGCAGGGCTGTCCAGCCTTAGCAACTTTAAGACTTGTGGACTTCAACGCCCAGAATTCCCCAGCCAGCCAGAATTCTGGGAGTTGAAGTTCACATGTCTTAAAGATGCCAACCTTGGGCCTCCTTGCTATATATGGCAACAGGGAAGGGAGAGCTCTTTCCATTGCCTGTTCTCATAATTTTTCCGCTATTCAGCAGCAGCAGCATCTATGCCAGACATTATGGCTGCCCCTTTGCATCTGGCAGAGGATGAAATACTACCGGGAATCAATGAGTCATCCACTTGTGCTGCCAATTTATTGCATAACTTTACAAAAGATCTTTACATGGCAAAGAGGAGAGGTTGTGTTTCCTCCAGAGAGCATGGATAGGTAATGGCAGAACTGGTGAGTAAATAGCAGCTTGGAGACTTGGATGGCTGTTGTTACTATTCAAGATTACATAAACTACATCTCAGCTGTTCTTTACTTTTTCAAGATTAAAGCCAATGCGGAGAAGAGAAGAGTAACAAAGATGATAAAGGATCTGGAGACTAAACCATATCACAAATATTGAGGGAACTAGGTATGTTTAAGAACAAGGCTGATATGATGGCAGTCTTCCATATTTGAGGGGCGGTCACAAAGAACAGGGAACTGACTCCCTCACCGAAGCATCTGAAGGCAGGACAAGAAGTACAGGTAATCCTCAACTTACAATAATTCGTTTACTGACTGTTTAAAGTTACAACGGCACTGAAAAAAGTAACAAGACCATTTTGCATACTTACGACGGTGGTAGTGTCCCCATGGTCACATGATCAAATTTCAGATGGTAGGCAATGGACTCTTATGACGGCTGCAGTGTCCCGGGGTCACGTGATCCCCTTCTGCGACCTTCTGACAAGCAAAGTCAAGGGGGAAGCCAGATTCGCTTAACAACCGCGTTACTAATTGGATAACTGCAACGGTCCACTTAACAATTGTGGCAAGAAAGGTTGCAAAATGGGGCAAAACTCACTTAACAAATGTCTGACTTGGTAACAGAAACTTTGAGCTTAGTTTATTTATTTATTTATTGATGGGATTTATATCCCGCCCTATCTCCCGAAGGACTCAGGGTGGCTAACAACAAAACATATAATAAGTACAGAAATCAAGATAAAAATAAAATTGAAATCATCTGTGCAATAAATTAAAATTAAAGAATTAAAAATTCTTTAAAATGCCTGTCAGTCCAGGTCAGCCTGGTGGAAAAGGAGTGTTTTGAGGCCGCGGCGAAAGGATTGGAGGTTTTGGGCCATCCGAAGCTCAGGGGGGAGCTGATTCCATAGGGCTGGCGCTCCCACAGAGAAGGCCCTCCCCCTGGGGGTCGCCAGCCGACATTGCCTATCTGACAGTACCCTGAGGAGGCCTTCTCTGTGTGAGCGTACTGAACGATGGGAATTTGTTCCCGGCAGCAGATGGTCCTGCAAGTATCCCGGGCCTAAGCCATGTAGGGCTTTAAAGGTAAGTACCAGCACCTTAAATCTCACCCGGAGGGCAACCGGTAGCCAATGCAGCTCACGCAGGAGGGGTGTAATATGGGAGTATCGGGGTGCTCCCATCACAACCCGTGCAGCTGCACTCTGCACCAGCTGAAGCCTCCGGGTGGTCTTCAAGGGCAGCCCCATGTAGAGAGCATTACAGTAATCTATACGGGAGGTAACGAGTGCGTGGGTGACTGTACGTAGGGCATCTCGGTCCAAAAAGGGGCGCAATTGGTATATAAGATGAATCTGTGCAAATGCCCCCCTAGCCACGACTCCAATATGATCTTCAAAACTGAGTCGTGAATCTAGGAGGACGCCCAGATTGTGTGCTCTATCAATGGGAGGTAACATCTCTCCTCCTATAGTCAGAGATGGAACCTCTTGGACTAAACGAGATGACGGTATGTACAGCCACTCAGTCTTGGCCGGGTTGAGTTGAAGCCTGTTTTCTCCCATCCAAATCTGTACCGCTTCCAGGCAATGGGACATCACATCGAGGGCATCACTGGGTTGGTTCGGGGTGGAGATGAATAGCTGGGTATCATCAGCATATTGATGATATTTCACCCCGAAGCCATGGATGATCTCTCCCAGCGGCTTCATATAGATGTTGAACAGGAGGGGCGAGAGCACCGACCCCTGAGGCACTCCACAACTAAGAGGCCTAGGGCTTGACCTCTGCCCTCCTGCCAACACCATCTGCGAACGGTCTGAGAGGTAGGAGGAGAACCACCGCAGAACGGTGCCTCCCACTCCCAGCCCCTCAAGACGACGCAGTAAGATACCGTGGTCGATGGTATCAAAAGCCACTGATAGATCTAATAGGATCTAATAGTTATGGTAGTAAGTTGAGGACTATCTGTAATGAGTGGAAGATTGTTAAAGAGAGATCCCACCTAGAATCAACGAGAAATTTGCTCACAGTGGCAACAATTAATCACCGGAATGGCTTATCTCTGGAGGTTGTGGGTGCTGCATCACTGGAAGTTTTCAAGTGATTGGACAGCCACTTATCTGGAATGATATAGGGCCGTGTTGGCGAACCTATAGCACGGGTGCCACAGGTGGCACCCAGAGCCCTCTCTGTGGGCACGCATGCCATCATCTCAGTCCTAGGCCTTTAGCTGGGTTTTATAAAACCTTTTTGCTTTAGGCCTCTGCCGCTGTGTACAAGAAAAAAGGTTCAATCAATCAATTTCAACTTCTCATGGGAAAAAAGTTCTCACAAAGTTGGAATTGATTGATTGAACTTTTTAGTCCCACCCAGTCTGCCGTTACCATCACAGCCACACCCACCCGATGGGGCATGCCCACCCAATTGGCCACACCCACTCAAAGGACCACGCTCACCCAGCACCTGATGATACATAAGTGGGTTTTGGGTTGCAGTTTGGGCACTCAGTCTCTAAAAGGTTTGCCATTACTGATATAGGGTCTCCTGCTTGACCAGGGGGTTGGACTAGAAGACCTCCAAGGTCCCTTCCAACCCTATAATTCTATGGTCTATGTTCTATTTGTATGCTTTGTTGCCATTTCTGACGCCCTCTGGTGAAATATCTAACTCCTATCACCAGTGAAGCTTGATTTAGCATCTGGTACCTATTTACAACAGTTGCAGTGTTCCGGGATCATGTGATCCCCATTTGCTACCTTTCCAACCATCTTCCAAAAGTCAATGGGAGAAGCTGGATCCACTTAACAACTTCACAATTCCCTTAATAACTGCAGTGATTCATTTACAACCTTGGCAAAAACTGTTATAAAATTGGGTGCAAGTCAGTTACCAAAACCTTCGCTTAGCAGTGGAAGTTCTGCTCCCAATTGTGGACATAAGTCAGGGACTACCTGTAGTGGGCAATAATTATACCAAATGGTTTCCAGTTATGGTGGCTAAGTGTACTTTTGTTCAGGTAATGGAAGTCCACTCTTGTGCCTATAACCTTGCTGGATTGCAACTGACATTCAGTGGCTACTCTTACAAACTTTTGGTGAACCATATAGATCTTTCATATGATCCAGCACAAATCTTCTCTTCTCATATTCTTATTTCATATGAACGTAGAAATACAGGAATCTGCTTTCTGCTGAGACCAGCCATTGGTCCATCTTGTTCAATCCTCTACAACAGGGGTAGTCAACCTTGGCTTTTTTATGACTTGTGGCCTTTAACTCTCAGAATTCCCGAGCCAGCATGGCTCAGCTTGGAAACTCTCCCTTTCTCCTCAGCATGGCTGGTTCAGGAATTCTGGGAGTTGAAGTCCATGAGTCTTAAAAGAGCCAAGGTTGCCTACCCCTGCTCTACAACATAGAAGACCACTGTTTATTTGATAGTGGTGTATTTTATAAATGCTCAAATGGTCAATCAAGCATTGTTTATATGATAGCAGGCTTCCAATATCTCAGGGGTTGCCACAAAGAAGAGGGAGTCAATCTATTCTCCAAAGCACCTGAAGGCAGGATAAGAAGCAACGGATGGAAACTAACCAAAGAGAGAAGCAACCTAGAACTAAGGAGAAATTTCCTGACAGTGAGAACAATCAGCAGAATGACTTGCCTCCAGAAGATGCGAATGCTCCAACACTGGAGGTTTTAAAGAAAAGATTGTCTGAAAAGATATAGGGCTTCTTGCCTGAGCAGGGAATTAAAAGACCTGCAAAGTCACTTCCAACTCTGTTACTCTGTTATTTAATTATAGATTGTTGAATAAGCCACCATTGCCTAGTTCAGACAATACACTGAAATATAAACTGGTTTATGTCTGGAATTAGACAACATCCAAAACCAAAATCAAACAAACAGTATTATGGCTTAGTGTAAATCTAGCTGGTGATTGACAGTGCAGTCTGGTGTTTAATGGAGGAATGCAAAGTTGTTCACCTGTTATTCTTTGGGGATGTTCAGAAGAAGACCGAGCACTGAAGCATAAGCCAAAGGGAAGCAGGTACATCTGAGATAGCACTGGTTCTGCACAGATATCTGTGCAATAATGAATAAACCACATGCTAGAAAAAAAATATAGTCTTGGCAAGCAGTATTGTTAATTAACATTACATGGAAAGCATCTTTTCTGTGAATAAATTTGCTTTTGTATTAATGTAAGATCAATTGGTAAAGAAATGATCACTGGCTCATCTATAACTTGCTAATAAAATTAAAGAGCAAAGAACAGTTAATCAACCTTAACTGGTATTTTATACAGAGAAATTTAATTCTGGGCATGGAAGCAGTAAAAACTACCGCTGCTACCAGGAACATATATTAGAAAGCCAATAATACTGTTTGGAGGAAGCACATAATAAGAGTTGGAAGGGACCTTGGAGGTCTTCTAGTGTCCAATCCCCTGCTCAAGAAGGAGAACCTATATAATTTCATAGAAGTGGCTGTCTAATCTCTTCTTAAAAGCTTCCAGTGATAGAACATCCACAATTTCTGAAGGCAAGCTGTTCCATTGATCCATTGTTTTATTTGTCAGGGAATTTCTCCTTATTTCTAGCCGGGTCAATCTAAGTCTTATGTGCCAGCTGAGAGTTAAAGTCCAACATTTCTGAAGTTCACCATTTGGACATCACTGTCCTATGATGAAAGAAAAGAGAACCCAGATTGTGGGTGGGACAATAATTTCAGAGTTTTGAATTATTCTTACACTTAGGGGTTTTAAGAAGCCCTTGAGTATCGTAAGTCATGCAGGTGTGTAAAATATCCATTTATCCCTTAAAACAGGGGTGTCAAACTCAATTTCATTGAGGGCCACATCACCATTGCGGTTGCCCTTGGGGGGGCGTGGCCAGGGTGGGTGTGGCCTACTGGGTGGGCGTGGCTATAGTGTGTATGGCCTACTGGGTGGGCGTGGCCAGCTCTACATCGTTCGCATCAAGGGTGCCTTATGGGGGCCTGGGCAGGAGTGGGACAGATCTGAGGGTCTCTGGCAGAAGGAGGGTCTCTGGGCCAGGGCCAAGGCAGTGGGGGCCGTTTCCTCACTGTTTCCAGGATGGCTTCGGGGGCCACATGAAACCACTTCGCGGGCCGAATCCGGCCCCCGGGCCTTGTGTTTGACATGTCTGCCTTAAAACGTCTGCAGTGTTTTCCTACAATTATGACTTCCTGTTGGACAGCAAAAATCAGCACAATAACTAGGGATCACAAGAGTTAAAGTTTTCTGTGTGTCTCTTTGCTTCCTTCTTGTGCAGCATTTCTCAACTGGGGCAACTTGAAGAGGTGTGGACTTCAATTCCCAGAATTCCTCAGCCAGCTGGCTGGGGATTTCTGGGAGTTGAAGCTCATGCCTCTCCAAATTGCCAAACACTGCATGGGATATACAAAGCAGGGAAGAGTTTTGAGCTCAGTTTTATGAGGCCATTCCATCACTCAGTTCCAGACTGATATTAATTTTATTACGGTATTACAAACACGGTATTACAAGCCTCAAGGAACCAAGTGACTGAACGCTGAAGTCGAAATAAAATATTCACAGAAGGAAATTTAAAATCAAATCACTTTGTAACTTGACTTACAGTAAGAGGTCCTGACTAACATTAAAAAGCTAAGCACACTTGGAAATGATTAATATGTGGATGGGCAACTACCAGGAATAATTTAAATAGTCCCAGAAAAAGACAGTGACACACTGCTTTCATATTACTGTCAAGAAAAACACATTCTCTTGACTTTCTATTCAAGAAAAACTGAATTTGTATCCAGTGATTTTTCGTTTTTTAAATGGTCTTAAATTTTAAATGGACTTAAATCTCCATCTATTACTCCCCTGTCATGGACCGATCATCACCTCCTGCGGCTGGCCTTCCGCTTCGCCCCCCCCTGTCACGGGGTTACGGAACCGACCAGGTGGTTCCGTCCCAGGCGCCTAATGGACCCTGAACGGTTCCAGGAGGTGCTTGGATCTGTGCCTGCCATCTTCGCTCACAGCCCGGTCGATGCCTTAGTGGAAGCCTGGGAAATGGCGGCCACGGAGGCACTCGACCACGTTGTTCCCATGCGGCCCCTGACCCGGTGCAGATCCTGGTGGGCACCATGGTTTTCCATGGAGCTCCGGGAGATGAAGCATCGGAGACGGAGCCTAGAGAGCTGTTGGAGGTCCAGCCGGTCTGAGTCTGATCGATTGTGACTAAGAACCTTCACGAGGTCTTATCTCGCAGCGATGGAGGCAGCGAAGTCTAATTACTTCGCTGCCCTCATCGTGTCCGCAGATAATCGCCCGGCCGCCCTGTTTGGGGTGACTCGCTCCCTCCTGAATCAGGAGGTGAGGGAGGAGCCCCTGCAGGGTCGTGCCGAGGAATTTAGTCAATATCTGGCGGATAAAATCGCTCAGATTCGGGCCGGCTTGGACTCCGACTGGGCAGAGTCTGACGATGGGGAATCGAGTGGTCTTGGGAATATTACTTGGGAAGAATTCGATCCTGTGACTCCGGAAGAAGTGGACAGGATCATGGGGAAGCTGAGTTCCACCACTTGTTTACTGGACCCGTGCCCCTCCTGGCTGGTTTATGCAGCTCGGGAGGGGACACGAGGCTGGTTCCAGGCAGTAATAACTGCGTCTTTGAGAGAGGGCAGCTTCCCCGCCACCTTGAAGGAGGCGGTGGTGAGGCCCCTCCTCAAGAAGCCGTTATAACTTTGAACTGTCACTAAATGAATAGTTTTAAGTTGAGGACTACTTGTACTGATTTTGCTTGGAAACAAATGCAGATATTAACAACAATATTATATACAAATGCTTGGAAGCAAATTGGTTTACACGAGTTATTAAGCAGTTTCTTAAAGTGGATCCATTTTAATTACTGTAGTGTTTTATTTTTGTATTATTCAATCCAAAATGGGAAATGAATATTGCCTGGGTATATCTGTGGCTGGATTTTACCAATGTGGTAAAAAGAATGGAAAAAAAAATGCAAACTGTTTCTTCCCTCTAGTGGCTGCTTCATAGAAAGAGCCGTCTGTGGATTTAATTAAACACCAACAACTTCACTGTATTTCCTGTGTATCAAACATTAATAGACAAATCATAGTGGAAAGTGGCTGGTTGTAAAATGAAATGTTCCACAAATAATTAGCAAGAACACATTTCCAGTTCCGTACAGAACATTGATTTCTGTACTATGTACTTGCTGAACATAAACTGTGTTAAGGAGCTGCTTTAATATGTAGGCATATCACGTCTTGGTTTTGGATCCACTGTAGTTATAAAGATATAATTTATAACTGTAGTTATAAAGATATAATTTGTAAGAAGTACAGTGGGCTGCATATTCGCCAGGACACTACTTGGGATGCGAGAATGCCATCATTATTACAACAGAGGTAGTTTGCGACCTAAAACCTTGTTTCATGGCTATCTGAAGTTATGACCATGCTGAAAAAGTGACTTACAATTAGTCCTCACACTTATGACTATTGCGGTGTCCCTACTGTCATGTGATCAAAATCCAGGCACTTGGCAACTGGCATGTATTTAAAAATAACTCAAGGTGGCAAACATACCTAATATTTCTTCCTTCTCCTATTTCCCCCATAACAACAACCCTGTGAGAAGGGTGGGCTGAGAGGGAGTAACCGGCCCAAGGTCTTCTGGCTGGCTCTGTTCATGCCTAAGGTGAGACTATAACACCCAGTCTCCTGGTGATTGGCCCAAAGTCTTCCAGCCGGTTTTCATACCTAAGGCAGGACTAGAACTCACAGTTTCCTGGTGATTGCCCCAAAGTCTTCCAGCCAGTTTTCATGCCTAAGGCAGGACTAGAACTCACAGTCTCCTGGTGATTAGTTCAAAGACACCTAGCCGGTTTTCATGCCTAAGGCAGGACTAGAACTCACAGTCTCCTGGTGATTGGTTCAGAGACACCTAGCCAGTTTTCATGCCTAAGGCAGGACTAGAACTCACAGTCTCCTGGTGATTGGTTCAGAGACACATAGCCAGTTTTCATGCCTAAGGTGGACTAGAACTCACAGTTTCCTGGTTTTAGGTTAGCACCTTAACCACTAGATCAGGGGTAGGCAACCTTGGCTCTTTTATGACTCGTGGACTTCAACTCCCAGAATTCCACTGCTGGACTCTTCACAACAGACAAACACACTCCCCACATACTTTCCTCAAGAATGCTGAGATGGTCTATTTTCCTGTCTGCATACACATTTAAGCTGGTTCACAAACCCGGCAAAGAAATGGGCCATGCTGATGGCCTGAGCAGACTCCCACTGCCACTAACAGAACCAGACCCGCCCCCTGCGGCCAGAATTCTGTCCATTCAGGACCTGCCAGAATTTCCCCTCCATGCTGGGGACATAGCTGCAGAAACAGCTACTGATAAAACACGTAGTAGAGTGCTTTCATGGGTACACACGGGGTGGTTAGATAAAAGCCCAGGCTCTGAGTTCCAGAGTTACTTTGTTAGAAGACACGAGCTATCAGCTCACAAGGGGTGCATCCTATGGGGGAACAGAGTCATAATTCCCTCATGACTGAGAGATAGAGTTTTACAGTCACTACATGAAGGCCATCCAGGCATTGTCAGAATGAAAGCTTTAGCAAGAAGCTACCTTTGGTGGCCAGGCCTAGACCAGGACATTGAGGCACAGGTACATGGATGTTATACATGCCAGCAATCAAGGCCTGAAATGCCACACGCTCCAGTTCACAGGTGGGAGGAGACGCACACTCCCTGGTCTAGAATTCACATAGACTACGCTGGGACCTTTCAGGGGCAGCTCTTCCTCATAGTAGTAGACAGCCACTCCAAATGGCTTGAAGTAATCCCAGTTGCAAACATGACTACTGCTAGGACCATCCAGGTGCTGAGAAAACTCTTTGCCACACATGGGTTGCCAGATGTCTTAGTTTCAGACAATGGGGCCCAATTCACTGCTGCTAAATTTCAGGCCTTCCTAAGAGCAAATCTCATCAGACACGCAATGTCTGCCTCTTTTCACCTGTCCTCTAATGGTCAAGCAGAACGTATGGTGAGGACCACGAAGGAGTCACTTAAACGAATAGTAACAGGGGACTCCCCTTCATGGATTACTGCCTTGTCGTGGCGAAGGGGCTTGCGTAATTCAATGAAGCTATGAGCTATGCCGTGCAGGGCCACCCAAGACGGACAGGTCATAGCAGAGAGTTCTGACAAAACGTGATCCACTGGAGAAGGAAATGGCAACCCACTCCAGTATCTTTGCCATGAAAACCCTATGGACAGTACCAAAAGGCAAAACGATATGACGCTGGAAGATGAGCCCCTCAGGTCGGAAGGCGTCCAATATGCTACTGGGGAAGAGCAGAGGGCTAGTACTAGTAGCGCCAGAAAGAATGAAGCGACTGGGCCAAAGCCGAAAGGACGCTCAGCTGTGGATATGTCTGGTGGTGAAAGGAAAGTCCGATGCTGTAAAGATTTTTTCTCCATAGGAACCTGGAATGTAAGATCCATGAATCAAGGCAAGCTGGACGTGGTCAAACAAGAGATGACAAGACTGAACATTGACATCTTAGGTATCAGTGAACTAAAATGGACAGGAATGGGTGAATTTAATTCAGATGACCATCAGGTATACTACTGCGGGCAAGAATCCCTCAGAAGAAATGGAGTAGCCTTCATAGTCAATAAAAGAGTAGGAAAAGCAATACTGGGATACAATCCTCAAAATGACAGAATGATCTCAGTTCGAATCCAAGGCAAACCATTCAATATCACAGTAGTCCAAGTCTATGCCCCAACCACCAGTGCTGAAGAGGATGAAATTGACCGGTTCTATGAAGCCCTACAGCACCTTATAGAACTAACACCAAAAAATGATGTCCTTATCATCATGGGGGATTGGAATGCTAAAGTAGGAAGCCAAAAGATAACCGGAATAACAGGCAAGTTTGGCCTTGGAGTACAAAATGAAGCAGGGCACAGGCTGATAGAATTTTGTCAAGAGAATACGATGGTCATAGCAAACACTCTTTTCCAACAACCCAAGAGACGGCTCTACACATGGACATCACCAGACGGTCAACACAGAAATCAGATTGACTATATGCTCTGCAGCCAAAGATGGAGAAGCTCTATACCAGACATGTCAAACACAAGGCCCGGGGGCCGGATCCGGCCCATGAAGTGGTTTCATGCGGCCCGCAAAGCCATCCTGGAAACAGTGAGGGAACGCCCCCCCACTGCCTTGCCCCTGGCCCAGAGACCCTCCTCCTGCCAGAGACCCTCAGATCTGTCCCACTCCTGCCCAGGCCCCCATAGGCACCCTTGATGAGAAGATGTAGAGCTCGCCACGCCCACCCAGTAGGCCACACGCACTCTAGCCACGCCCACCCAGTAGGCCACGCCCACCCTGGCCATACCCACCCGGCCCCCTGAGGGCAACTGCAATGCTGATGCGGCCCTCAATGAAATTGAGTTTGACACCCCTGCTCTATACAGTCAGTAAAAACAAGACCAGGAGCTGACTGTGGCTCAGACCATGAGCTTCTTGTTGCAAAGTTTAGGCTTAAACTGAAGAAAGTAGGGAAAAGCACCAGGCCAGTCAGGTATGAATTAAATCATATCCCCGTTGAATATACAGTAGAGGTGACAAATAGATTTAAGGAATTAGATCTGATAGACAGGGTGCCTGAAGAACTATGGACAGAGGTTCGCAACATTGTACAAGAGGTAGCAACCAAAACCATCCCAAAGAAAAAGAAATGCAAGAAAGCAAAATGGCTGTCTGAGGAAGCTTTGCAAATAGCTGAGGAAAGGAGGGAAGCAAAAGGCAAGGGAGAAAAAGAAAGATACGCCCAATTGAATGCAGAATTCCAGAGAATAGCTAGAAGAGATAAGAATGCCTTCTTAAATGAACAGTGCAAAGAAATAGAAGAAAACAATAGAATAGGGAGGACCAGAGATCTTTTCAAGAAAATTGGAGAGATGAAAAATGCAAAAATGCAAAAATGCAAAATGCAAAAATGGGCATGATAAAGGACCAAAATGGCAGGGACATAACAGAGGCAGAAGAGATTAAGAAGAGATGGCAAAATTACACAGAAGAACTATACAAGAATGAGCTTAACGTCCCTGATAATCACAATGAGGTGGTCACTGACGTCGAGCCAGACATCCTAGAATGTGAAGTGAAGTGGGCCTTAGAAAAGCTCAGCAACAACAAAGCTAGTGGAGGTGACAGTATTCCAGCTGAGCTATTCAAAATCTTAAAAGACGATGCAGTAAAAGTGCTACACTCAATTTGCCAGCAAATTTGGAAAACTCAACAGTGGCCACAGGATTGGAAAAGATCAGTTTACATTCCAATTCCAAAGAAAGGCAGTGCCAAAGAATGTTCAAACTATCGCACCATTGCACTCATTTCTCATGCTAGTAAAGTTATGCTTAAAATCCTACAAGCTAGACTCCAGCAGTATGTGGATCGAGAACTACCAGAAGTACAGGCAGGATTTCGAAGAGGCAGAGGAACTAGAGATCAAATAGCCAACATACGCTGGATCATGGAGAAAGCTAGAGAGTTCCAGAAAAACATCTACTTCTGCTTCATTGACTATGCTAAAGCCTTTGATTGTGTGGATCATAACAAACTGTGGCAAGTTCTTAAAGAGATGGGAGTACCAGAACATCTTATTTGTCTCTTGAGAAACCTATATGCGGGCCAAGAAACAACAGTGAGAACTGGACACGGAACCACTGATTGGTTCCAAATTGGGAAAGGAGTCCGGCAAGGCTGTATACTGTCGCCTTGCCTATTTAACTTATATGCAGAGCACATCATGAGAAAGGCAGAGCTAGATGAATCAAAAGTTGGAATTAAGATTGCTGGAAGAAATATCAACAACCTAAGATACGCAGATGATACCACTCTAATGGCAGAAAGTGAAGAGGAACTGAAGAGTCTCTTGTTGCGAGTGAAGAAGGAGAGTGCAAAAGTTGGGTTGAAACTAAACATTAAGAAAACCAAGATCATGGCATCCGGCCCTCTCAATTCCTGGCAAATAGATGGGGAAGAAATGGAGGTAGTGACAGATTTTATTTTCCTGGGCTCCAAGATCACTGCAGATGGGGACTGCAGCCAAGAAATTAAAAGACGCTTGCTCCTGGGGAGGAAAGCCATGGCAAATCTAGACAGCACACTAAAAAGCAGAGACATCACCCTGTCAACAAAAGTGCGTATAGTAAAGGCTATGGTCTTCCCAGTTGCAATGTATGGCAGTGAAAGTTGGACCATAAGAAAGGCTGAGCGCCAAAGAATTGAGGCCTTTGAACTATGGTGCTGGAGAAGACTCCTGCGAGTCCCTTGGACTGCAAGGCGATCAAACCGGTCAGTCCTAGAGGAGATCAACCCTGACTGCTCTTTAGAAGGCCAGATCCTGAAGCTAAAACTCAAATACTTTGGCCACCTAATGAGGAGGAAGGACTCACTGGAGAAGAGCCTAATGCTGGGAAAGATTGAGGGCAATAGAAGAAGGGGACGACAGAGAATGAGGTGGCTGGATGGAGTCACTGAAGCAGTAGGCGTGAGCTTAAATGGAGCCCAGAAGATGGCAGAGGACAGGAAAGCCTGGAGGAACATTGTCCATAGGGTCGCGATGGGTCGGACACGACTTCGCAACTAACAACAACAACAGGGGACTGGCATCACAGACTGGCAGATATTTTTTACTTTGCCAGCATTCTACGCCCTGCACTGCTACAGGCAAAAGTCCTGCAGAACTTCATTGGGGGAGGCGACTGATCACTAAACTGGACAGGTTGCATCCAGATAGAGTGGCAGCAGAAGCCTCTCGACCGAAACCCCCAAGCGGGCTTCAAGTGGGCGACTGGGTATGGGCCAGAAACTATGGACATGGGAATCTCTAGGTTCCTGGTAAAATTACCAAATCATCTGGTCCCCTCTCTTATGAAGTAGGGCTGGAGGGAAGGCGAGTTGTCAGACGCCACATTGATCAACTCAGAAAATGGTTTCCAGAATGGCCACTAAGCTAAGACTGTGTCATAGGTCCCTCCCAAAGTCCCCAAACTTGCAGCCAAGCCAGCCCACACATGGACTATCAAGACTCTTCCTTCATAAGCAATGAGGAATTGGGCGTAGAGGAGGGGAGTCCAGAAGTGCAACATGGATCCCCTGATGGAGCAAGCCAACCAGATTTTAACAACCGCTGTGCCAACTCTGCTGAACAATCTGACTCTGGGGTGGGCCAACCCAGAGAGGCCAGTCAGAGAGCATCTAATTCCTTTGACTCAAGTACATTAAGGGACACTGGTCTGCCTGGCCCGATGGGTAAGCTGGTAGACCAGAAAGTAACTGGAACCCTGAGGCGTTCCACAAGGGCATGCAAGCCTCCTACTTATCTAGCAGATTATGTTGTAAAATAAAGGAACTATAATGTTGTCTGTACTGTTGACTTGTTGCTGTAGTGAAACAATAATGGAACTATGATGTTGTTAACTGTCTAGTGTGCTGTTAATGGAAGCCTATTCATTCTGGTGTTAAAATTGTGTAACTTGCCTAACTGTTGCTATGATGTTAAATCGTGTAACTTGTATTGTTTTGCTAATTGTTGCTATGATGCTGTCTGTTATAAGAAGGGAGGGGTGTTATGTATTAGGCTCAATTGTAACACCACTGGTAAGCTGGAGCTAGCTAATGGCTCTCCAGCAACTCAGACTCCCCGTCTCCAGTGCTGCTATTGGCTGCCCCTAGGCGGCAATGGTTTGCTTTAAACCTATTGGCTGCCACCTAGGGGCCAGGCTATAAATTGCTGCAGGCTGCAGCCCAGTTCTCAGTTCAGATCCTGCAAGCAAATAAACATGACCATTGCTGAACTCACTTGCCTCGTCTCCATTCCTGTGAAACGAACTCACTACACAACAGTTTGTCCAGTGGATGTGTAGATGGAGATGGTCTCCTAACCACGCTCTTCTGTTTGAGGGTCAGTGTTCTCTATATAGAGGTCCAGAGCCCAATGGTTAGGTGGGACAAGGTGGTCTTCTAAAGAGCCACTTGGAGCTCTGCAAATCACTAAACTCTGACAGAAGTCAATATTTGTAGCTCAGGGTTGAACTGTGGGATCCTTGGTGCTCTCTGAGTTTGGTTGTTTTCTTGCAGATGTTTCATTACTCATCTAGGTAACATCAGCAGTATACCTAGTAGGGTACTGAAACATCTGGAAGAAAACAACCAAGCTCGGACAGCACCAAGGACCTCACTAACCTCCCTTAGGCTCTTTCTTTATTGACACAGATTTTTTTCCATTTTCTGAAGGAAAACACCACTCATCTGCCAGATCATGTTTCTACCTATCCAACTATATTTGAATTGTTCAGTGTCAAACAGAATGGGACTCCCACATTTTTTTTGCCACTCACAGATCTGAGAAATGACATACCAGTTAGGCAGTAGTACCCTAAATGGTGATAAATAATAGGGTGATCTTTCTCAATATCTGTGTTCCTTCTCAAAGGTAGAGTTTTATGTCAAACCTGGCAACAGTTTTGCATTTCACATTTTTCCTTTTATCTGCAGCAGGAAATTTTTTGACTGCAGTTCCGTAGCTGAGCCATAAGGATGTGCATATGCCATTGCGTCATTCAAAACACTGCAACATGAACCCAAAGGTACTTTGCAAGCAATCCTTGAATTTATGACCTTTGTAGGTCTGTAAAGCAAATGAAAGCTGAAGTAAGAGCATAAGCATGCTCACTGTTTCATTTAGTAATCCTTTTACTTAATAACAGGGTTGCCAGTCCCAGTTATGGTCACTAAATGAAGAGTGCTTGTAATAAAAATATAAAAGGGGGTGGAACATGGAAACACATAATATTATACAGAATATATGACTTAGGACTCAACCTCGCAGCATCACACTTCGGTTCAAATATTAATTAATTAATTAATTAATTAATTAATTAATTAATTAATTAATGGGACTTATATCCTGCCCTATCTCCCGAGGGACTCAGGGCGGCTAACCACAACAAAAATTAAAGGTCTCTGTACAGTAAATTAAAATTAAAAATTGAAATAAATTAAAGATTAGAGTTAAAATTGTAAACATAATTAAAATCCCTGTCAGTCCAGGTCAGCCAGGTGGAAAAGGAGTGTTTTGAGGCCACGGTGAAAGGACTGGAGATCTGGGGCCATCCGAAGCTCAGGGGGGAGCTGGTTCCACAGGGCTGGTGCTTCCACAGAGAAGGCCCTTCCCCTGGGGGGTCGCAAGCCAACATTGTCTAGCCGATGGTACCCTGAGGAGGCCTTCTCTGTGTGAGCGTACTGGGAGATAGGAATTCGTTCCTGGCAGCAGATGGTCCTGCAAGTATCCTGGGCCTAAGCCATGTAGGGCTTTAAAGGTAAGTACCAGCACCTTAAATCTCACCCGGAGGGCAACCGGTAGCCAATGCAGCTCACGCAGGAGGGGTGTAATATGGGAGTATCGGGGTGCTCCCATCACTACCCGTGCAGCTGCACTCTGCACCAGTTGAAGCTTCCGGGTAGTCTTCAAGGGCAGCCCCATGTAGAGAGCATTACAGTAGTCTATACGGGAGGTAACGAGTGCGTGGGTGACTGTACGTAGGGCATCTCGGTCCAGAAACTGGCATACCAGGCGAACCTGGGCAAATGCCCCCCTAGCCATGACTCCAATATGATCTTCAAAACTGAGTTGTGAATCCAAGAGGACGCCCAGGTTGAGGCAGGACTTTTGATGAACACTTGCTGAAAACAATTTTTAAGCCAGCTTCTGTCTCCACTTGTCATGCTATCCACTCTCCACTTAACTAGCTTGCTAATCAGTATCTCATGTGGTTCTTTGTCAAATACGCTTCTGAAATCAATATATATTATGTCTGGAGCATGTCCACAATCAACTAAGGTAGTTACCAAATAAAAAAAGAAAATGAAAAATGAAGCAGAAGTAGGTTGGTAAGACTTTGTCTTACGGAAAGCATTCTGCTCTCTGTTAAAGGCTGCATTGTTTTCCAGGGTCAAAAATATCTTCCTTTTTGTTTTACACTGTAGAAAAATAACCCCTCTGGACATGGGTTGTGTAACCTGTGATCTTTAGGAAGCAAAGCAGCTCTCATTATGGGCTGTGTTGGTTGGGCAGCTGGGAGCTGTATTATAACAACACCCTAAGGACCAGATGATCTAATCTCTGCCTTATAATAAGCAAAGAGCAATCCCCTTTCTCCATCATGGAATGGAATACTGTTGACAGGCAGGGGGGGGGAGAAGTCAAGGAACAGAGGAAGAAATGAGAAGTCTTCTTACACACATAGGGTAAGAGCAGTGCTTTTTTTGTAAAAGAAAAAGGTGCCAGAACTCACACATGTTCTTCTAAGATGGCGGCACCTGGAATGGCTGCGGCTGCATTGGCTCTTGAAGGCAAATAGTTTTGGGAGGGATAGTAAGGGCTATAGGCCACATGATCAGGAAGATTTTAATGTGTTTGAGCAACATGGTGGAACTAAGGTAACATATGACATACGACCGACAATCTTTGCTGGCATGGCGAGTTTCTAGTTGTTTTGGAACTGTTGGTGAGACCGTTAAAAGTCGTTGGCACTGTTTGAATTTGTTCTACCAGCAGCAAGATCTGACTGCTGGCCCAGTGATGGATTGTATTGCAAATCAGGGCTGTTTCCAGAGGAGGCAGAGGAGGAGAGGACCTGGAGCTTATGGAGCAAAGGAACTGGATGAGGCTGTCGGCAGGCCCAGAGGAAGGGAGTGGGGCGTGCTCCAGGGACGAAAAGAAGCAAGGCCTCTTTAAGGAAAAGGTGGAAGAGTCAGGATCAGAAAAAGGAAAGAAGGCGAGGTTGTCAGAATACAAGCGAATTTGAGGGCTAATCCACATGGAGCCCCATTTCCATCTGTCCTGTGTGCCATCGTTCACTCCCTAGAGACTAAAATGGACAATGTGAAATTTGAGCGGGCCACGAACAAGGAGTATATATCGGAGGTGGTGACCCTTTGAGAGCTGTATGCAACGAAATTTCATTTTGATGTATGCCGATTGGTGTACATTCAAAGTGACAATAAAGTTATCATCATCATGTCATACAACCTGCCTTGCCTACCCTACAAGGTTCCATCCAAAAAAGGTGCCGGAACTCCGTTCTGAGCGTTCTATGAGAAAAAAAGCCCTGGGTAAGAGGGTAATAGGCTGAGTGCACACAAGGTCTAGAGTAACAGAAGAACAGAGTTGAAACAGATTTTGGAGGTCTTCTAGCCCAAACCCCTGGTCTTGCAGCTTCACTTGGTTGACAATCTTTTCCCCATACATTTTCATTAAGCCATTCAAGGTTTCAGCTGAAGGTCGGCCAAGGAATGGAGCTGATGGGGTTCAAGAGAACAGCCTTTTCTGCGATGGTTCCCATCCTTTGGAACTTCGTGCTTCTCAAGGTGAGATCTGCGCCCACCCGCTTGGCCTTCCTAAAGGGCCTGAATACCTGGCTCTGCCAACTGGTTTAGGACCCTGATGGGGGCAGCCCATCTTGGAGGTGGCCAGTAGACTACCAGAAGTTCCCACCCCCACCCCCTTTACACACTGGTCCTTTTTAGCCACTTTGTTCTCAATTTTAATGTTGTAATTTTCATTGCTTAATATTTTGTTTTACACTGTTACTTGTGGTATTGTAAGCTGCCCAGAGTTGCTTGATAGTGAGATGGACAGCATATAAATTTCATAAATAATAAAAAAATAAAAATAAAAATGAGGAGTCCTTGGTGCTCTTTGAGCTTGCTTGTTTTCTTGCAGATGTTTCAATGCCCAAACTAGGTAACATCATCAGTGGTAGCATTAGCACTAGAACTGATGATGTTACCTAGTTTGGTAATGAAACATCTGCAAGAAAACAACCCAGCTCAGAGAGCAGCAAGGATCCCCACATTTCAGCCTTGAGTTACAAATATTCTCCTTTATTGGTAAAAACAAAAATCAGTGTTCTTTAACCGGTACACTGCTACCGTAGGAAATTATCTTGGTTCTTTGTCTCCTTGGCTTTTTTCTTAAAGATTCCATCTAGGATATCTACCAGGGGATTAGCAATGTCCTCTAGTGGTCATCCAGAGCTTTGCAGACCAAGGCTATAATGCACACTGGCAACAAGTGTTTCTTCTCAAACTTGGCAACTATTAGATGTGTGGATTTCAATTCCCAGAATTCCCCAGCCAGACATTCTGGCTGTTAAAGTCCACAAATCTTAATAGTTGCCAAGTTTGAGAAACACGTCTCTTAAGTTGTGAAATTGATTTGACTTTTCTTACCAGCATTAATTTCAAGGATGATTTTTATGGTCCATGGTTCTTCTGTGGTTGCCTGACCATTTTATATTTTGCTGGAGGTCGCAGGTGGGTGTTTGTTGTTCAAGGTGGATTTCTTGAGACACCTATCAGGGGTAGAGATGACATATATGACTAGTAATTTGTAGTTGGCTCAGTAACCGTAACCCAGATTTGGTAGAACGTCTTGGATAGCCATACAAATTGAATTGCCGGAATCCCAAGATGATATGATACGGGCTTAAGGCCAATGGTGTCACTCTTGGGAAAAGCAGTGTGGAGTCCATTGTGTTCATCAGTGCTTACAACAAATGAGTGAGACTTTCAGGAATAAGCATCCTTGATAATGGTTCCCAGAGACAATAAACCTTCCAGCTCTAGAAACAGGCTGTCATTAAAGAATATTGATGGGGCTTTTTTGGAAGGAACTCAAGCACTGTTTGGAGAAGAGAACATCTCTGCCACTTTGAGATAAGTGTAAGCTTTGCTTCTGCAAGGTTTATAAATAATGCAATAGGAGATGAAGAGGGGAGCAAAGAAGAACAGTAAAGTCAACAGTAAAAGTATCCAAAATACTGTCCTCTTGGGCTGAGAGAGCTTGGGAAGATGTGGCAATGTTGAATTCTTATGCAGATGAATTGGCACTGGATTATTCTAAGAGAGAGAATACTTAGGTAAAGGTAAAGGTTCTCCTGCACATGCATGCTAGTCATTTCCAACTCTAGGGGCCGGTGCTCATCTCCATTTCAAAGCTGAAGAGCCAGCGCTTGTCCGAGGACATCTCCGTGGTCATGTGGCTGGCATGACTAGACGCCAAAGTCGCACGGAATGCTGTTACCTTCCCACCGTCGCGGTCCCTATTTTTCTACTTGCATTTTTACATGCTTTCGAACTGCTAGGTGGGCAGAAGCTGGGACGAGTAACAGGCATTCACTCTGTTACGCGGCACTCGGGATTCGACCCGCCAAACTGCCGACTTTCTGATCGACAAGCTCAGCGTCCTAACCCACTGAGCCACTGCGTCCCTCAGAGAATAGTTATTACTCAACAAAATCTTAGAAAAACTTTGAGCCATTTGACCTGCCATCTATCTATCTGGGTCAGATTGCTTGGGTAAACAGAGTTGTAGACGCTTATATATTGTAGACCTATTTTGCAAGAGGAGAAAACTACTAATGTTGAAATATATTTATCAGTAATCAACTGGGCGGGGAACAATATATGTTTATTTTTTCTTTCAATTTTTTTTCCTTTAATGACTTTTGTTCATTTCTTTTTGTGCTGTTTAGTTTAGTTTTGTTCTTGGTGTGTTTTTTTGGAGTTTGCCTTTTAACTTTTGAGCAACATTTTTTTTAGAAAAAAACTTTTCAGATTGTTTGTGACTTTGTTTAGGTCAGGGGTAAGCAACCTTGACTCTTTTATGGCTCGTGGACTTCAACTCCCAGAATTCCTGTGCCAGCATGGCTGGCTCAGGAATTCTGGGAATTGAAGTGTACGAGTCATAAAAAAAGCCAAGGTAGCCTACCCCTGGTTTAGGTGTTCCTGGCTCTGGAGTTGGGTTTCTTTTGATGCGTTTCTTGGTTTTAATGGCTGCTTGGATGTTAATTTAAGTTCAAGGTGGAAGTGGGTGTTGACTGTTGGTATTTGCTACATCCCAGTACTACATCCCAGTACTTTCATATTGGCCTAGACTGCTGTCATGATAAACTCCTAGTGTCCTGCAGTGTTGCATTTTATGTCATTCTAATTATTTGGGGAGATTTCAGCAATAACTTCCTAGATCTAATGGTCTGGACACATGTGCTACCATACAAGCTAAATGCATTTTGTGGCATGAAGTAAAGAACAAGACGATAGCACACCTGTTCCATACCCATGGTTGAATTGTTCTTCAATAAGGGTGATGGGTCTGCATCTTGCATCATGTTAGAAGTCAGCAACCTAGCTTAAAAGCAAGGATCTCCAAACTTGGCAACTTTAAGACCTCAACCCCCAGAATTCCCCAGCCAGCATGGTGAGCCATGTAATATATAGCCTTCCTCTCCAATTATAATGCAATCACCAGCTGAAGGAGAGGAGGCCCCAGTAAGGGGATTAAAAAACATTCCAATTTAGGGAGAGGAAACATTTGAAGCCAGATTCTTAGGTTTATATTTAGCTTTCCTAAGGGAAGACAGACAATCTGGTGAGATTCTTGTAAACTGGTGATCAACAATAAAGAAACTTTTCTCATCCATTCGTGGAGTTATTCTGGTTTCTTGCACCCAAAACCAATGCATCTTCATCATCTCCCAACAGTTTGATTCCTAACATTCCAGATTCTGACACTTTGTACAGTTCAAAACTTTCAGCTTGCTAGAACGGGGTCACTCTTGAGTGATTCTCGAGCGCAGAAATGAATGCATAGTCTTCCTCCCATTCTCAGCCCATTGCAAATGCACTCAGCTCCTGTGTTGTCTAGCTTCATTCAGACCTGCTTTTTTTCTAACCTGAGCTATATTAAGCCATTCAGAAAGGATCACCTGGTTAGCTGCAGGATCTTTTTTTTATTAAAGAGTTTTACAAAAACAAAATTTTACAATACATCCCAAAATCCCACCCACCCTAAACCACCCCCTTCCCCCCCTCTTCCCAGAGCTAAATACAGGGTATAATTATAATAATCATATTCTAGCTAAAGACTATCCATAATATAAAATTAACCAAATTCATAATGTGCTTTAACTCTCCTTTAACATAAATACATACAAAGTACTAACACTAAAATTAATAACAATATCCGTCTAAAATCTACTCATAAGCTAAATGGAACTTTTTAGTCCCATATTTATTCTGAATATAATCTATCCATCTCCTCCAAACTGAAATATATCTTTCCTGTGAATGATCCTTCAAGTAAGCAGAAATCTTAGACATTTCTGCAAGATTCGAAACTTTAAACACCCATTCTTCTATTGTAGGCAAACTGTCCTTCTTCCAATATTGTCCCACCAGTAACCGTGCTGCTGTTATCAAATTCAACATCAAATTGGTTTCTTTAACATCACAATCTAGAACAATACCCAATAGAAACAATTGCGGAGAAAACTTTATCTTTCTCTTAAAAATCTTTTGAGTGTTCCACCAAATTTTAACCCAAAAAGCTTTTATATTTCTGCAAGTCCACCACATATGAAAATAGGTGGCTTCTAAACTACCACATCTCCAACATTTAGACTGTAAGTTAGGATGCATGTTAGACAACTTTTTGGGATCCAGATGCCATCTATAAAACATTTTATAAAAATTTTCTCTTAAACTTAAGAGAAAATTTAAAATTTAAGTTAGCTGCAGGATCTGATCCCTACTCCTCCAGCAGCTGGTTATTGCCCAAGGCTATAATTTCATTCTGGGCTGTCAGGCTTTTATATTCCCAGGTGATTGGCAATTGCCTTTAAAAAAAAATAAAGTCCTACAGTTGATGACCCATTAAGTCAATGAACTCTCATCAACCCTAGAAGCTCATTCCCCATTCAACCCTTACATCTCCCAGTGGGCACTCCTGGCTAGGTGAAGCATGCTGTCCTTGCTTTCTCATGTCCTGCCCATAGCATACTGAAGCTCGCCTTCCTTTCCTTATTTATTTTACATCTGCAGGGTCTATTTTTCCTCGCTGCTCACTTTCTGCAGCTTGGATTATTATAGCATTGGACCTAGGAAGGTAGAATAAAGAGAACAAGAAGAACTTTAATAAATGTGGGGAGATCTGTCTCTGTCTCTCTTTGTGTATGAGCACTTATGTGTGTAGATATTCGGGAAAGTAAAGTAAAGGGATGAATGAAGAAGGAACTGTCTCTGAATAACAGAACAGAATAACAGAGTTGGCATGGACCTTGGAGGTCCTCTAGTCCAACCCCCTGCTCAGGCAGGAAACCCTATACCATTTCAGACAAATGGCTGTCCAATCTCTTCTTAAAAACTTCCAGTGTTGGAGCATTCACGACTTCTGGAGGCAAGTGGTTCCACCGATTAATTGTTCTAACTGTCAGAAATTTCTCCCTAGTTCTAGGTTGCTTCTCTTCTTGATTAGTTTCCATCCGTTGCTTCTTGTCCTGCCTTGAAGAATAGGTTGCTTTGGAGAATAGGTTGATCCCCTCTTCTTTGTGGCAGACCCTTAAATATTGGAACACTGCTATCATGTCAACCCTAATCATTATTTTCACTAGAGTAAAGGTAAAGGTTCCCCCGCACATGCGTGCTAGTCATTTCGAACTCTAGGGGCCGGTGCTCATCTCCGTTTCAAAGCCGAAGAGCCAGCGCTTATCCGAGGACGTCTCCGTGGTCATGTGGCCGGCATGACTAGACGCCAAAGGCACACGGAACGCTGTTACCTTCCCACCGTGGTGGTCCCTATTTTTCTACTTGCATTTGTATGTGCTTTCGAACTGCTAGGTTGGCAGAAGCTGGGATGAGTAACAGGTGCTCACTCTGTTACGCGGCACTCGGGATTCGACCCACCAAACTGCTGACCTTCTGATCAACAAGCTCAGCGTCCTAACCCACTTAGCCACCACGTCACTAGAGTAGACATACCCAATTCCTCCAATTTTTCTTCATATGTTTTAGCCTCCAGTCAGTCCCCTAATCATCTTTGTTGCTCTTCTCATCTAGGGTCTCAACAATTTCTTTACATTGTGGCAACCAAAACTGGATGCAGTATTCCAAGTGTGAGCTTACCAAGGTATTATATAAAGTGGTATTAAAACATCTGAAAGGAATGCTTCCTTTCTCTGCATGACAGAAAGAGCAAGGAGCAGGGGGCAACCCATTAGATTATGTGATGGAAGTCAAGAGTCCCAACCCTGATGGCAATCTGCTTTAATGCACTATCTGGAGTTGGTTTAAGGATCAGCCAGAGCACCATGGCTCTATTTATTTAAAATGTTTATGTAAATGCCCATCTTTTGTTGAAATCTGGGCAGCTCCCAAATGTTTAACTGTGACATTTGGTCTGTTTTCTAGGAAACACTTGTTTCCTGATTCTGTCTTGATAATCGCCTACAGCTCAGCCCTGGCAGATTTACGTCAGGGTCGCTTTATCCCAATCCCTTCTTTATAGCACAATTGGGTTTTCTTGCTGTTATTGACAATGTCTTCAAGAAGCTACTAAAATCCAGTCCTTGAACAACTGAAAATCTTATATCCCCTTGGAGACTAACAGACTTAGTCACACCTAAAGTGAATTAGAATCCATGAGACCCTTTCATTTTTTTGAGATGCAATTTTTAAGTGTTTTAACAACGCTAAAAAGGGATGCGGTGGCTCAGTGGGTTAGGACGCTGAGCTTGTCGATCAGAAGGTCGGCAGTTTGGCGGGTAGAATCCCGAGTGCCGCGTAACAGAGCGAGCGCCTGTTACTCATCCCAGCTTCTGCCAACCTAGCAGTTTGAAAGCATGTAAAAATGCAAGTAGAAAAATAGGGACCACTACGGTGGGAAGGTAACAGCGTTCCGTGCGCCTTTGTCGTCTAGTCATGCCGGCCACATGACCACGGAGACGTCCTCGGACAAGCGCTGGTTCTTTGGCTTTGAAATGGAGATGAGCACCGGCCCCTAGAGTTGGAAACGACTAGCATGCATGTGCGGGGGAACCTTTACCTTTACCTTTAAAAAGGACTAATGCAAACTAAAATAGAACAAGAAAGGAGAACAAAGAAAAAAAAGGAGAAACAAAAAAAATCTAAAAGTGCAAAAAAGAAAAAGTAAGAGGAATGTAAAGAAGAGAAACAAAGAAAGAAAGAAGAAAAATAATGATATAAAGATATTAATAAGCGGTTTCTGATTTTCCTCAAGGTACTGACGTATTATTATATTTTAACCTCTCTAAGTCTACAGAATCTATGAACATCTGTTTAATAGATTGATAAAATTGTTTTGGATGGCAATTTTACACATTCCTTTCCTTTGCACTATAATTTCTACTACTGTTTCCAAGAAAATAAAAGAGAGATTCTTCAAGGTGTCTAGATAAATTCCCCTTCCAATTCAAGTCATAAATTTAATAAATAAATAACCGGAGTGATTTGGCTTAATCACCAAAAACTGAGAAGCGAAAGTCCAGGTTTTGAACCTAAAGAATAACAGAATAATACAGTTGGGAGGAACCTTGGAGATCTCCTATAGCCCCCCGCTCAAGCAGGGGACCCTTTACCATTCATGACAAACGGCTGTCCAATCTTTTCTTAAAAGCCTCCTGTGATGGAGCACCCACAACTTCTGGAGGCAAGCCGTTCCACTGATTAATTATTATAACTGTCAGGGAATTTCTCCTTGGTTCTAGTTGGTTACATATACTGCCATTACTTCTTCATGCAATCAGCATAAAGGCATTGTCTTCTAAAGCTCCAGCTGAAACAAAATGCTTTATTTCCCCCTCTCTCTTTAAAATAAAAATTATGCATTTTCTCTAGTCCTGCACAATATGGTAGGTTGGCTCCATTTCTCAAAATTGGGGAGTTGGAACAAACAACTGAGTTCTGACAATCTGCCATAAAAGCTGGATAAATCAAACATTTGCAAGGGCAACACAATTTATGCCAGCATGCTTTCAGGCAGTTTGGGGATTGAAAGTTTGAGGAAGAACTGAGAGCTGGAAACTTATTATCTCAGTTCTTGAAAAGTGATAACTTGGGGGTTATGAAAATCTAGAGCCTGGCTTGAACTGGTTAAGAATCCTTCCCTGTGACTAATATCTGGATCTGAATTATAAATGGACTAGAGATAAATATATAGGATCTGTTGGATGGCCTTTCATGAGATTTATATATGCTGATATTTGTTATGTATCCAAGTCATCTGCATAGCAACAGCCAGCAGGGGGCGTTGGCCTGGATGGTTTTGGCGGGAAACCTAGTTTTGGTGGGAAACCTAGGGCCAACCCCATTGGCTGGTCGCCTACCTGGCTGGGTATTTAAGGAGGCCAGGTACCCCTTGTTCTGCCAGTACGCTACCCCCCCCCAATAAAGAGCTGAACACATACTCCGGCTGGCGTCTCTTCCTTGTGTCGGACCCACAACATTACAATATTGATTGATTGATTATGTGCCATTAAGTCAGTGACAACTCTTAGCAATAATATAGACAGATATTTTCCATGTTGAGCTGTCCCCAGTCTGAAAAATGGATGGAAACTAATGAAGTAGAGAAGTGACCTAGAACTAAGGAGAAACTTCCTGACAGTGAGAACAATTAATGAGTGGAATGGCTGGCCTTCAAAGTTGTGGATGCTCCATCAGTGGAGACTTTTAAAAAGAGACTGGACAGCCACTTGTCTGGAATGGTGTAGGGCAGAGGTAGGCAACCTTGGCTCTTTTATGACTCATGGACTTCAACTCCCAGAATTCCTGAGCCAGCTTGGTGATTTGCTCCTTGAGGTAGAATTCTGGGTTGATTTGTTTGGTTTGATTTCTTGATTGTCCACACAGTAGTCTTAGGAGTCTTCTTCAACACCAAAGTTCAACAGCATCAACATTCTTCCTACCTTGCTTCTTCAAAGTCCAACTTTTGCTTCCACAGAGTGTAACAGAAAATCATAGCTCTCATGATTCTGATCTTAAATCAGTACACAATATTTTTTCTAATAGGTATAGTCAAACTATCTTGATATATTTACATACTTCTTGCATAATTTAATCTGAATCTATTTGTTTCTTTGCATGTACCTTAGTAAAGTTCAGAAGATACAATAAATCTCTCAGAAACATGATCCAACCCAATAACTTTTGAAGGAGCAAATCAAACAAAATGCTCTAATTTGTAGTATAATGGTGAGTATCCTCATTCATGTTCTCTATATCTCCTACATCAGGGGTGTCAAACTCAATTTCATTGAGGGCCGCATCAGCATTGTGGTTGCCCTCAGGGGGCCGGGTGGGTATGGCCTGGGTGGGCATGGCCTACTGGGTGGGCGTGGCTAGAGTGCGTATGGCCTACTGGGTGGGCGTGGCCAGCTCTACATCGTTCACATCAAGGGTGCCTATGGGGGCCTGGGCAGGAGTGGGACAGATCTGAGGGTCTCTGGCAGAAGGAGGGTCTCTGGGCCAGGGCCAAGGCAGTGGGGGCTGTTCCCTCACTGTTTCCAGGATGGCTTCACGGGCCACATGAAACCACTTCGCGGGCCGGATCTGGCCCCCGGGCCTTGTGTTTGACATGTCTGTCCTACATAGTATAGGTTGTCCTTAACTTACAACAGTTTCTTTAGTGATCGTTCAAAGTTACAACAGCACTGAAAAAAAGTGATTTATGACTGTTTTTTACACTTACATCTGTTACACCATCCCCATGGTCATGTGATCAAAATTCAGATGCTTGGCAACTGACTCATATTTATGACGGTTGCAGTGTCCTGGAGTCATGTGATCACTTTTTGTGACCTGACAAGTAAAGTCAATGGGGATACTTAACAACCATATTACTAACTTAATGGTAGTGATTTATTTAACACCTGTTGCAAGAAAAAATGTAAAATGGGAGAAAAACCATTTAACTGTCTCATTTAGTAACCGAAGTTTTGGGCTCAATTGTGGTCGTAAATCAAGGACTACCTGTACTGTAGTTATTGAAGCTGAAGTTTATTCTATCTGGAAGATACCAGGCTAAGGAAAGGCAATATACGGAATAATTATGTCCTATATATTTTCTTTCTTACATTGGTGTAATTCCCCACAGAAGATGGCACTGGGAAAATATCTGGGTAGTGGTCATGCTTTTTTTTAAAAAAAGTTCAAAATGTTATTTTTCAAAGAAACCTAGAAAAAACATAGTCCCTTTCACAGCAAAATGGAAGAGAATCAGTTACCTTTGCAAAGGAGGGAAATTCACTTACAGGTTACCTGCCCTATTTTAACGACATTTAATTTATTTTGATATGGATCCTACTAAATCTCTTTTGCGTTAACAGCATGTGAAAATAATTCAAAAAGTGTTTGCTGCTAACAGCGAATATTATGCCTTGCAGGTGGTAAGGAAGATATTAATTTTGTGGTTGCCGGCAAAGAGAAATTGACTGGAATTAACAGAAATAACTAGGTTTAGGACAGAAATGGTGAGGGGAGGGGGGCAGACACAGGAACCAAGCAATCAAATTGCACTCAACTGCTGCTTTGCCTTTCATATTGGTTCTTAAACTTTTGAGGATTGGAATTTCAGTTTTCCCCAAGCCTTTGATGAATTATTATTTAGAGGAATGCTTCATTCCCTATTATTAATAAAAATGTTTTCAAATTATGTTATTCTTGACTGTAGGTATTATGTCGTGGGCTCTGATGAGCAGGAATGAAGACATGCAGTTGAGTACAGAGAAACTTATTCTTTATTTAAGCTGAAACTGTACTGAGGATTTGGAGTCACCCTGCCACAATATATAGCCAGACCCTCTGGTAGCAACCAATCGGATTGAACCCATGTTTGCCGCCCAACGTTGACCAATTGCAGGACCAGAGATGTCCTGTCTGGGTTGCTGGAGAACCGTTAGTTCTCCAGCAACGCACGTGGTGCTATTCCAAAAGCCCAGTACGTAACAGTAGGTTTGCTGCTAATGTAGCTGTAACTGTGATAACGCATCCTAGGATCTGACCAGAGCAGTTAATAGTAAGATTATGATGGTTTCAGGGAGTGTCTCCAAAATCCTAGATCAGGCATGCTGGCTGAGGAATTCTGGGAGTTGAAGTCCACAAGTCATAAGATAAGATAAACTTTATTTTCATTTTTTACTGTGGGCATAACGGCACACATCAAAAATGAAATTTAGTTGCCCGCTCTCAAAGTGAAACACATACATGACACACACCTGAAACATACTATATACAACATATGTATAGACCCACACCCACAACATATGTATAGACCCACACCCCTACATATGCATAACAATAAAATATTAAATACTGTCCCCTACATGGCAGGGGTCCGGAGTACCTTAGGGAACACCTGCTGCCGGCGTCAACTTCCCTCCGCCCTGTGCGTTCCCACAGAGAGGGACTCCTCAGGGTGCCACCAGTCAGAGAATGTAGATTGGTGGCCCCCAGGGGGAGATCTTTCTCTGTGGGCGCCCCGGAGCTATGGAACCAGTTACCGGTTGAGCTCCGGACGGCGCCCGACCTTCGCTCCTTTCGCCGCGATCTGAAAACATACCTGTTCGAACAAGCCGGCCTGGCCTGAGGGGGGGATTGGTGGGGTTTTTTATTATCATTTTATTGGGGTTTTATTAATGTATTTATTGTTTTTATGGGCATCTATTTAATTACTTTTTAATTTTTGTAACTTTGTGTTTTATTCTTGCCCTGAGTCCTTCGGGAGAAGGGCGGTATAGAAATATTAATAAATTAAAATTACATTAAATTAAATATATAACGGAAGGAGGAAGCCTGAGAGATCACAAGGTTAATGCTGTATGGAATGAAACTATGGCTGAATCTGGATGTTCTGCTGCAGATACCACGAAGCCCCCTCCTCCCAGAAGGTAACAAGGAAAACAGGTTGTGAAGAGGATGAGTAGTGTTCCAGACAATTTTGCGGGCCCTGCTCAAGCATTGCTTCTGTGCTACATCCTGGATGGAAGGGAGGGAACTGCCAATGATATTTTCCACAGTCCTCACCACTCTCTGCACTGCCTTCCTGTCTGAAGCAGGGATGCTTCCAAACCAGACTGTGATGCTGTATGACAGGATGCTCTTAATAGTCGCCCTGTAGAAAGTGATCAGGACAAGGGAAGGAAGATGAGCTTTTCTCATGTGACGCAGAAAGTGCAAGCGCTGCTGTGCCCGCTTCACCAGTTTCTCACTGTTGAACCACGTTTAAAGACCCCTGTACTAGATGGTGCCCAAAGATGATCTTCTAATTGTCCCATTAATTAAGGAGAGCAGCTAGTGAAACTGGCATGCATTTCAGGAAGAATAGAATACTTTATTTGGCCAAGTGTGATTAGATACACAAGGAATTTGTCTCTGGTGCAGAAGCTCCCATGCAAAGCAACAAAGTAATAATAATCATAATAATGATACCAATTAGAGGGATAGTAGAGGTGATGAGAAGGATGATAATAATAGAGATGGTCCTTGATTTACAACAGTTCATTTAGTAACTTATGACATTTTTTTTTACTTTTACAACTCCTGCGGCATCCCTGTGGTCATGTGATCAAAATTCAGATGCTTGGCAGCTGGCTCGTACTTATGACGGTTGCAGTGTCCTGGGGTCATGTGATCACCTTCTGCAACTTTCTGACAAGCAAACTCAATGGGGAAATCCAGATTTACTTAACAACCATGTTACTAACTTAATGATTACAGTGACTCACTTAACAACCGTGGTAAAAAAGGTTGTAAAATGGGGCAAAACTCAACAACTGTCTCACTTAGCAACAGAAATCTTGGGCTCAGTTGCGGTCATAAGTCGAGGACTACCTGTACTACAGTCATACATCATGTGTGAATATACTTAAAAATAAGACAGTACTGTGAGGAAGTCAGTCTATGGCAAGGGTCTTCAAACTTGGCCCTTTTATGACTTGCGAACTTCAACTCCCAGAATTCCTCAGCCAGTGGCTGGCTGAGGAATTCTGGGAGTTGAAGTTCGCAAGTCATAAAAGGGCCAAGTTTGAAGACCCCTGGTCTATGCTATGATAGGAGAGCTGCAGAAGTGGTCTTTCAAAATTGTCCATCAAATGTATGGGTACCTAAACTGGGTGGGCAATTTTTCTGAGTTTTTCAAGGGGAGGGGGAAATCCTCTGTAACGTGTTCACAAGTCCTTTGTGGTAACACTTGTCCAAATTTTGAAAAGACCTCGATGGAGCAGATAACTCCTGACATCTTCCTTTGGGACTTTAGTGAAACGTTAAAGACCCTATCAGAAAATTAGATTCAGTGCAGCTGAACCAGAAATGAAGGAGCTCGTTTAAATCAACCAAGTTAACATGATGCAATTACCTCAATGTAGAGCCAATTCTTAAGTAACATGAAGACTCACAAGGTATGGAAAACTATGAACCAATCAATACCTCCTCCTCCGGATGATAGATAGGAGAGTACAAAACATATCACTGGATCAGTACAAATGATCCTTGTTTAGCTTGGGACCTGCAACATGGTCATTAAGTGAAATGGTCGCTAAATGAAATCATGATTGTGCTTACAATCTTCCTTCACCTGTTTTTGCTTTACAGACCTGCAAAAGGTATAAAGTTACTTTTTCATCACAATTGTAACTGCAATCCTAGGGCTACAATAGACTACAGAATAGGTAGTCCTGGTTTAGCGACTGCCTCATTTCGAGTCTGAATTGAGGCAGTTGCTAAACCAGGACTACCTATTCTGTAGTCTATTGTAGCCCTAGGAGTAACACAAATTCCTTCCATCACAATAGCTCCCTACACCCACCCCCATGACACTGTAGCTTGGTCTTCTTCCCAGCAGCAAAACCATGATTATAGGTTACAATGCAGAGTCTTCTGATAGGTATGTCTCTAAGTGGGTTGTTTCTTCATGTGTTTGTGTGTGAAGGAGAGTAGTAGTAGTAGTAGTAGTAGTAGTAGTAATAATAATAATAATAATAATAATAATAATAATAATAATAATAATAATAATAATAATAATAATAATAATATGCTACAAAATGCTACAAAAAACTGCACTACTTGGAACATCTTACATTTTAAGGAGGTACCTGGCTGATACCTAGGATGCTGGCAGCACCCCATGTCAACCATTAGTGCCAGTCAATTTGAGTGTTCAGTTGACTGAGGTTTATGTTCAATTAATAAAAGATAATAATCATAATCATAAAGTTAGAAGGGACCTTGGAGGTCACCTAGTCCAACCCCCTGCTCAGGCAGAAAACCCTATACCATTTCAGACAAATGGCTGTCCAGTCTCTTCTTGAAAACTTCCAGTGTTGGAGCATTCACAACTTCTGGAGGCAGGTTGTTCCATTGATTAATTGTTCCCACTGTCAGGAAGTTTCTCCTTAGTTCTGGGTTGCTTCTCTAGTTGATTAGTTTCCATCTGTTGCTTCTTGTCCTGCCTTCAGGTGCTTTGGATAATAGCTTGACTGCCTCTTCTTTGTGGCAGTCCCTGAGATACTGGAACACTGTTATCATGTCCCCCCTCGTCCTTCTCTTACTTGCTCTGAAAGTGGTCCATGTGAACTCAGAGGCTGAGAGATCAAGGAGGCAAGAGCTGGCCTTACCATGTTTAGACATGCCCAGAAAATCAACACAGGTGTTTTTTTAAATTGCAAACTAAAAACTGATTTATAGATGAAGAAGAAAAAAAATTGCTGATGATGTAGCCTCCAAAATTCCAGAAACTCCCATTTCATGGAGCAGGAAATAGGAATTCACCTGGAAGTGCAATATGTTTAATTTCGCTTCTTTCTTTCCTCAAGCTGCTGTTCAAGGCATCGCAGATTAGCTTGGGGAAATCACTTCTATTTACTGTCTGTGGCCAGTGCCTGATATTAAAAATGCAAAGAAATGACTGTTTCCTTCTAGGCTCCAGGGGAATATGCCGTAGAGGTCAAGCAAGATGTTGATAAAATGTGTCTGTCCTTCAGCCTAATTCCAATTTCACCAGAGAAGCTGCACCTGCCCTTTTTAATGCTAAAAAGCACATCTGGAAGTGTTTTTGTGGCTGACAAAAGTCTGCAATAATTACAATGGCCAAAAAAAAAAGAAAAAAAGAAAAAAGAAAATAAATGGGGTCTGTGTGGTTTCAGGTGTTTTTCACATTGCTAGTTGCTATAGATCAGGAGTGTCAAACTTGCCACGTCATGTGATGTGCTGCAACATTTTGCGACTTTTCCCCCCTTGCCGGAGCTGGGGTGGGCACAGCTTCCACGTGATGCATCCAGCCCGCGGGGTGGTAATTTGACACCCCTGCTATAGATGACCCAGGAGAGGGAAGAAAAAGATTTTTTGATTGCCCTTAACCACCAAATTACAAAGCCTGCTTATTACAGCAAGATGGAATGTAATTAGGCATTTAATAGCAATAGCAAGCAATAGCATTTAGACTTATATACCGCTTCACAGTGCTTTGCAGCCCTCTCTAAGTGATCTACAGAGTCAGCATATTTGCCCCCAATAATCTGGGTCCTCATTTTACCGACCTTGGAAGGATGGAAGGCTGAGTCAACCTTGAGCTGGTGAGAATTGAACTGCCAAACTGCTGACAGCCGGCATCAGCAGAAGTAGCCTGCAGGACTGCATTATAACCACTGTGCCATTACTGCTCTTTGCTGGGTCCAGAAGTATTAACCTCAATGTTCAGGGGTGTCCAACCTTGGCAAGTTTAAGCTGTGGATGTGCCAAAGGTGATTTTCAAAAGGCAACTGGATTTTATTTATTTTTTTCCCTTGAAAACCTTTTGCTTCTCATCCAAGAAGCTTCTTCAATTCTTGGATGAGAAGTGAAACTTTTCCAAGGAAAAAAAAACCAAAGTCCAGTTGCCTATTGAAAAGCACTTTTGGGGCAACCATGACCTGGATGATTGAGAATCTCCGTAGACATTAAGATTTGCAGACTTCCATTCCCAGAATGCCCTAGCTGGTCATGGGGAATTCTGGGAGCTGAAGTCCGCAAGTCTTAAATATGCCAAGGCTGGACATCGCTGTCCTACTTGCTCTCTTCTCTTGAGGTTATCACTGATGGGTGGGAGAGAGACTCCACCTTTCTGAAATAAGGATTATGTAATGTATTGGGTCTATTTACTTGAACTGTTTCCACATGTCTTTGAATGCTGCTTGAGATTGCTTAATCAGGGGGTCTGTGTAATGGTGGCTGGCTGCCCAGACATGCAGTCTTCAGGATGATCATTGGTTGGCTCTGGGGCGGGAATAGGTTCCTTTCAACCTATTGGCTGCCGCCTAGTGGCCAGCAGTATAAGTAGCTGTGTAGAAGCCTTGGTTACCAGTTCTGTTCCTGTTCTACAATAAAGCAATGTTCCTGTTTGAGTTGCATCCTGTTAACACCTCTTTTCTTAAAAAATAGGTAGAAATGACATGTGAGTAGTACTACAAAGATACCAGGCCTTAAAGTGACAGGACTGAAATGTGGCAATTTAATTATTATTATTTTTAATTCCGCCTTTATTTATTTATTTATTTATTTTATAAATAAGTCAAAGTGGCAAACACACCTAATATTCCTTCCTTCACATATTTTCTTCACAGCAACAACCCTGTGAGGTGAGGTGGATTGACTGGCCCAAAGTCAGAACCTTGGAAAACTTTTACTGGTGTGGTGCCGATTCCTTGTGTTATTTATCCTTGTTGAAATAATAAAGCTTTTAAAAATGGAACGCTGCAGTTGTCTAATTTAAATAATTCTCCTGAACTGTCAAAAAGAGAGTTCAAAGATGAATCATGCTGCTGGGTTCTGGAGGTTAATTGAATTTAAGTCTATTAATGCAACTTTCTTCTGTTCCAATCTTTCTCTTGTTTACATTTTTACCCCTTCAGTGAATTTTCCAAGGCTACGTTTTGAAAGTGTTTCTTCTGCCCACTAGGGGGCAGCAGGAACCTAGGTTAAGAGTCAGCTTCTTCCTTAAATGGGTTACTACAGTGTGTTTCAATGGGCTGGAGGCAAATTTGTGTCTCTGTGTGTGGAAACCGGTGAAGCATAGAATAATAAATACTGTCCAATCTGCTCTGACTTTTTCTGTATAAGAAGAAGCAGATAAATTGATTCCGCATATCTTTAATCTATATGTGCATAATAGTGGGAATGAAAAAGTCAGTTCAAAAAATTGTGGTCCTCTAGGCTTTATGAATAATGATAACAAGTATTTTCCCTTCTTAAACAAATCAAAGCTGCTCTTTCTGTAATCTTCCCATCTAATGCCGAGTGCTGGACTTTTCATCTGTTTCTTCTTGAGCTTTGAGCAATTAAAAGCAGCGTGTTTCCACAAGAGAAGGCGAAAAGGCAGAAAAATTTGCAGCGTCTGATGATAAATGCCCAAGTATTTTTGAACAATATCAGGCTCTTCATGTATATTTCATAGTGATTGACTCGCTGTATCTTTGCTCTTCCCTCTGAAAGCACCCAAATTACATTTCAATGCATTTAGCGTTAATAGTCTCATTTTCATTTAATTACAAGCCTCTTGTTGCTGGGATAAAAGACATTTTCCATGAAACAACTGATAACCCTCTTGAAAATGCTTTAATGTAGTGTGTTTTTACTGTGTATTGCTTTCATGAATCCCAGGATGGAATTAATTTAAGACTCTCTCCCTCCCTACCATTAGTAGCACATTAGCTGTCATTTGGGCCTCAGACCCCCGTGTTACAAATTAGGGGTGAATGGCACAGTTCCTTGAATGTTGATATAATAAAGGAGACACAGACAAACACAGATGGACACAGACACAGCTGAACAGGGCAAATCTCTTTTATTAAAACTGCTGATGAGTAAGAGAGCAATCAGACAGTCCCGATGGAAGAGAATTATTTGTAGCTCAGGGCTGAACTGTGGGGTCCTTAGTCCTATCGGGGCTTGTTTGCTTGTTTGTTTGAAGATGTTTCATTACCCAGCAAGGCAACACCATCAGTGCTATAAGGGAATGCTGTTTGTTTTCTGTTTATATACCACTGACTTGCCTGCCAGTGTTTGTGAGAGTGTCCTTGGTAGTTGCTTGACTCGGCTGTTTTCTGTTTGTAGTTCCTTGATGGAGTTATTATTTTCTGCTTGATTGTTTGTTTAGTATTGATCTTGGGGTTAATCTCTGCTTATCTGGGTGTTGACTGCTGTTTCAGTCTTCTTGTTCCCTTCTTGGATTTTTGCTTGTTTCTTGAATGTAATGCAAATGTTATTTATGTCTATGTGCCTGGTGATGGCTGATTTGTCTGAATGCCAGGCTTCCAGGAATTCTCTAGCCTTTTTGGACTTGGCTTGGTCCAGAGAGATCTGGCTGAAGAGTAAAAAAATATCAGAATCAGAGTCACAATCACACTTTTCGACATGCATCAAGGAGGGTTTTGATTACATGACTGTAGCCCCTAGCTTGACTTTTTTGACCCTCCCTGTTGTGTACATAGTTATGGGAGTGGTTTCTCTTCGGCGGGAAAACTTAGTGCAATCATTGGCTGTTACTCCCCGGTGGGAGATTCCAAGCCGGGGATTGGTTATGTTTGAACGGAGCCAAGTATTTAAGGTAGGGTTCAACGGCTGCTAGCCAGTTGACCCATGTGAGTTCTAATAAACGTTCCTTGTTGACATCGCTGTCTCCGCACGTCATTCCGGACTTAACACTCCCTCCCTGTGGGTGTCCTCTGTTAATACATATGTTAAAGTCTTACAACTGTTAAGTGAGTTGACCTGTGTTGCCAGAAGTGATAGCAGTAGCAGTAGCTCTTAGATTTATATACCGCTTCACCGTGCTTTACAATCCTCTCTAAGTGCTTTATAGATGCAGCATATTGCCACCAACAATCTGGGTCCTCACTTTACTGACCTTGGAAGGATGGAAGGCTGAGTCAACCTTGAGCCATTTAGAATTGGATTGCTGGCAGTGGGCAGAGTCATCCTGCAGTACTGCATTCTAACCACTGCGCCACCAGGGCTATAAATAAATAAACAAATAACTTAAATACTTGAGTAAATCACATGGTAATGAAGCAAATATGGCTTCCTCCATTGACTTTGCTTTGCAGAGGCTGGCTGGGAAGGTTGCAAATGGTGATCACATGAGCCCATTGTAAAAGCATGCTGGATGTCAAGTGTCTGAATTTTGATCATGTGACCTTGATGATGCTGTGATGGTCGTATATATGTATATATATATATGCTCATCGCCGTTCTGTCCTCTGGTGCTTTGGAGGATAAGTCAATCCCCTCTTCTTTGTAGCAGCCCCTCAAGTAATGGAAGACACTTATCATGACCACCCTAGTTCTTCTCGTTTTGTAGTCCCCCAGTCTCTAATTTGGTGCCTTTAACAGAAGTTTTTCAAAGTTGCTTCTTGATGGAGCGTCTGTAAGAGAGATGAAGGGCAATAAATAAATACAAAAGAAGAAAGTGACTTAAATATGAAAGCTACAAATGAAGAGAACTACAACTTAATACAAAGAAAAGGAAATCCACAAAACTTTACTACAACAAAGGAGACAGAAAAGATGTTTTATATTCCAGGACTTCAAAGCAAACTTGAGGACAAAAAAGAAGATTTAACAAAATGGATTAAAGAGCTGTCAGGAGAATCATTAAAGCGTGGGAGACAAAAAACGAATGCTCTACTTCAGACATGTCAAACACAAGGCCCGGGGGCCAGATCCGGCCCGCGAAGTGGTTTCATGCGGCCCGCGAAGCCATCCTGGAAACAGTGAGGGAACGGCCCCCACTGCCTTGGCCCTGGCCCAGAGACCCTCCTTCTGCCAGAGACCCTCAGATCTGTCCCACTCCTGCCCAGGCCCCCATAGGCACCCTTGATGCAAACCATGTAGAGCTGGCCACGCCCACCCAGTAGGCCATATGCACTTTAGCCACGCCCACCCAGTAGGCCACGCCCACCCAGGCCACACCCACCCGGCCCCCTGAGGGCAACCGCAATGCTGATGCGGCCCTCAATGAAATTGAGTTTGACACCCCTGCTCTACTTAATTTGTCTTTTTTATCCCCAACAACATTTACAAAAATGCAACCTGGCAAGTTAAACTTACTGATTTGTAAAGCGACCTGGCAAAAGAAGATAAGAGTTGGAGTAAAGAGATGTGATTCAACTTATCAGATGGAATGTTATATGATTAAACACCTGTTTGAATACGGTTAAAAATTATAAAGTTTGAATATAAAGAGGCCCTATAGTAAGATCATTAGATGGTGAACTGTATGATTAAATATTTGATTGAATATGGTCAAAAGAACAGACAAAGCTTGGACATACGTAAGGGGCTCTATAGTAAGAAGGATAAGATATATAAGTAGTATAATACTTTTATAATATATGAAATGTAAAAATATTGAGATGGTGTATTGGAATGAAAAGTTTGAATATTCAAAGGTAATGAATTTTGAGAAAACTATGACTGATAAGAGTGGTTTGAATACTGAGGGGAAATTAACCTTCAGTAAGAATCATGAAAACAGGACATATAATGACCTAATAAGATGACCTTTATAAATATAATTGAAATATAAACTGATTAGAAAAGATGTTATATGTTGATGTTATTGTTATATGTACAAATACTAAAAAAATGTTTACATTCAACTTGGTATGTATTGAAAGTATTAAGAACTATATTTGTTTAATGTAGACAAAAGGACAATATTACTGGAAGAAGAGAGGATCAAGGAACTATATTATTAACCAACATATTAATTTTAGAAATTAATTATTATTGACTGTTTTTAAATATATGAACTCAGAGAACACACTGTTCACTAAGCACTAAAGATTGTTGTTGTAAAAAATTAATAAAATATATCACAAAAAATATATAAAATAAAATGGACATAAATTACAGCAAGCACAATCTTTGTTTTATTGCCTATTTTCTGTCATTGCAGCTTTGCATCTCAATTAGAGGTTCTAGGAAGTTTTTAAAAACAGGTTCTGGCAGTCAGAAATATTCTGGGAGTTGAAGTCCATACATTTTAAAGTTGTCCAGGCTGAGAAATACTGCTCTAGAAGCTTCAGGCATACCTTGGGAACTGAATTTTTGTTTGAGTTCTCTTTTCTTCTTCTTCTTTTTTAAATAAAAGAACAGAAAGAACAAGGGCATATCCTTGGATAAGCTGGGGATTATTGCTGAAGCTGAGGAGCTGGTCATTTGTCCATACAGTCATTAGGGAACAAATCTGTGGCACCTATTTCACTAATACCATCTAAATTGGTGGCCATCACAACATCTGATGGAATTAACTGGGGAATGTTAACTCTCCAGGACTCAATGGAGAAGAGCCTAATGCTGGGAAAGGTTGAGGGCAAGAGAAGAAGGGGATGACAGAGAATGAGGTGGCTGGATGGAGTCACTGAAGCAGTAGGCGTTAGCCTAAAGGGACTCCAGAAGATGGTAGAGGACAGGAAGGCCTGGAGGAACGTTGTCCATGGGGTCGCGATGGGTCGGACACGACTTCTCAACTAACAACAACGTTAACTCTGCATTGGATACTTTCTTTTAGAGATCCTTTCCAAATTTAGCTTGATGGGCAATTCCTGGTTCTTATCTTAGAAGGAGATCTCCCCCACTCCCCCTTTCATGCTCTGCATAATTCTATATATATTGGATAAGAGACCATGTCTGAGTGTCTGTCACACTCCACTAAGTTAATCACTCTTTCATTTAGGATGACACTGCAGGGAACAATGTCTTCATTTTCTGAAACAATTGAGTGAGTGGATGGTTTTATAGTGGAGACATTCCCACCACTACCACCCCGATATTCTGTTCTACTGTAAAAATGGAACTCAGGAGGGTGTTGGTGGGCAAAGTTTATCTCAGTGCCAAGTTGTAACATCTACTGAGGCACTGTTAGGATCTCAGCCCTGAGCTTCACTGCTTGAAAGGTGAGATCAGCTGGATTTGTGCTTTCCAACTTAAAGTAGTATGTAACATATATAATAAATAAAGTATAGGTAAAGGTAAAGGTTCCCCTACACATGCGTGCTAGTGATTTCTGACTCTAGGGGCCGGTGCTCATCTCCATTTCAAAGCCGAAGAGCCAGCACTTGTCCAAGGATGTCTCTGTGGTCATGTGGCTGGCATGACTAGACGCCAAAGGCGCATGGAACGCTGTTACCCTCCCACCGTAGCGGTCCCTATTTTTCTACTTGCATTTTTACATGCTTTCGAACTGCTAGGTTGGCAGAAGCTGGGACGAGTAACAGGCACTCACTCTGCTACACGGCACTCGGGATTCGACCTGCCAAACTGCTGACCTTCTGATCGACAAGCTCAGCATCCTAACCCACTGAGCCACCGCGTCCCTTTCAAATAAAGTATAGTGCCCCTTTATAATGCCTTGGTAAGACCATACTTGGAATACTGCAGCCAATTTTGGTCACCATATTACAAAAAAGATGTTGAGAGTTTGGAAAAAAATTGAAACAAGGGCAACTAAGATGATCAGGGGCCTGGAGTCTAAAACATACAAAGAACAGCTGCAGGACTTGGGTCTGGCTAGTCTAAAGAAAAGAAGAAATAGGGGAGACATGATAGCAGTGTTCCAGTATCTGAGGGGCTGCCACAAGGCAGAGGGGGCCAGGTTGTTCACCAAAGCATCAGAGGGAAGGATGAGAAACAATGGTTGGAAACTGACCAAAGAGAGAAGCAACCTGGAACTAAGGAGAAAATTCCTGACAGTGAGGACAATCAACCAGTGGAACAGCTTGCTCCCAGAAACCATGGGCACTCCATCACTGGAGATATTTAAGAAGAGACTAGACATTCACCTGTCTGAGATGGTATAGGTTCTTTTGCTTGAACAGGGAGATGGACTAGAAGACCTCCAAGGTCCCTTCCAGCCCTACTCCTATTCTATTCTATTCTATTCTATTCTATTCTATTCTATTCTATTCTATTCTATTCTATTCTATTCTATTCTATTCTATTCTATTCTATTCTATTCTATTCTATTCTATTCTATTCTATTCTATTCTATTGAGTGAAGAGAAGAGCAACAAAGATGATTAGAGGACTGTAGGCTAAAGCATATGAAGAACGGTTGCAGGTATGTCTCGTTTAATGAAAAGAAGGACTGACTAGGGATGACATGATAGCAGTGTTCCAATATTTGGGGGGGGGGGGCTGCCACAAAGGGATCACCTATTTTCCAAAGCACCTGAAGGAAGAACAAGAAGCAATGGATGGAAACTAATCAAGGAGAGAACCAACCTAGAACTAAGGAGAAATTTCCTGGCAATTAATCAGTGGAACGACTTGTCTCCATAAGTTGTGAATGCTTCAGCACTGGAAGCTTTTTAAGAAATTGGACAGCCATTTGTCTAAAAAGTTATAAGGTTTCCTTCCTGAGCATGGGGTTGGACTAGAAGACCTCAAAGGTGCCTTCTGTTATTCTGTTAATTTGGGCAACTCCCAGAATTCCCCAGCCAGTTTGATCACAGGTGAGAATTCTGGGAGCTGAAACCCACACATATAGAAATCACCCAACTTAGAAAATGCAAGTTCAGGGTTGATTTCCCTAGCTGGCACTGAGGATTTAGAAATATATTTTCTAACCTTATCTTTAAATACTAGAGAATGAATTGATGACTTTTTGCATGAAATGTATGAACTGATACTGGTCCATCCTCCCCTTTTTAAAAAAAATAGTTTTAATTAAAATTTTTGATTATAATAGTAAAACAAATACAAACTATACTTAGAGAAAGAGAGGATAATATAAAAAAGGAATTAAAAGTTGCAGGAAAACATTAAAAAAAAGAATATCAAGAAGAGAAATATATACAGAAGTGGCTTCCAATCTTGATCACAAAAAGTGTAAACGAATTTAGTAGCTGTTCACCCAGGTTGCAAACAAATATGTCTTCTTCCCATATCACGACTGACTTGAATTATGACCGTCACAACAACATAATGGGCAGGTCTCCCTATGGTCATATGCTAAAGACTAACTGTATGTTAAAACTGACACCTAACAGTTCTTTGCAAACTTCACATCATTGCGGTTGTAACTTTGAATGGTCACTAAATTAATGGATGTAAGTTGAGAACTACCTAGACATTATCTGAAGACGCAGAGAACTAGAACTAACACCCCATAGGCTGACGTTGGGCCTTGATCCTTTATGTAAAAGTAAGGTAAAGTTTCCCCCGCCCATGCGTGCTAGTCGTTTCCAACTCTAGGGGCCGGTGCTCATCTCCATTTCAAAGCCGAAGAGCCAGCACTTGTCCGAGGATGTCTCCGTGGTCATGTAGCCGGCATGACTGGATGCCAAAGGCGCATGGAACGCTGTTACCTTCCCACCGTAGTGGTCCCTATTTTTCTACTTGCATTTTTACATGCTTTCGAACTGCTAGGTTGGCAGAAGCTGGGACGAGTAACAGGCACACACTCTGTTACGCGGCACTCGGGATTCGACCTGCCAAACTGCCGACCTTCCAATCAACAAGCTCAGCGTCCTAACCCACTGAGCCACCACGTCCCTTTAGGGAGGCTTAAATGCAGGAGGAGAAATTTTCATCCAATGAAGCATATGCAGATTGAAGTAAATCAAATCCATTTTACTGCTTTCTTTCCAGGACAGATTTATATTCTAGTAGATTTATGCCTGGATTTTTAATAAAATTTTCAGGAATAAATTTGCTTGTCTGTTTAGAAGCTGAGGTGGGGAGGGTGCCTGCATTTTTTTTGGGGGGGGGTACAAGCAAGGGAGTGATGTTGCTGGGTCAACTGCTCAGGCCAGGAAATGCAGGAACGGAGAAGCAGGCTTGAGCTCTGCTAGGAATTTTCAAGGCAGGAGGCCGAAGGAAAAGTGGAGAGCACCAGGCATTCGATGTAGAAAACCAACTATTACTTTGCTGGAGAATGGATGAGACTTCATCACTAGACTTTGTTCCTGCTGGCGTTCATCTCATCATGGGTCTGTTGGAAGGACAAGTCTGTTAGGTGACATGATGGCAGTGTTCCAATATCTGAGGGGCTGCCACAAATAGGGGTCAACCTATTTCCCAAAGTACCAGAAGGCAAGAAAAAAAGCAACAACTGGAAACCAATCAAGGAGAGAAGCACCCTAGAACTAAGGAGAAATTTCCTGGCAGTGAGAAAAATTAAATCAGTGGAACAACCTGCCTTCAGAAGTTGTGGGTGCTCCATCATTGGAAGCTTTAAAAAAAGAGACTGGACAGCCATTTGTCTGAAATGGTGTAGTAGGGTCTCCTGTTTGACTAGGGGGGCTGAACACCTCCAAGGTCCCTTCTGACTCTGTTATTCTGTTATTTCTATTTTATTTGTGAAACAACCCAATACTGTCTTATGTTTGTTCCTTCCCTATTCTGAACATTCAATTCAATGTTGAATAGTCCAAGGGATGCTATATTGTTAGTTTTCACGTTGTAATGGCCATCCTTTCCCATGTGTCTATGGGGGAATCTTCGCCCAATTTTTTTCTTTTGCTTCCTACAGTGCTACCTCTGGTCTGGCAGACTGGTCTATTTGATGGGAGTGGGTAAGAACTTAAGCATTGCGGCCTGCAAACTATGATTTATGGCTAAGCATCATGCTTAGCCGATTGTAGCTTGTGTAGCAAACCACAGTAAAACAATATTCCCTGTTGCCTCCAGAAGACAAGACCAAAACTGGTGGGCTAAAACTACAAGGAAGAAAGCTCAGGCTAGACCTCAGAAGAAACTTCCTGATTGCCCAAGAGATCATCCAGTGGAGGGGTGAATTATTCTTGCTAGGGGGTCTTCAAAGAGAGGCTGGCTAATGATCTGTCAAAGATGTTCTAGAGAATCCTGCACTGAGCAGAGGGTTGGACTAGATCAGGGGTAGGCAACCTCGGCTCTTTTATGACTCGTGGACTTCAACTCCCAGAATTCCTGAGCCAGCCATGCTGAGGGGAAAGGGAGAGGTTTCCAAGCTGAGCCATGCTGGCTCAGGAATTCTGGGAGTTGAAGTCCACGAGTCATAAAAGAGCCAAGGTTGCCTACCCCTGGGCTAGATGATCTCCATAGTACCTTCCAATTCTGATTCTATGGCTTAACATAACATATGAGTCTACAAGATGTTGAGAATCTAGAAAAAATGCAGAGAAGAGCAACAAAGATGATCAGAGGACTGGAGTCTATACTATACCTGTGCATTTGGTTTTTCTTGCCTAAATGTAGAATCTTACTTTTTTCACCATTGAATTTCATTTTGTTAGATAGCGCCCAGTGTTCAAGTCTGTCCAGATCCTCCTGCATCTTAAGCTGTCTTTTGGAGTGTTGGCTATTCCTGCCAGCTTGGTGTCCTCTGCAAATTTGATGAGTTCCCCATCTATCCCCTTGTCCAAATCGTTGATGAAGATGTTGAAGAGCACTGGGACCAGAACAGAACCCTGGGGCACCCCACTACACACTTCCCTCCATGTAGATGCGGTTCTGTTGAGGGCCACATGCTGACTATGGCCGGTCAGCCAGCTACGAATCCATCTGGTGGTGATGCTGTCTAACCCACATTTTTCTATCTTAGCAAGTAGTAGTTTGTGATCTACTTTATCAAATGCCTTACTGAAGTCCAAGCAAATTATATCCACAGCATTCCTCTGGTCCACTAATTTTGTCACTTGGTCAAAGAATACAATAAGATTTGTCTGGCATGATCAGAATGTATGCTTGTGTTGACCAGAGAATACGGGCACTATAGTCCAAACGATTTGCAGGATACTAGCTTAGGATGCCTTAGTAACTATTCTCTCTTCAAAGAAAGTTACATTTCAGAAAGACTTTCTTTACCCTTCCCTCTTTTCTCTTTTTTCCTTTAATTTGGATTGTAAGTTCTTGCTGACAGCAGTCACTTTGTTTGACTCTGTCATTTACATTGACATCCTTGTGAACAAACTATTCAAAGCAGCACTGGCATTTTAACATCCCAAGATAGTGTCTTTATCACCTTATTCCTGATCAATAAACACCAAGAAAAGTAATTACATTTGACATTTCTCCCAGAAGTTGGTAGAACATTTTAAGCGTGCCATTTCAGAGAAGAGGCAGAGAGTTTAGTTTCAAAAAGATTATTGTAACAAAAGAACTGTGCTTCTTGACCCTAAAATATAAATGTTTCATAAACAAAGACCATCTCCAACCTAGCCTTTTTTTTCCTGCAACATTTGGCTTTGGGATGCCAAATATTATTTTCTGTTCTCAAGAGGAAAATTAAACTACAACAAAAATCTATCTTTTCTACAGATCTTGTTACCGATTTGAACTTTGGGATTTGATGCAGTAACTGAGAACTCAAGTTAAAAGTACACAGACAGTCTTGGTTAACCTCTTTGCTTTATTGAGTACAATGGTTTAAGTTGTGCGTGCTCACATATTCATACAATCCTGATGGGGTGATTTAAAGATATTGGAGAAGACAGAGTCCTCAATGGATGGTTGTGTGCACAGCTGGGGACTTTTGATAACTCTTTTTGTTATGCATTAAGCTTTATTGGAAACCTAAAGCTGTGTTTAAGAGTCACCACCAGGAGGCGTTGAACTGTAACTGTTTTGGCAGGAAGCAATTTCGGCGGGAAACAGAGGTTCAATCCGATTGGTTGGTTGTGTACCTGGCCAGGTCCTGGCCAGGTATATATAAAAGTGCAGGTAACCCCTATTCCCCAGTACAGTCACTTCCACCTAATAAAGAGCCGTTATGTTGTACTCATCGTCTCGGCGTCCTTCCTGCTCTCCAGAACCAACTACACAACACTTTTTAAATTTCATTTCATAAAAGTGTCCTCCATCATATGTCAAAGGAAGGAAGGAAAGAAGGAAGATAAAGGGAGGAAGAAAAAGAAGAAGGAAAGAGGAGGGAAGGAAAAAGGAAAGAAAGACGAAAGGAGAAAGAAGGAAGGAAGGAAGATGAAGGGAGGGAAGAAGGAAAGAGGGAAGGAAGAAGAAAAGAAAGAAGATGGTATCTTGGTGGTATCTTTCATTCTTTGTTTATCATTTGGTATTTGATTTCAACTGATATCAGCTTGTTGCTGTGCCTGCCTGTAACTCTCGCTGCTATCACTCTCAGCACCTTCCCTACTTCTGCTTCTTTCAACACAGTGCATTTTGGATTTATCTCTGAACAGCCACAGTGCCCAAACAGTAGAGAACAATGCAAATGACCAAATATGCTTCCTTTGCACCACTGAAGTTTTCACCCATTACTAAAAATCAACAATTTGCACATTGCAGATTTCAGCAATCCCCTAGCTGGTATGTGGAATTGTAAATAAAGCCTGGAGCATTAAAAATGATAAATTATAAACTATGCTGATTTTTCCAAATAAAAGTTTCCTATAGCCTTTAAAATGCTGTGCCACACAGAAATCCTGAAGTACAGGGCCATTTATTATTTGACACATGAAAACTGTGACTGCAATGCAAAAATCCTTAATGGTGATATACATTGCTCACCAAATTATTTACTGCCTTTATGTTTTTTTTTAAAATGTTTACATTCTGTAAAAAGGACTCATCAAATTGGACAGTGGACACAGGCATTTATTTGGTCCGATAAAATGTTGGATTTCTCCCTCTTTTGCTTATTTCAAGATAACCAAACAAATGATTTTTAAACGCCATTAGTTTCTGTTCATCAAAACCACCATTTTGAGAAAAATCAGTTGGAAAAGAGTGAAAAAAAATCAGCTGTAAACCAAATTCTGGAATTCATTTATGCAAAAAGACAACCTGAAATTTATCAATCAATCAGTATAGAGCTGGAAGGGACCTTGGAGATCTTCTAGTCCAACCTGCTACTCAAGCAGGAGAACCTATACCATCTCAGACAAGTGACTGCCCAGTCTCTTCTTAAAAACCTCCAGTGATGGAGCGCCCACAACTTCTGAAGGCAAGGCTTTTTGCTGGTTAATTATTCTCACTGTCAGGAAATTTCTCCTAAGTTCTAGGTTGCTTCTCTCCTGGGTTTGTTTCCAACAATTACTTTTTGTCTCGCCTTCTGGTGCTTTGGAAAATAGGATGATCCCCCCCCCTTCTTTGTGGCAGCCTCTCAAATACTGGAATACTGCTATCCTTCTTTTCTCTAGACTTTATTCCTCAAATTTATATGGCCACCAGTCTCACAAAAAAGTGACTCTGGGCAGTGTACAATAAAAATACATGCCTAATATGAATGCGAGGGACGCGGTGGCTCAGTGGGTTAGGATGCTGAACTTGTCGATCAGAAGGTCGGCAGTTTGGCAGGTCGAATCCCGAGTGCCGTGTAGCAGAGTGAGCGCCTGTTTCCCGTCCCAGCTTCTGCCAACCTAGCAGTTCGAAAGCAGGTAAAAATGCAAGTAGAAAAATAGGGACCACTACGGTGGGAAGGTAACAGCGTTCCGTGCGCCTTTAGTGTCTAGTCATGCCGGCCACATGACCACGGAGACGTCCTCGGACAAGCGCTGGCTCTTCGGCTTTGAAACAGAGATGAGCACCGGCCCCTAGAGTCGGAAACGACTAGCACGCATGTGCGGGGGAACGTTTACCTTTAATATGAATGCAAACAAACCGAAGTTGAAGTCTCAGATTTAATTCATATATTGGATTGTTACATTTCAGTTCAAACTTCTGTGGGGGCTTGTACGCCCTTTATAATTTCTCAGAAACCTGTCCTTATTAAGTTCATTCAGTATTGATGATCATTCAGTCTTTTTCTTGGACTAAAAATACACAAACGCACTATCAACACTATAAGGAAACATAAGAGTCGTGGTGGTGCAGTAGTTAGAATGCAGTACTGCAGGCTACTTCTGCTGACTTCTGGCTATCAGCAGTTTGGCAATTCGAGTCTCACCGGCTCAGGGTTGACTCAGCCTTCCATCCTTCCAAGGTCAGTAAAATGAGGACCCAGATTGTTGGGGCCAATATGCTGACTCTGTAAACTGCTTAGAGAGGGCTGTAAAGCACTATGGAGCGGTATATAAGTCTAAGTGCTATCGCTATCCCATATGCCTAACCCATCAGATAAGAACTTTAAGTAAGATTTCCTTTTCAAATATATGAATTGATCAAATTCACATCCCTGTTCTGGTCACCACAGTGCAGAAAATATGTTGAGACTCTAGAAAGAGTGCAGAGAAGAGCAACAAAGATGATTAAGGGTCTGGAGTCTAAACTGTATGATGAATGATTGAGAGAACTGGATATGTCTAGCCTACCGAAGAGAAGGACTGGAGGGTGATATGACCGCTGTCTTCCAGTACTTGAGGGCCTGTCACAGAGAAGAAGAGGTTGCCCTATTCTCCAAAGCACCCAAGGACAGGACAAGAAGTACCGTAATAGGTGGAAGATCATTACGGAGAGAACTAAGGAGAAATTTCCTGATTGTGAGAACAAATTATCAGTGGAACTGGTTGTCTTGGGAAGTTGTGGGTGCTCCATCACTGGAGGTTTTCAATAAGAGATTGGACATTTGTCCAGAATGATATAGGATCTCCTACTTGAGCAGAGAGTTGAATTAGAAGTCCCTTTCCAACCCTATTATTCTATGTTTTACGTTCTAACACTGGATATAACAATCTAGGAAGAACTTTATGTTGGAAAGATGCTTGGTTAGGTGCCCTTGAGTCTACTTTAGAGGAGAGGAAAGCTGAAACAAGCTCCAATTCAGGAAGATCAGTTATATACTCTGAGCTGTTTTGATTCTAAAGGTGCCTGACAACTGTTGAGCAAACTTAACAATAAGGATTGACACAGGGACTTGTCCCTTTTTGTCCTCAGTAGCCCTTGAGATATGTACAGTTGTGAATAATCAGGTGTGATTATTTAATCCTTTCTGGATGAACTGTCCAAGCTACAAGGTATTATGAGAATCCAGGTACTATGGTTTTGGACGGCAACAGTTCAAGGGAAGCTGATTTGTTTGTTTGTTTTGTTTCCTTATTAAATTCAGTTTGGCAGTTCAGTTCTCAGCAGCCCAAGGTTGACTCTGCCTTCCATCCTTCTCAGGTCAGTAAAATGAGGAGCCAGATTATTGGGGCCAATATGCTGACTCTGTAAACCACTTAGAGAGGGCTGTAAAGCACTATGGAGCGGTATATAAGACTAAGTGCTATTGCTATACCAGTGTAAAAAAATCATTTTGAAATCTGAAGTAGCCTAAGGACCACTCGGGACGACAGGCTAGTAACAACAGGGTTTATTTAGAGCAAGGCAACATAGAATAACTTGTCCGGCTTTTATAGCCGGCAACTGTCAGCGAGAGCCAATCAGGGGTGTTCATTTTGGCGCCGCGTCTAACCGGGACCAATCCGCGTCGTCTTCTGTTGACAGCTCAGGCTTCCGCATGGTCCGGTGTTTTGACAGCCGCGAGCTGTCAGTGGCTGCGCCTGCGCTGTGCGGGGAACTTTGACAGCTGTCAAAGTTCCCGCGTGTTCTTCTGTCAGACTGTTTTCCCTAGTTTATACAATCTGTTAAATGAAGTATATTAGCTGTTTACATATATAACACACCCCTTACCCCTCCCCTGGCGCGTTTCCTCCCCCTTGGGCGTTGGAACCTGCCCACTGATAGTCTTTTAGGTAGGCGGGGGCTCTTCGGTTCCTGTTGGAGCGGCGGGGGGGTGGGGGATTGTCTGGTTCTGGTAGTTCGTTCCCCTGCTGTTCTTCTTCCTGGTTTGGTATAGGAAGTATTTCTGGGGGTGGTTGTAGCTCGAGTTCCTTTGGTTGCTCTGAGTTGTGTGGCGGTTGTCTGGGTCTGAGTTGATCTATATGGCGGCGTAGGTTACCGTGGGTTTGTGTGGCTATAAGATATGAAATGGGTCCGGTTTGTTTTAGTACTGTCCCCTGGACCCACTTGTTTTTATCCGTGTATGACCGTGCCCATATCAACTGTCCAGGGTTGAGTGTGCGGGTTGGGTAGGGGTGCTCTTTCTCTTCCGGATATGTGTCAGGGTGCAGTCTGTCGAGTCGTGTTATTAGCCTCCTCCCCCATCTCAGTTCCGCTGGTGATTTGCCCGTTGTTGTGCATGGAGTTGTGTGTTGTGACATGAGGAACTGGCTGAGACGCCTCTGCCAGTTCCCTTTAGCGAATTTTTTCAAAGCTTCTTTTGTGGACCGTACCATAATTTCCAGCCATCCCGTTCGACGATGGGTGGAACGGCGCAGACGTGACCAGCCTAATACAATTAGCGAACATCTGAAATTCACGAGAGGTGAATTGAGGTCCGTTGTCTGAAACTATGGTGTCTGGAAGGCCATGTGTGGCGAATATTTTCCTTAAGGCTTGAATAGTGGCTCCAGACGTTGTTTTTCTAAGGGGAGTGACTTCTAGCCATTTAGAATAGCTGTCCACTACAATTAAGAAACTTTGGCCCTGGATTGGTCCTGCAAAATCTAAATGTATACGTGACCAAGGGTTCCTTGTAGTTTCCCATTTGTGGATTGGTGCTTGGGGTGGCTCGTTTCGGGTCGCCTGACAGGTATAGCACCCTCCCACATATTTTTCTATTTGTTTATCTATGCCTGGCCACCAAACATAACTTCTAGCCATCGCTTTCATCTTTACAATGCCTGGGTGTCCTTCATGTAAAATGTGTAATGTTTGGTCTATGTTTTTCTCTGGTATTATGACCCGATTTCCCCACAGCAGGCATCCCCTATGGGTGGAAATCTCATTTTTCCTGTTAAAATATGGTTGGAATTGGGGTTGTGGGTTTTGAGCTGGCCACCCTGTTGTGGCCCATTTGAGGATTCTGCTAAGTATTTTGTCTTTAGCTGAATTGTTGGCTATAATGTTTGCAGTCAGGGGGCAATCTGGAATTTGGGAGATTGCTAGAATCAGACCAGCTGGGGCTGGGTCTGAGTCCTTGTTTTGCATGGGCAGTCTGCGTGTCCTAATTCTTTTCCTGGTTTATGTATTAGTTGATAGGAATAGGCTGCTAAGAATGTGGACCACCGTAATATTCTCGGAGAGAGAATTTGTGGTGTAGTTTTATTCCAAGTGAATATGCCCAGCAGGGGTTTGTGATCAGTAAATATAGTAAATGGCCTCCCATAAAGGTAGTCATGAAATTTTTTGACCCCTGCAACTATTGCTAGGGCTTCCCTGTCTATTTGTGCGTAATTTCTTTCTGCTTTGGTCAGAGTGCGTGAATAGAAGGCTATGGGTCTTTGTGTACCATCCTTGAATAGATGACTTAACACAGCCCCGATTCCATAGGGAGAGGCATCGCAAGCGATGCATATTGGGGTGTCTTCTCTGAAAAGGGTGATAGTTGAGCTGTGACAGATAATCTTTTTTAATGATTGGAAACTATTCTCATGTATTTTGGTCCAGGACCAAACAGTACCCTTGTCCAGGAGCCTATGCAGGGGCTCAGCGATAGTGGCTTTATGGGGGATGAAGGCATGGTAAAAGTTTAATAATCCTAAAAAAGCTTGAAGCTCTTGTTTATTCCTTGGGCTTGGTGCAGTTTGAATAGCCCTTAGTTTTTCTGTGGTGGGGTGGATGCCTTGGCCATCTATTTTGTACCCTAGGAATTCAGTGGATGTGACTCCAATAGAGCACTTTTCTCGCTTAAGTTTGAGGCCGGCTTCTCTGAGCCGGCTCAGCACGGCTGACAGCCTGTCAGCTAAGTTTGCTTCGTTTTCTCCGGCGATGAGAACATCGTCGAAATAGGGGCAGACCCTGGGTATTCCTTTCAGGGTCTTCTCCATGATACCCTGAAATATACCCGGGGCCGCCGATATGCCGAATTGGAGCCTCTTTACTTTAAAGGCACCGCGGTGGGTGACAATTGTCTGGGCTTCCGCGGTGTCATCAGTGACAGGCAGTTGCAAATACGCCTGCGTGAGATCGAGCTTGGCGAAAATGGCGCCAGAACGGATGGAAGCAAATACGTCCCTTACCGCTGGCACCGGGTAAGCGTGGGGGCTGAGGGCTAGGTTGACTGTCGCTTTATAGTCTGCGCACACTCTCACTTCTCCATTAGGTTTAATTGGGGTGACTATAGGGGTCTCCCAGGTCCCCCCCTCCGTTGGTTCAAGCACCCCGAGACCTATGAGGCGATCAAGTTCGTTTTCTATTTTTTCTTTTAGGGCAAAGGGTACTCTCCTAGCTCTTATCTTAATTGGTTGGATTGCTGGGTTTAACTGTAAGGAGATGGGGGGTCCAGTGTATTTTCCTAAAGTGCCATCGAAGACGTCTGCATATTTGTTGCAAACGGCTTCTAGGCTGGGTGATTGAATTGTATTTACCCCCGTTATGGCAATTCCTAGCGGCCCGAACCAGTTTAACCCTATCAAGTTGGTGCGGTTCCCTGGCGTAACTAAGACCTCTAAGGGGCCCTTGAACCCCTTGTACTGCACTACGACCTTAGCCCTCCCTTCCAGAGGAATGGGGGTTTTCTGGAAGTCAGCTAGGTGTACCTGGGTTTGCCTCAGGGGAATTTGTTCCTTGCCCTGTTGACAGATCTCCTGATACGTTGTTAACGAAATTAAGGAGACTGCTGACCCTGAATCCACTTCCATGTGGCAGGGCACCCCCTGAATTTTGACCCAGATCTTAACCTTTGAGCTTAGGCTGTTTACCCTGTCAATTGTCTCTACCAGGGGCCCTGGCGGGTTTTCTCTGCTGGCCTGGGTAGCTGGCCTACCTGGGGAGTTTGCCTCCAAATCATGGATGTTGTCACGGCCCTTGCTGCGGCACACCGGTTTGATGTGGCCAGTCTTTCCGCAATTGTGGCACTTAGCGTTTCTGAATCGGCAGCTTCCTCGGGCATGGTTGCCCCCGCAGCTGGCACAGGCGGCCCGTTGCTCATAACGCGGCGGCGGCGGCGGAGGGGGGTTCCTGGACCTTCGGCGGTCCGAAGTGTCGCCTCTCCTTGGTTGCCTGCGTTCCATTCTGCGCTGCAGGGCTTCTCCGTCGGTGAAATCCACCGACTCTTCGCTGTCGCTGAAGGTTGCGCTTTCTTGGAAGACGGTCGCTGGGCTTTCTGGGGTCGTGGTCGTCGGCTTCTTCTTGTGGCTGTGCTCGTAGGCCATGATTTCTCTGGTCAGCTCTGCCAGGCTCATGTCGGGTTTGGATGTTAGCTTCTTCTGCAGCCTCTCGTCCCTCAGACCGATCACCACCTGGTCTCTGATGCGGTCCTCCAGGTCGGGGAAGCAGCAGTTCCGTGCGGCGTGTCTGACCCCGGCGATGAACTCGTTGGCGGGCTCGTCCGGCCGCTTCTTGTGGCTGTGCTCGTAGGCCATGATTTCTCTGGTCAGCTCTGCCAGGCTCATGTCGGGTTTGGATGTTAGCTTCTTCTGCAGCCTCTCGTCCCTCAGACCGATCACCACCTGGTCTTTGATGCGGTCCTCCAGGTCGGGGAAGCAGCAGTTCGTGCGGCGTGTCTGACCCCGGCGATGAACTCGTTGGCGGGCTCATCCGGCCGCTGTTTCTTTTGGGCGAATTGGACCCGCCAGTACAGTTCTGAGCGAGCTGGCATATAGTACTTGTTCAGCTGGTCCACCAGGTCCGCGTAGGAGACTTCTGTGATGGGCACCGGGCTGAACAGGCCAACGGCGGCATCATACACTGGAGGTCCGCTGATGTATAGTAGAGCGGCGGCCTTTGCTCTGTCGTCAGTGATTTTACTGACGAGGAGGAATCCCTCGACCTGGCCTAGGTGTGATTGCCATCTCTCGGGATGGCGGGTATCAAATTCCCTCACACGCCCGAAGTTTGCCATGTCGTCCGGTCCTGGGTTGCTCCTATGGAAGTTAAAACTTCCCGTGACAGCTCTTGCCGGGAACTCTCTTCCTCGGCCGTGACTTCAGCTCCGGAGCGATCCCATCCTCGTCGCCAGTGAAGTAGCCTAAGGACCACTCGGGACGACAGGCTAGTAACAACAGGGTTTATTTAGAGCAAGGCAACATAGAATAACTTGTCCGGCTTTTATAGCCGGCAACTGTCAGCGAGAGCCAATCAGGGGTGTTCATTTTGGCGCCGCGTCTAACCGGGACCAATCCGCGTCGTCTTCTGTTGACAGCTCAGGCTTCCGCATGGTCCGGTGTTTTGACAGCCACGAGCTGTCAGTGGCTGCGCCTGCGCTGTGCGGGGAACTTTGACAGCTGTCAAAGTTCCCGCGTGTTCTTCTGTCAGACTGTTTTCCCTAGTTTATACAATCTGTTAAATGAAGTATATTAGCTGTTTACATATATAACACAAAATCACAATGAAAATATAGAGTAAAACTAATTCTCGCAGTTCTGTCTGTCTATTTATATTAACTCACATAGTGTGGCTGTAGCATTATTATTTATGCTTCTTCTTATCTTCTTTACTTTCCCCTTTTATTGGTAATATTATTATTCTTTCTGTTGCTTTCTGAGTGCTTCCATACTAGAGACAAATTCCTTGAGAGTCTAATCATACTTGGCCAAATGAAGTATTCAGTTCAATTCAATTCAATTCAATTCAATTCAATTCAATTCAATTCAATTCAATTCAATTCAATTCAATTCAATACCAAAAGATGGGGAGGAAAGGAACAGAATACACTGGGTGGGGGGGGGAAAGGTGGGAGCTGCTATTAGTTGATCAACCACCTCCAGCATGAAGCTCCCCCATTGGGTCCCCAAGTCAACTGGCAGAACCAGGTCTTTAAGCTCTTGCAGAAGGTCAGGAGGATGGGGGGCCAGTCTCACTTCATGAGGCAAGATGTTCCAAAAGGCTGAGGCTACAGCAGAGAAGGCTCTTCTCCTGGATCCCGCCAGCTGGAATTATTTGGAGTTTGCAAATTTTATTGGTTTATCAAAATATAAAATACAAAACATAGGGAGAAAAATAAAGATAATTGAAAAATAAGGTGGGAAAAGGGGAAGAGTAAAAAATGCAGGGCAGAGAGAAAAAGAAAAGGTATTGACTTCCAACTCCTTTTGGTGCAGTAGAACAGGAGTCCCCAACCTATGCTCCACAGCCCACTGCTGAGCCATGGGTTCCTGGCCACTGGGCCATGGGACAGGTTGGCCAACTCATCCCCACTCATGCTAGACCCCGCAGATCTCTTTGCGCATGCGCATGGGGCTAGCAGCAGCGGTGGCTAGCACCTGTGCGCACTTGCAAATGGGACCACTAGCAGACATGAGTTGCATAGCCTGTTTGCGCACACATACGGTGCTAGCAGAGGTGGCAGCTAGTGCATGTGTCCATGCGCAAATGGGCTGCTAGCGCCATGCAGGGTGTGTGGCCCATTCATGCATGCATGCAGCACTAGCAGAGATGGCAGCTAGCACCTGCACAGCTGCGCAAATGGGGCTGCTAGCACTGTGCAGGTTGTGTGGCCCGTTTGTGCATGCGGTGGGGCTGCTGGCAGCTGGCGGTGACTAGTGCCTGCGCACCTGTGCAAACAGGGTTGCTAATGCCATGCGGGTGTGTGAACACGTAAATTTCCCACCTGCTCCCTTTCCCTCCAGGCTGCCAGCATGAAAAGGTTGGTGACCTCTGCAGTAGAACATGGCAGTAACTTAAGACCTCAACTTTTTACTTTTCTATAATAACATATGCTAGCCATTTCAACAACACTGGCAAAACCCAAAGTCAAAGTTTCAGTTTTTTTCCACCACAAGCACAAAGTCCAAAGAGGTTTCCAAGTAAAAACAAAATTAGCTGTGCCTTTTTCTTGAATCAAAGCAGTCGATGTGGCCATCTCTGTCAACTTTTGCAGCCATGTGTCCATTGCAGGAATCAAAGTATCCTTCCATTTTTGTGCAGCCAGCCAGAATTCCTTGACTGATGGGATCCACAGCATGCTTCCTCTGCCAGCACGGGTGGGGCAGGCCAGTCCCCTTGGATGGTGATGGTTCCTCAAGTAACCTGGACCCATGCCTATGCTGTGCCTATGCTAAGCTCTAGAACGCAAGATACGCACTTTCTCTTTCACCATCCAAGGAAGACCTTTGGTTTCCTCATCATCTATGTCAAGTTCTACAAGAACCGATTAGTTTCCTCCTTTTGGATCATCAGTTAGCATACTCCACGATCCCTTAATGCACTTTAATTACCTTATTTTTGTGTCACCAGAACCTTGTTAGCAGACCTGAGATTATGCAGGCTGGCTTGAACAACCCAGCAAAGACGCTGACATGGTGATCTCCTGTGGCATTTTGTCCTGTGCCTAATGGAGTAATTTCTGACAGCAGCGGGCTAGAGCTTAAGTCTTCCTGACAGATCTCGGATATGTTTTATTTATCATGGATAAAACCAGCAAATTAAAAAGCACTGCTCTGCCAGACCTGGGAAGGCTGTGCTTCTGCCTATTGCTAAGAATACCCTGTGGTCAAGAATGAGAAAGATTTGGAATGTAGCAGATAAAGATCAGGCAGTTGGCTCTTGTCACATAGATTTAGGTCCATTTCTGTGTTTTGGTGTGAAATGTTACTAGGAATCTCTCTGCAGATTTCACAAGAAAGAAAACACAATATTTATTACTATGTTTATAGCCTACTTTTTCTCTGAGGGTCTGCAGCATACAGTGAGGGTCTGCAGCATACAGGCAGGGTACAGGCTACTTCCTGGTTGAGTTGGAATTTAAATGTAGTTTTTCCAATGTATTAATGACTGGAAAACCCCCTCCCCCACTACATATCCTCTCTACTAACCATTTTATAAGGTAGGTTCACATGATTCCTACTTCCATATGTTGAAAAGTTAGGAGCGTGGGGACTCTCATAGCCCTACATTACCATAACTTTGACTACATAAACCTTTGTCGGCAAGGTACCGCCGGTAAGAGATTGCCGGCGGACAACACCCAGGGATAGGGCCTTCTCAGTGGGTGCGCCCGCCCTTTGGAACCAGCTGCCAGTGGAGCTTAGGACTGCCCCCGACCTCCGTTCATTGTGGCGGGACCTGAAGACCTGGCTCTTCGAGCTCTCTGGCCCAGGCTGAGAATTTTAATTTTAATTTTAACTGGGGTTTTATTTGTTCAGAGACGGATATAATTTTTTTAACTGTTTTTAACTTTTGCATTTTTTGTTTTAATCACCCTGTAAACCGCCCTGAGTCCTTCGGGAAAGGGCGGTATATAAATATAATAAAATAAAATAATAAAATAAGGTGATTTCTCTGCTTTTTAATATGCTATCTAGGTTTGTTATAGCTTTCTTCCCAAGTGTCTTTTTATTTGGCTCTCCTATTTGGCCAGGAGCAACGATGGAGATGTGCCATCCTGGAGGTAGTTAACGGACTGAGATATTGCCTTCCCAGGGGCATCTTGCTCCATTCCTTCCTCCCTTTGTTAATTTTAATGTTAATATTTATGATCTGACTATTTTCATGTTTTACCTTGTTTTTACTCTGTCGCAAGTTGTGTAGAGGTGCTTCTAGGTGAGATGGGTGGCAAATACATTTACTAAAGAAATAAATCATGACAAAAATCAATAAATATTTAACATACACCTGTCTGATTTTCATCATCTCCAGGTTGCTAGGTTTATCTTTAGTGTTATAACACCATTTTTTTTAAAAAAAAACAAGTTTTATTGGTTTTCCAGTTTAACATCTATATATTTAGAAAGCACCATGGTGACTGGGTAATCAAAAATTCAGTAACATACTGTAGTTTTTAGTACATAGTTCAGGTTGCAACATTTTTTAAATAGGGATATGCAAGATGGGAAGCCATTCAAATTGAAAATAGTTGAATGAGACACCTCAGCACCTCATAAAAGTTTCACAACTGAAAAAAATCTGTTTTGAGTTTTTTTAAAGCTCGCAATGGAACTGTTTCAAACACAGGACAATGGCCAAAACAGCCCTGGAATGTTTGGGGTAGATCGTAATATATCTTGAATTTGGAAAAAAAGAAGAACATCTTAAAATATTTTAGATTTGACATATTCTGCATGCTATACTTGTTCCCACATTTTTCTTTAATGTATTAGAATCAGAGAATTACACAAATCATAATAAAGCTTTTTGTTATGCAAGACATTATTATTTTAGTATTAGAATTAGTCACTATGGCTTTTAAAAAAATACTTTGAGACTCAAAAACCATAAAATTGAAAAGCAACACTAACCGTAACTCTGTCTAGAATTAGTTTCAAACTAAAACTGTAGAACTATTGTAAGGAATATCTCCTTATATCCCAAAATGAAATATAGCTTTTCCATCTTTTGCCACTATATTTTCTGTTCCTTTGTGATGTGGCCACATTCTGTGTTGGCTTCTACTAGGCATTACTGGGGAGAAATTAATCTCTGGATATAATTTATTGTGCTTTCCATTTTTGCTGAATGTAGTAGTAGTCAATGAGAAAAGTCATATGCCAGTAGATGTCACTCCTGCACAGCTTTCCTATAAGGAAATTACTGGCCCACCATTCAGCAGATGGCTCTTGGAGAAAAATTAACAATTATTCAATTAATACCCCCTACATTGTCAATGTCAATGGAAAGCATATCCCATTCCAAGAATTATAAGCAGCTGGAATGGTCCCAGGTATATCAGCTGCCAGTTTACTAGCCAGACATCCTTTTTACAGTCCCAAATATAGTCTGCCTTGGGCTCAAATCAGTTTGAAACTAGACATTAAAAGAAAGGCTCCATCCGTGGGTTTAAGTGCACATTATAAGGAAGAATACCTGTCCTGACTCTTGCCCTTTTTCATGCAAAATATTAATTCCAAAAAAAGGAGAAGGCATATGATGATATATGATATCCCATCCCATCCCATCACAATCATATCATATCGTACTGTATCGTATCATATCATACAGCAGTGTTCCAATATTTGAGGGGTTGCCACAAAGAAGAGAGGGTCAACCTATTTCCAATGCATCAAAGGGCAGGACAAGAAACATTGGATGGAAACTAATCCAGGAGAGAAGCAAACTGGAAAAGGAGAAATTTCCTAGCAATGAGAACAATTAACCAGGAGAGTAGCTTGCCTCCAGAAGTTGTGGCTGCTCCATCACTGGAGGCTTTTAAGAAGAGAATGGACAGCCATTTGTCTGAAATGGTATAGGATCTCCTGCTTGGGCAGGGGGTTGAACAGAAGACTTCCAAGGTCCTTCCAACTCTATTATCCTGTATTCTGTAAAACAAAATATTCTAAATTTAAAGGAAAATACTTGGGGGGAGGGAATCTCAGTATTGCTAGGAGTTGAACAACAAAATAATAACAAAAATAATGTAGAACTGGTGGGGACCATAAAACAGAGGAAGTTGTAGAAAATGAAGAAGCTAAAGTACTCTGGGAGTTTAGAATTCAAACAGACAGGCACCTGCCACATAACATATCAGACTTAACAATTGTCGATATGAAAGACAGAAAAATCTGGATATAGGACATGGCAGTACCTGGTGACATCAGAATAGAAGAGAAAGAACTGGAGAAGATAATAAAATACAAAGTGCTGCAAATAGAAATACAATGACTGTAGCAAAAAAAGAAAAGGTAGTACTGATTGTAATAAGCCCATTGGGTGCAATCCCCAAATAACTGAAACACTACTTGAACACCATTGGCATTGACAAATTCACCATCCACCAATTACAAAAGGCAGCTTTACTCAGAACAACTTACATCCTATGACAACATCAGAAAACATCAACAGCTGCCTATCCCAGGTTCTTGGGAAGGACTTGATAGATGGATAAAAATGCCAAATCCAGTCTGAACATTTGATTGACTATGCGATGAACCCTAATAGAAGAGAAAGAACTGGAAGAAAATGACAAAATACAAAGACCTACAAATGAAAATAGAATGACTTGTAGCAAAAGAAAGCAAATATAGTACCAATAATAATAGGCGCCTTGCATGCAATCCCAAAACAACTGGAGTACCATTTGAACACTATTGGCATTGACACAGTCATCATCTATCAATTGTCAAAGACAGATTTATTTGGAACAGATCACATCTCAATCAGAAAAGAGCTGGAAGGGACCTTTGAGGTCTTCTAGTCCAACCTCCTTCTCAAGCAAAAGATCCTATACCATTTCGCAGGAGGCCACCGTTCCTCAGATAGTCGGGTGTGAATCTCTCTTATTGAGGTTTGGTCCTAGGGCGCAGTTGGGCTTGCTGCTCGCGTACCTTTTGCCTAGTCGCGTAGCAGCAGCCCTGCCTGAGCTTCTCGATATCCTCTCAGGGCTGGTGATTGAGTTTCCTAAACTAATGGTTTTGGGAGACTTCAATCTACCATCCCTGGGAGGAGTATCTGAGTTAGCTCGGGAGTTCATGGCTTCCATGACGGCCATGGACCTGACGCAGGTAATTTATGGACCAACCCATGAGGGAGGCCACACCCTTGACTTGGTTTTCTTATCTGGTCGGTGGTTAGATGATCTTGGTGGGGGCTCCCCAATTGTTATGCCCCTGTCATGGACCGATCATCATCTCCTGCGGCTGGTCTTCCGTTTTGCCACTCCCCACCGTGGGGTTGTTGAGCCAACTAGATGGTTCCGCCCCATGCGCTTAATGGACCCTGAGAGGTTTCAGGCAGCGCTGGGGGCCCCACCTGCCTCCCCAGCTCACAGCTCGGCGGATGCCTTAGTGGAGGCCTGGGAAAGGACGGCCACGGAGGCACTTGACCGAGTTGTACCCTTGCGGCCCCTGACCCGGCGCAGATCCCAATGGGCTCCATGGTTTTCCGCGGAGCTCCGGGAGATGAAGCGTCGGAGACGGGGCCTAGAGAGCGTCTGGAGGTCCACCCGATCTGAATCCGACCGATTGCGACTAAGAACCCATATTAGGTCTTATCTCGCTGCGATGAGGGTAGCGAGATCTAACTATTTCGCTGCCCTCATCGCGTCCGCAGATAATCGCCCGGCCGCCCTGTTTAGGGTGACCCGCTCCCTCCTCAACCAGGAGGTCAGTGAGGATCCCTTGCAGGGGCGTGCCGAGGAATTTAGTCAACATCTGTCGGACAAAATCGCTCGGATTCGGACCGGTTTGGACTCCGACTGGGCAGTATCGGACGATCAGGACACGAGTGATCTTGTCGATGTCATCTGGGAGGAGTTCGATCCTGTGACTCTGGAGGAAGTGGACAGGATCATGGGGAGGCTGAGCTCCACCACATGTTTATTGGACCCGTGCCCTTCCTGGCTGGTTTATGCAGCCCGGGAGGGGACACGAGGCTGGTTCCAGGCGGTTATAGCTGCTTCTTTGAGTGAGGGCAGTTTTCCCGCCGCCTTGAAGGAGGCGGTGGTGAGACCTCTCCTCAAGAAGCCTACCTTGGATCCGGCTGTTTTGAATAACTTTCGTCCGGTCTCCAACCTTCGCTTCCTTGCGAAGGTTGTTGAGAGTGTGGTGGCGCATCAGCTCCCTCTGGTCCTGGATGAAGCGGATTATCTAGACCCGTACCAATCGGGCTTCAGGCCTGGGTACAGCACGGAGACGGCATTGGTCGCGCTGGTGAATGATCTCTGGAGGGCTCGGGACAGAGGATACTCCTCTGTTCTAGTCCTATTAGACCTCTCAGCGGCTTTCGATACCATCGACCATGGTATCTTGCTGCGGCGTCTCAGGGGATTGGGAGTGGGAGGCACGGTTCTTCAGTGGTTCTCCTCCTATCTCCTGGGACGTTCGCAGTCGGTGTTGACGGGGGGGCAGAGGTCGACCGTGAGGCCTCTCGCTTGTGGAGTCCCTCAGGGGTCAGTCCTCTCGCCCCTTCTGTTCAACATCTACATGAAACCGCTGGGTGAGATCATTCGTGGTTTTGGAGTTGGGTATCATCAGTATGCTGATGATACCCAACTTTTCATTTCGACCCCAAACCACCCCAGTGATGCCCTCGACGTGATGTCCCGGTGCCTGGAGGCGGTCCGGGTCTGGATGGGGAGGAACAGGCTTCGTCTCAACCCCGACAAGACGGAGTGGCTGTGCGTACCGTCATCCCGGGATATTCAGGATATCCCACCCCTCATTATGGGGGGTGAGTCATTACCTCCTGTAGATAGGGCTCGCAACTTGGGAGTCCTCCTAGATTCACAGCTCTCTTTAGAAGACCATATTGTAGCTGTAACTAGGGGGGCGTTCGCCCAGGTTCGCCTGGTGCGCCAGTTGCGGCCCTATCTAGACCGGGATGCCTTGCGCACGGTCACTCATGCGCTCGTGACCTCTCGTCTTGATTACTGCAACGCTCTCTACATGGGGCTACCCTTGAAGACCACTCGGAGGCTCCAGCTGGCACAGAATGCAGCCGCGAGAGTTGTGTCGGGGGTCTCCCGATACTCCCGTGTTACACCTTTGCTCCGCGAGCTGCATTGGTTGCCAGTTGTCTTCCGGGTGAGGTTCAAGGTGTTGGTAATGACCTACAAAGCCTTCCATGGCATGGGTCCAGAATACCTTGGGGAGCACATGCAGCCGGCGTCAACTTCCCTCCGCCCAGTACGCTCCCACAGAGAGGGCCTCCTCAGGGTGCCGCCGGTCAAAGAATGCCGACTGGTGGCCCCCAGGGGGAGAGCGTTCTCTGTGGGTGCACCGGACTTATGGAACCATCTTCCGGTAGAGCTCCGGATGGCGCCCGACCTCCGCTCCTTCCGGCGCGACCTTAAAACCCATCTCTTTAAGGAAGCGGGCCTGGCCTGATGGGATGGGGTGGGTTTGTTATTATGACTTTAATTTTAAATTTGTACTATGGGCATTGTTTAATCATGTTTTAATAATTTTAACTTTTGTATCTGTCTTTTACGTATTGCCCTGTTAACCGCCCTGAGTCTCTTGAGAGAAGGGCGGTATATAAATTAATTAATTAAATAAATAAATAAATAATAAGTGACAATCTCTTCTTAAAAATCTCCAGTGATGAAGCACCCATAACTTCTGAAGGCATCTTTCAACAATAGCTTTAATATCATCAGATAACACCATCTGCCTATCTTGATTCAGTGGGAAGGATTTGACGGGTGGATAAAAATGCCAAATAAACATCTGGCTGATTGGGTGATGAACCATAATATTAATAATTTTATTTAACAGAACAGAATAACAGCGGCCTCTTGACCATGTGGTTTTCATTCCTGGATGGGGAGGGCCTGCTCAACTGTTTATTGTCATCCATGCCCTTGTAATCTTTCGCTTAGATGACTACAATCGCCCTACGTGGGGCAGCCCTTGAAGAGCATTCGGCAAGTTCAACTGGTAGAAAATGAGTTGGGCAACAAAACAGCCTTTTCTGCTGTAGGCCCTGCTCTCTAGAATAGCCTCCACTCAGAAATTACAATGGCCTCAAGCCTGTGTGGCTTTTGCAAGGCTCTAAAAACTTGGCTATCTGTTTACGGTCCTGTTTCTTGGCTTTAATGTTAGCTGGTTAACTATCTTGGCTAGTGTCTGTATTTGTTTTTCTGGATGTTTTACTGTTTCATTGTTTTTCATTGTTTTCATTGTTTTAACTATTTTATAGAACTAAAGAGAAATTTCCTGATTATTAGAACAATTAATCAGTGGAACCACTTGCCTCCAGAGGCAGTGGGTGCTCCAACACTGGAGGTTTTTAAGAAGAGATTGGACAACCATTGTCTGGAATGGTATAGGCCTTCCTGCTTGAGCAGGGGGGTGGACTAGAACAGCGGCCCCCAACCTTTTGGGCACCAGGGACTGGTTCTGTGGATAGAGTTTTTTCCTGTGGACTGGAGGGGGCGTGGTTTTGTGTGCTGTCTGCATCTGGTGGATGGAACTTTGCTTGATTGTGCAGCCCGTTTTCTGGCATGCCGCCGACCAGTGGTGGTAATGTTAAGAAAGTATTGGAAGCAAGCCCATTGCAAGCAGTGGTGGGGTGCAATTTGAAACAAATTTCAATTTCATGAAAAGGCTAATTCCTGAGGTCAACAGTGTATAAATTTCCTGAAGGGCTGGAACGAAAAGCAGAGGTAAGATCCAAACCCAGAATTCTTGGATTTATTGATTGATCATCTGCCCAAACATTCTTCTACCACTGAGGAGTTGTTTTCTTTTTAAAATACCAATTCAAATACAAACCCGGCCACTCACTTTCACGAAAAGTGCTAGTGAGAAGAAGAATCTCTAGCACCAGATGTTATGATATTTGACCAAGGTTTATGGCTTAGCCTTCAACCTTTCAGAGATGAAAGTAGGAAATATCCACATAGTCAGCCCAAATAATATAACCTATGACAACCTTGGTTATTAAACATTTGTTGAAAGGGGTTCCCCCCCCTGATTTTTCTGTTTTCCTTTTTATTTCCTCTGCCAAGGGCTGCCCAGCACAGGTTTAAAGCAAGGAAGAAATTCATTTGGGCAATCCTTTCTGATGTAGCATTCCAAATAAAAATAAAACTGTTTAAACCAGTGTTTTTCAGCCTCAGACACTTTAAGGCAGGTGGACTTCAACTTCCAGAGTTGGGGAGTTGGCTGGAGAATTCTGGAAGTTGACACCCACCTGCCTTAAAGAGTCCAAGCTTGAAAAACACTGATTTAAACAGTTTTATTTTTATTTGGAATGCTACATTCCAAATAAACTAAGGTTGAGAAATACTGGTTTAAATCATATCTGGAGATCTCAGGAAATCCCCAGATTTCATGAAATTTTGGCAATTCTATTTCTGTCTATGTGGCTATCTGTACTCTCTTCCAACTAATCATAAGAATTTGCCACCTTTTTATGTTTTTGTGAAATTTTCCACAGATCCAGTGGTGGGATTCAGCCAGTTCGCACCGGTTTGGTAGAACTGGTAGCTAATTTTTTGTTGGCTTCGGTGAACTGGCTGATGCCCTAGCCTTTTTTTTTACAAGGCTCAGAACGGACCACTGGAAGTACATGGATGCCACTTCTGGTAGTCCGTTTAGAGCCAGGGAGGCCTCCCAGGGCCAGAACGGCCCACTGGAAGTGCATCCATGCCACTCCTGGTGGGCTGTTCTGGCCCTGGGAGGCCTCCCCAGTTGAGAAGTGGCGTCTTTTATGTAGTGGGTTATTTCGACAGGCAAGGATCAACACAGCGTCATAGCATAGCTTTATTGTAACAGGAACAGAACTGCCTGAACGACAGGTAATGGCTGGTACTTATACATTTAAGCCCTCAGGTGTTCACCCAATTACCTGCCTGGAATCTCCTGCCCAAATACAAATGTTCCCGCTGAAACAGATGGGACATCAGGGTCCCCTGAAGGCTAGCCTCGGCTTGGCAGGAAATACCCACTTAGCTTCTCCACAATAGGCGGGGGTCCAGCAGCTCAGCATATTTACAGTACAGTACATAACAACGTCCATGCAGAGAACCGGTTGTTCAGGTATTTGAATCCCACCACTGCCCAGTTCATATGAGTTTTGACTACATTGAGGCATCCAATATTTATTTATTTATTTTTTTTAAAAATGTTTTTTGAACTTTGGGATTGTCCCAGGCACCTGTTTATGGGTATCCTACTTTGAAATCAAGCAGAAAATCTTGGTATCATCTTTCCCAACTTTGTGTCTTCCAGATGTGTTGAATGTGGCTGGGAATTTTGGAAATGTAGTTCCAACACATCCAGAGGCAACCTGATAAGGAAAAAAATCTTATATTGTTGCAGCAAAGGCACAACAAAGAACAACACTTTAAATCATTGGTGGATTAATTACAGCATATTGGTGGTGATGTTTTTGCATATAAACCTGGGCTAATAGTGGTTTAATGTACCACTGCAATTTGCCTTATTTTAGAAAACTTTAAATAATCTACTTCATAATAATAGGTCGAAGAGAAATATGAAAAGCAGCATGCTCTGTAGCAGTTCATTAACACATACATGGTAACCACAGTGATCTGTTCCTGATTAAGATACAGCAAAAGGACGAAACATATGTCATGCTGTCACAATATCATGTGCAAGTTCCATGCTTTTAGTCAATTGATTTATATTTACTTTCTTTATTCTTCTCCCACCTTTATTATTTTTTATAAACTATTCAGAGTTGTGAACATATCTAAGATTCCTCCTCCTATTTTGTGTGAGGTGGGTTGGCCTGAGAGAATGATTGGCGCCAAATCATCCAGCTTTCATGACTAAGACGGGACTAGAACTTTAGTTTCCTGGTGATTGCCCCAAAGCCACCTAGCTGGCTTTCATGCCTAAGGCAAGACTAGAACTCACAGCCTCCCAGTTTCTAACCTAGTGACTTAGCCACTAGACCAGGGGTAGGCAACCTTGGCCCTTTTATGACTTGTGGACTTCAACTCCCAGAATTCCTCACCCAGCGTGCCTGGTTGAGGAATTCTGGGAGTTGACGTCCATGAGTCATAAAACAGCCAAGGATGATGATGATGATGATAATAATAATAATAATAATAATAATAATAATAATAATAATAATAATAATAATAATTTGGAAGGGACCTTGGAGGTCATCTAGTCCAACCCCCTGCTCAGGCAGGAAACCTTATACCATTTCAGGCAAATAGCTGTCCAGTCTCTTCTTAAAAACCTCCAGTGTTGGAGCATTCACCACCTCTGGAGGCAGGTTGTTCCACTGGTTAATTGTTCTAACTGTCAGGAAGTTTCTCCTTAGTTCTAGGTTGCTTCTCCTTTCAACACTGGAAGTTTTTAAGAAGAGAGTGGACAACTATTTGTCTAAAATGGTATAGGCTTTCCTGCCTGAGCAGGGGTGGACTAGATGACCTCCAAGGTCCCTTCCATCATCATCATCATCATCATCATCATTTGATGTAACTGAGGCAAATAATTTATGTCATTGGATGACATCATGAGACATATGACATGCCTTAACCCTCCATGGACGCCAATGGCTTTAATCAATTGAATTTGTCTGTTCTTCTATTACATTCCCCTGTTCTGCACATTTCCTTCTACCGGGATTCTGATGACACCATAACATGACTTATAATTTATCACTGCTGAAATTAATCATGGGTGCATGTACAAGGACCATCTCTGGTCTCATTAGGAAGCTGTCTATAGCACAGCAAGGAATTTTAGCAGAGTGGGCTGGAGCCTTATGAAGCTGTTAGTGTGGTGGTTGACTAGAAAGCAGCAGGAAGTATTTGGGTGAAAGGTTAAAAAAAGTGCTGTGTGCTAAGGAACAAGGTAAGCATGTGGGTGGCAAATGGGTAACTGTCAGGCATGAAGGCCAGAATGGAATATATATAAAAGATGCTCCTAGACTGGAGCGAAAACGCAGAACAGACTGCTTTATATATGGTAGACTGGGTGATCCACCCAGCACGCGTGCGCACGCGCGCGCACACATACACACACACACACACACACCTACATCTGTCTGTCTGTCTATCTATCTATCTATCTATCTATCTATCTATCGACAGACAGACAGACAGACAGACAGACAGACAGACAGACACACAGACACACAGACAGACAGAGACAGAGACACAGAGACAGAAACAGAAACAGAAACAGAGACAGAGATAAAATCTATATCTACATCTACACCAACAGATCCATCTATCTATCTATCTATCTATCTATCTATCTATCTATCTATCTATCTATCTATCGACAGACAGACAGACAGACAGACAGACAGAGACACAGAGACAGAGGCACAGAGACAGAAACAGAGATTAAATCTATATCTACATCTACACCAACGGATCCATCTATCTATCTATCTATCTATCTATCTATCTATCTATCTATCTATCTATCTATCGACAGACAGACAGACACACAGACAGACAGAGACAGAGACACAGAGACAGAAACAGAAACAGAAACAGAGACAGAGATAAAATCTATATCTACATCTACACCAACAGATCTATCTATCTATCTATCTATCTATCTATCTATCTATCTATCTATCTATCGACAGACAGACAGACAGACAGACAGACAGACAGACAGACAGAGACACAGAGACAGAGGCACAGAGACAGAAACAGAGATTAAATCTATATCTACATCTACACCAACGGATCCATCCATCTATCTATCTATCTATCTATCTATCTATCTATCTATCTATCTATCTATCATCTATCTATCTATCTATCTATCTATCTATCTATCTATCTATCTATCTATCAACAGACAGACAGACAGACAGACAGACAGACAGACAGACAGAGACACAGAGACAGAGACACAAAGACAGAAACAGAGATAAAATCTATATCTACATCTACACCAACAGATCCATCCATCTATCTATCTATCTATCTATCTATCTATCTATCTATCTATCTATCTATCTATCTATCTATCTATCTATCTATCAACAGACAGACAGGCAGACAGACAGACAGAGACACAGAGACAGAGACACAGAGACAGAAACAGAGATAAAATCTATATCTACATCTACACCAACAGATCCATCCATCTATCTATCTATCTATCTATCTATCTATCTATCTATCTATCTATCTATCTATCTATCTATCTATCTATCAACAGACAGACAGGCAGACAGACAGACAGAGACACAGAGACAGAGACACAGAGACAGAAACAGAGATAAAATCTATATCTACATCTACATCAACAGATCTATCTATCTATCTATCTATCTATCTATCTATCTATCTATCTATCTATCTATCTATCTGTCATATCATTGGTGATGCCAAGAACCACCATCCACTGTAAGGATTTGCAAATATCAGGCATTGGCAAACCTTTTAAATAGAAGAATGGGAAATGATGGTTTGAAGTCTAAACATGAAGTTCATAGTAAATTTATTGAGCTGAAAAAGATAGGTGATAGAGAGTTGGATAAAGTGGAGCTGGGGAGAGAATGAATCCTGCAAGATTCCAGATCTGTTCCATTCTTCTTGGAGTCTTTGTCTAAACTACATCTTGCCAAGACACTTTTTTTCTTTTGGCAACCCTGTAATCACTTGCATTAGGGTGGAGTTGGGGCAAGTGAGCTGAGCGTTTACTGGCTGGATGCCCTTCCTGATGCCTATGCAAAGCTCACAGCAGATATTTTCTGTTTGCACCCAGAGAGAGAAATATCTGCTGCTATCTAGGATCAAACTCACAGCCTACCGATTGTGAGGCAAGATTGTCACCTCTAGGCCACCACATGGCTCCTTCATCTTGCCTAGACATTATTTCCCAAATAATGCATGCAGAGTTTTTCAGGAGGGATCAAAATAACATAAATAAATCAGCAATAAAAAACTCTTGATTCTTAATCTCACTGATTGAATTTAACTCATACCCACTAATCAACTGAATTTTCACAGATTAAGTTACTAATTATGTCAATTAATCCTGGCAGCTCACAAATAATAAAGACCATGTGGTCAACTTCTTTCACATTTTCTTGAAGATAATAATCCACTTCTAATCTGCTAATTTATCTCAGGCATTTAGTTTTCAAAAACCACTTTAGTCAATTCTCTCCTGCAAGGACAATATCAAACATTAGTTTATAAGCACTATAAATAAATCCCATCAAAATGTTTCCCGCAGCACTTGGCTGTTTAAAAATGCCACTCATGCCATATTAAGCAAATCAACATTTTTAAATTCAATTGCTAACCATAAACCTGGATGCTGCGGCTAAGTCTGTAGCACCTCCATTCTTGGCATAAGCAGTCATGTATTAAATTATTCAGTCTGGCTCCCCTTCCCTCCCTCTTTTGGCAAGATATAAGATGGATTTGTTTTTCTGTCTCTGAATGAATGAACCTTTATTGTCAAAGTACAACCATGTATACATTGAGATTGGCTGAGCTTCCCTTCATGCCCCCCAAACTCACAGTGACAACAAACCCACCATCTTGTTACACCATGTGAGCTAATTGCACAACACACCGGTCTCGCAAGTCAACCATACATAAAATTATAAAATTATTTCGCGTTCAAAAGCCTAACAGCCCATGGATAAAAGCTGTTCTTCAGCCTGTTGGTATGGCTGGCTATACTCCTGTATCTCCTACCCGATGGTAAAAGAGTAAAGAGGTACCAACCAGGGTGTGAGTTGTCCCTGAGAATTTTCCTCACTCTTCCAAGGCAGCGAGCCCTGGCGAGGTCATCCAGTGGTGTCAGGGGACAGCCCACAATGTCTTGTGCTGTGGTCACCACTCTCTGTAATACTTTCCTGTCCGTGGCTGTCAGGCCAGCATACCAAACCACAATACAGTGCGAGAGGACGCTCTTTATAGTAGACCAGTAAAAGGTCATTAGCTGTTGTTCTACCCTGTTCTTCTGCAAGACCCTGAGGAAGTGGAGTCTCTGTTGGGCCTTTCTGGCCACCTGGGTTGTATTAACTTTCCATGTAAGATCTTCACAGAGGTAGTCTCCCAGGAATTTAAAGGAGGAAACCCCCTCACCCCCCCTGGATGTAAAATGGGGCAGGTTCCTCTCTTTTCTTCCGGAGGTCTAGCACCATGTCTTTTGTCTTGCTGATGTTCAGGTGCAAGTTGTTCTCTAAACACCATAAGGATAGTTTTTGTACCCACCCACCCCTGTACGCTGTTTCATCTCCACTTGTAATAAGACCCACTACGGTGGTGGGGTAGATTGAATATATCCCCTGCTTCCATCTTACCACCTTATGTGCAGCACCTGAAAGTGATTGCAGGTCAGCTCTGCACGGTCGAGGTCCTTCAAGTAGTGCAGAAGAAGTTACTGTTATCTTCAGGAGACATGGACAATATAGGCCACCAGAAGAGGGTACAAGAAGGGGAAGTGCTGTTACATGCATCATGTTGTTCTCGTGCAAATAACATGGATAAGCAACCTAGGAGAAATTTCCTGACAGAACAATTAATCAGTGGAATGGCTTGCCTTCAGAGGCTGTGACTGCTCCATCACTGGAGATTTTAAAGAAGAGATGGGACAACTATTTGTCTGAAACTGTATAGGCTTTTCTGCTTGAGCAGGGGTTTGGACTAGAACAGGGGGTCTCCAAACTTGGCAACTTGAAGACTTGTGGACTTCAACTCCCAGAATTCCTCAGCCAGCATGGACTAGAAGACCTCCAAGGTCTCTTCCAAGTCTGTTATTCTGTTATTCTAACATGGCTCTGCAGCCTTTGTGTGGGGAGCACAAAGGACCATGAAATTGTGGGGCTGGCTGGCATCATGAGAGCCCTCCTTTAAACAATGTTAAATGTCCATCTCAGATTTTCTATTTCTTTGAAGTTTTACAATGCTACAATCTCATAATTTAAAATGTTCTAATCCTAAACTATTTTTAATGCTCTAATGTTAATTATACACGCTGTTTTGTACGTCAGTTACACTGTGCAACATCCAGAGGCCCTCTTTGAGGGAGCAGGCAGTCTAGAAACATGAAATATAAAAATAAATAAACGATTTGAGTCATTGATGAAATACTGTCATGGTGTAGATGGGGCTGTGGCTTGTTCTGAATATCTTGCCGTGGGAACTTCTTTTCTTGTGCAGTACTTTCGTTAGCTTAGCGAATATGGTCCAAGTTGAAGTAGGTGGACCCCTAATCTGTTAGAGATGCAATTCTTTAAGTGTTTGTCCTTTTTATTTGATCAACTAGTGGAGGAGTTAGTTACAGAGATTGCAAATAAGGGATTCCTCCATTGTTCTTCCTTTGCTTCTTCTTTGCTTTCCCTTGAATAGAGTTTGATATTCCTGAAGGAGGTCTGAATAGAACTGACATTCTTAATTTCTATCCATTCAACTGCTTGCTGCAGGAGAGACCCCTTCCCTTTTTTCTCATTTCTCCCACTATATGGATAGAAAGCTCAAAATTGCAGGTTTTCTAACAAAGAGAGTGAAACTTCCTCAATTAGTTTTCCCTTTAGATTTAGAGCTGACGCCCTTGGACTTTAATAGGCTTTGTTTTGTTCATGCACCTTGGCTCTGATAATTATCAACCTGGGTCGATGGCCTATGGTGCAACATGGTTGTTTGTCGAGGAAGGGGGGGGGAAAGAAATGCAACGTTACAGAAGGAAAGGTTAAAATTGCAGTGCAAACTCTGCTTGTCTAATGACATTGTTTGCAAGTCCGTAAGGGGCAGAGCTGGTGTTATGATGTCACCATGCACATTTTGTATTTTGGGTGAAATGTCTGCTTCCTGTGGACTCCTCTGAATCTCCACTAGACTTTTTTTTTTTTGATTTGTGCTTAGATTGTAAGCCACCCTGAGTCTTCGGAGAAGGGCAGGATATAAATGGGATAAAAAAACAAAAAAACAAAAACTCCCAGCTTCATGCCATTTGGCCCCAAATCTTAGATTAATTGACAATGGATCCTACTTGTTGTTTTCTTGATGTTGGAGAACATGCATGGATGCAAACAAGGAAAAGAGGCAAGTCTGAAGGGTGAAATCACATTGCTGATACCTGTGGTTTGACATGTCAGGTGATAGCAACAGTAGATTATGTCAAGACAGAAACAGAAGGGCTTAAGGAACACGAATTTTAGTGGGATGGTGTATATTTAGGAAGCTACTGCAGGAAAAATGAATTGATCTGTCAGAAGAATAATGTGGGGTCCCAATTTGAGCCGGGATTGCGCAAATCAGAATGAAATCCAGACAGGTTGCGAGGAAAGGATATTTATTTATTTCCAAAAGCAAAGAGGTTTGTTTGTGGGGGCAGTTACAAAGAAAATGTGATGACCCCCCTGGACGAGGTCCAGGATGAGCCAGTTCTGGACACCTCAGGAGGAGAGTTGGTCAAGGGCTCCAAGCAGCCATCTGAGAGGGATTTGGCTGCAGCAGGACAGCCCTGAGGCATCAGGTGGGGAAAGCATGCAGCTGGAGCTGGTCAGCAATGAGGAAGAGGAAGTGCCACCTGCACCTGATCCAAGAACACATAGGGCAGAGAAAAGGCAGGAGCAGAGAAGGTCAGCCAGATTACTCATGAGGAGGCAACCTCATCCCTCCAGCTGCACCAGCTGGAGACAATGCTGGGAACAATGTGTTCATTTCTTTGCAGTGTGTTCTTGCCTTGAACTTTGGATTGTGTCTCTTCAGCTGTTGCCCTTGCCTTGCCCTGTGGATTTGCCCTTGTCTTGAAACTTTGCCTTGGGAGCTTGCTTTTTCCTAGTTGACTGGATTTGCCTTTGCCCTGAGGACTAGTGTTGGCTTCATTTGAGTAGCCTGTGGGACTCATTGGGGTTGAACTGGTGCCGGCAGAGGGAATTGCTGGGGAATACCAATTCAGGCTCTGAAGCCTTAATAAAGACTCCTTACACCCATGGTGTGTGTGTGTGTGTGTGTGTGTGTGTGTGTGTGTGTGCGCGCGCGCGCATGAGTAGGACATCACAGAAAAGGAGGTAAAGGGGTTGTTTTATGGGGAGACTGATCCTTAGTGTAGGCTTGAGGGATGTGGATATATGCATGTAGTGGTTCTAGTGTGTGACTGTGGAAAGGTCAATTTTAATTGTCCTTCTGTGAATTGGCTTGTCTTTGTTGTGTAGATGCTGTCTGGGCAGCCTATTTGTGGGTTTGGAGAAATGTGGATGAACAGTTTCTTTGGTTAATTACTCTTGCCCAGTTAATTGGTTCTACTTATTTATCAGTTGATGAGTGATTAATCTTAGCTTTGTTAAAATGTACCTATTTGTTTGCAATATAGTTTCTAGTCTTGGTCAATTTATTGAGATAGTGGGGAAAAGAATCTGCTATGGTTAGTTATTAAAATTCTTCCCACATTATTATTATTATTATTAATTTTATTTGTATACCGCCCTTCTCCTGAAGGACTCAGGGCGGTGAACAGGGCAATACATGTTAAAAAGAAAAAATACAAAAATTAAAAAAGATTAAACCAAATGCCCACAACTCTTACAATAAGTTAAACACATTTAAAAGTAATAAAAACCCAACCCCATCCCATCAGGCCAGGCCAGCTTGTTCAAAGAGATACGTCTTTAGATCGCGCTGGAAGGAGCGAAGGTCGGAAGATGGTTCCATAAATCCGGCGCGCCCACAGAGAACGCCCTCCCCCTGGGGGCCACCAGTTGGCATTCTTTGACTGGTGGCACCCTGAGGAGGCCCTCTCTGTGGGAGCGTATTGGGCGGAGGGAAGTTGATGCCGGCCGCAGGTGCTCCCCAAGGTATTCCGGACCCATGCCATGTAGGGCTTTGTAGGTCAATACCAGCACCTTGAACCTCACCCGGAAGACAACTGGGAGCCAATGCAGCTCACGGAGCAGAGGTGTAACATGGGAGTATCGGGAGACTCCCAACACAACTCTCGCAGCTGCATTCTGTACCAGTTGGAGCCTCCGAGTGGTCTTCAAGGGCAGCCCCATGTAGAGAGAGTTGCAGTAGTCTAAACGAGAGGTCACGAGCGCATGAGTGACCGTATGCAGGGCATCCCAGTCTAGATAGGGCCGCAACTGGCGCACCAGGCGAACCTGGGCAAAGGCCCCCCTAGTCACAGCCACTATGTGATCTTCCAAAGTAAGCCGTGAATCTAGGAGGACTCCCAAGTTGCGAGCCTTATCTACGGGGGGTAATAGCTCACCCCCCATAGAAAGAGATGGGATATTCTGAATATCCCGTTATGCCGGTATGCACAGCCACTCAGTCTTGTCGGGGTTGAGTTGAAGTCTGTTCCTCCCCATCCAGACCCGAACCGCTTCCAGGCAATGGGACATCACGTCGAGGGCATCACTGGGGTGGTTTGGGGTCAAAATAAAAAGCTGGGTATCATCAGCATATTGATGATACCCAACTCCAAAACCACGAATGATCTCACCCAGCGGTTTCATGTAGATGTTGAACAGGAGAGGCGAGAGGACCGACCCCTGAGGAACTCCACAAACGAGAGGCCTCGAGGTCGACCTCTGCCCCCCTGCCAACACTGACTGCGAACGTCCCAGGAGATAGGAGGAGAACCACTGAAAAACTGTGCCTCCCACTCCCAATCCCCTGAGACGCCGCAGCAGGATACCATGGTCGATGGTATCGAACGCCGCTGAGAGGTCTAATAGGACTAGGACAGAGGAATGTCCCCTGTCCCGGGCCCTCCAGAGATCATTCACCAGAGCGACCAATGCCGTCTCCGTGCTGTACCCGGGCCTGAAACCCGATTGGTACGGGTCTAGATAATCGGCTTCATCCAGGACCATGCCATTCATTTATTCATTCATTTATTTATTCATTCATTCATTCAATTCCCATATGGTCAAAGCAATTCAGAGTGGTTTAGGCTGTATGTAACCATAAAACAAAATGTAACAACAACAAATATATCAAATGACATAAAATAATAGAATCTATTAAAAATAACAGTAATGCTAGCAAGACTGGATGACAGACATCATAGGCTAATGGAAGGCTTTTCTTTTTAACTGCCTTGCAGAACAGCGACGGTGGTAATCTTATCTCCAAGGATAGGGTTTTCTACAAAATGGAAACTGCCATCAAAGATCCCACTTTCTCCAAGCTTCCACAATTCCCACTGCACCGTATATCAAAACATAACAAATTCTGAATCGAGGTGAGGGTATAAGACAAATTGGCATCGCCTGTGGGTAAATATGAACTAAGCCATGTACAATATGGAAGAACCAAGTTAAGAAAAAATACCTTACCAGCAAAATGAAGAAATAGCTAGATGGCAAGTTAATTATGCAACAGATGCTTAGAAACCCCTTCAAATAGTACCATTTGAATGGCAAAGTACAATTCTGCTTGGCACAATCATGTTTGTTTATATATTTGTGCATCCTCCAGCTGTGATTATGTTACAGAAGTCTCCTAAATTCAACACCTTTCATCTTTATTCTCTCGTGCGATGGTGCTGGCAAGCCAAGGCAGGTCTTCTCAAGGAGCTGTGAGCATAAACTAGAAATAGCATTTCTCAGTTACATTTCTCATATTTGTTCAGCATTTTCTTTCATGCAGTGATCAATCAGATGCACAAGGCAATTCTGCTAAACCCTGAGAAAAAAGACAACATTATCTAGCCATCAAATGAACGGAAGGTGAATTTGTTAGTGGGCCATACTTGTTTATTGAGATGGTCTAAGGCAGGGGTGTCAAACTTGCAACGTCACGTGATGGGTCATGACGTATAGCAACTTTTTGTCATTGCCGGCAATGGAGTGGGCACGGGTTTCACTATGATGCATCCGGCCCTTGGCCGGCAGTTTGACACCCCTGGTCTAAGGCAATGTTTCTCAACCTTGGCAACTTTAAGATATGTGGAATTCAGCTCCCAGAATTCCCCAGCCAGCAACTCAGTTCTGGGAGTTGAAGTCCACGTATTTTAAAGTTGCCAAGGTTGAGAAACACTTGAGCTAATGCATAAGACATTTGGGGAAAAGTGAAATTGATAACAAAACTGTGTCCAACAAACGTGTGCTATCCTACCCCAAAATATGGTGTTATTTCTGCTATCCTCATTTAATTTTCTGTTTGTCCAATATGGAACAGGTAGTCCTTAATTTGCAACCATTCATTTAGTGCCTGTTTGAAGTTACAATAGCACTGGAAAAGTGACTTACAGCTTTTTTATATTTATGTCTGTTGCAGCATCCCCATGGTCATGTGATACAAATTCAGACACATGGAAACTGGCTCATGTTTATGACAGTTGCTGTGTCCCCAGGGTCATGTGATCTGCAACCTTCTGACAGGCAAGATAAAGGGGGTGGCCAGATCCACTCAATGACCATGTGATTTACTTAAGTCCTACAGTGATTCACTTAAAAATGGTGGCAAGAAAGTTCATAAAATGGGGCAAAACTCAACAACTGTTTTGTTTGACGATGGATATTTTGGGCTCAGTTGTGGTTGTAAGTCGAGAACCACCTGTAATACCTATTAATTTCCCTTGTTGGGCAACGGAAATGGAAAGAGATGGAGTTAATACAGGTGCCCTGCAAGATGTTACTTTTGCTTGTTTCTCCTATGGTTGGTGCATCATGCACACAAGCAGTTTTCTAGCAGAGATGTTGATCTGGCAGAGAACCCATGTCAAGGATGAAACTTTGGCAGCTATGTGCCTCTGTATTTTATCTTGCCTTTAGATTAATGGGGGGGAGGTGTCACTTTCAAGTGGGTAAGGAGAAATTTAATTTAATTTAATTTAATAATTTGATTTCTATACCGCCCTTCTCCCGAAGGACTCAGGGCGGTGAACAGGGCAATACACAATAAAAATCGAAATGAAACTTCTTCAATTCAGCTGAAGATCGCAAACCTGAAACCTTTTCAAGAACACCAGAACAGATGTGGATTTGAAGCAGATGGTTCCTGTAATGTTACTGGGCTTGCTTGTAACACCATGTGGTAACGGCTAGTAGGCTGTTTAAGCTGGGAGCTAGCTAACGGCTCCCAGCACCTCAGACAACCCGTCTCCAGCGTTGCTATTGGCTGCCCCTAGGCGGCAATAGGTTGCTTCAAACCTATTGGCTGCCACCTAGGGGCCAGGGGTATAAATTGCTGCAGCTGCAGCCCAGTTCTCTAGTTCAGATCCTGCAAGCAATAAACCACGATCTTTGCTGAACTCACTCGCCTCGTCTTCATTCCTGCGCAACGAACCCAGTACACAACAGTTCCCATAACAAAGTGAACTTGTTGATGTGAATTATGTAAGATGTTGGGGGTTTGGCTGGGAAAATTATTGTTTAAGTCTATGAAATGGTGTTGGAACCTCAGAGTTAGTTCTAGTTCGACATAATCAGTGTATTCAATAAACAGTAAGATTTTGGGAAACAAAATGAATCTGGAGTTATATTTGGATTCTTGAGCTGGATATTGACAACCATATTTGATCTTCCATGAGGTCAACAGACCCTTGACCAAACAGAAAGAAGGAGAAGAAGAAGGAAAAGGAGGAGATGGCAGTGAAGCCGCTTCCTTTTAATTATTTTTGATGCAGATTTAGATATCTTTTTATGAAGCTTGTACTGGTGTCCCTCAGAGTAACAAAACATCTGCAAGAAAATAATTAAGTTCAGAGAGCACCAAGGAGTCTTCATTTCAACCCTGAGGTACAAATATTCCCCTTTATTGGTAGGCCAATCTCTAACATTCCTAGGTCACCTACTGAGTAGTGCGCAAAAATCAGTTATTTTTTTTTTAAAGAAAGCTTCATTGGCACACACATGTATTTGCACGTGTGCCATCACTTGCTTTTTCTTGTAGCTATATCTAAAGTGTAGAGTATTCTCTACAAAACCATCTGTTGTGTATGTTAGCTTGGAAGTTGAGACCTGGAATCCGATGCAGTTGGAGAGCGTTGTAAAAGCGAAAGCTGGTCTCCACAAATGGCCTTTAAATTGCAACTGATTTCTTGGCGGGGTGAAAAAAATATATAGCAATAATTCCAAATCGGGCAATAACGAAAGCTGAGACTCTGCTTATAAAGCCAAAGCTGGAAAAAAAAATCATACAGATCTCCCTGTAAGAAGTCCACTCAATAGAAGGGCAACCTTAAAAAGTGTTTAAGCACCGTATACCCATTTTGTCCACCTCTGAATGGAATGCAGCCATTTGGAGCAGGCAGAGTTTGTGATTTCTTGTCTGTGTAGAGAAATTGCGGAAGTTACAGACAACAAAAGCCAGACATCCATTAGCTGACAGACCCCATCAGATACCAGCAGCTTTCTTTTGAAAACCATTCAGATTAATCTAGCCGAACAGGACAATAGGCATCTGATGAAACCTCTGATAACATCTCTTTCGTTTGCTTTCTTTCTCTCCTGAACGGCGAGGATGAAATGGAGACTTGCAACTGCATTATTACAAACAAGTCTGTGAATGCAAAATGGCATTAATAAAAAAAAATGGCCTGATAGCACTGAAGGAAATGAGGCCATCGTAGCAATGAAAAGAATTTTGGGGTGGAGAATGGCAGGGTGGGTGGGCTGGGGTGGGCCTGGGAGGCAAAGAAAACTGGATTCAAACTGGTTCAGTCACTGGGATCAGAGGTTTAGTCTTCCGAGCTTTTGGACTCATGCTGGAGCCCATCCTCAGGGCACTTCTCTCTCACCAGAATGTGTGCTTTGGATATTCTATGTGTAGTACAGGTAGTCCTCGACTTACGACAGTTCATTTAGTGACCATTGAAAATTACAACGGCACTGGGGAAAAAATGACTTAGGACCATTTTTCACACTTAACGATTTTTGTAGCATCCCCATGACCATATGATCAAAATAATAATAATAATAATAATAATAATAATAATAATAATAATAATAATAATAATAATAATAATAATAATTTGGAAGGGACCTTGGAGGTCATCTAGTCCAACCCCTGCTAAGGCAGGAAACCCTATACCATTTCAGACAAATGGCTGTCCAGTCTCTTCTTAAAAATTTCCAGTGTTGGAGCATTCACCGCTTCTGGAGGCAGGTTGTTCCACTGGTTAGTTGTTCTAACTGTCAGGAAATTTCTCTTTAGTTTTAGGTTGCTTCTCTTCTTGACTGGTTTCCATCCGTTGCTTCTTGTCCTGCTTTCAGGTGCTTTGGAGAATAGCTTGACTCCCTCTTCTTTGTGGCAGCCCCTGAGATATTGTAACACTGCTATCATGTCACCCCTCACCCTTCTCTTCATTAAACTACACATACCCAATTCCAGCAACTGTTCCCTATGTGTTTTAGCCTCCAGTCCCCCAATCATCTTTGTTGCTCTTCTCTGTACTCTTTCTAGAGTCTCAACATCTTTTTTACATCGTGGTGACCAAAACTGGATGCAGTATTCCAGGTGCTTGGCAACTGGTTCATACTTATGAGGGTTGCAGTGTCCCAAGGTCATGTGATCCCTTTTTGCGACCTTCTGACAAACAAAGCCAATGGGGAATCCAGATTCACTTCACAACCATATTCCTAACTGATCAACTGCAGTGATTCACTTAACAGCTATGGCAAGAAAGGTCGTAAAATGGGGCGAAATTCACTTCGCAAATGTCTCACTTAAGAACAGAAATGCTGGTTTGTACAATCGTCGTAAGTTGAGGACTACTTGTATTGATGTGGTGCTGCTTGCCTGTGGCTTTTTAGTTCTTGATTGGGGTGTCGATGGCCAGCTATTAAGGTGCTACTCAACAAAGGAGCGTGAGGACATTCGTGGGGAAAAGCTTAATTGGGCTTTTAAAGGGGGATGAAAAGGCCACTATCCAGAAATTCAAGGTGGTGGACTTGCACAGATGCTTCCTACTGGCATTTCAAAGGGCGATTGTTGCCAGCAAATGTGCAGGAGATGGCATGTTGTGCTGAGCTTGGAACAATTTTTGGACGCGCGCCTGGACTGACTTGGAAGTGAAATTGGCACATTATTGAAGAAATGCAACCAGGCCATCATGGATTCCAATGCATGCTGACTTTCTCTTCAAGCTTGGAAGGCTGCTATGAATTGGATTCTATTTTTACAAGCTCTGGAGAATAGACAGTTTCCTACATACAGTAGAACCAGCGGTCTTCTAGATGTTGCTGGTTTACACTTCTGAGTGTGATTAATGGAGAGGGATTCTGGAAGATCACCCAACATCTAGAGCAGGGGTAGACAACCTGGGCTCTTTTATGACTCATGGACTTCAACTCCCAGAATTCCTGAGCCAGCAACGAGTCATAAAAGAGCCCAGGTTGCCTACCCCTGATCTAGAGTCATGCAGGTTAGGGTTAGGGTTAGGATAAATAGGAAACACACATAATCACACATAGTTAATACACAGACTTATGATCATTCTCTTAGTGACCAGTTCAAAATTATAACTCCGAAAAAGGGACTTATGGCTTGGATTTGAAATTCCAATGCCCCTTGTGGTCATGAGATCATATTTTGGGCACTAGGCAACTGACCATGTTTATGGACATTTGTATTGTCCCGTGCTCATGTGACTACAATTTTTGACATTTTTGCTGGAAACTAGCATTTGCTTCCAGTTTCCAGCAGAAAAAGAAATCCCATCGTGAACAATGGGCTTGCTTAACGACCGTGGTGTTCACTTAATGACCATAGTATTCACTTTAATGACCACCTGAAAAAGGATTGTGAAATTGGGCATGGTCACATGATGGCTCACTTAACGACATCACAATTCACAATTGAACTTTCTTGCTCAATTACTATCATAAGTTGAGGACTACTGTATACATAAGAATAATCTGGCTAGATCTGGCCAAGGCCCATATTTGTTCAGCATTTTCTTTCTTGCAGTGATCAATCAGATGCCTCTGAAATGATCCCAAGAAGGAGAGAGAAATTTATCCTGTTGTTATTCTTGAGCAGCTTACATTTCCCATCCCGAAGGAAATACAGGTAGTCCTCAACTTATGACCACAATTGAGCCCCAAATTTCTGTTGCTAAGTGAGAAATTGTTAAGACAGCTGCAAAAGGAGATCACATGATGCTGCAACCATCATAAATGTGAGTCCGTTGTCAAGCATCTCAGTGTAAATCACGTGACCATGGGAATGCTGCAATTGTCATAAGAGTGAAAAATGTTCATAGGTTACTTTTTTCAGTGCCATTGTAACTTTGAATGGTCACTAAGTGAGCTGCTGTAATTCAAGGACTGTCTGTATTGTATTTAGTCTTCAAGACTTGAGGGAATCCTCTGCCATGTAGTTATCCAGCCTCCTTTCAAAGTCATCCAACTAGTGGTTAAGATGCTAGGCTGTCGACCAGAAGGTTGGTGGTTTGAGACCCAGGTACCATGTGATGGGGTGAGCTCCTGTTCCTTCCACAGCTCTGCCAACCTAGCAGTTTGAAAGCATGTAGATAAATAGGTACCACTTTGGTGGAAGATAACAGCACTCGATGTGCTTCGGTGTATAGTCGTGTTGGCTGCATGAACACGGATGCGTATTCAGACAATGTTGATTCCCTCAATTAGGAAATGGAGATGAGTCCCCAAGACTGTACACGGGAAACCTTTACCTTTATCTGTCTTAGTGGTCTACACAACCATGTCTCATGGCAATTATTTCACAAGTTAAGTATGTCCTGCATGACATAATCATCTGTATTCAATATCTTCTAAGGAACTTCATTTTATATCATCCCATCCTAGTGTTTTTAAGAGGAAGAAAAAAAATATTTACTAATAAACGAGAATATTGGTAACTCAGGGTTGAAATGAGAATTCAGCAGAAATCCCACTGGGCGCATAGTATTCCATTGCTAATTTTGAAATAAGACATAGTATTTATCCTTAACTGTACAGTCATTACTCAATCTATTATAGGTGTTTAATTTTTGTGGAGTTCCTATTCCATAAGCAGGAGAATATCTGAAAGATTTTGACAGCTGGATGGGCAATTGATGTCATTTTTCCTGCAGTTGAATCAGTACTTTTATTGTTATTTGTTTCAAAGCGCTTATGCATTTCAAAACAAAATGTTTCTGAGATAGCTTAAAACACTGTGATTTTCTGAAGAGAAAATTAGGGTTCTCCCCCTAAATGTTTGACATTAAGTGGGAAGGAGGTCTTAGATTGGTTGAGAATACCATAATGAAAACAGGCCACCTAATTTTCCTTTTTTGAGGAGTAGATTGTCTTAAATTCAGAACTGCCTTTCTTTTGTGTGAGTTCAGTAAAGCATTTTAAAATAAATGTCTCAAAAGCTTAAAGACTTAAATAAGGAAGCTTAAAACTAATCCTAGTGTGAGCAACATCAAAGTAGCAGATGAATAGTCAATTAAAACAGTGGCTAAAACAGAAGCACCCAAAATAGCAAAAATTAATCAAAAGACCACATTGCAAGTTGAATGCAAAATTAAGATTTCTAAAGATTTGTGAAAATAAAGAACTCATTGCATAGAAGTGAGAAGAAATAGTTTTGCCTAGGCGCTGAAGCTAAGTAGCATTATGTCTGGTTAGTATCTGCATGAGAACTAGCCAAAATGTAAGCTGGACTGTAAAGATGTGCAGAATGTATTCATGGAAGAAAGCAAAGGTAAACCACTTGTTTTTATCATATCTATTTTTTAAATTACGTCTTTTTATTTTTTAATACTGATTGTTTTTAAAGAAAGAAAAGTAACAAGCAAGCAGAAGGAAAAATGAATTGAGGCTGAAATATAATAGTAATTTGACAAAGGAGTTACCAAGGTTGTACTGTTAGTGTTCACTATATCCTTATTAAGGAATTTACCTTAAAAACAAAATACATTAAATACTTTTAACAATTAAAAAAAAAAAGATTGCAATCTCTGAGTGGAGTACCAAAATCTCCATAATTCTGTTATTTAAAGTTAGGGGCGGGGGGGGGGGGGAAAGGCTATCAAAAATATTATAAATAAAGGAAAACCAGTTCTGTACTGTTATCATAAAACCTTTTCACTTGTTCTCTGGAGCTGAGCTTGATCTGAAAGTGCCTTTACCTTTTTCAATAAGAAAGTAAGAATGCCAGCTTCCTTTTCTGTAAGAAGTTCATTCCAGAGATGAAGGGCTAATAAGAGAGGTGTGTTCACAGCTATGAGTATGGAAAGGCACTACGGGCACATTTCTGGGATAAATATTTCCCTGGAAGACCAAATAACTACACCAGTCCACATTCATCAGAGCTGAAGGAAACTCTCCCTTCCCTTCCCTTCCCTTCCCTTCCCTTCCCTTCCCTTCCCTTTCCTTTCCTTTCCTCTACCCCACCCACTCCACTCCACTCCACTCCACTCCATTCTACTCCCTTCCCCTGCCTTTATATTAGGTTGTATTTTGATGTTTGTTTTTGAAATTTAATAAAGGCATTTTAATTTTTTTTATAAAAGGTATATAAAAAGAAAAATATCAAGCATATTCTGGAGGTGGTGAATATACGTGTCCTAGGATGCAGGATCCAATCTGGGTTGGTCACCAAGACTTCTCCGAATGTTGCCTGAGGATGGCCTCCAGCACTAGTCCAAAAGCTCAGAATACTAAACCTCTGGTACCAGTCACCAACCCAGATTGGATCCTGCATCTCTCGGAAATATTGTAGTTTCAGTTCCAGACCACTGCAATAAACTGAATATCGCATGTTGGAAGAAAAGTCCATCAGGGTCCAGTCCAAGCCGGGAACAAACAAAATGGAGACTGCTTTAGAAAGAAGGTTGGAGTTTATTGAAGAGCCAAGGCCAGACAGAAGCCTGGCTCTGGGAAAGCTGACCACGTGTTGCTGGGAGTGGTAGGTTTTTATACCTTCTGGGGCTCTTGAGGTTGTTTCCTGTTCCTGTTTGAGGCTTTATATTTCCTGTGCCGTGTACTTTGACCTGAGTCTAAGTGTGCCCTTTTGGTATTGGTGGGTTAATCCTATTATGTCCCCAAAGGTCATGTCTTGGGTGGGGTATGTAGATTTTAAAGGTCTCTGTCTTCCTAATCTTATAGCTTCTAGCTTCCAGGCCTCAACCTTCCTGAATGGATTATTACATCTGCATTTCTAAAAGCTGGTTTCTGCTGAGTTTTCTGCCCTTGGGGAGGGAGACGTTTCTGCCTTTTAAAGTTCTTCTCCATTATTCCTTTGGAGAAATATATTCTGCCTTTTTAATATTTCCCCAAATATTTCTTTCTCTGGATTCTTCTCACAGGCAATGAAGAGAGTCATACAAAGCTTTTGGTTTCCCAGTGCACATCAAAGGAATGTTTACACTATACTGTAGTCAATAGCATTATGTCTAAAAAGAATCCACGTACATATCTTAATTAAAAAAATACTTTATTGCTAAAAATGCTAATTAACTTCTGTGCCTTCAGCAAGTCGTAATCTTTTTGCTGGTGTAGAAACTTGTTAAAAAACAATGACGACGCAATATATTATTATTATTATTATTATTAATAATAATAATAATAATAATAATAATAATAATAATAATAATAATAATAATAATAATAATAAGTTGGAAGGGACCTTGGAGGTCATCTAGTCCAACCCCCTGCTCAGGCAGGAAACCCTATACCATTTCAGACAAATGGCTGGCCAGTCTCTTCTTAAAAACTTCCAGTGTTGGAGCATTCACCATTTCTGGAGGCAGGTTGTTCCACTGGTTAGTTGTTCTAACTGTCAGGAAGTTTCTCCTTAGTTCTAGGTTGCTTCTCTCCTTGACTAGTTTCCATCCGTTGCTTCTTGTCCTGCTTTCAGGTGCTTTGGAGAATAGCTTGACTCCCTCTTCTTTGTGGCAGCCCCTGAGATATTGGAACATTGCAAAACGCCATAAAGCGGAGCACAATAAAACGAGGTATGCCTGTAAATATGTTTTCAGGTTTTGTCAGAATGTCTCACATTGAGGCATGCCTAGCCTTTTTCAGAGCTTTAATCCACAAGATGTGTGACATTACAGAACAGTTTGTGTTTTCCAACTGAGTGGGTCATGGTATACTCATAAAAATTAGACCAGTGTTTCCCAATCTTAGTCATTTTTAAGATGTGTGGACTTCAGCTCCCAGAATTCCCATTGCTGGTTGGGGTATTCTGGAAGCAGACGTCCACCCATCTTAAGACAACTAAGGTTGGGAAAAATTACATTAGATTTATTTTTGACCTAGTCTGGGAACACTCTTGATCTGATCTAAAACTTGCAATACAGGTAGTCCTCGACTTATAACCATAACTGAGTCCAAAGTTTCTGTTGTTAAGTGAGTTTTGCCTCATTTTCCAACCTTTCTTGCCACAGATGTTAAGTGACTAAGTGCAGTTGTTAAATTAGTAACACAGTTGTTAATTGAATCTGGCTTTGCTTGTCAGCAAAGCTCACAAAAGGTGAACATATGACCCCCAAACACTGTGACCGTCACAAATACGAGTCAGTTGTCAAGAATCTGAATTTTGCTCATGTAACCATAGGGATGCTGCAATGATCTTAAGTGTCAAAAATGGTCATAAGTCACTTTTTTCAGTGCCATTGTAACTTCAAACGGTCACTCAATGAACTGTTGTAAATTGAGAACTACCTATATTGCAAGTTTTTGATCAGATCAGGAGTGTTCCCAGACTAGGTCAGAAATGCAATGTTTCCCAAACTTAGTTGTCTTAAGATGGGTGGACTTCAACTCCCAAAATACCCCAACCAGCAATGGGAATTCTGGGAGCTGAAGTCCACACATCTTAAAAATGACTAAGATTGGGAAACACTAATCTAATGTTTATGAGTATACCATAACCCACTGATCGTTCACTCAGCTGGAGAACACAAACTTTTCTGTAATGTCACACATCTTGTGGATTAAAGCTCTGAAAAATTATGCCTGCAAAACATAACAAGCAAAAAAAAAAGATAACAACATAATGAGACATCCGTCCCACCATTTCTCCATGTGGCTCCTTAGCAAACTTTGTGCAAATAAATTGAGTTAAGTTCCTTTTACATATTAGTTGCTGGCTCCCGCCCTTCCATTTATTTAGGATTAATGCAGAAGAAAAACTTAAGGCTGCTTTTTCTTCTTTTACATTCTAAAACACTCTCTTTTGACATAATAAAGGTGAATAAAAATGGGTTTATAAAGCCTGAAGGGAAATGACAAGTCCATCAAGCTACGTATGTGTCAGATGACATGTAAATTGAAACTCTATTATTTATTGAAAACAGCAACTCCAGTGCACCAAGATTTTTCAGCCTGACAGGACACACTTATTTCATAATTTAAACATTAAAAAAACAACAGCAGGGAAAAGCTGTCATAAAGGTATTAAATGAACCGAGCCAATGAGTGAGATAATTGCTTACGCCTTCAATTTTTAGGCCCTTCAATTTTTAATCCTTAGTTATGATGGACTACAGAAAATAGGCTTATTGGGTTTACAAGACTGATGAACTGGAAGACGTTACTATGTAGAAAACATGTGCAACTTAACACAATGCTGGATCCATGTTGGACAAACAGGCAATAGAGTTGGGAAGGCAGAGGAAGCAATAATACAGAAGAGGGAGCTAAAATGGCGAGTTTTGCTTCTGTTAATTTGGGACTCCAACAGTGGTTATTGAAGACAACATAAAAATATTGTAGGTACAAGTCTTTCTCCGCTATATGAACACTATGCTAGACTGTTTTGGAGGTATATGTCAATTTCATCTACCTTTTGCTTCAATAATTTCATTTGTATTATTTTAATTTTTAAAAATTTCTGTTACATAAAACGTTTGCTGTCTGAAATATACCATGAATGGGAAGCTGTAACATAAATTGGAGGAAGGCATTATGTTACGGTACGTTACATTATGTTGTAGGGGTTCTGTAACTGGAACTAGAAAAAGAAACAAATTGTGTAGCCTTGCCTAACTATTGATATCTCACTTCTGTAATCAGCGTTAGCATCAGGGTCCAATTTCATGCAAGTTGGGAAACATGTACACGGATGGGATGTACTGAAGGAGGGAATAAGGGAGTGTACAGGAATGATTGATGTCTTCCTTATATTACAATAACTCTGTTGTCTGATGTTGATTGGCTAAAAAAGTTTATAAAGCAAGGTTACTAACTTTCTAAGATGTGGCACTCCTGAATGTAACTATCTGCCAGCGTTCAGATTGTATCCCACCCAGGACTTAATTCGATCGATTAAAAAGTGTTGCTGTTGTTAGTTGTGAAGTCGTGTCCGACCCATTGCAACCCTATGGACAACGTTTCCTCCAGGCCTTCCTGTCCTCTACCATTTTCTGGAGTCCATTTAAGCTCATTCCTATTGCTTCAGTGACTCCATCCAGCCATCTCATTCTCTGTCGTCCCATTCTTCTCTTGCCCTCAACCTTTCCCAGTATTCTGAATCCAAGCCATTGTGTATTAATTAATCTCTTGATAAGACCTCTATGGTCTAGTTAAGCAGATTTCCTTAACATTAACAGCTCTCTTCAGATAGTTGAACTCATGGAAAACACCTTTTATCATATAGAAATTTATTTATTTATTTATTTATTTATTTATTTATTTATTTATTTATTTATTTATTTATTTATTTATTTATTTATTATTGGGACTTATATCCCGCCCTATCTCCCGAAGGACTCAGGGTGGCTAACAACAATAACATACAATAAATACAGAAATTAAGATAAAATTAAAATTAAAGGCCTCTGTACAATAAATTAAAATTAATTAAAATAAATTAAAAATTAGAGTTAAAAAAAATTAAAAACATAATTAAAATACCTTTATTGCATGTAGATTAAGATGACGTTTGTACAGCATTTCCAAGATATTTCTAAGGTATCTCCAAGGTCAGAAGATGGTAATATTCCCAGCGTCTGTGTAAGTCTGCTGTTGTCACATGTTAGCTGAATAATGAAAGATGGGATTCTCCCCAGGGACAAAGGAGGAGGAAGTCCATCCCAGAAAGGGGAGGAAAGAGGAAATACATCTTGGGGTAGGAGGGTTTCACTGCCCACATTGTAATTACTCCAAAACAGCCATGTGGTGGCAGCACACCCAGCATTAGGCTCTTCTCCAGTGAGTCCTTCCTTCTGATTAGGTGGCCAAAGTATTTGAGTTTCCACTTCAGGATCTGGCCTTCTAAAGAGCAGTCATGGTTGATCTCCTCTAGGACTGACCGGTTTGATCGCCTTTCAGTCCGAGGGCCTCGCAGGAGTCTTCTCCAGCACTGTAGTTCAAAGGCCTCAATTCTTTGGCGCTCAGCCTTTCTTATGGTCCAACTTTCACAGCCATACATTGCAACTGGAAAGACCATAGCCTTCACTATACAGAATAAAAAGTACTATTTCTTTAAGAAGCCTCTGCTTGAGTTTTCAAGATTGGATTCTTAAGATTTCTCAAGTTTTGCCAAGGGCCAGTAACCTTACAATGTTATGTTATGTTATGTTATGTTATGTTATGTTATGTTATGTTATGTTATGTTATGTTATGTTATGTTATGTTATGTTGTGTGGTGTGTGGTGTGTGGTGTGTGGTGTGGTGTGGTGTGGTGTGGTGTGGTGTTATGTTATGTTATGTTATGTTATGTTATGTTATGTTATGTTATGTTATGTTATGTTATGTTATGTTTGTTATGTTATGTTATGTTATGTTATGTCAATCACCAGGAGACTGTAAATTCTAGTTCTGCATTAGGCCTGAAAGCCAACTGGGTGACTTTGTGCCAGTCCCTCTCTCTCAGCCCAGCCCAGCCCATCTCACAGGGTTCTTGTGGGAAAAAAAATAGGAAGAGGAAGGAGTATTACATACATACGTTGCCTTACTTATTACATAATAAAGGCAAAATAAGAAAAATCTAATCAATAATCAATCCTTGGATGAAATGGTCAATCAAACCTAGGTGGAACTCTTGTTAGCTCGGGCCCATGAAATGGGAAGATGCGCTGTTTTATATTTTACCCAGGGGACAGTCAGACAACTGTAATTTCGCTTACTTTTGGATTTTCTTTTAAACTAGCTGTAGCTCAGTGGACCTCCAGGGAAGTTTGAAAATAGGCTGGCCTCAAACCGACAAGAGAAGTTGCCAATCATATCAACAAGTTTGTTCTAGCTCAGGGGTGTCCTAAAACCTGTGGACTTCCCAGAATTTCCCCAGCCAGCCATGCTCTCTACTTTCCGTTTGTGAAAGGTGCTAGATGCTAACATCCTAGAAAGAACGCAAAGAAAAACAACAAAGGCGATCAGGGGTCTGGAGGCTGACACAATTTGTTGCTATATAGTCTAGAAATATAATGATTAAGTTAAGGATTTAATTTACTTTAGATATTTATAGCTATTTTATGGATTCTTTTTTGTTAATTACAGTTTTTGTCATGTTTATTTTTTATTACTGTATTAGGTTTAAGGGATTTCCCCCCCCCCACCAAATATTGACCATTTTTTTCTCTGATGATAATGTAATCTTTTTCCTGTAGTGCTTTATTTTAAAACAATAAGTTTAACTTGTTTATGAGTTCAATACCATTGCATATTTAGTTGTTTTGATATTATTTTTCCCTTTTCTGTTTTCCCCACCTTTCTTTCTACCTTTTAGCTATTTTCTGGTGTATTTCACTTTGTTATTTTTGGCAATGTCACTTGTCCCTGAAGTGGGTTATTGTTTTTTTTTCTTTTCTGTTATAAATTACACAGACGGATACATAAAAGCTGATTGTTTATGGCTCATGGCTATGAAGTCTGTTTCTCCCCCACATCACCTTAATTCCGGTCGGTATTCTGGCGCTTGATGGTACTCTGTAAACTACATATCTAAATGTACAATTTTCAGGAGTTGGGGTGAAGCTCACAGTTATTTTTTTTTAAAGGAATGCTTTGGAAGTAGCTTCTTTCTAGGACGTTGTGGGTGCAAAGGGGATCCCCAGAAAATTCTGCTAATCTAGTGGTCTCTGGATGCATGCCGGGTAAGATAAATGTGATAATGAAGTATGATGCACTTTTTATATATCCTATTCCATGTTACATTATTATTATCAGCGGTGGCATTTATCATTGGCATTGGAATTTGCTTGTCAGATGCTTTTCTGTAAATAGCAGCCTCTGAATCTCCCTGGGAAATCTTTGGTGTGACATCAGTGAGAACTGAGACTTTTTGCACATTCAGTGGTGAATACATATGACAATCAAAAAAGGATCAGTGACTTTTGTCTTGCAGAAAGAAAAAGGATCTGCAAAAAAGGCATGGTGACGAGGCTGACACCTTGATAATGATGCAGTGGCCCATCTGAAGGAAGAAATTGAAAGCAATGGATCAAGAGTATTCTGGAAAAAGCTGGCTTTGTTGGTTGTGCAAAAGAGGTAGAAAGTGTCTCAGAGAGAGAGAGAGAGAGAAAGAGAGAGAGAGAGAGAAGAGAGAGAGAGAGAGAGAGAGAGAGAGAGAGAGAGAGAGAGAGAGAGAGAGAGAGAGAGAGAGAGAGCTAGCTCATTTTTTTAATCCCCCAAATATCTGGTTCTTCTCTTCCTTTCATCTGAGGTCTTGGTCTACTTGAAGTTCAAGTCCGCAAGCCTGACATTGCTTTTGATTGCATAATTCTTAATTCTCTTTCTACCTGAAGTGATGACCAGACTAACTTTCCTAGAGAGATGTTTAGGCATCTTAAGTTGTGGCATAGCAACAAAGCAGGGCAAATCTCTACTAGGCATACATTTTCCATTAGAGCAGTTGCCTCGGTGACAGAGAGCACGCTCTCAGCATGCTGCAGGCCTTGGGGATATAATTAGCTAATGACCATGAAGATAGTCATGCTCAAGAATTAGCATGATGGTGCTTTGAGGCTAAGAAGTTTAAGGTGATGAGGTCACTTTCAGTTTTCTTTTGCTCCAGGGAACTCTTGCAAGTCTAAGGACTTCCTTTTTTTCATGCCCCTTAGCGATGTCTCCTGACTTCACCCCTCAAACAAAGCAGAGCATCCAATGACACTGTTATTATCACTGGCCTTTCCAATCCCTCCTAAATCAGCAATTTGCAATGGCAGATGCTCCTCTCTTCTGTGGGTGGAAGTGTTAATTCGGGATCCCGCCCCACCTTGCAAGCTGCTTTCAGTTTTAATTGCTGGCAGTTGCTTTGGATTTTGTTGGCTCCAGGATTTGGGAGTGAATGTCAGTTTCAAAGGGTGAAGAGGCTTGAGGCCCCCTAGCGACAAATAGATGCGTTGTGATTTAAAAGTGGGGATGTAATTCGTGGTCTTTTCTGTTGGGACATCTAAAAGACATACGTCAAGCACAGGATTACTTGGTTGGCCTGCGAACGATGCAACAGCACTACCTGCCTGGCGTTTGCAATTGTTGGCTTTATGGTGGGTGGGTTGTGAAAAATGTTCAGCTATCAAATGTGCAAATGAGCCCTTCCTTCTCTTTCTCTCTTTCTCAATTTATCATTTATCATTTGACACCAAGGCCTCCAAGGTACCTTATTGAAATCAACAATAAAGAGCAAAGTTTTTTTTATTTTATTTTATTTATTTATTTATTTAGATTTATATACCGCCCTTTCCCGAAGGACTCAGGGCGGTTTACAGGATATTTAAAAGAAAATCAATACAAAAGTTAAAACAAATTAAAAAAGATTAAATGAAACCCTGAGAAAAAATAAAAACCCAGTTAAAATTAAAAATTTAAAAATTCTCAGCCTGGGCCAGAGAGCTCAAAGAGCCAGGTCTTCAGGTCCCAGCGGAATGAGCGGAGGTCGGGGGCAGTCCTAAGCTCTGCGGGCAGCTGGTTCCAAAGGGCAGGAGCCCCCACTGAGAAGGCCCTACCCCTGGGTGTTACCCGCTGGCAATCTTTTACCGGTGGCACCCTGAGAAGACCCTCCCTGTGTGAGCGCCCTGGACGAAGGGAGCTTGATGCCGGCAGCAGGTGTTCCCTCAGATATCCCGGACCCAAGCCATTCAGGGCTTTATAGGTCATCACCAGCACCTTGAATCTCACCCGGAGAGCAACCGGAAGCCAATGCAGCTCGCGGAGTAGAGGTGTTACATGGGAGTATCGGGAGACCCCCATCACGACTCGCGCGGCCGCATGCTGCACCAGCTGAAGCCTCCAGGTGGTCCTCAAGGGCAGCCCCATGCACAGAGCGTTGCAGTAGTTTCTCCCCACAGTAAGCATAGGAAGAATAAAACCACGTGGATAATTATAGTGGAGACAATAAGCCTACAGTCAAAGTCTCCTTCAAGCTAAGCTCACCTCTTTGGTGACTAATGGGATGACCATATTGGCTTCTTGAAAACAATCTGGGTTGATTGCTGCACTAGCAAATGGTGGTGATGATGGTGGTGATATCCGCTTGACAGGTTCCCACCCAGGATAGCGTCACTAGAACTGTTTGGCAAACTTATTCCAAATTCAGAAATGTACAACTGAAGAAAGTTGTGAAACTCTCAGAAAAGAATTTCAACCACTCACTCCTGGGATTCAAAGCACACAACAACCCCAACTTAAATGTCCTGTGTTTATACAAGCAGTGTCTAAATCCGCTAGTATTTCTTTTTCCTTTCCAGGTTTCACTTTTCTCCTCTTTTGCAGTGGTTCGTTCTTTGTTTGTTTAGTATTCAAGTATGCTCTTATCTTGCCTTTTAATGACTGGATGAGAATATACTTATGCAGGAATTTATGCTGGAGGGCTCCTCAAAGCCCCATATAAGCAAACCCTCTGACATCATCTATAGATGAAGAATAAAAAGTCATCAATACATAGATTGTTGTCTCTCTTTCCACCCCCCTCTTCAGATCCAGGAGAGGCAGTGGGATGGGTGAATGTCTTTTCTGAGCTTGATTGTTTTCTTGCAGACTTTTCATTATCCAGCAAAGATGATCAGGGACCTGGAGGCTAAAACGTATAAAGCATGGTTGCTGGAATTGGGTATGTCTAGTTTAATGAAAAAGGGACGTGGTGGCTCAGTGGGTTAGGACGCTGAGCTTGTCGATCAGAAGGTCCGCAGTTTGGCGGGTCGAATCCCGAGTGCCGCGTAGCAGAGTGAGCGCCTGTTACTCGTCCCAGCTTCTGCCAACCTAGCAGTTCGAAAGCACGTAAAAATGCAAGTAGAAAAATAGGGACCACTGCAGTGGGAAGGTAACAGCGTTCCGTGCGCCTTTGGCGTCTAGTCATGCCGGCCACATGACCACGGAGACGTCCTCGGACAAGCGCTGGCTCTTCAGCTTTGAAACGGAGATGAGCACCGGCCCCTAGAGTCGGAAACGACTAGCACGCATGTGCGGGGGAACCTTTACCTTTACCTAGTTTAATGAAAAGAAGGACTAGGAGTGACATGATAGCAGTGTTACAATATCTCAGGGGTTGCCACAAAGAAGAGGGGGTCAAGCTATTCTCCAAAGCATCTGAGGGCAGGACAAGAAGCAATGGATGGAAACTAATCAAGGAGAGAAGCAACCTAGAACTAAGGAGAAATTTCCTGACAGTTAGAACAATTAATCAATGGAACAACTTGCCATTCACAGTGTTGTGAATGCTCCAATACTGGAAGTTTTTAAGAAGAGATTGGACAACTATTTGTCTGAAATGGTATAAGGCAGGGGTAGGCAACCTTAACTCTTTTATGACTCGTGGACTTCAACTCCCTGAATTCCTGAGCCAGCTATGTTGGTTCAGGAATTCTGGGAGTTGAAGTCCACGAGTCATAAAAGAGCCAAGGTTGCCTACGCCTGGTATAGGGTTTCCTGCCTGAGCAGGGGGTTGGACTGGATGACCTCCAAGGTCCATTCCAACTCTGTTATTCTATTCTAGGTAATATCATCAGCTACAAGGGAATGGGGTTTGCTCTGTTTATATACAAGGGGCTTGTCCTTTCAAAGTTGGTGGAAGTGTTCTTGATGGTTCCTTGATTAGGTTGTTTACTGAGTTGATGATTCCTTGATTGGATATTGTTCACTGCTTGGGGTTAATCTCTGCTTATCTATGTGTTGATTGCTGGTGAGGAGGTGTTGTGATCTTTTAGCTTTTTGATAGTCTCTTTTGAATGGTATGTAGATGTTGTTTATCTTTATAGGCCTGTTGATGACTGAATTGTCTTTGTGCTAGGCTTCCAGGAATTATCTAGCAAATCAGTGAATTGCTACATAAATGTAAGGAAATGAAGCTCAGTCCAGACAAGCGAGAAGTGCTATTAATAGACATGTATCTTTCCAGGTGACTGGAGTTGAACTTGTTCTGGATGGAGTTGCAAAGGATCAGATTCCTTGTTTGGCATGCTTTTGAATCCACAGAAGTTGCTTCTGTGTTTTGAAGCTTGATTATCAGGCTCAGGCTAGTGGATCATCTACAACTCTAATTGCAATTCTATAATCCCTTCATTCAGGGTAGAGTTGGAGTGATTGAATGGACCTGAGCATTTACTGGCTAGTTGCCCTTCCTGACACCGCATGGAGTTCACAACAGATATTTTTTCTTTGCACCCTAGGAGAGAAATAGCTGCCTCTATCTAGGATTGAACTTTCAACTTTTTGAGTGGGAGATTAACATCTTCACTACTAGGCTACCACACTGCTGAGAATAAGCTGAGAATTTTAAATTCCAAAACACACCTCCCTCCCAAAAAATACATACATCTTAAATTGGATTCAGTTTATCTGCAGACCAAAGCTCAGATTTTTTTTTAAAAAAACTTTCATAGCCTTAAAAGTGCACAATTTTATAAAGAATAATGTACTAGTTTGCCTTTCTCTGCAGTTAAAAATCTAAGGGTCAGTTTATGTATAGGTGACACATTTTTCATGATAAGTTGGTTGAAATCTTGAAGGCTTATCTGTGATTATAGACTGTATTTAAATCACACCAACATGGTGCAAGTCAGGGTTCCTTGACATTTCATTTAGTGCAAAAAGCAGTAATTGGAATTAGGTGATAATCATTCTATCTTTTTATGATACTTCCTGTCTCCTGTTTTGTTTCTGATCAATATATGAAGTCTCCACAATTTGGGATGACAATATCTGATTAAACACCTTTTCCAATGATCTTATCCATGCCCTATGACAGGGGTCTTCAAACTTGGCAACTTTAAGACTTGTGGACTTCAACTCCCAGAATTCCTCAGCCAGCCCTGGGAATTGAAGTCTACAAGTCTTAAAGTTGCCAAATTTGAAGACCCTTGCCCCATGATAATCTCTGGAGGCCCTGCTCCAGATGCTCCTCCATCTGAAGTGTGATGAGTTGATGCCAGGGTGTAGGCCTTTTCAGTGGTAGCCCCAAGTTTTAGATTTCCTTCCCAGTAAGATATATCTGGTGCTGCCCTTTCTGCCTTGTGAACCCTGGACAAACACATTTTATTCTGCCAGGGTTTTTTAACAAAACAAAAATACAGCTCTGATGATTGTTAACTTTTTAATTACTGCTTTTATTTCATCTTATTGTTTTAATTTTGTTTTGTATTTTTGTACTGCATTTTATAAATTGTTTTAACATATAGACTTCTTCGACTGCCTCATACAGTGAATATTTGAAGTTACAATGGTGCTGAAGAGATAACTGCTACCAAGATGCGCACTGACAAACTTTGCAGTTTTTTTCTTTCTATGAGCCACATGTTCACCATTACAGTCAGTTGGTACACAATGTCTTATCCCTGACCTGTTTTTTCTCTTTTTCTTCCCCCTCACAGAGCAGAGAGAGTGGAGAGGAAGGGATTACAAAAGAGTAAGCCAGCACACAATGGGGAATATACATTGAAAACAATACACTAGCTGTTTGCTTAGTGTGAATTTTGGCACTAATACATTCCTTTTGATATGGATTCCCCATTCTGTGTCTGCTCAGTTTCTTGTAATGCCTTCCTCTGCAACAAATGTAAACACCTTCATCGAATTCATTCTTGCTATTGATCCCGGCACTTGGGTGATGATTCACAAGGGTGTGGGAGAGGGGAAAAGCAAAGCAAAGTTCTAGTCACATGATTTGCCACTTTGCAACTGCTTCACTTAGTTATTGGTCCAAATTGTGGTAACTAAACAAGGACTACCTATTCCGTGGATGCTTGCAGATAACCTGAGAATTTTAGCTGGCAAAATATATCCAAATATTGTGTGGCATCTCTATGAATGGGCATGAATATATATGGCAATACTTTTAAAAAGTTCCTGTATATCCTGTATCTACTGTTAAGTCCTTCATTGCCCCTTAATTTTTTAACCAAAATACCATGAAAAATGTAAGTTGGCTTACCCACAGATAGTGTATTTTTCATGGTAAATGGATTGAAAATTTGTGAGTTGGCTTATCTGCTGATAAGCTTGTACATGAATATATGTAGTATATTATCAGTCATTTTAATCTACCATTTTAATCATTTTCCCCTGTAATTATAATTTTAATTGTAATATTTTATTTATATTTATATTCCACATCTATAGACCACCAATCTCCCTCAAATAAAGTTTTCGAGTTTTCTTGTAATGGGAATTAATACAGAAATTCTTTAAATTAAAAACAAAAACAAATGCTTAGATACATTTACATTTTAAAAATATTATTCAACTGTGCTCTCTTGATTGTTGGGTTAGAATGGAAGTTATTTGTCAGGTGTGAAAGACCAGGGCTATGTGTTAAATTCCAATTAAACTGACTTATTTTTCATGCCTATGCACAGGAATTTAATCAACTAATGGTTAGCACAATTTTGGTGGTAGATAAGCTCTAACAGAATTCAAGAGGTGCTGGACTTAGTCTCTTAGTCTGACTACATAACAACACTAGGCTGATTCCTCTTTTGACTCCACCCCTAGGCTCTGCCATTCCTTCTCCTACATTCTCCTGCTCATTTCCCTATAACTAATATACTTATTGTTCCTCTTGACATTCTAAAGATGTTCAATCAGGATAGAATTCTTCAAATTCCCTTTTAATTGTTGGCAACTCTAATTTTTAAGTGTACTCTATTCCTCTTTATGTGTGGAGGGAATTCAGCCCATACTACATCTTGGATCTGGCAAATTAACACTGTGTGCCTCTTAGAGATCCATCAAGAAGCTCTCAGTTGACTATATGGATCAAGGGTTTTTAGAAGAACCTTTTGTCATAGCTTCCTACCCAATCACTCTTAAAAGGAGATACAGAATTACAGAATAATAGAGTTGGAAGAGATCTTGAAGGTCTTCTAATCCAACCTCCCTGCTCAGACTCTATACCAGGGGTAGGCAACCTTGGCTCTTTTATGACTTGTGGACTTCAACTCCCAGAATTCTTGAGCCAGCATGGCTGGCTCAGGAATTCTGGGAATTGAAGTCCACAAGTCATAAAAGAACCAAGGTTGCCTACACCTGCTCTACACCATTCCAGGAAAATAGCTGTCCAATCTCTTCATGAAAACGTACAGTGATGGAGCACACACAACGTCTGGAGGCAAAATGTTCTACTGTAATTTTTCTCACTATTAGGAAATTTCTTCTTAGTTCAAGGTCTCTTTAATAAGCTTCCACCCATTCCCTTTTGTCCTGCCCTCTGGTGCTTTAGGAAATAAGTCAACGAGATATGAATGGATGACTTTCTGAAAGCAAACATCTTATAATTTTCCTTGCCTCCCTGCTTTTCAGTGGCTTAAAACTCAAAGGAAAGATAAGAGGGTGAACACCAGCTCACCAAAGAAAAATACATCTAAGTAAACTGAAAGTGTGGAGAGGGTGCCGGGAAAGTTAATTCCCTGAATAAATACAGTTGGCAAATTGTGTCAAGAATCCTCCTCCCAAAGCTTATTTAGCTATGTTCAAAATAAAAGGAAAAATAAAGAATCAATACATCAGCTGTTCAATGTAGATAGCAAAATGCTTACCAATAACAAAGCAAAAGCACTTAACTATTTTGCTTCAGTCCTCCTTCAAAAGGAAATTGTGAACAGCAAGTTGAGGAGGGTAGAATTGAAATCTGAGGATGACAGAAACTTTGTCAGGAAATCTCATTATTTTATATCTCCAGACCATACAAATAGCACCCCACTGCACTAATGGAGCTAGATGACGCTCTTGCTGAACCATTGTGTAAATTTTTTGAAAAATCTGTACAATGCAGGAATGGAAGAAAGTAATATTTATTCCCGAATTCAAAGTGAAGGGGAGGGGAAGTAGGATCTGTGTGATTATTTTTCAGTGAATACCTGGGGTGGTTCTGCAGCAGATCAAAAAGGGATTGATCTGCAAGCAATTTGCAGTAATTATCAGAAGTCAGCATGGATTCGTCAACAGTTGATAGGCTAAACTTTTCTATTTTTTTTCCTTGTTAAATCCTTTAGTGTAGGAATGCTGTAAACACAGTAGAGTTTAAATTCAGCAGAACATCAAGGCAATCTGTTGAACAAGCTAAAGTTTGAGCTAGCTGCACAGCAGGATAATAAAATGAATATTTGGTGGGCTTGAAAATCAGAGTTTTCATTTATGTTATTCCACCAGAGTGAAAAGGATATCCAATGGAGTTCTATAGGGTTTGTTTTAGTTTCATAGGCTTAAACAATACTCTTAATTTTAACGTTTTGTATTAATCTATTGAATTGGGCTGTTGTATTTAATATTTCTTTTAATTTTTATATATTGTATTTTATTGTATTGCCCTGTACACCGCCCTGAGTCCTTCGGGAGAAGGGCGGTATAAAAATTAAATAATAATAATAATAATAATAATAATAATAATAATAATAATAATAATAATAATAATTATTATTATTATTTGCTTGATAAAAAATAAAAGAAATAGCAATCAGATTAACCAATGAAACAAAATTAGATGGAATAGCTAGTATTTTTGAAGATAGAAATAAAACTCAACAGAATCTTCCCAGACAAATGCAATGGGCTGAAAGTAACAGAATGAAATTTCAGACACAAATATAAATTTTTCACAGGTACAGGAGGGAGGAAGGATTCCAGGCCAGATAACTGAAATTGTGAAGCAGATTTTGGAATGATAGTTGATTGCATATTAAACTGAGCCAACAGTATGATCTAACTGCAAGAAGGCAGATTGATGTGAGCCAGCATAAGTGTAGCCTCCAAATTGTGGGGAATAGTTATTCTAATTCAAGCGAGCCTCAGCTTGACTGTTGCGTTCAGTTCTAGACATCACCCTTTAGGAAAGCTTCAGAATTGGAATTGGTTCAGAGAAGAGAAGCGAGAATATTCAGCAAGCTGAAATTAAACTCTGTGAAAAGGGATGGAACAAGCTGAGCCAGTTTAGCCCTGAGAACTGAAGTTTTATATGATGTCATACAAAAAAAGACATCATACAGAAGAATAACAGAATAACAGAATTTAAAGGAGGTCCTTGGGGGTCTTGTAGTCCAACCCACTGCTCAAACAGGAGGCCCTATATACCATTCAAGACATGGCTGTCCAGGCTCTTCTTAAAAGCCTCCAGTGATGGAGCATCCACAACTTCTGAAAGCAAGCCATTCCATTAGTTAATTGGCCTCACTCTCAGGAAATCTTTCCTTACTTCTAGGTTGCTTCTCTCCTTGATTAGTTTCTTTCCATTTTTTCTTGTCTTGCCTTCTGGTGCTTTGGAAAATAGGCTGATCTCCCTCTTCTTTGTGGCAGCCCCTCAAATACTGGAACACTACTATCATGCCTCCCTTAGTCCTTCTTATCACTAAAGTAGACCTACCCAATTCCTGCAACTGTTCTTCGTATGTTTTAGCCTCCAGTCCCCTAGTCATCTTTGTTGCTCTTCTCGGCACTCTTTCCAGAGTCTCAACATCTTTTTTTTTATAATATGGTGACCAAGATTGGATGCAGAAGATCAGAATGCAGGATAAAATGCTGTATTTTAGAAAGGCCGCTTCCACCGAAAATAACTTTCCACAAAATGTTCAGAAACCAACCCACAAGCTGAGAGAACAAACCTTCACCCTCCATAACTTTCTAGCAATATGACCAGGTCAACAGTGCAACCAGTGACCCAAAGAGGTGATAGTTTACCTTTCACTGGTTATATTCACGCAGAAGCTGGTCAGGCATTTGTCCAAGATACTTATTATTTATTTATTATTATTTATTAATTTAATTTATATACCGCCCTTCTCCCTAGGGACTCAGGGCGGTGAACAGGGCAATACATAAAAAACTAGATACAAAAATTAAGATTATTAAAACATAATTAAACAATGCCCATAAAATTAATAAAATTAATACAAATTTAAGATTAAAATTCATTAATTAAAAATCCCACCCCGTCCCATCAGGCCAGGCCAGCTTGTTTAAAAAGATGGGTTTTAACATCGTGCCGGAAGGAGCGGAGATCGGGCGCCATCCGGAGCTTGCATTGGAATTCCTGTGCTGAGCATTGGGTTGGCTTCAGGGAATCCGTTCAGTTCTTTGATTCTACAGTCAGAGGTTGTGGTTTAAGTTTCCTTCCACACACTACAGTATTGACCCAGATGTCCCCTGCTATTTTTTTTTTTTATGGAAGAAAACGAAGGCTATTACCCTTTCAGTTCTGACACACTGTTTTGAAACACTGTGGCCTGCCTTTAAAGCTTCATTGCCTGGAGGCCTTCAAGAGTGACTTCATGGCTGGCTGCTGTTTTGTTGAGCTGAAGTGCTATTTTAATGTCCCAGGAGTCAAGATGAAGAAGAAGAAAAGAAATTGGCCGAGGGATATTCTCCAGAGGGAGACCTTCGGTTGGTAGGTGAATAACAATTGCCTGGGAGAATGCTGTCTTGGCCGGCTTTCTGCTAGATCTCTTAATGTCCCTGAAGGCAAAAGAGGAGGACCAGGGATCTAGGAAGCCAACAGGGAATTTTTCTTGCCTGTTTAATGATTTCAGGAAGATATGGTGAGAAGAGGAGAGAAAGAGAGAAGGGGCTTATATCATTGAGTTTGGCTGGACTAGAAACCAACCTTTTCTCAACCCCATTGATGTCTCGTTCTTTAAACAGCAACTGAATTCTTAGTTTCTTGGCCAGTATTTGGATCTGATTTGTCTAATCTAGTGCATCAAATATAGACAGTACACTATAACTAAACATAAAAAGTTTGCCTTAAGGTGCTTTCTGCATAAAGTAGGCTAAGGGGCCCAGCTTAGAATACAGAAGCTCCACAATGCTCCCAGTTGAATTATGATATGTACTTGATATTTTTAGCACTGATGTAACTCTTTGCTATCTTCTTCCCCTGTTGTCCTGAGATGGACTAGATTTTTTTGCATTAACTGCTACAATAGGACAAAAGGTTCCTATAATATTTAATGAAGGAATCTCTACCCTCACATGGGAAGTGCACATCCCAAATTGACTCGTAAACACAGGCAGGAGATCTTAAGAGTTAAGTCATTCCTGAAAGCATGGATGTTATGGAGCACATCATTGCTACTATTGAGCAAGGAGTCACCTATACTGTACCTGTGCATTTGGTTTTTCTTGCCTAAATGTAGAACCTTACTTTTTTCACCAATGAATTTCATTTTGTTAGATAGCCCATAATGTTAGAGTCAAGTATTATGAGAAGGACTGATCCAGAAGAAATTGGAATTAAAATTGCTGATAAAAATATCCACAATCTGTGATAGGCTGATGATAGCATTGAGATTGCTTAAAGAAGACATAAAGAATATCTTGTTAAATGTGAAAGAAAAATATGCAAAGTCCAGCAACTCAATATTTTAAAAAATCAACAGGCAATCACAATCCTAGACAAACTGGAAAGTAAAGTTGAATATTTTATCTTCCTGGCTTTAAACATTTATAGGGTGGTGATCATAGCTATGAACACTGTGATTACTACTTGGGAAAAAGACTAAGACAAACTTCAACAAAATAGGAACATGTAGAGACACTGAAAATAGAGATATTTATCACAAAGACTAATATTCAGGATACACATCTTATCTATTTGAATATATTCTATTTCTCACCATCTTACATCATCTAATTAATAATACAGTATAACATTCTTATTTTCTATTAATTTCCAAATGTCTTAACAAGTTTCTCTTGTTTCAACAACAAATACTTCCTCTCTTTTTCTCTTAATGTCTACTATCTCATTTTTAAGCTAGTACGGTTCTTCTTATATCAGTTAAGTAAAAACATGTTTATTACATTTAACAATAGATTTTTAGTTTATATATATCTTAATTGCTTTTACGTTCAACCTTTATAAACAAATCAATATTCACATTTAGCTTTTAATATTTATACTTCCAAGTTTTAAATGACTAAAGTTTTCTTTATCTCACTTTGTAACAAAATTTAGTATTCCAAGTACAGATCATGTCTATTTGAGTATATTCTATTTTAGTCCTCACTAATAAGTCAAAACCCCAATTTTCTTCAGCCTTATTCTAGCTTTCTTTCTTTGTCAACTCGCCTTCCATATCCATGCTTTTAGGTCATCAAATAGATCTCCCTCTATTATTATATATATTGTTTGAGATAACAGAGGCCATCCAGTCACTATTTTTTTGGAAGGGCTAACAAATTGTCTGTCTATTTTTTCATCTTGATGTAGTTGTCCTGAAATGTTTATCTTCCCTTTGGTCTGTTCTTCTTCTTGATCCTCAGGTTTCTTCTGGTTTATATAGAAAGTCTTTTCCATTTTCAGTGTTGTCAGTCCCTTTTCTGGGTTTTCCGTTAACTGTGTTTGTTGATCAGTTGAATCTTCTATCATAGTATTTGATTGTTCCACTTCTTCTATTATATTCTGTGTAGTTGATTCTTTAGTTGTAATCAAAGTTTGGGTTCATATATCTAGGCTGACATCTTGTTCTTTTCTGTAGCTTCTTATTTCATCAGAAGCTGTAAGAATAGTTTCATAAATTGCTTTCAATATAAAAAGAATCTGTTCCTGATCTTCATCCATGTTCTCTTAGTGGTGTGTTACATTAAAAGCTTTACAATCAGAGAATGAAAATAATTTTGTCACTGAGTATAGAGCACAGCTGGGCTTCTCATAGCTGATATCCGCCAAGGTTGCAAAAGTCTTATCTATAGTCTGGGCTTCAAGCCAAGTCTCTTTTAGACCATAACAAGTTGTAATATCAGATTTAGCCACAAGATGTGACCCATACCATTTAAGATTTTTTAAGTCCAAAATTTTTATAATCCTTTTCCCAATTTTACTTCTTTTTTGTAAGTAAAAACCCAAATCTTCAATAAGAATAAGAAACCTTTTAGTCCTCAAATTTTAGAAAGATAGAAATCCAGTTAAAATCAGGTTATTCTTTCAGCATTTTAAACTCCCCTGGATAGTCAGTTGGCGCTGTTTTTACAGGGTGGGATAGAATTTTCCTCCCCTCTCTCCACAGGGGAAAAAATAATTTGGGCAGCTTATACAGATAGAAAAAATAGTTAGGATTGAAGAGAGGTTCAGATCTTGCCCAGTCTCATCCGCGCTGTTTTATAAGTGCCTGGTGGTAAGTTTGACTTCAGCAGTCTGCAGCCTGGTGATGGGCCATATTTCTATGGCCGGTCTTTTGTCTGCCAGTTTGGAGGGCTGCCCCAGATCGAGTGGAAGGGCTACCACCCTCCCGCGATCAAACGGGGATCCCCTCCTTGCTTATCGCCCCTACAGGGCGACTTTAGACCCTTTCCAGGATCCCCCAGGAGTGCGAAATCAGATGTGGAAGATGGAGCTCGCCTTCCAGTGTCCACAGTGGCCGCATCGGCAAACCGGAAGTCAGCCTGCAATACTGCATTCTAACCACTTTACCTCCATGGCTCTATATGCCATTCATCTAATATGATGAATCATCTGTGATTTGCCTAATATTTTCTAAGACATATTGCTTTCCTTCCTTATAGAGAAGGTTGCAGTCCCATCACCACAAAAACCAACTTTCTTAGGCGGGCTTTTATATGAGGAATAGAGGCAATGCCCTTTTATCATTATCTTGGGTTGGACTTCTTGTTTTGTCTATTAAGACTATTTTTTTTTAATTTGAGAGACTTATATGTTCCATAATTGTGGGCAGTTCACATTCATAGCAATAAAAATGTAAAAAAGCAGTAAAAACCAACATCTAAAAAAACCACTCTGAACTCCAAAACAACACTCCCCAATACATAAATAATCATACCCACTGGATGGCAGCAGCATCTTATTCAGGGTTTCATGTGTTTAACAAAAAACAATAGATAATAGTTAATTATCATAAACATTATGTTAAGGAACAGCCAGCTTTTTAAGCCCATCCAGAGGGCTAAAAGTGTAAAGTCGCGTGCTTCACATAGAGATGGACACAGAGCTGGGGTAACGATGAGTTTATTCTGAACAGAACAAACTGGGGAAACAGGGAAAGCCTGGCGTCTATTTGTACCTGCCCAGGTGGATGGCATCCAATCAGTTCAAACCTGGGCTTCCTGCCAGTGCAAGTGACAATGGGTGTAGATCCCGGCTTCCCACCAGGCTGACCATGCCTGGGGCTGTCAACAGCTTAAGTCGTTAGGCTTATCCTGAGTGAGCAGTCATCGCCCGGAGCTGTCCAGCCCCTCTGCTGATCTGCACCATCAGCCTCCTGCTGTGCTGTCCTTTGTGTATACTGGGAGGCATACACTGCAAAAAGTATAAGGGCTTGCCAGATCTTAGAGAGAGGCATTACAAAAGGAAGGGACTGTTCTGAAATTTCCTACCTCCTACCAGATGATAACATACAGAATAATGGAGGAATTCTTGGAGGTCTTCTAGTCCATCCCCCTGCCCACGCAGGAGACCTTATACCATTCCAGGCAAATGGCTGTCCAATCTCTTCTTATAAACCTCCAGGGTTGGAGCACCCACCAACTCTGAAAGCAAGCCGTTCCATTGTTTTCACTGTTAGGAAATTTCTCCTTAATTCTAAAAGTTGAATCTCTCTTTGGTAAGTTTCCATCTGTTACGTCTTCTCTTGCCCTCATGTGCTTTGGAGAATAGACTATCCCCCTCTTCTTCGTGGCAGCCCCTCAAATATTGGAACACTTTTATGCCACCCCTAGTCTTTCTCTTAGTTAGACTAGACATACCCAGTTCCTGCAACTGTGCCACACCATGCAGGGCTTTAAAGGTGATTATCAGCACCTTAAATTGCACCCAGAAATAAATTGGAAGATTGTTTTCAGTAAGCAATTGATGCTTCTGCTGCATCTTGAAAGGTTCATACAAACTCTAAATGCTGCCTCCAGTGCAAACATGTAGGAAGCTCTGTCTTATTTTAGCTTAGGCTAACATGCTGCAATGTTGCTTGCTTGAAGTTGTCATTCTGGAACCAAATTCAAATATTTCTCGCATAAAGCTGACAGGTATTAAAGGCCAGCTGTAAATCTGTGAGTTATAATATATTATACATAGATTTATGATAGTCAACTTTAATCTCTTTTGCATATCGAGAAGAATTGTCATTCCTTTTCCGCTTTTTGAATAATGAATTTCAAACTTGCCTGCCGATGACAAAAAATGCAAGAAAAGCAGGAAAAGTAGATGCTTATTAGTTTGTAATGCTTGATCCCAGATGGTATCTGATTATGCTTTTTTTAATGTATAAAGAAATGTCTTTGATTCACTATGAATCATTGCTTTGTAGAATAAATATGTTCTGGTGCAAATTGTATATTTTTTTACTCCAACTGTACGTAGTCCTCAACTTACAACTGAGCTTAGCGATTGTTCAAATGCACGGAAAAAGGTTATTTACGACTGATCTTCACACTTATGATTATTGCAACATCCCACAGTCATGTGATCAAAATTTGGGAGTTTGGCAACTGCCATGAATTTGCAACTGTAAATTTACACCCCAGGGTCCTGTGATCACCATTTGCAACCTTCCCAGTCAGCTTCTGACAAGCAAAGTCAATGTGGGTGGAGCTGGATTTGCTTAATGACTATGATTCACTTAATAATCTGCCCAGCAACCTTGGCAAAAAGGTTGTAAAATTGAGTACGACTCATTTAACAACTGCTTTCCTTAGCAACAGGATGTCAACGCTGCTAACATCGGATATTTTTGCTTTGACAACATATGGAGATGCAACCATTTTCCTTCTTATGTTTTACTCTTAGAATTAGAGTTAGAATTAGATGATACGGGGGGTGGGGGAGGAGGAATGTGCATGGGAGTTTAGTTAGACATAACAGTACTGTAACTAGTGTGAGAACTAAGGTTTTTTGGAACAAGAGATGATAAGAAATGAGTTGGAGAACTGGAGGGAAAGACTATATTTCAATCTAATTGGAGAATGTGATTCATGACTGTTAATTAGAGGAGGGAATTGTGCTTTGATACTATGTGCTCAGGGGAGGGTAATTCAAATTTTGGCTTTGACTATATAAGGGCTAAAAGGGACGCGGTGGCTCAGTGGGTTAGGACACTGAGCTTGTCGATCAGAAGGTCGGCAGTTTGGCGGGTCAAATCCCGAGTGCCGCATAACAGAGTGAGCGCCTGTTACTCATCCCAGCTTCTGCCAACCTAGCAGTTCGAAAGCACGTAAAAATGCAAGTAGAAAAATAGGGACCACTCCGGTGGGAAGGTAACAGCGTTCCGTGCGCCTTTGGTGTCCAGTCATGCCGGCCACATGACCACGGAGACGTCCTCGGACAAGCGCTGGCTCTTCAGCTTTGAAATGGAGATGAGCACCGGCCCCTGGAGTCGGAAACGACTAGCACGCATGTGCGGGGGAACCTTTACCTTTACCTTATATAAGGGCTGATGCTATGCTTCTTGGATAAAGATTGTTTAAGGTAAACAATGCCTCGAAGTTCTTTGCAGAGTTTCATCTGTCGGAAACAGGACACAGAAATTCTGGCCCTAAGGACTGTTTGTATGCTTTGAAAGTCCTGAACAGAAGACAAAAACTGATCCTAGATAATTTATATGCTTTAGTATAGGTTCCTAGTATCATTATATAATTGGGCGCATTAGGCCCTTTGCAATAAAAGTCTATGGAGATTCTCAGTTATTCAGGTCATGGGTGTCCCAAAGGTGCTTTTTCAAGACTTTGTTGTTTTTCTTTGAAGATGTTTTGCTTCTCATACAAGTAGCTTCTTCAGCTCTAACCGGATGGAGGGGAATGGAAGGATTTATATTCCAATGACACAGTTAAGCCTCCAGGTGGCCTCCGCAACTCTCTAAAAGAATGCAAATGCCCAGCTGTCTGCAAGGAATGTAAATCCTTCCATTCCCCACCATCCAGCCAGAGCCGAAGAAGCTTCTTGGATGAGAAGCGAAATGTCTTCAAAGAAAAAAAAAACAAGAACGTCCAGTTGCATCTCGAAAAAAAAGACCTTTTGGTCTTTGCAATGAAATCACCAATGCTTTTTTTGTAAGAAAATAGGTCCCGGAACTCACATCTTATTAATCTTTTATTTTAAAAATTTTATATTCAGTTCTTAACACAAATTTAATTTATTGTATTTAAGGCAAATGTTCATAGTAAATTTTACACTACAAATTAAAAAAAGATTTTCAATTCACACCAACGATTTTTTAAAATAAAGAAATTATTTACCTTTCGCACATAGTCAATCACTGTACACACCCACACACGTCAGTTGTATAACGAAATATAATGGTCGCTGCCTGCAGTAAGCACTCAGCACACGACCACACGACCAATCACAAGCCGAGCAGTGCCACAAGCCCAGCAGCGCCATCACAACCAGTGCAGACAAAGTACGCATGCATCAGACTCGACACACAAGCAGCCCGCATGCACCGTTTTGCCGCCGGCCTGCTACGCTCGGCAGGGCGATTCAAGTCCATGTGAACCAAACATCAAATTTTCAAGTTACTTTTAAAACTTGGAAAATCCGTCAAAAAAAGGTGCTGGAACTCCGTTCTGGGCGTTCTATGAAAAAAAAAAGCATTGGAAATCACTAGGTTTTTTTTTCACTTTGGACACCATTGATCTTACAGCAGCAGCCCCCAATCTTTTTGGCGTGGATTGATTCCACGAAGGGTGGCTTTTCTGTGGACCGAGGAGGTGTGGTTTCATGAGCTGGCTGCATCCCACACTGGCGTGGATGGGACTTTGCTTACTTGCACGACCCAGTTCCTGGCAGGCCTTGGACCGCTACTGATCAATGCACTGGGGGTTGGGGATCCCTGATTTACAATATACCATCCATAGGTCAGCTGGAAGGCTCCTAGGATCTAATGTTAATGTTAAATGGCTTCTTTCTTCCCCAAGTCAGCAAGCACGTCAGGAGACAACCCACAAAGTGGCACAAGGCTTTAGTTTTATCCGTGGTCTCTTTATATCTTTCTTGTTGATTTGTCCCAATTTAAAGTTAGAAGATAATTCTTTCATAATTGAGCATAACTGGTGTCTTTTTGGGGTTCTCTCTGTGTTGGCTTCAACAGGGAAGGTTGTGATTTGGTGCAGGCCTGGGTGTTATCTATGCAGATGGGTTTCCCCAGAGGCCGTATTAAATCGCTTGTAAAATGCTGCCCTTCGATTTGCCACCTGGGCCTTGATATGCCACCAGGGTTAATTGAGCCCTCTTGGCAGCAAAAGTAATTACCAAAGCCTCTCGTCTCTCATTACTCATCATTAGCTCAAATTGGGGCATACCAACCTTTTAGGCCCATAAAATGGTTATTGCAACTGTTAATATCCTGTTGTGCTTCATGGCATCTATAGTCTTGACATGACTGAATAGAAGAAAATCAATAATGACAGGACAAATTTACTCTAAATGGAACACAGTGCAATTCTTTTAGCAAGACACATTGGGTTTCAATTTGGTATAGTGCAGTGGTAGGCAACCTTGGCTTTTTTATGACTCTTGAAGTCTACGAGTCATAAAAGAGCCAAGGTTGCCTACCCTTGGTATAGTGTTAATGCGTTAGACTTGAAACCAAGAGACTATGTGTTCTAGTCTAGCATGAAAGCCAACTGGATGACTTTAGGCCAATCACCAGGAGATTGTGAGTTCTAGTCCTGCCTTAGACATAAAAGCTGACTGGATGACTCTGGGCCAATCAGCAGGAGACTGTGAGTTCTAGTCCTGCTTTAGACCTGAAAGCTGAATGACTTTGGGCCAATCAGCAGGAGATTATAAATTCTAATTCCTCCTTAGGCTTGAAAGCCAACTGGCTGACTTTCAGCCAATCACCAGGAGTCTGTGAATTCTGTTCTGCCTGAGGCAAGAAAGCCAATTGATTGATGTTGGTCCAGTCACTCTCTTTCAGCCCAACCCAGCTCACAGTATTGTTATTGTAAGGAAAAAGAGGAGGAGGAAGGAGTAATATGTATGTTCAACCACCTTGACTTAATTATAAAGCAATAAAGGTGTGATAAAAATCAGATAAATAAAATAAATGCATCCTCTTCTTCTGAGCCAGACTTCAGATACTTTGAATGGATCACTGTGGTCTGGTAGAATAGATTGGTCATGAATGAGGAATATTTCAGATGATTGGATTGAAGGACTGTTCAACAGAATGAATTTACAGGAAAGTATTTTGACATCATGTTACTCCTGTGATCAATCCCTACAGTGCAATAATCATGAAAATGTAAATGATGCTCTCCTTTATTACAGTATGGGCCAAGTTAAAGAGTTCTGTCAAGCACCAGGAAAATGAGGAGATCCAGACAGTTCAAATGGGTATAAAGATTTATTGAAAGCTTGAGCTCTCTACATGAATCTGAACTACTAGCTGCCAAGGGAAATTAGTGGGAGATAAGAGTAGCAGAATTCAAGGTGGACAGGACTTAGATCTCTTATGGGCACAAAGGGACTCACGACTGATGAAGCATTTGATCCCTCCCTCGGACTCAGCCTGGTCATCTGCAAAACGTTCCTTGGCTTCATTTTCTCTCCTACTAAGCATGGCTTGTTAATTAATTAATTATCCCATCAACCATCTCCATCAAGGAGCTGCCCCACTGGGACCCCAAGCCAACTGGCAAACCCAGGTTTTAAGGCCTCTCCGGAAGGTCAGGAGGGTGGAAGCAGATCTCCCCTCTGATGGTAGAATGTCCCACAGGGTGGGGACTACATGATAAAAGGCTCTTCTCCTAGACCCCACCAGCCAAAATTCCTTAACAGGTGAGGTCAACAGTAGCCACCTTCTTCTGGAGCAAGTGGGGTGGGCTAATCACGTTGGGTCAATGGAAAAGCAAGTGCCAACAGTTGTCTCAGTGTGGGATGGGGTTTGATTCAGAGGGATGTTTAAAATAGTGGGCTTAGCCACCTGTCCATGGGGTCGCGATGGGTCGGACACGACTTTGCAACTAACAACAACAACAAGGCGCCTGATAAACAGGTAGCAAAATGCTAAGAAGGAGGTGCAAAGTGAAGCCAGGAGAGCTTTGCTGATTGGGCTTACTTTGTACAGCCATTCTCTGCACCCAGTGACTCAGCGGTGCTTCTGACAGAGTGCAAAGACCATGCTTCAAAATAGCTAAAAATAGTGAAGCAGGAGAAGCGATGGAAAACAAGTGAGCTGTGTGCTTGACTTGACCTGCAAAGCAAAAATCATTCTGGCATAGAATGAGCAAGGAATTCAGTTACGGCCTCGTGGCCAAAAGCACCCATAAGCAGATGGCAATTAAAAATAACAAAAAATAAGCATCAGCAAAAAACCTGCAATCTACCAAATGAGGAAACGACAAGCTATACATAAGTGAGAGCATCTGCTTCAGTCTAGTTTAGTCCTTCAATTGCAGACCATCATAGAACAACAAGTGAATGTCTAGACTGAAAAAACATGGCATATCTCAGAAGAAAGGAATGTCAAATCTATTTCATACTTCCTGGACATGTTCATAAGCTCAATTCAAAGCAATGGATGGAAACTAATCAAGGAGAGAAGCAACCTAGAACTAAGGAGAAATTTTCTAACAGTGAGAACAATTAACCAGTGGAACGACCTGCCTCCAAAAGTTTTGGGTGCTCCATCACTGGAGGCTTGCAAGAAGAGATTGGACAACCATTTGTCTGAAATGGTAGAGGGTCTCCTGCTTGAGAAGAGAGTTGGACTAGAAGACCTCCAAAGTCCCTTCCAACTATGTTATTCTGTTAAGATCACCTTGCCTTGATTAAATGAGAAGAAATACTCTATTTCAAGATTATTAAGATAATGTTTGTTAAATGGGAGTGTTGTCCATATGAACATGGCCCAGATAAAATTGCTCTGTTTCTGCTTGATCCATGGCCTTTTGATCTTTTTCCAAAATCAACACGCTGCAATTCTACTCCACTATTTATTCTACCCTTGGATTCCAACTACCAGAGATCCCAATCTGAGCAATATACTATAGCATGATTATTTTGCATTTACAATGGAATCCCATATAGTTTAATGCCTGGCTCATGTTTTTGTACTTCTATTTATATGCGCAATTGATCTTCGCAATCAATACCCTTGTGGGTTTGAAACTTGGGCATTGCAAGGGGAATCTGTCTGCCTGAATTTTAATTGCTAGTTGATGAGGGCTATTTGGAAGTTTAAGATGCAATGTTATTTTCTGGCTCCTAAATCTGGCTCAGTCTCAAAATCTATATCAAGTAACAAAGTAATTTCTCTGCAAGTCTCCCCCAACATGGGGGAAACCAATCACATTAGACTTTTACATCTCCCAGAACTTGGTTTTATTAAAAAGCTGATTGGAAATTGGAGAATGATGAACCTCATTAAGTCAGAAGTGAGAAAGGTCTTGTTTTCTAGACAAGAAGTACAAATATCAAAGGACAGAATTACAGTGTTTTGTGACATAATAATAATAATAATAATAATAATAATAATAATAATAATAATAATAATAATAATAATAATAAAAAGTTGGAAGGGACCTTGGAGGTCATCTAGTCCAACCCCCTGCTCAGGCAAGAAACCCTATACTATTTCGGACAAATGGCTGTCCAGTCTCTTCTTAAAAACTTCCAGTGTTGGAGCATTCACCGCTTCTGGAGGCAGGTTGTTCCACTGGTTAATTGTTCTAACTGTCAGGAAGTTTCTCCTTAGTTCTACGTGGCTTCTGTCCTTGATTAATTTCCATCCATTGTTTGTTGTCCTGCCTTTGGGTGCTTTGGAGAATAGCTTGACTCCCTCTTCTTTGTGGCAGCCTCTGAGATATTGGAACACTGCTATCATGTCCCCCCTCACCCTTCTCTTCCTTAAACTGGACATACCCAATTCCAGCAGCTGTTTGCAGGGCATCTTGCATAATACTAGATGTTTATTTATTAATTTATTTCCTATATTTTGTATAACTCAAGGCAGCATATCTAATGCCGTCCTCTTCTTTTTTACTCATAACAAGAAGTTGCTGATAGAAGAGAATATTTGTTGAGTTATGGAATCTCTGGTGTTCTCTGATCTTGGTTGTTTCCCTGCAGACATCTCATTACCCAACTATATAACATCATCAGTACTAGAAGGGTGTGAAGTTTGCTTTCTATTTATTTATATGTGGTGACTTATCAATGTTGGGGGGGGACTGTTTTCTTCTTGGGCATTCCTTTGTTTGGCGGTTGGTAGTTCCTAGATTGGGATATTGTTTACTGCTTGATTTGGACTAGTATTAATTCTTGATCTGGTATTAATTTTGGTGATTAATCTCTGCTTATCTGAATGTTGATTTGCTGATGAAGAGGTATTTTCTATTTTTTTGCTTCCTTTTTTGCTTTTTGGTTGTCTCTTTTCAATGGTATGTAGATGTTGTTTATCTCTATGTGCCTGCTGATGGCTGCTTTGTCTGAGTAACAGGCTTTTGGACTTAGTTTGGTCTAGGATGCCCATAATTTCCCAGGTGGAACCATGGTTAAGTCTGTCTAAGTGTCGTGAAATTAAGGAATTTTCATCATGTCTTCTGACTGCTCGGGCTGAGAGAGAGGGGCTGGCCCAAAATCACCTGGCCAGCCTCTGTGCTAAAACAGGCCTAGAATTCATAATCTTCTAGTTTCCAGTCCAGCCACTCAACCAATCTTTCAGTTCTGCACATTCTGCCTTGAAGGATGAAACTATGGTATTCTTACTTGTTAGGAAACTGATTTTGCTCACTTTCAACCAGACTATCATTATGTCTTCCCTACATATTGATGGAGAAGGAAAAATGCATTCTGAGGAGTCCTTGGGGCACTCTGAGCTTCCTTGTTTCATTACAGATGTTTTATTAGTGCTGATGAAGATACCTAGTTTGGGTAATGAAACATCTGCAAGAAAACAACCAAGCTCAGAGAGCACCAAGGACCCCTCATTTCAGCCCTGAGCTACAAACATTCTCCTTTATTAAAACTGCATTCTAGTGATTAACTTCTAGATGGGATTGATATTTTTCATCGTGGTGGGCCTAATTAATTAGACGAGCCAATTAAATAGCAACTTAATCAAAGTGTTTGACTAAGAGGTCCACCATGGGGTGTGGTAGCAAGAACATTCGGAAGGGATGGTATTATAAACACTGCCAGTATAATGATGCAAAATGATGTATTTATTTATTTATTTATTTATTTTATTACATTTATATACCGCCCTTTCCCGAAGGACTCAGGGCGGTTTACAGGGTGATTAAAAACAAAAATACAAAAGTTAAAAACAAATTAAAAAATTAAATTCGTCCCTGAATAAGTAAAACCCCAGTTAAAATTAAAATTAAATTAAAATTCTCAGCCTGGGCCAGAGACCTCGAAGAGCCAGGTCTTCAGGTCCTGGAGGAATGAACGGAGGTCGGCAGCAGTCCTAAGCTCCACTGGCAGCTGGTTCCACAGGGCAGGCGCCCCCACTGAGAAGGCCCTATCCCTGGGTGTCGTCCGCCGGCAATCTCTTACCGGTGGCACCCTGAGAAGACCCTCCCTGTGGGAGCGCACTGGACAAAGGGAGCTTGATGCCGGCAGCAGGTGTTCCCTCAGATATCCCGGACCCAAGCCATTTAGGGCTTTATAGGTCATCACCAGCACCTTGAATCTCACCCGGAGGGCAACCGGGAGCCAATGCAGCTCGTGGAGTAGAGGTGTTACATGGGAGTATCGGGAGACCCCCATCACAACTCGCGCGGCCGCATTCTGCACCAGCTGAAGCTTCCGAGTGGTCCTCAAGGGCAGCCCCATGTAGAGAGCATTGCAGTAGTCTAAACGGGAGGTCACGAGTGCATGAGTGACTGTGTGTAGGGCATCTCGGTCCAGATAGGGTCGCAACTGGTGCACCAGGCGAACCTGGGCAAAAGCCGCCCTGGTCACTAATTTTTTAAAAATTAAAATCTGGGTGGAGAGAGGCTATATCAACAGCAAACAGCAAAAATTATAGGAGATGGAATATAGGCAGTGCTCACCTTACAACAGTTCATTTAGTGACCATTCAAAATTACAACGGCATTGAAAAAAGTGACTTATGACCATTTTTCACACTTATGACCATTGCAGCATCCCCAAGGTCATGTGGTCAAAATTCAGACACTTGGCAACTGACTCATATTTATGACGGTTGCAATGTCCCCGGGTCACGTGATCAGCTTTTGCGATGTTCTGACAAGCAAAGTCAATGGGGAAGCCAGATTCACTTAACAACCATGTTACTAACTTAACACGTGCAGTGATTCATTTAGCAGCTGTGACAAGAAAGGTTCTAAAATGGCTCAAAATTCACCTAACAAATGTTTCGCTTTGCAATAGAAATTTTGGGCTCCGTTGTGGTCGTACGTGGAGGACTACCTACTGTATATTCTCTGCAGGTTTTCCAATATGTAAAAGTATACAGCAAGGATGTCCATTTTTTCCTTTAATATTTGCAATTGCCTTGGAACTTGTAGCAAGCAAACAAAAATCAGAGAAGACAAACAAAGAAGCTGAATTAAAATTCAAGGAGAAGAAGAAGACATGATGAAGTGTTCAGCAATTGATATAGTATTAACAATGACACAGCCACAAAAACTCTACATGACAGTTAATGCAAGTAATCAACAACTTTGGTTGATTTTCTAGATGCAAAATTAATGAAAAGAAAATAGAGATAATAACAAGGCACTTATCCTTTGATGAAGTATGCTTTGTGAAAAAACAAAAAAAACAAAACAGCAAACCGGTTGTGAGATAACCGAAGGCTCCTTGGAATACCTAGGGCTCCCTCTGACAGGAAATAGTAAAGATATATTTCAAAACAAATTATAGAAAGAAATAAAGTACGATCTTGAAAGATGAAGAAGTCAGCAATGTTCCTGACTAGGATTTACTGTAGCAATTGAAATGAATATATTATTCAGAAGGAACTTTCTATTCCAAATGACAGAGAGTCAGACAAAATCTCACAGCATTGACAATCAACAGATATTTACGAAGCACGGAAAATACAAGACTAAGGCTTAAAATTCGACAAGATTCAAGGGAAAGTTGTGGAGTAGCATTTTCCAACAAAGGATTATGGGGAATCTGAGTAATGCCCACCTGGTGGAATATTATATTTTCCCTCAGTGAGGTGAGATTGGCTCCATCCTTAATGTCCGTCTAGAAGTTCCTCAAAAGCTGGTTATGCCAACAGAATAAACGGTGATTTAATGAGGTATTTGCATTGTGTGAAACATCTAATGTTCTCCCTAGATATTTTATTTTGTTCATAATAATAATATTAATGTTTTAATTGTAAAATGTTTTGTAATTATTGTTTTTATGGGTTTATTGTAAGCCAAGCAGAGTCATATTTCTGTGAGATGTGCACCATGTAAATATATAAATGAATCAATAAATCAATAAAATTTTACTATAAAGAAAATTGCCAATCTTGAATAACAAAATGGATAAAATCTCCAAACACTAGAACATCAATAATAAAAAGAGCAGGTCCAGTTAATGGATTTCACAGGTAAGTATGGTACAAAAAACCCCAAACAAACAAGAAAATAATTTGAAAGGACATATAATAAGGCAAAGCCTATTGAAACTGTAGAATCTTTTAAAAGTTAGAATAAATCTGAAATGTTACATCGAGCATCACCATTATTATTATTAGCATAATTAAATCTTTTTACTATAATTATGCTAACAATAACACTACTACTACTACTACTACTACTACTACTACTACTACTACTAAAAAGTTGGAATGGACCTTAGAGGTCATCTAGACCAATTTAATTTTAATTTAATTTAATTTAATAATATTTGTATACCGCCCTTCTCCCTGAGGACTCAGGGCGGTTCACAGGGCAGAATAAAATACCAAATACAAACGTTAGAAAGAAATTAAATGATTGCCCATGTTAAAACAATTGGAATAGAATTCTAAAACACCAAGTTAAAATTAAGACACCAAAAATAAAAAACCCCACCAATCCCCATCAGGCTAGGCCGGCTTGTACAAACAGAAACGTCTTGAGATCACGACGAAAGGAGCGAAGATCGGGCGCCATCCGGAGCTCAACCGGCAGCTGATTCCACAGCTCCGGAGCGCCCACAGAGAAGGATCTCCCCCTGGGGGCCACCAATCGACATTCTCTGATCGGTGGCACCCTGAGGAGGCCCTCTCTGTGGGAACGCACAGGGCGCAGGGAGCTTGATGCCGGCAGCAGATGTTCCCTAAGGTACTCCGGCCCCATGCCATGAAGGGCTTTAAACACCGTTACCAGTACCTTGAATCTCACCCGGAAGACAACTGGCAACCAATGCAGCTCACGGAGCAGAGGTGTAACGTGGGAGTATCGGGAGACTCCCAACACAACTCTCGCGGCTGCATTCTGTACCAGTTGGAGCTTCCGGGTGGTCCTCAAGGGCAGCCCCATGTAGAGAGCGTTGCAGTAGTCCAGACGAGAGGACACGAGCGCATGAGTGACCGTGCACAAATCATCCCGGCTAAGATAGGGCCGCAACTGGCGCACCAGGCGAACCTGGGCGAAAGCCCCCCTAGTCACAGCTCCTACATGGTCTTCCAAGGTGAGCCGTGAATCTAGGAGGACTCCCAAGTTGCGAGCCCTATCTACGGGGGGTAATAGTTCACCCCCCATAGCCAGAGGTGGAATATCCGAATAAACCCGGGATGAAGGTATGCAAAGCCACTCAGTCTTGTCGGGGTTGAGTTGAAGTCTGTTCCTCCCCATCCAGACCCGAACCGCCTCCAGGCACCGGGACATCACGTTGAGGGCATCACTGGGGTGGTTTGGGGTCGAAAGGAAAAGTTGGGTATCATCAGCATACTGATGATACCCAACTCCAAAGCCACGAATGATCTCACCCAGCGGTTTCATGTAGATGTTGAACAGGAGAGGCGAGAGGACTGACCCCTGAGGAACTCCACAAATGAGAGACCTCGCGGTCGACCTCTGCCCTCCTGCCAACAAGACTGCGAACGTCCCTGGAGATAGGAGGAGAACCACTGTAAGACTGTGCCTCCCACTCCCAGTCCCCTGAGACGCCGCAGCAAGATACCATGGTCGATGGTATCGAAAGCCGCAGAGAGGTCTAATAGGACTAGAACAGAGGAATATCCCCTGTCCCGAGCCCTCCAGAGATCATTCACCAGCGCGACCAATGCCGTCTCCGTGCTGTGCCCGGGCCTGAAACCCGATTGGTACGGGTCTAGATAATCCGCTTCATCCAGGACCAGAGGGAGCTGATGCGCCACCACACTCTCAACAACCTTCGCAAGAAAGCGAAGGTTGGAGACAGGATGAAAGTTGTTCAATACAGCTGGGTCCAAGGCAGGCTTCTTGAGGAGAGGCCTCACCACCGCCTCTTTCAAGACGGCGGGGAAGCTACCCTCACTCAGAGAAGCCGATATAACTGCCTGGAACCAGCTGCGTGTCCTCTCCCGGGCTGCATAGACCAGCCAGGAAGGGCACGGGTCCAATAAACATGTGGTGGTGCTCAGCCTCCCCCTGCTCAGGCAGGAAACCCTGTACCATTTCAGACAAATGGTTGTCCAGTCTCTTCTTGAAAACTTCCAGTGTCAGAGCATTCACAACTTCTGGAGGCAGGGTGTTCCACTGATTAATTGTTGTAACTGTCAGGAAGTTTCTCCTTAGTTATAGGTTGCTTGTCTCCTTAATTAGTTTCTACTAATCAAATATATTAATTAAATATACTAATATACTATAACTCAGACATGTCAAACTCACGATGTCACGTGACATCACGCAACGTATCGGGACGGTTTTGCCATTGCCGGCAATGGGGTGGGCGCGGCTTCTGGATGACGCCTCTGGCCCATGGGCCGGCAGTTTGACACCCCTGCTATAACTGGATTCAAAACTAAAGTCACTACAGTGTGGTTTCCCAACCTTGGCAACTTTCAGGACATGTGGACTTCAATTTCCAGAATTTCCCAGCTAGCCATGTTAACTGGCGAATTCTGGAAGTTGAATTCCATGCATCTTAAAGTTGCTAATGTTGGGAAACCCTGCACTACAGGTATTACATAACGAAGGGTGGATGTATTACAGTTGATGTAATTAAAAAACAACTAGAAAAATAAGAATAAAAGCAATCTCAAAAAAGGAGGGACTTCGAGAAAGAAGACAGAATTTGAAATGCCTATATGAAACCAAGTTGATTTACTAGGTACACATTTATAAATTGTTGCTGAAATATGACATAGAGACAGAACAAATTAAAAACCGTGATATAATGGATGCAAAACTGAAAAGAAGTAATTATGGTGGACCAGTGGGAAATCTTATGGAAAAAAAATCAATACAATTTACTCCAAGCTACAATTTAAGGGAAAATTGGTACAAAATATTCTATGGGTACTATATCACACTGCCTCTGATAGCTAAACTACATAAAACAGATAACAAATGTTGGAAAGGTCATAACAAAGAAGTGGAACATTTTATTGCATGCAAAAAAAATCAACAGTATTGGAAAAAACAATACACCAAAAATTTCCTACCGAAGGAAATCCATAGGTCAGTGAGAATGTATACATGAATTTCATGTTCCATTCCTAGAATAGCCTATTCAAAGGAGAAGGTGATAGTTGATGAAGGCATTGTTTTGAAACCATGATAGCCTTTTACCAGTTATATCCAGTGTGGATTGGTGGGGCAAGTATTAGTGCATGTTATAAAACAATTTTCTAAGTCATAAATAATTATTCTGTTAGGAATAGGAATATTGGGATCAGCACCCCATTTTTCAGATTTTAAATCTCCCTGGGAAATTATCAGTTTGTCCCAAAGTTCCTTTTTCAAGAGATTTTTCCTCGAAGACATTTCACTTCTCATCCAAGAAGCTTCTTCAGTTCTGACCGAATGGTGAGGAATGGAAAGATTTATATCCTTTGCAGGTCATCTGGTCATTAGCATTCTGAGGGTCAGTCATTAATTAGTCCCAAGAGACAGTTTGGTTTAGTGTTGAAGGCATTAGGATACAAACGGGTAAACTGTGTTCTAGTCCTGTTCTGAGGACTAGAGCTAGCTGCATGGCCTTGGGCCAGTCACTCTTTCTCAGCCCCAGGAAGCAGGGAATGGCAAACCGCTTCTGAAAAACCTTGCCAAGAAAACTGCAAAGACTTGTTCAGGCAGTCAGTCACCAGGAGTCCAAAACTGACTTGAAGGCAACAAACGATAACAATAACCACAACAGCAGCAACAGCAGCGACAGGAGCAAAGGGGGATTGTTGGGTGCAATAGTGAAGAACTAATCCTTTGGGTGAAGAACATCGCTTAAAATGGGGCCTTTTGAAATGATGGGAAACAGCCTCTGCTTGAAAGAAAAAAAATAAATGGAAACCCATCGTTGACTCAATCAGCCTTGGATTAAAAGAGAAGAATGATTAGCCTTTGTAGAAGGCACCTCATCCTTCTGATAATAGACTTTTAAGACCCCCCCAAAAATGTGATAACCTTTTACATCTTGGAAAGGACTCCACTGTTACAGTCCACAGCAGTGATGATGTTGCCTAGTTTGGGTAATGAAACGTCTGCATTGTGCTGTTCTTACACTCCCACCTAGTAGCACCTAGAAAACACACACAGACACACACTTTCTCTCCCTCCCTCCCCCTCCTTTTTTTTTTTAAATCTTATGCCATATTCAGCATCTCATGCTGTGATGATCTGGGGATGAAAGCAGCTGTCCAAGCTGAAACCTCGCCTGCTGTTTCCATCTCTCCTTGCTTTCTGATCTAGCCCCATCTTATTACTAACTCCAAGATGCTTCTCCCCAAGATGTTCATTTAACTGGAAGAGAAAGCTGATCTGAAATTAGAAAAAAAAAGTGATAGTCAAGTTTGAAAACTATAATTTGGCTATGGCAAACCCATTATTTTGACTGTGCACCACTGAGAGAGTGAGAGAGAGAAAGAGAAAGGAGGGCAGGAGGAATAGGTAATATGAAGGGTTTTTTTTATAACATTAAACACTCACTGGGCATATGATAATCGAAGAGAAAATTGAATTTTATTGTTCTGCTTATACACTGAGTGGACATTACATTAATGATATGATACCCTTTTTCCGGACAGTTAAACAAGATGTCTAGAAAAATACCAGTGCCCAAACTGAAAATAAGGTTCTTACCAAAAGGCTATGAGTAAAAATATTGGGAATTGAAGATAAGGCTGACCCAAGTCAAGCAAAAAAATCCCTAGAAATGTGATGAATTGAGGAACAATCAGAATATATCTTTTCTGGACCATAAACCTCCTAATGCTGAAGGTCAAAATAATTCTAAAGATTCAATTGTATTTCAACATCATCTCTATAGTATTAAATGTTTTGCCAAGCCTGGCTCTAATATTTGGCATTAGTGATGCCAATGCCAGCATGATGGATTACTATGGACTTCCTGATATTTCCTACAATCCACTGCATGAATTGCAGCCCTGAACAATCTTAACTGCACCTGGCATGGCATAGAATTTTGCTATGGAGGGGCTATGGGTTTGATCCAACAGACTTCTTTTGTGTGAAGTGTTAGTACAACTTTATAATGGTATAGGGTTTCCTGCTTGAGCAGAGGGTTGGACTAGAGGACCTCCAAGGTCCCTTCCAACTCTGTTAGTCTGTTGTAAGTTTACAGAGGGTAAAGCAATCAGTGGCTATTTGTTACAATAACTTTGCATGATACAGAATTGAGAACTGGGTTATATAAAATGTTGCACCCATCTCTTGCCTCCAGGATGTATTTAGATGGCCAGTGTAGGATCAGAATGATGGACTAGATGATCTGATCTAGCTTGGTTGTGTTTAGATTTCTAATAGATAAGGAGATACTTTAGAGCAGGGGTGTGAAACTGCCGGCCCACGGGCCGGACGCGTCACAAGAAAACTGCGCCCACCCCATTGCCGGCAATGGGGAAAAAGCTCCGATACATCGCACAACATCACATGGCATCACGAGTTTGACATGTCTGCTTTAGAGCATCTGAGCATCAAAAAACTTGTTGAATTATGCCATTGGTTCATTATCCACCATTATGTATGATATTGATTAACTGAATTCATTGGGAAGTTCATTAGGCTGGACAGGACAGTAAGAGCCCCATTTCTCCATTGCATTTCAGTTTACTGCTTAGGAAGGGACGCGGTGGCTCAGTGGGTTAGGACGCTGAGCTTGTCGATCAGAAGGTCAGCAGTTTGGCGGGTCAAATCCCGAGTGCCGTGTAACAGAGTGAGCGCCTGTTACTCGTCCCAGCTTCTGCCAACCTAGCAGTTCGAAAGCACGTAAAAATGCAAGTAGAAAAATAGGGACCGCTACGGTGGGAAGGTAACAGCGTTCCGTGTGCCTTTGGCATCTAGTCATGCCGGCTAGATGACCATGGAGACGTCATTGGACAAGTGCTGGCTCTTCGGCTTTGAAATGGAGATGAGCACCGGCCCCTAGAGTCGGAAACGACTAGCACGCATGTGCGGGGGAACCTTTACCTTTTACCTTACTGCTTAGGAATCAGGAGTCAGTAATTGTTGTTAGGAGCTATTGAGAGCCCAATACTTTAGGAACTCATTTGTCACTTTTCAAAACCATCTCAGTTGGCTTCTGTTACTCACATATTCCACAATTTAATTCTGTGTTGCATGAAAAGGCCTTTCTTTCATTGTTGAATCTTCCTGCATGTATTGTCTTGCATTCAATCCTGAGCAAGAAAATCTCCTTTCCATGCCATGCATGCATTTATACTACTCTATCCTTTAAAGCTAACGAGTTCCAATTGCTGTATTTTCTCCTCACAGGGAAGCTGCTGCAGCCTCCTAATCATCTTGGTGGCCCTTTCTACCTCTGTAGTAGCCTTTTCAAAGCTCAGAGACCTGAACTGAATCCAACATCCCAGGTCTGATTTTGCCCTAGAGTTGTTCAAAGACATTGTTATATTGGCAGTTCTACTGGTTCCAAGCAGGGAAACTGCCCTCCCTTTTCTTCAAGGTCAAGGTCAAAGCAACATGAGGGCAAGAGAAGAAGTAAGGGATGGAAACTAATCAAAGAGAGATTCAATCTGGCATTAAGGAGACATTTCCTGAATTTCAATTAAGAAGGGGAACGGCTGGCCTTCAGAAATTGTGGCTGCTCCAACATTGGAGGTTTTTAAGAAGAGACTGGACAATCATTTGTCTGAAATGGCATAGTGTCTCCTTCTTGAGCAGTGGGTTGGACTAGAAGACCTCCAAAGTCCTTTTCAAATCTGTTATTCTGTGAAGGTGTCCACCATGACTCCATGGTCTTTTCCTGGTCAGTTAATGCTGGCTCAGATGCTAATAATGAAATTTGGCCTTGTTTTGTTTTTTTGTTTTGGTAAAAGCATGTATCACTTAACCCTGGATTGCACTAAACAGTTGTTTTGAAGCCCATCCACAACATTTTGGAACTCTGTATGGGTTTTATCTTTTGAGTGGTTTGTCTTCATCAGCAAATAAGGCCATTTCACTGCATAGTCCTAAATTCAGATCATTTACATTAAAGCTAAACAGTATTAGTCCCTCATCCCTGGTGGACCCTACTTTGCACATCTGACCAGAAAAAGAATATGGGAAAGAGAATTTGGGAATCATAGCTTGCAATACTCCATCTTTGATATTGGGGCCAAAAAGGGAGGAATAGGGAACTCCCCATTAAAAGCTGAAGCTCTGATCATTTATAGAATAGAATAGAATAGAATAGAATAGAATAGAATAGAATAGAATAGAATAGAATAGAATAGAATAGAATAGAATAGAATAGAATAGAGCTGGAAGGGACTTTGAAGGTCTTTTGGTCCAGCCCCCTGCTCAAGCAGGACAACCTATACCATCTCAGACAAGTGACTATCTAGTCTCTTCTTAAAAATCTCCAATGATGGAGTGCCCATGGTTTCTGGGGGCAAGCTGTTCCACTGGTTGATTGTCCTCACTTTCTGGGGGCAAGCTGTTCCACTGGTTGATTGTCTTCACTGTCAGGAAGTTTCTCCTTGATTCCAGGTTGCTTCTTTCTTTGATCAGTTTCCAACCACTGTTTCTTGCCCTTCCCTCTGGTGCTTTGGTGAATAACATGACCCCCTTTTCTTTTTGGCAGCCCCTCAAATACTGGAATACTGCTATCATGTCTCCCCTATGCCACCCGTCTCACCATTAAGAGACTATATGTGCCTTACAAGATAAAACATTGAAATTATAGATATTGATGTTAAAAATAACCAAAATTGCTAAGGAAGGAACTGATATACAGTTGGGTTGAGGTGGAGTCCTTATCCTGAGTGAGCAGTTATCGCCGGGAGCTGTCCAACCCCTCTGCTGATCTGCACCATCAGCCTCCTGCTGTGCTGTCCTTTGTGTATGCTGGGAGGCATACACTGCAGAGTCTTCTCTTAATCCACTAGCTACCTCATGCAGGCATCTGATTTATTTTTAAAAATATCCCAGGTGGTTAACAATTAAAAAGGCAGCCTCCATTTAAGATCAGTAGTTAAAAGCTGCTTTGGGGATCCTGCTTTTATTTCAAGTGGACCATCATGGTCTACTCTGTTGCTTCCCTTCCTCCTCTTAGTAGATTTTGGATTATGGCTCTCCCTATTTTGTTGCTGTTGGAAAACAGTGACATAATTTCTCTGCAATTCTAGACTGTTGGTTTGCTGGCTGAGACCTTGTCCTGGAGCGGAGTAAGAGATTTAGGAATCCAAAATGTAAAATAAATCAACGACATAGGACAGGGGTAGGCAACCTTGGCTCTTTTATGACTCGTGGACTTCAACACCCAGAATTCCTGAGCCAGCCATGCTGGCTCAGGAATTCTGGGAGTTGATGTCCACGAGTCATAAAAGAGCCAAGGTTGCCTACCCCTGACATAGGATAATAATTATGAGAGTTCAGGGCTGGGAATGGTATAGTATGAATACAGGTAGTCCTCGACTTACTAACAGTTCATTTAGAGACCATCTGAAGTTAAAACGGCACTGGAAAAAAATGACTTATGCCAATTGTTCACAGTTATGACCATTGCAGCATCCCATTGCAGATCACATGATCAAGATTCAGATGCTTGGCAGCTGGCTTATACTTGTGACAGCTGCAGTGTCCCAGAGTCATGCAATCTCCTTTTGTGACCTTCTGACAAGCAAAGTCAAGGGGGGAAGCCAGACTGACTTAACAGCTATGCTACTTACTGTAAAAAAATTGCAGTGATTTACGTAACCACGGAGGCAAGAAAGGTTGCAAAATTTGGCAAAACTCACTTAACAATTGCTTTGCTCAACCAACAGAAATTTTGGGCTCAACTGATACCTGTACTAACCAGGCTCAACATCGTGTAGGTTTTCTCTTTCTTTCTGGGATTGTTAAAGTTAGCTATTTGCTTCTGGGATTCCTGACGGTACCTGTGCATTTTCTGCCGTCTTCCCCAAACTTGCCAGAGTAGAATCTATTAATACATTAAAGTTCCTGGGCTGCATTTCTTGGTAAAAAGAGCAAGTTGATGCACTCAGTGGAATGTATTTCTGAATGTTCCTGTATTGGGTTGCGCAGCACATCAGACCAAATGTAACAACGTTTGCCTTCTCCAACTTGCTCTTTTCCACATGGAGTGTAGGAACAAGCAGAATACCAATGCAGCTTCTACTCTTTTGTGTAAATATATTTTTATTGAGTTCTCTGCATTTATTCTGGAGAAAATACCAGGCACACACATACCTATGGCAGGGAATGCTAAATCAAAATTGCTCTCCTCCCCCTTGGTTTAATGAAAAGTAAAAAATCAGCATTTTTCCCACAGGAAAAAAAAAAGCGTCTCTGAAAATTTGACTCAGCTCAAGTTGAAAAGCAAACATAGACTACATCTCTAGTCAACTGCAGTATGTTATTCTCGAGTGACAAGCTGGACGCTCAAGAAAAGCAGGGTATCAATGCAATGAAAACCTAACTCATGATGGTTTGTTGCTAAATATATTTGCTTCTTTAGACTTACACCCAGCTTTTCCTGCAGGAACTCAAGGCAATGTACACTATACAGGCTGTCCTTGACTGATGATCACGTGTGTGCGCCCAACATTCTGCTGCTAAGCAAGACAGTTGTTAAGTGAGTTTTGCCCTATTTTACAAGCTTCCCTGACACAGTTGTTAAGTGAATCACTGCAGCTGAAAAGTTAGTAACCCGGTTGTTAAGTGAGCCTGGCTTCCACGTTGACTTGGCTTGTTAGAAGGTTGCCAATGGGGATAACATGATCCTGGGACTCGGCAGCCATCATTAATGCATGCTGGTTGCTGAGCATCTGAACTTTGATCATGTGGGGGTGTTGCAATGGTTTAAGTGTTGTAAATCTCTTCGTTCCCTTAACTGTTCCTGTTCCTGTTTAGTCTCCAGACCTCTTATTGTCTTTTTTGGCGCTTCTCTGAACTCTTTATAGAGCCTCATCATCTTTTTTGTAAAAACTATAGCTTGGAGCCTCACCATCCACAGAGTCCCAGAAAAAATCAGGTTTTTTGTTTTTGGCTTGTGAGATTGTGGGAAACCCACCTCCCCTGCAAAACCTTCCTTGCTATTAAATCTTCCCTTGTTCCTCCTGTCCCAACCTCACAGCTATTTCAGGGACGAAAGGTGAGGTAGCCCTGGACGTACGACCGCAATTGAGCCCCAAATTTCCAGTTGTTCAGTGAGTTTTGCCTCATGCTATGACCTTTCTTGCCACAGCTGTTAAGTGAATCGCTGCAATTGTTGAGGTAGTAACACAGTTGTTAAGTGAAGCTGGCTGCCCCCACTGACTTTGCTTGCCAGAAAGTCACAAAAGATGATCACATGACCCTGGGACACCGCAACCGTCATGAATACACACCAGTTGCACTGAATTTTGATCACATGACATGGGCATGCTGCAATGGTCATAAGTGTGAAAAACGGTCATAAATTACTTCACTAAATGAATGGTTATAAGTTGAGAACTACCTGTAGTTCTATTTGTTTCCCCTATTCCCTTGGGCTGGGAAAGAATAACTGGTCCTTGGTCATCCAGTGAGTTTCCAGGGTTTGTGGGTGGTTTTGAACCCAAATCTCTCTGGTCCTTCCTCCACATCTTACTTTACTTCATACTGGACATAACGTGTATTGGTGTTCTGAGTTATTCCAAAGGGGTACGTCTGAACTTGAAGACTGCAAGAGGAACTGTGTAAGAACATTATTCAGATGAGCACAAACACATTGTCGCAACTCACAATGCCAGAAAGAGGAAACAGACCACCTGTACAACATCTTTTAACAATATGGATATTCATGCAAATTTATCAAAAAGTACTTCACCACACAACATACTACATCATAACTGGCACAACCTATGAAAAGGCTAATGTTCCCATACATCAAAAACATCTCAGAAACAACCAACAGACTATTATAGCCACACAACATCACTGTAGCACACAAACCAGCGAAAGCCATCTTAAGCAAACTAAAAGACACAGTAACCCAAGGAGAAAGAACAAGAGTCATCTACAATGTACAATGCAAGGACTGAAAAAGTCACTGTGTGGGACAGATAGATAGAAGACTAGCAGATCACATCCATGAATACCAGCTAGGTGTCAGAAGACATAATGAAGACTTCTTTAATCTTACAAGGCATTTAAAGACTCAAACCACAGTTTCAACTGGGAAACCATAATAATAATAATGTTGGAAGGGACTTTGGAGGTCATCTAGTCCAACCCCCTGCTCAGGCAGGAAACCCTATACCATTTCAGGCAAATGGCTTTCCAGTCTCTTCTAACCGAGCCAAATCCAAAACTGCTAGGGAATTCTTGGAGGCTTGGTATTTAAGCAAAGCAGCTATGAACAGATGCATAGATATATTTACATAGCATTAAAAAGCAATTAAATAATCTAGTAAGGAAATAAAAAGATTATAACACATCCCCTCCAGCAATCTAGAGTCTGACAACCACAGAACAATAACAGAAAAGCAACCAGGCAGAAAACAATAGTCTAACCAAGGAACCGTCAAGGAACAAACCACAGTAGTAGCTTGGGAGGGCAAGCTACTATATCTAAACAGGTAGCAAACTTTGTGTTCACATACACTGAAGATGATACCTAGTTGGTTAATGGAATGTCTGTAAGCAAACAACCAAATTCAGAGAGCACCAAGAACTCTGCAAGTGAATCCTAAACTAAAGATATATTCTATTGGAGACTCTTGGAAGCTTTCATGGTCAGATTCAAGTATCACCTGAGAAGAAATTGTGTTATCTCATGGTAAAATACATGATTTGTAGGCAAAAGAGTCCAGGTTTGAATCATCTCCAATTGGGGTTTGTCTGTGACTCTTGAGACTATTGCTAGTTTGTGTTGATCGAATGTCCCTAACAGGCATGCTCTAGATGTGTTGGATTTCAACCATTCTGACTTTACTGGAAATAACAATCAGGAAAACTTGATGGCATGAATTATGAATACTTGGTATACACCAAGCCTAAATGGACCACAGTATATGGCCAGCATTCTCCACAAGAATTGTCAAGGCTGGGAGGGTGCAGAAGAATAACACACCATTGTGGTGCAAGTCCCACCCTATCAATAGATCACATATGACCACAAGGGTGGAGCATGCAACACAGTGGCACAAGTCTGCTTTTGTCATTTTGAGTGAAACAGGAAGGTTCTGCAGATGGTCATCCGTAAGATGCCTCTTCATGTAAGTTCTTTGGATAAAAGTAAGATTTAGGTAGAGTTTTGAGTATATGTGTATGTCTATATACATGTAGGTGTATGTATGTATGTATGTATGTATATAAAGCCATCCCAATGATTTAACATGTGTCCTTTCTTTGAGTGTTTTCATTTTGGAAAAAGAATTGGATTCATTTAATGATTTAATATGATATCTCTAGAGACTTGAACATTGGAGAAACTTCATGTTTATTTCTCTTGGTGTTTAAGAAACAAACCTGTATTTGTTTGGTTTGGCCATACATATGCATGCAGTTCTGCTGGGCTTCTCAGCAAAAAAAAGCACCATTGTTTTTATTTCAATATATCACTTGCAAAAAAGAGTTTATATAGTGTATTACTTCAAAGAAGCTATTTATCTAAGGCAGCTTTTCCCAACCTTAGGAACTTGAAGATGCGTGGACTTCAACTCCCAGAATTCCCCAGCCAGCTATAGCTGGCTGGGGAATTCTGGGAGTTGAAGTCCACGCATCTTCAAGTTCCTAAGGTTGGGAAAAGCTGATCTAAGGAAATACTGCATTATGGATAAGACCATCAAAACCTGGCAATTCCCTTGGGATTGCTGCCCTTATCTTACATGGGTCCATAGTTTAGCTTTGGAAGGGAAGCACAGTGGTGAAGATCAAGTTATCCCAGTTCTATTTTGCTCAATGGTATATTTCATAGAGCCCGTCCCTCTCTCCTAGATTATTTTAGTATCTACACCAAACTGCTGAGGGAAGTCAAGGTTTTCAGTTGAGATAGCACTACAGTTATAACCTCTGTCAGTCTAGAGAGTTTATGGCTTTCCCCCCAAATTTGGGATTAGGATGACAATAAGCAGTGTATGTAGAGTTGATAGGAGTTATGGCACCGTGGTAGGGAGTGTGATATTCCTCTGTATGGATGAGATGATTTTTTTATAGCTTTTTATTGGTTTAGGACGCTGAGCTTGTTGATCAGAAGGTCGGCAGTTTGGCGGGTCGAATCCCGAGTGCCGTGTAGCAGAGTGAGCGCCTGTTACTCGTCCCAGCTTCCGCCAACCTAGCAGTTCGAAAGCATGTAAAAATGCAAGTAGAAAAATAGGGACCACTACAGTGGGAAGGTAACAGCGCTCCGTGTGCCTTTGGCGTCTAGTCATGCTGGCCACATGACCACGGAGACATCCTCGGACAAGTGCTGGCTCTTTGGCTTTGAAACAGAGATGAGCACCGGCCCCTAGAGTTGGAAACGACTAGCACGCATGTGTGGGGGAACCTTTACCTTTACCTATGGTACTAGAATTATTTCATATAAGTGTCCATCTAAGTTTTATAAGTAAACAAATACAATGTTTAATTTAGGTTTGACAATTATGATTGTATAAAGTTTTTAAAGTGTTTTGATGTTTATGAACACAAACCATGATCTTTATATAGATTGAGGCAGTATAGAAATGCTGTTAAATTAATTAATTTGGGGCCAAATCTAATATGAAACTGAAAGCTCTGTATCACTGTGGCTCTTATTGGGAAAGTTATAAACTTTTAAATAGAATTGGATTAAATGTATTTGTGTACTAATATTTTTGAGGGAATGAAATCTTTTAATGTTTCAAAGAAATGAAGGCATTTTTGCATATATTTTTTACTGATTTTTTAAAATCCTCTATATCAGGGGTGTCAAACTCACAACACATGATGTGTCACGACGTATGGTGATTTTTTTTTTGCCATTGCTGGCAATGGGATGGGCACGGTTTCACCATGACGCATCTCGCCTGCAGGCCAGCAGTTTGACAGCCCTGCTCTAGATTATTTGGAAGGCAATTCCTGTGAAATCAGAAAACAGGGTAGTGCTGCCTTGTGGTTAAAACTTCTCCAAGATCATTGCGGGATAGGTGTTGAAGATTTTATTTTAAGTAACCTTGGAGAGAACCAAACTCACCAAAACATAATATTGGGTTAGGTAACTCTTCCAATAGGACTCTGAATAACATAATAGCAGAGTTGGAAGGGACCTTGGAGGTCTTCTAGTTCAACCACCTGCTCAAGCAAGAAACCCTATACCATTTCAAACAAATGGTTGTCCAGTCTCTTCTTAAAAACCTCCAGTGTTGCAGCACCCACAACTTCTGAAGGCAAGCCATTCCACTGAATAATTGTTCTGTCAGGAAATTTCTCCTTAGTTCTAGGTTGCTTCTCTCTTTGTTCAGTTTCCATCCGTTGCTTCTTGTCCTGCCTTCAGGTGCTTTGGAGAACAGCTTGACTCCCTCTTCTTTGGGGCAGCCCCTGAGATACTGGAACCCTGCTATCATGTTGCCCCTAGTTTTTCTTTTCACTAGATTAGACATACCCAATTCTACTACAGGTGAAACAACTGTGGAGGAAGAAAAACTTGGTTTGAATGACTATATCAAGAAAAGCGAGAAACCCTTTTTGAAGGAAATAAATCAAGAAAAGCTTTTGAAAACAACAAAAGTAAAGGCTGAACATAGAAAAAAAATTGAAAACCGATTTGTTAATTGGAAGAGCAAACCAATGCATGATCAATACTTGAAGGCTATAGAAGGAAAAGCTGATAAAAACTCCATATGGGGATGTTTAAGATCAGAAGTTTTAAGAAAGACACCAAAGATTTTATTTCAGTGGCTTAAGAACAAGCTTTGCCAACTAATTGCATGAAAGCGAAAATTCATCAACTAACAAACATTAGTAAATGTTGCTTTTCTAGTAAAAAGGATGAAACAATTGACGATTCAATCAGCCTGGTCTGGTTCATTGATGTTGCTCTTCTAGTTGATGCTAGGATTGAGGAAAAACAACTGGAAAAATTATAAAATATCAGGACTCACAGACTTTTTGCTTACAAAAAAAGAAATCTGTTGTTATAGCAATCATGATTGGAACTTTTAGAGCGATATCTAAAGGACTTCTTTAATATCTGGAAAAGTTGAATTTATTGAGCCTGAATACCTTAATTTTACAAAAAACAAACAAACCCCACCTGCTTGAAACTGCTAATATTCTTAGGTGCTACCTTAGGTCCTTGGTTAGGACTGAAATTATTAAATTTCCACCAATCTTAGACTGTGAATCTAATTGCAAATTACATCATCATCATCATCATCATCATCATCATCATCATAAGTCTAAACATCTGATTGACTGCAACCAACCATAAAAGCTAATCTCAACTAAACCACATCTGTAATTAAGTTCACCTACCTGTTGTGGCTTAATGTGATGTCACTGATTTTTGCTTAACATGTGTATGTACCACTGCTACTGTGATTTATAAATGATGTATGTTTTTCATGCCTTCAGAAGAAGTAAAGCTGCAGGATTTGTGTTTGGCTAGACTAGAGAAAAAAAAGGACTAGGGGGACACACAATAACAGTGTTCCAGTATCTGAGGGGCTGCCACAAAGAAGAGGGGGGGAACTTATTTTCCAAAGCACCAGAAGGCAGGACAAGAAACAATGGATGGAAACTAATCAAAGAGAGAAACAACCTGGAATTAAGGAGAAACCTCCTAACAGTGAGCATAATCAAGCACTGGAACAGCTTGCTGTCAGTAGTTGTGGGTGCTCCATCACTGGAAGTTTTTAAGAAGAGACTGGACAACCACTTGTCTGAAATGGTATAGGGTCTCCTGCCTGAGCAGGGAGTTGGACTAGAAGACCTCAAAGATGCCTTCCAGCTCTATTCTGATCTGTAACTCAATGTCTTTTTCCTTGATTTGGGATGAAAATCATATATGGTGGCAAAGCATAGTGGAGCTTATCCACAGCTGAACATTTGTGAAGTTCACTTCAAAAAAGAGTTTTCAGGCTGTGAATAAAATACCAAAGTTACGGTCAAGTCATAATGGTTATCAAATGAGTCAATCATGAGACTGACCCAATTTTACGGTGTTTTTTTGCAGTCGTTGATAAGTGAATCAACTGTGGACTTAAGTGTGAATGCTGGTTGTTAGGCAAATATAGTAGTCATAAGTGTGAACCCATTGTTCACTATTGGCACAATTTTGCCGAAAACCAGAAGTTCCAATTTTCAGCAAAACCGTTGTAAAACACGGTCATGAAACAGTCATGTGCAAATGGCTGTAAATGTAGCCATGTTGCTGAGCATTGGAAGGGGTGTTTGTGTGTGTGTGTGTGTGTGTGTGTGTGTGACTGTCAGAACTTTGGATCCAGACTGTTACTTGGAACAGTTGCTAAAGGACTGATTGTAACTTGAGAACTACCTTTATTAATCATATTGTCTCACTAATCTGATTGTTAGGACTGTGCAGAGATCCATGCCATTCCTTGGGATTACAGGAGATTCCCCCAAAAAGAAGATTTGGAAAAGATACAGCTTCTTTGAGGATGTGCCAACAGATGTGATGTGTCGTCATCCAGATGTGCTCCGAATCACCATGTCTCTTTCAAATGTGGATTTCTGCACCACCTTATTATCTATGGTAACTTTTAAAGGTGGAAAGGAATATGGGTGATGGTTTTTTTCTTCCCCAAGTAGGTCATCTGGATGATTCAGCTTTGCAGATAGGCAGAACAGCTTGGCTTTTCACAGTCCTTTCCACATCATTGGAAATTATTTGATCCCTCTCGTCCATATGGTACATTAAACGGCATGCTGGGAAGACAGCGGAAAAGCAGTAAGGCTGCTGGGAGGCTTCATCAGTTATCTGCCAGACGCTTTATTAGTTCTGTCTGTGATGAAGACCAACTGGCTGGGAATGGTCTGAGGTGGAACGAGAAGCAAAGATCTGCAAGAGTCGGGAGGGACTTCTATTTCTTGGGAAGAGGGTTCTATGAATGCTAACGTGTCTGGAGAAGCAAATTCAATTCATTTCCGAAGAATTAATTACAGATAATCCCTGATTTACAACAGTTCATTTAGTGACCATTCAAAATTACAACATCACTGAAAAATGTCACTTATGACCATTTTTCATACTTACAACCACTGCAGCGTCCCCATGGTCCCATGATCAAAATTTGGATGCTTGGCAACTGGTTCATATTTATGACAATTACAGTGTCCCGTGGTCATCTGATCCCTATTTTTTTTACCTTCCCAGCTGGCTTCTGACAAGCAATGTCAATGGGGAAGCCAGTGTTGTAATTCTGTGCCAGCCTGTGATCCCGGCAGATGAGTCCGGGGAATCATAGGAGGAGGAAGAGGGGCCCTGGGGAGCCATCAGAGTCAGAGGAAGGCTCTGATGAGTTACAAGATTTGCAAAGTGTGGAAGAACCTGGCTTCCCCACTCGTGATCCAGCTGAAAGTCAGCTGTGCTGGGAGGCTGAGTCAAACTCAGAGGAAGCACAGCTGGAAGACCTCAGAGACGCATGTAAACATAGACAGATCACACGAATAAATCAGAGGGAGGCAATGGGGTGACTCCAGGGGAGAAGGAGAAAGCAGTGAGAAGCCATGCCTTGGGGGCTGCATAACAAAAAGGGAATGTGTGGGCAAGGCTGGTTGCTGGACGCAACCGTTTGCAAAGAACTTCTGTGTCAATAGATGATGGTCTGTTTATTTTACCAGTGAGTTATTTCCTGTTTCAGCTTGTGCTCCATTTTGTTTGTGGACAAGGTCTGTAACTCAAATAAAAAAGGGTTCATTTTTCCAGTCTACTGTTAAAAGAGGGGTTGCCTTGTGAAGTAACAAGGACATACGTAGGCTGGGACAGAACAGCTAGATTGACTTAACAACCATGTTATTAACTTAACAGCTGCAGTGATTCACTTAACAACTGTGGCAAGAAAGCTCATCAAATAGGGAAAAATTCACTTAACAACTGTCTTGCTTAGCGACAGAAATGTTGGACTCAATTGTGGTCATATGTCGAGGACTACCTGTAGTTCACGGGTAGGAAGAGAGGAGAATTTATGCATCCAACTTTCCAAATTTCCATTGTTTTACAATTGCTCAGACTTCAGGTTCATAGAATGCGTTGTTGGCAGAGGTATAAAATAAGGGTACTGGAGGCCCAATGGCTCATTGATTAAGATACTAAGCTTGTCAGCTAGCAGCCTGGGTTCAAGACCCAGTGCCATATGATGGGTGAGCTCCCATTACTTGCCCCAGCTCCTGCTCACCTAGCAGTTCAAAAACATGCAAATGCAAGTAGATAAATGGGTACCACTTAGGTGGGAAGGTAACAGATTTCCATATGCCTTGGCGTATAGTCATACTAGCCACATGACCATGGAAATGTCTTTGGACAATGCTGGCTCACACGGAGATGAGCAATGCCCCCTAGAGTCAGACACGAGTGGACAGGAGGGTGGTACTGATGTACCATCCACAGCATTCTGGTTTGAATTAGCTAGGGTGATCTCAGGTGCCAATATGGGTTTCATCTGTCCACCTAAAGTGAGAGCACTTCGGGATTTTACCACTGCTATTACAAGTCTTACCTGATGCCTGTTGAACACATTTTAATGGATCCTTCTTTTTAGAGAGGTCTATGCCCTATATGAGACAGCAGGGATCATGACAATGATTTATTTTAATATCTATCATCAGTTCAGTAGCTTCTCCGGGTTGAGTACTATGCAGATCTCACCTTATGAAAGGACCTACCTCAGCTAACCACCCAAGAAAGCATAACTCTTGAAACAGGCATTGTTTCAAAAGGAAACTTTTATTAGAGGTTAGTGATAGTAGGGAAGTCAAGGCGAGATCTGGGGAAAATCCCGCTTAAATGGTATAATTAAACCAGCAATATTTCTCCTCCCACCAAAGTAATAATTTCTATTTGAAATCCAGCCAATCCATTGGTGGCACAATGAGTGGGTAACTACCAGTTAAAATTGAATTCAGTCAATACTTGGATCCATTTCATTCAAGCCTTAAGCCTGGCACAAGATTTTATTGAGAATTAGGAATTAAACTACATTTATACTGGTTAAGCTGGACTTCTCAGTTGTGGGGATCATTAGATTTTGTTGATAGAAGAACTGGAGAACCTGGAAACTCCAGTTTTGCTATGTGAGTGTGTGTGTGTGTGAGAAGATAAGGGTGGGAATCTGTGTAAGGTGGTTCCCTGTACTTTTTAATGACTAAATGGACCAACTGAGTAAACACATTTGAAGATCTGAAAGACATTGGGTTGGCTGTTTATGGAATTAAGCTTAACATCTTTTAGGAATAACTGTTGTTAAAAAAGCTCATCCCCACAATAAGAAAAGAAATGGTTTACTAACTTGGATTATGATGTAACATGAATCCATCTTTAGAACTATGATGCTTGCAGGGATCAACACGTGAGATTTCAATTCTTTATGGCTTCAAAGTCAATCTTCCCCAGTATTACTACTTGTAGATTGATGTCTGCTGTGTTCCATCAAGTCCTTAATAATAATAATAATAATAAATAATAATAATAATAATAATAATAATAATAATAATAATAATAATAATAATAATAAACCTTTATTGTCAAAGTACAACATGTGTACATTGAGATTAGCTGAGCCTCCCCCCGTGCTCTCTCCCCCCAACACACAGTGACAACAAACCCTCCATCCCACCACACTATGTGAACCAACTACACCACACACCGGCCTCCCAAGTCAATTCTGCATAAGATTATGTCCCATTTAAAAGCCTAAGAGCCCACAGATAAAAGCTATTTTTCAGCCTGTTGGTAGGGCTGGCTATATTCCTATATCTCCTACCGGATGGTAGGAGAGTAAAGAGATACCGTCCAGGGTGTGAGTCATCCCTGAGAATCTTCCCCACTCTTCCAAGGCAATGAGCCCTGGCGATGTCATCCAGTGGTGTCAGGGAACAGCCCACAATGTCTTGTGCTGTGCTCACTACCCTCTGTAATACTTTCCTATCCGCGGCTGTCAGACCAGCATACCAAACCACAATACCATACGAGAGGACGCTCTCTATAGTAGACCGGTAAAAGAGGGTCATTAGTCTTTCTCAGTCTACCTTCTTTCACTTCCTTTTATCCAGACTAATAGAGGTAGTCCTCAACTTACTGAGTCCAAAATTTCTGTTGCTAAGCAGAACAGTTGTTAAATGAGTCATGGCCATTTTACAACCCTTTTGTCCTTGTCGTTAAGCAAATCACCGAAGTTTTTAAGTGAATCTGGCTTCCCTCATTGACTTTGCTTGTCAGAAGCTCTTAAGAAGGTTACAAATTACAATCCTAGGGCTTCAGGATGCTGTAATCATTGTAAATACATGCTGTTTATTTACAAAGTTTGATCACATGACTATGGGGATGCTGAAATGGTCATAAGTGTGAAAACTGGTCATAAGTCACCTTTTTCAGTGCCACTGTTAACTTTGAATAGTCATTAAACAAATGGTTGTAGGTCAAGGACTACCTGTACAATAATTTTTAACCTACATTCAGCCTGTTACTAGCATGCATCTAAATGTTTCTGACTCATAAGAATCTACTAGATCTAAAGCTCATTTTGAAGACCCCCATTTAACTTATTTTCAAATAATTTGCATTTACTTAAATGTCTTTACATTGCTCTTTCGGATCTCTTATTCCTCTGTTATTTTGCTTTAAAAGAGGACTATCAAGAAATAAAACAGATAAAGGAGCTTTTTAAAATTACTTTTCACATGACAGTCCTTGTAGCACCAGTAAAGAATAAAGGAACCAAAATGTAGAATAAAATTCTTGCTTGTCTTTTTGGTCATCTCTTAGATTGGTTTCCATAGACGATGAATGTGTTTTTGCCACTGCTAAAAACAGAACCACATTTTCTGTTGTTATTCTCATATTATGGGCAAACAGAAAGTTGGTTTTTTTTCCTGACTAGATCAATGCACAAGTCATGGGGAAAATAAATAGTAGTCATAAAAAAACACCAACCAGCCAGAACTGTAAGCTTTGCTTCTTTCTTAATATAATTTAAAAGTATGTATGTGGGGTGCCATGGGAAGGAGGTACCCCAGTTCTTTATTATCCTACTATTATTTAGATATATTAAACACTTACCAACCATTCCTTAAATAGCATCGAATTTACATTGTTATTTAAACAGAGCCAGTTTGGTCTAGTGGTTAAGACATCAGGCTAGAAACCAGGAGACTGTGAGTTCTAGTGCCACTTTAGGCATGGAAGCCGGCTGGGTGATATTGGACCAATCACAGGAGACTGTGAGTTCTAATGCCACTTTAGGCATGGAAGCCGGCTGGGTGATATTGGACCAATCACAGGAGACTGTGAGTTCTAGTGCCACTTTAGGCATGGAAGCCAGCAGGGTGATATTGGACCACTCACCAGGAAACTGTGAGTTCTAGTGCCACTTTAGGCATGGAAACCGGCTGGGTGATATTGGACCAATCACAGGAGACTGTGAGTTCTAATGCCACTTTAGGCATGGAAGCCGGCTGGGAGACTTTGAGCCAATCACTAAGACATTGTACGTTCTAATCCTACCTTAGGCATGAGAGCCAGCAGGATGATTTTGGACCAATGACGTTACTGTGGGGAAAATAGGAGGAGGAAGGAGATTTAAATATATTCACCAGCTTGAGTTATTTATAAAAACAATATAGGAGAGTTATAAATAAAATTAAACAAAATATAAGCTTTGATCGCTCTGATGGCTGTGGTTTAATTTAACAAACGGTCCTTTTGTTGTTTGTGTGACTAATACATGTTTATAATGTTTGCACCCTGTTATTTTATAGCAATTGAAGAAGAGGCAGGATTGAAGAGTGATGGGTAGAAAAATGGCACTTAAGACGAGAAGAAGCAATACTTTCTGACTGTATTTCTTGCCAAAAACTAGACTTAGGAAATCTGCACCTGATTTATCACTTTCATTTTGATACAATATATGGAATAAATGCTGTGATTTCCCTATTAAATTTTTTGAAACACCCCAATTGGAATTTTTCCAATTGTCCACTTTACACATTTGAAGAACAGGGATAAGAAACAAAAGGGAAGGAGAATGATAACCAGAACCAGACTGTTGCATTTTTCATTCGTGTGAAAAGGGGTACGATATAGGTGCAATAATGGACATGGTTTAAATGAAAAGTTGTTGCTATCAGTAGAAACATGGAGCTTGGTTGGAGCTGGAAATGGAGAAGATTGGGTTAGACCAGGGGTAGGCCACCTCGGCTCTTTTATGACTCATGGACTTCAACTCCCAGAATTCCTGAGCCACAAGAGCCAAGGTTGCCTACCCCTGGGTTAGACCTTACTAAATGCATCTCATAGTATTCTCAGATGTTGCCGTAAAGGAGATTATTTGTAGCTCCGAGGCCCTTCTCTTTGGGATGGTCCATGCTGGTGTTGTGGGAAAGCCATGTAAATCTCTAAGCTTGGTTGTTTTCTTGCAGACGTTTCGTTATCCAAACTGGGTAACATCATCAGTGCAATGAAATGCCTGCAAGAAAACAACCAAGCTCAGAGAGCACCAAGGACCCCTCAGATGTTATATTTGAGCTGTAAAGTTCATAATATGATTTACATGGCTTTCCCACAAGCATGGGCCATTCCAAAGAGAAGGGCCTTTGGTTGTTCCACTATTAATCCTTTTATGTACATAACAGAAGCGCAATAGAGATGGAGAGTAGGACACAAGGTGATCTCTCCTCTATTCTGTACCACAAAGGAAAGTATGTAATCTCCAGCTAAAAGAAGAGGTGAGGGGGTATTTTCAGGGACGTTTCCAGATTTGAGCAACACCCTCCCTGCTGAAACTCACCTGTTGCTTTCCCATTTCCAAGCATTTTTAGAAGCCATTTTAGAATGAGCGAATATTATATCACCGTGTTTTTTTCTAACCTACTGCTGATCTGTGGATTTGATCATGATTGCTCCTGTGGTGATAATTTTATCTGGATAATGCTTTATTTTTTCAGAAAAAAAGATTTCCAGGGCCATACCTTGGTTGGCTTAAAAATGTATTTTGACTAAGGCAAACTGTGCACCTCCTTGGAAACACGACTTTGAAATGTGATGAAATGAATGGATAAGCACATAAATGCATTGATACGGTGCCTGTTGTTTCCACATCTACTGCCGGTGCAACCTGGTGCATGCTTTGCTTTGTGCAAGAGTTCAATTGGATTCTCTTTCTCTCCCTCCACTCCTGTTGCTGGGAGCTGGTTTTTGGAGAAAAAGAGGCCATGCTGAGTCCCATTAAGTGCGTGAACTCATAATTACTGGTGGATCAGTTAGCAGGCGCCTTGAGAGAATGGGATTATGCTTGAACAGGAAGAAAACAGGAGCACATGTTGGAGAGACACTTGCATCCCAGAGAGAGGCAGCTTTGAAGATCTCACCAATAGAAAGGGAGAGAATTTGCTCCTGAATCCCAGACGAAAGCAGGAGTGCCAGGATGCACAAAGGGAAATGAAGCCACTTGGAAGCAAACTCTGAGGGCATTTTCTCCTTTTTCTAGAGCAGAGGTAGGGAACGATGGCCCCATTATGACTTGTGGAGTTTAACTCTCAGAATTCCTGAGCCAGCATGGCTCAGCTTGGAAACCTCTCCCTTTCCCCTTAGCATGGCTGGCTCAGGAATTCTGGAAGTTGAAGTCCACAAGTCATAAAAGGGCTATTGTTTCCCACCCCTGTTTTGGAGAGTGGTCCATTACTTGATTGAAACTGATTGGCATGCCTTAGAAGGCTAGGCTGGAGCTGAAGCTGAAGATGCTATTTGGCCCAGATTTACCATAGAATCATAGGGCTGGAAGGGACCTCAGAGGTCTTCTAGCTAGTCCAACGACCTGCTCAAGACCTTATACCATTCCAGATTTTTCTTGAAAATCTCCAGCAATGGAGCACAAACAATTCTGGGAGGCAAGCTGTCAATTGAATAAATGTTCTCACTGTCAGGAAATTTCTTCTTAGTTCCAGGTTGGATTGCTCTTTATCAGGCTTCCACCCATTACTTCTTGTCCTATCCTCTGGTGCTTTGGAGAATGAGTTGACCCCATTTTCTCTGTGACAGCCCTTTAAGTACTGGAAGACAGCGATCGTGTTCTCCCCTAAACCTACTCTTCATTGGGCTAGCCCAGGGGTAGGCAACCTTGGCTCTTTTACGACTCATGGACTTCAACTCCCAGAATTCCTGAGTCAGCTATGCAAGAAAATTCTGAGAGTTAAACTCCACAGGTCATAATGGGGCCATCATTCTCTACCTCTGCTCCAGAAGAAGGGGAATTTACCCTCTCTTTGTCAACAGAATTTGCTTCTAAGTGGCTTCTTTCCCCTTTGTGCATCCTGGCACTCCTGCTTTCGTTTGGGATTCAGGAGCAAATTCTCTCTCTTTCTATGGATGAGATCTTCAAAGCTGTCTCTCTCTGGGATGCAAGTGTGCTCCTGTTTTCTTCCTGTTCAACCCTAATCCCATTCTCTCACGGCGCTATGCTGACTCAGGAATTCTGGGAGTTGAAGTCCATGAGTCATAAAAGCGCCGAGGTTGCCTACCCCTGGCCTAGACATACTGAGTCCCGTTAACTCTTCATTATTTGGTTTAGTCTTCAAACCTCTTATCTTTTTTTGTGCTTCTCTGCACTCTTTATAGAGCCTCTGCATCTTTTTTGTAACAAACTATAGCTTGGGACAGAGTGGCTCAGTGGGTTAGGACGCTGAGCTTGTCGATCAGAAGGTCGGCAGTTTGGCGGGTCGAATCCCAAGTGCCGCGTAACAGAGTGAGCGCCTGTTACTCATCCCAGCTTCTGCCACCCTAGCAGTTCGAAAGCACGTAAAAATGCAAGTAGAAAAATAGGGACCACTACTGTGGGAAGGTAACAGTGTTCTGTGCGCCTTTGGTGTCTAGTCATGCCGGCCACATGACCACGGAGACGACCTTGGACAAGCGCTGGCTCTTTGGCTTTGAAACAGAGATGAGCACCGGCCCCTAGAGTCGGAAACGACTAGCATGCATGTGCAGGGGAACCTTTACCTTTACTATAGCTTGGAGCCTCACCATCCACAGAGCCTCACAAAAATTCAGATTTTTGTTTTTGCCTTGCGAGATTTGTAGGAAACCTGCCTCCCTTCCCTGCAAAACCTTCATTTCTACTAAATCTTCCCTTGTTCCTCCTGTCCCAACCACACAGCTATTTCAGGGAGAAAAGGTGAGCTAGTCCTGGACTTACTACCTCTAGTCCTGGACTTATGGCCACAATTGAGCCCCAAATTTCCAGTTGTTCAGTGAGTTTTGCCCCATGCTATCACCTCTCTTGCCACAGTTGTTAAGTGAATCACTGCAGTTGTTAAATTAGCAGCACCGTTGTTAAGTGAATCTGGCTTCCCCATTGGCTTTGCTTACCAGAAAGTCACAAAAGATGACCACATGACCCTGGGACACCGCAACCAACATAAATACACGCCAGTTGCCAAGCACTGAATTTTGATCACACGACATGGGGGTGCTACAACGGTCATAAGTATGGAAAGTGGTCACAACTCACTTTTTTCAGTGCTGTTGTGATTTTGAATGGTGACTAAATGCATGGTTATAAATTGAGGACTCCCTGTAAAACAAACTTAACAAAGAGGTTGAGACTAGACAAAGGTGGCAGCCCACTTAGGTAAATCTTCCTTTCAGGATACCAGAACTTCCAGCCCTTAATAAACCAAAGCTCTTTTCTCTTGTGTGACTGCCGATACTATCTGCAATGTTAATTAAGCAGGAAGCCAATCAATATGGTAAATAAGTAGGAAAAAAACCCTTCAAACTCAGCAAGGTACATAACCCCATGGAATCTCCCTTTGGTCATCCAGATGATTGCAGTTTTCAATAATTCCTAGAGGATGGGCTCTATGGGACAAAGAAAGGAAAACTTTTCTTATAAAAACAACCACTTTGACAACTGTAATTTCGTAGCCTACCTTCGATTGTTGTACTCCACCTTACACTGCCAAATAAATTTTGCCTCTGTTTCTAGCCATTTGCTCTGTGTGCTCTCTTTAGAAGATCTGGCCTGGTTGTGGGCCCAGAATTTTATTCTAATGGGTTTTTAGAATTTTATGTGGCTTTTATGTGTACTGTAGTCAGGGCTTCTTTTTCTAAAAAAAAGGTGCCGGAACTCTCATCTTGGTGGGCGCAGGAGGCGGGGGGGGGCGGTGCTGCTGCGGTCACGGGTGTGAGGGGTGTTGGCGGTGGGCTGTCCCCCAGAGCCAGAGCTGGCATGGCTGGTGCAGTGGGAGCAGCGGGGCCCGCTCTATATGGCGGGGCTGCACGGTGCGAGAGGTGGTGGGGGCCAGGTGATGCAGGGCGGCCACTTAGGCACGCAGGGTGAGGCAATGGTGGCGCAGGTCCAGCACTGCGTAGGCCACCAGCCTGGATGACACGGGTGAGCACAAGGAAGGAGTGTACATGGACTCCGCAGAACCCACCTCCCACTCCTTGTCCTCTCTTACTTACCTAGTTGAGATGGTGTAGTTGGGCAGCAGGGAGGGATGCAAACTTCCTGCCAACTCACCTGGGCCGCAGACAACTTGTCGGTGCAACGTTTGCCAGCCGGGTCTTTTGGCGCTCTCAGCAGCAATTCCTATTGGCTTTCGAGTAGCATAGTTTGTGGGAGGGAGGGAGTAGCATAGCTTGTGCAAAAGCTTTTTTGTGTGTGTGCAAAAACAAAAAAACAAAAAAGGTACCGGATCGCCATTCAGAGCGTTCAATGAGAAAAAAAGCCCTGACTGTAGTTTTTAAAATCTTGTAGCAAATATTAATGCGTGGTTTAAAAATATTTTTATAAGACGCATACACATTTTCATTTTTTTTTGTGGCAACTCAAGGTCTTGTTTTGTCTGAGTGTAATCCGTTTGCTTAGCTACAGTTCTCATGCATTGTTTGAACCGACAATAGCTTCCTTCAGTAACTCGGTTAAGCACTGTTTTGTAAAGGCAGCTATTCCGTCTTTGACCCCTTTTTTTCTTTCTCTTATTTTTGAAGAAGCAGTGAAAGGAGGACTTTTTTCAAGAGATGCTTCTGAAATTTGTCCACAGATCACATGTTGCATCAACATTCTGGTTTGATCACTATTGGGGTGGGGGGGAGGGCATTTGGCTTAGGAGCCAAAGGTCCCATAAAGTTCCTGCATTTGTGAAACAACAAAATTTTCTCAGACTTGTTTTGGTTTTTTTTTCAAGAATAAAAAAGCAGGACTCCTTTATTTTCTTTTCTGCATGTACCTTACATAATGTTGGAGGAAAAAAATCTTCATCAGGGTCCAGTCCAAGCTGGGAATAAACAACAAGGTGACTGCTTTAGAAAGAAGGTTGCAGTTTATTGAAGAAAAGAGCCAGGAAAGAAAGATGGCTCTGGAAAAGACTATACCATTTCAACCAAATAGTTGTCCAAATCTCTTCTTAACAACCCTCAGTGATCGAACACCCACAACTTTTGAAGGCGTTTCACTGGTTATCTTCTTTTAACTGTCAGGAAATTTCTCCTTATTTCTAGGTTGGATTTCTCCTTGATTATTTCCATCCATTGCTACTTGTCTTGTCTTCTGGTGCTTTGGAGAATAGGTGGACCCGCTCTTCTCTGCGGCGGCCCCTTAGAACACCGTTATCATGTCAATCTTTATTCTAGGCAAAATTGTAGCCATCACAGATGACAGTTGATTGTCCTTGTATGTTTCTTGAGATCTTCCACATAATGCGGGAATGCAGCACTTATGTTCAATTCCCATCATACCAAGCTGACTCTGCTGGTGGCGTTTGATGGAAATGGAGCACAAAAGTAACCACTGGGTTTAGCTGGAGAAAAAGCATGGGAAAAAGTTTGTCAGACCTGTAAAACCTAAACCTCTAAATAGAAGTGATCCTTGGCTCCATTTGTAGAGAAATATATAGTTTATAAGAGATCAAGTGGACTGCAGTATTGCAAAGCCAGGACTGAAAATTGTGCACCAAAATTCCTAAGTTCTACTCTTCCCTCCATTAACTATCTCTCATTGCTCCTCCAGTGTAACTGATCTGATTCAGACAAGATGTTTTCCTGCAGTCAGTTCAAGCACAGGTTGGTATGCAGCCCCCTCTTTCTTCCAGGTGGATGACCTTGAGGCAGTGTCTTGAGGAGATACAGCAGTTATTCTTATTTCCCCCCAAGTCTTTCCCCCCTTCATCCTCTCTCCCCACAGTTCATGGCAGTCTGTGAAGCACAAGCAAGCATAAGGTGGCAGCTGACATAGTTGATCTGCAGGTACACATTTAGAATGTCACTCTTTCTTCCTTCTCCAAAAGTTTCTTCCTAGTATTGTTGTTTAGCAAATAACCAGTCTTGGAAACTTTTTTCCAGTGACTTAGTAAATCTTCAGGCATCACATCTAGAAGGTTACTTTTTCTTCTTCCTCCAAAACTTTCTTCTTAAGTTTTATTGCTTAGCAAATAACCTACAATCATTGGTCATTGCATATAGGTTTCAGTATTTATCGACCTGGAATGGATAGAAGAGAATGTAAAATTATTGCTCAAGCTCGCTAATAATGAACATTTGATTTGAGGAATATGAGATCATATTAGAAAAGGGACTTGCTAACTCTAATGGTTGATTACAAACCTGCTTCCTTCTTTCTTCTGATGGAAAAAAGTTGAGAGACTAATTTGGGGATTGAGTTAGTCAGGCCTGACCTGCAAATTAAATCAGGCAAGTTATATGGCATTAGATGTTTGTCGCATTGACCTTTTTAATGAGAAATGAGACTATTAGATTTCCAGTAAAATATTTTATGTATTGGAATAGAATTCTCAATCATGCAGATACATATCTAGATAGGGTAGAGGACAATGAATCAAAATAAAATTAGTTTCTTGATGGGCTGTCTGGGTAGAACAGATGTAACTTGTTAAATTGCTGGACTCTTTCTCTCTCATGGCAAAATAATCACCATCGGGCTTTTGGTAATGCTTTTGTATAGTGCAGGGGTCAGCAACCTGAAACAGTGAAAGAGCCACTCAGAACCGGTTCCCTCACAAAAGGAAAAACTGGGAGCCGCAAAAAATGTGTGCGCATGCGCGTACATGCGCAAAACAGGGTTTGACTGAAGAGTGGAGCCAAGGCGAGATATGCACCTACCCTGCATATTTGAATTGATTGGTTGAACTTTTTTACTCCCACTTTTTTTGGGGGGGGAACTGCACATGGCAGAAGACTGGGAGCCGCAGGAGACGGCTGAAAGAGCCGCATGCGGCTCCGAAGCCGCGGGTTGCAGACTTGTGGTATAGTGCATGGACGTCCAAGGGAGGTAAAAAAAGTCAAGATGGTGACTGAAACTGCACAGTCAAAGCCTCTAATTTTTTTTACATTTATGCATTGCATAAAATAATTTTCAACTTACATTTTTGTTGGCTAATGGCAAGTGGCCCTTGCGAGACATGGCCTAAGCCACAATACCTGAAGGTGAAGCATGTATGTAAACAAGGTAGAAAAAGCCAGGAAGAAACCAAGTCATTAAGGAAACAAAAGGACAAAAGAACTGAGCACATGGGCCTGAGCACATGGAAAACTCCTCCCCACCAACAAAGCAAAGACTTCGGGGGATAAAAGGGGCCCTGAAGTCTGTCCACACTTTGAGTCATTTTTGGATTCAGACTTGGCAGCTTCTGTCCCTCTGCCTAGTGCCCGGCAGCCTAGTTGAGAACATGGGGTAAATATGCATAAGAGAGGGTGAGAGTGAGAGTGACACAGAGAGAGAGAAAGAAAGAGAGAGAGAGAGAGAGACAAGAGAGAGAGAGAGAGAGAGAGAGAGAGAGAGAGAGAGAGAGAGAGAGAGATTGTATAAAAGAGCAAATAGATATACTTTGTAATCAGTAAAGTTTGTGTTATTTTAAATTCACTGCCTCTCCGTGTATTCTAAAGAGCCGTTTGTGCCTCAGTGTTCAGTTGAAAGTGATTTGGCTGTGGGAATTCTCCAGGGCTGTGAGTGAGTGAGTGACCATCAGCCAAATCTGAGAGCACACGTGTGTAACAGCCTTATTTCTGAGACTGCTAAGGGGATGCAGTTTAAATAATTTCCACTGTCATGTCAATGGGACTCCACTGTTGTTTTTCTGCAATAATTTTAACCTTACTCATTCTTCGCTTTAAATTATGCAGGAAATGAATCAACCTGCAAGACTCCATGCATTTTCATGCTGATCACCTATTGGTAATGTACTTCAGACGAAAGACAAGCCTTTATTATTGTATTGATTTAACTAGCCACCCATCTCGCAAGTGTGACTCTGAATGGCAAACGTAGGATTAAAACCAACAAAACCAACGAAGGGAAAAAGCATCTAGCAACAAGAACAACACAATAATAACATGATGGCGCACAAGGACAATCTAACCCTCTCAGGTCCTCCATGCTGGTATCTTGCCATTCGGTTGAAAGGTGATGGTGGTAGTGGGGGGGAAAGGACAGTTGCTAGCATTCTTCATACACTTTCGCTTTTCTGTAACTGCTTGGGAATTAGGGAGGGGGATTGTCTTTGGAGATGAAGCAAACACCTACCCAGCTGGTTCCAGCCTGGTTCCAAGGTTCTCATGCCCTGTGGGTGGCCTGTTATCAACCCAGCACCTCAGCATTCTCAAAACAACCTTATGGCATCACATTGGCTGTTGGTGGACTGGTTGGAGGGTGGGGGAGTTGGGGAAATGAAAGAATTGTTTTGTGCTTTGTGCGGGATCTTCAGATTCCGTCTGACTTTTCTGCATCCACTTTCCCTCAACAAAAGTTCTTTCGATTAACCTCAATGGAGTCAAGAGTTTTTACTTTCCTGAGGGCCCAGCTGGGGCAGGTCCTTACAAACGCAATTTGTATGATTACAATAGTATTTTTTTTTAAATCACACTAACCGCTCACCCAACTTCCAGACTTATGTCCATGATGCAATACAGGTAGTCCTTGACTGATGACCACAATTGAGCCCCAAATTTCTGTTGCTAAGTGAAACATTTGTTAAGTGAGTTTTGCCCCATTTTACAACCTTTCTTGCCGCAGTTTTTAAGTTATTCACTGCAGTTATTAAGTTAGTAACACAGTTGTAAAATGAATCTGGCTTCCCAGATTGCTTGTCAGAAAGGACGCTGCAACCATGGGGATGCTGCAGTGGTCATAAGTCTGAAAAATGGACATAGGTAACTTTTTTCAGTATTGTTACTTTGAATGATCACTAAACAAACTGCTGTAAGTTGAGGATCACCTGTGTAGTAGCAATATAAGAGGCAGTATACACAGTATTAGGAAGGACACATACATGCTTCTCAGCTTTTAGGATTTTACTTTCTGCCTAACCCACTGCCAAGATTCATCAATCTGGCAAGCAAAGAGATAGGACCTTCTTATTAGAGCATTCCTTCATGACAGACAAACTGTCAATTGCAAAGAATTGGATCGCACATTAAATTCCACTTAAGATGGTTTACTGATCACGGCTGTTCAGGAGAATATAGTCAACTTATGGTCAGTACTAAATTGGCACTAGATAAGCATCAACGGAATTCAAGAGGGGTTGGACTTAGACTGTTTGTGAGAACGTAGTGATTCTAGGCTGATTGCTTGCTTGACTACACCCTCAGGCTCTGCGTGCTCTTCAACGGAAACTCAGACCAGCCTACTTTGGACACATTATGCAAAGCTCTCTGGGAAAGACTTTAATTCTGGGAGTGGTTGAAGAAAAGGGAAGAAGAGGAAGACCAACATTAAGGTGGACAGACTCAGTTGCAGTGATGATGAATACACCATTGAGAGAATTGAAAGACCAGGTTGGAGAAAGGAGGCATGGAGAAAATGTATCTATGTGGTCTCTAGGAATTGAAAACAACTTGATGGCACATAATCATTAATCATGATAGAACTGGAGAATTCACAGTTCTCTTGTGTGTTCTTAATCATAGTAAGTTGTTTTAAAGTAGAGTTTAAGGAACTGTGTATCCATATCAGCACTGCTATCTTATTTACCGTATATTTATTATTAGGGTTTTACTGCTTTTTTTGGTGCCCTTATCTCTGCACTCCTGGCAACCACCTGGACAAGTCCCTGCAGTTTTCTTGGCAAGATATCAGAAGTGGTTTGCCATTGCCTGCTTCCTAGGGCTGAGAGAGAGTGACTGGCCCCAAATTATCAGTTGGCTTTGTGCCTAAGGCAGGACTGGAACTCACAATCGCCCAGTGTCTAGTCTGATGTCTTTTAGGTAAATCAAACTGGCCCTATGAGATGTAGATATTTTCCCCACCTTTATTTGTTCAACTCAAGGCAACATATATAATAATCCCATCTCCTGTTTTCCTTACAACACTCCTGTGACTTGGGTTGGGTTCAGAGAGGACTATCCTTCAGTCTCCCAGCCAGCTTGCATGCATAAGGGAGGACTAGAATTCACAGTCTCCCAGTTTCTTGTCCAGCAGTAGAATTCACAGTTTCCTAGTTTGTTGTCCAGCAACTTTCTCCACTCCACCAAGCTGTTAGTCAGAGGTCTGCCCAGATTTTGAGGCACTATTTTTAATTGTTGATGCTTTACAATTCCATTATTTTTGGGTTTTAGGCAGTATTGTTTAAAATGCAGATGTTGTTGATTGATTGTAGTTGCTATGGAGATGCTGTTGGAGGAGCTACAGCAGAACACAGGACTGGAACCACTTATCTAAAGTTTCTGAAAACTTCCAAGAAATGAGGGAAAGTAATAGTTATTGAAGAAAGTTGGAACTCAGTATCAAAAGAATTGCATCCACAGCCTTTAATGAACAGCTGGGCTTATTTATAAAAGGCAAGGTTCGAAGCTGTTTATATTTAGCTCTTTCCCCAACTCTCCCTAATAGACTATCTCCATTTGTATTTTGTTTTTTCACTGGCCAGATTTGTTCTAGTCTTGTTTCTTACTGATAGTGTAAGAACTAATTCTCTCATGATTAACTCCCCTGCTTGCCAATTCTTCTAGCATGATTTAAATCTGCAAACTGCTTTGCGCTTAGAAGAACTGGTATATAAAATATGTAAAGAATTTTTTTTAAAAAAAATGCATTGTAACTGAAAAAGGAAAGAGCAGGAAGGACCATGGAAATCTTCTAGTCCAGGCCCATTCAAGGAGGAGACCCTATACCATTCCAGACAAGTGGCTGTCCAGTCTCTTCTTAAAAACCTTCAGGGATGGGGCACCTATAACTTTTGAAGACAAGCGGTTCCACTAGTTAATTGTTCTCACTGTTAGGAAGTTTCTCCTTAATTCAAGGGTGGTTCTCTCCTTGATTAGTTTCCATCCATTGTTTCTTGTCTTGCCTACAGGTGATTTGGAGAATAAGTCGATCCCTTCTTCTTTGCATCAGCCCCTCAAGTTCTCTAATACTGTCACCCCTAGTCCTTCTTTTCTCTAGATTAGCCATACTGAATTCCTGTTTTCATGTTTTTGTCTCCAGGCCTTTAATCATCTTAGTTGCTCTTCTTTGCATCTTTGCGTCTTTTTTGTAATGTGGTTGTTATGTATTAGGCTTAAAGGAACACCTAAAGCATTTGTATAAGAGTCACCACCAGGAGGCGTTGAACTGTAACTGTTTTGGCGGGAAGCAGTTTCGGCAGGAAACAGAGGTTCAATCCGATTGGTTGGCTGTGTACCTGGCCAGGTACTGGCCAGGTATATAAAGAGTGCAGGTAACCCCTATTCCCCAGTACGGTCACTTCCACCTAATAAAGAGCTGTTATGCTGTACTCATCGGCCTGGCGTCCTTCCTACTCTCCAGAACCCACTACACAATAAGGTAAAGGTAAAGGTTCCCCCGCACATGCGTGCTAGTCGTTTCCAACTCTAGAGGCCGGTGCTCATCTCCGTTTCAAAGCCGAAGAGCCAGCGCTTGTCCGAGGACGTCTCCGTGGTCATGTGGCCGGCATGACTAGACGCCAAAGGCGCACGGAACGCTGTTACCTTCCCACCGTAGTGGTGACCAAAACTGGATGCAATATTGCAGGGGTGGTCTTACTAAGATTTTCTAAAGCAGTACTAATACTTCATGTGATTTTGATCCTATGCCTCTGTTTATACAAACCAGAATTTTATTAGCTTTTTTGACTGCTGCCAAAAACTGCTGGCTCATATTTAAGTGATCGTCCACTAGGATTCCAAGGTCCCTCTCGCAGTTACTGGTTTTGAGCCAGGTTTCACCTAATCTGTACTTGTATCTTTGGTTTTTCCTGCCTGTGTGAAACCTGGCTTTTCTCCACATTAAATTTCATTTTGTTGGATAGAGCTAACAAACAATTTTAAAGATGAGGAGGCAACCTTTACAAAACTAGGCTAACTTTTTTTTCCAAAAAAGAAAAAGGATGTTAAGGCAACTGCTGTGGGAGAAGTGGTAGTGACATGATGTCCAACACTCAGTTGTGTAGGAAATTTCTACACGGTGTGCAGTCATTGTTGTTTTAGGAAATGCTATAGAAAAATAACCTCTGAGGAGCCTCCTGCAGCTATGAGAATGGGAATCATGTTTGCAAGAGAAAGAAAAATCAGTAAACAGCCAGCCTGTCTCCTAGATTTTCAATATTGATGTTATTTTTCCAAGAGAAACAACTTGGTCCTCTTAATTGGGTATGTCTAATTTAATGAAAAGAGGGACTAGGGGTGACATGTTAGCAGTGTTCAAATATCTAAGGGGTTGCCATGATGAAGAGGCATTCTCCAGAACACCTGAAGGCAGGACAAGAAGCAATGGATGGAAGGAAGGATCTTAGAACTAAGGAGAAATTGTTCTAATGACAGTTAGAACAATTAATCAGTGGAACTACTTGCCTCCAGAAGTTGTGGGTGCTCCAACACTGGAAGATTTTAAGAAGAGATTGGACAACCATTTGTCTGAAATGCTATAGGTTTCCTGCCTGAGCAGGGGGTCAGACTAGATGACCCCCAAGGTGCCTTCCAACTCTGTTATTCTGTTAATGTTTGTCTATAGCAATAGCACTTAGACATATACTGTTTCATAGTGCTCTACAGCCCTCTCTAAGTGGTTTACAGAGTCAGCCTATTGCCCCCAACAATCTGGGTCCTCATTTTAGCAACCTTGGAAAGATGGAAGGCTGAGTCAACCTTGAGCTGGTCAGAATCGAACTGCTGGCATTCGGCAGAATTAGCTAGCAGTCCTGCATTCTAACCACTGCGCCACCACGGCTCTTCTTTTCTAGCTAGCTATGGATCAGCTGGGAAGGAAAACATCATGTCTGCTTGGAGCTTGTAGTCTGCTTCTTTGAGTCTTTGAGCCTCAGATTCTTCCTTCCCCTCAACCGTAGCCCATTCTGATGATCGGCACCATGAATGCCCGACTTACAATAAGGAGATTGCTTTGAACCGCATTGCCTTTGAAGTTCTGCTTCAGTCCTAGAGAATTTTGGAGAGGATTGGCTAGCCCCCTATGGAGCCTCTTCTCCAGATAACAATATGGTTTGGGGCACAATAATTGGGGGGAGGTCTTCCTCAGCGGTGGGCTCCTGTTTGTGGAGAGCCCCTGGAAGGACAGTTCACTTGATACAGACTTTGATAGTCCCCTTTTCTGCCTTCCCCAGCATTTTCCTCCTTAATGTGTTAATCCTTTGTATCTGTGGTCTTGAAATGTTTGAATTTACGACTTTCACTGCCTGCTTATTATACTGCAGTGTTGTGGACTTTAATCTGTTGATTTTCACGCAGGCATGATTTATGAATTTTTTAAAAAACAAAGCCTGGAAATGTTGTTTTGTGTTTGAACGGTGGCGTATAATTTCATCAGCTGTGATGAAATTGGAATAATGGGCAGCTGATTCTGTTGGTCGATGCCCAGGGAGTTAGGAGCAAGTTGCAGAATGGCGTAATGTCATCCCAAGTTAACAGAATGTAGGTTTTGTGGAAGACTTTATATAAAAGAAAGCCTCAGGAGATGCTGTTTTTATATGTGTACAGACATTAATATATACATATGCATAGAACCACACACACACACACTTATACATACAGTATACACACACACATCTATCTATCTATCTATCTATCTATCTATCTATCTATCTATCTATCTATCTATCTATCTATCTATCTATATATCATCTATCTATTATCTATCTATCTATCTATCTATCTATCTATCTATCTATCTATCTATCTATCTCTGTCTCATCTGTCTCATCCCTCTCTCTTTCTCATGTTGTAACTCTCATCTATCTATCTATCTATCTATCTATCTATCTATCTATCTATCTATCTATCTATCTATCTATCTATCTATCTATCCATCCACATACACACACAATAATATAAAAGAAGCATTGCAATATAGGGTGGCTATTGCATGAAATTATGTAATCTCAGCAGTACTGTTTTGTGTGAATCCAGTAATTAAATACAGATGTTTGTGTCTCCCATCATACTCCTAGCATATGGTAAACTACAAAGAGGAGGATTTTGATTATGAAAACCGATGCAAGGAAAGAGTTTATTGTTCCCTCCCTCAGTGGGGCTACCCCAATCAAACTGGCAACTGAATCTCACCAAGAATTTTCCAGCTGGGTCTCTTTTGGAAAATGTCACTAGCTCTCCTGCTGTTCTACTGAAGCTATGAAGGCAGCCTGGGAAACATACAGAATCTAGAAGAACAGGGTGTCAGTAAAATCAGTGAAACTTGGGTTATATTTCGAGAAGGTTAAAGCTGAAACATGACTTTAAAAGATCCAGGTAAAGAGGTTGAAGTAGATTGCCCTACAGCAGGGGTGTCAAACTCAATTTCATTGAGGGCCGCATCAGCATTGCGGTTGCCCTCAGGGGGCCGGGTGGGTGTGGCCTGGGTGGGCGTGGCCTACTGGGTGGACGTGGCCAGAGTGTGTATGGCCTACTGGGTGGGCGTGGCTAGAGTGCGTATGGCCTGGGTGGGCGTGGCCAGCTCTACATCGTTCGCATCAAGGGTGCCTATGGGGGCCTGGGCAGGAGTGGGAGAGATCTGAGGGTCTCTGGCAGAAGGAGGGTCTCTGGGCCAGGGCCAAGGCAGTGGGGGCCGTTCCTTCACTGTTTCCAGGATGGCTTCGCGGGCCGCATGAAACCACTTCGCGGGCCGGATCCGGCCCCCGGGCCTTGTGTTTGACATGTCTGCCCTACAGGCTTCATCCTACCTATTTGCCTTTCAATACGTGCCCCATGCTATTCTCAAAACGGATTGGACACCTTTGAAGAGATTGGCCCATTCCTTCTGACAGTCAGCAACGTTGTAACTTTATCATCTGAAGGAAATGAGAGCAAACTGCATAATCAACTTTCCAATATGTAGCTTAGATGGAGTGGCTGTAGTAGAAAGACATAGTATGAAGTTGTAGTTTCTCCTCCTTATATAGTTTTGGAATCAGCATGCCCCTCCCTGGCATATGAAAAGGAAGAAAGGGAGAAACTTGCCGAGGTACAAGGAACAGGAATTTCTGGGAAGGGCATGACACCATGGCAACCATGACATCATTGTATAAAATAAAAGAATAACAGAGTTGGAAGGGACCTTGGAGGTCATCTAGTCCAACCCCCTGCTCAGGCAGGAAACCCTATACCATTTCAGGCAAATGGCTGTCCAGTCTCTTCTTAAAAACCTCCAGTGTTGGAGCATTCACCACCTCTGGAGGCAGGTTGTTCCACTGGTTAATTGTTCTCACTATTGGGAAATTTCTAGGTTAGTTCTAGGTTAGTTCTTTCCTTGATTAGTTTCTATCCATTGCTTCTTGTCCTGCCTTCGGGTGCTTTGGAGAATAGCTTGACCCCCTCTTTTTGTGGCAGCTCCTTAGATATTGTAACACTACTATCATGTCACCCTTAGTCCTTCTTTTCATTAAACTAAACGTATTCAATTCCTGCATATGTTTTAGCCTTCAGTCCCCTAATCATCTTTGTTGCTCTTCTCTGCACTCTTTCTAGACTCTCAACTCTAGAATTACAGACACACCATTTGTACAATGACATCATGATGCATATGACACCACAAGGATGTCATTGTGGCTTCTAATGAACACCTATGGCATGATTTGATAGTGAGGATCTGGTTGTAGTCTCAACGGCAAGGGTAAATCCTTATTTTTTCTGAGTTTTCACTTCTACATATTGACCCCAATTTGTGTCTTGACCATCTCACCTTCAAAAGGGCCTCTTCTGTTTTGTCAAGAACTAGGAGACAAAAATATAGAGAACTGCTAAGGAGCATGAAGAGCTGCTTTGGAATAGAAGGTTTGGTTGCAGATTTATGGATGATCTTGAATAGTCCTGTTTTTGTGGTCCGAGCTCTTAGTATCAACCCTGCTTGGATACTAGCAGTGATCTTCCTGTTTAAAAGACTTAACCTAATGCATTTTGCCAGTTCAACAATTTAGTCCCTTTGAACTTGCTTAGGGAATTTGCTCACTTCATCCCAGATTATTCAAGATAGTACATGGCTTGTTTCTACTAGAAAAGTATTAATATTATTAAGGATTATTAAGCCCAGAGTTTAAAACGGAAACACATGACTAAAATCCTCTAAAAATCTTATATATAATCCCCAGTTCTTCCTTCATCTTCTCCTAGTTTATATGTTTTAATGGAACGGAAGTGTTGAATCAAGAAAAAACAAGAAACTAATCATGTTATCAAGGTGTAATTAACTAAATTAAATATTAATCTTATTTAATATTTATAAAATTAACTTATTGTTATTATTGATATTATTAATATTAATGTATACTATTAATATATACTTTCCATGCTAGAAAATTCCTGGAAGCTTGGCACTCAGACGAATCAGCCATCAATGGGCATTTAGAGATAAATAACATTTACATACCATTCAAAGAGACAATCAAAAAGATAAAAAGGAAACAATAACAAAACATCCCCTCACCAGCAATCAACACTCAGATAAGTAGGCATTAACACCAGGATTAATACCAATCCAACAATCAAGCAGTAAATAATACCCTGATCAAGGAACTACCAACTCAAATAATCAAATAGTAAAAATGGCCTAATCAAAGAATTACCAAGAAGCAAACAACATTCCATCAGCACTAACAGGCCACACTACTCTATATACAGTAAACCAGGAGTCTTCAAACTTGGTCCTTTTATGACTTGTGGACTTCAACTCCCAGAATTCCTCAGCCAGCCATGCTGGCTGAGGAATTCTGGGAGTTGAAGTCCACAAGTCATAAAAGGGCCAAGTTTGAAGACCCCTGCAGTAAACAGAGAGCAAACCCTTTTAGCACTGGTGATGTTACCTAGTTGGGTAATGAAACATTTGGAAGAAAACAACCAAGCTCAGAGAGCACCAAGGACTCCATAATTACATTTACTTGGGCTGATTTAAATTAAATATAATTATTTTCTTGACTTAGCCCAGGGGTGTCAAATTGCCGGCCTGCAGACCGGACGCATCATCCGTAAGCCGCACCCACCACATTGCCAGCAACGGCAAAACCATCCCTATATATTGCGCAACGTCACGTGATGTTGTGAGTTTGACATGTCTGACTTAGCCCATTTCCACACACCCAGTTCTTATAAAAAAAGGGTTACAACCTCTTCTTCTAAAACTTCTTTATATGCCAAAACACGGGGCAAGTTTTCAGAGCAATTGAAAATTGAAGCTCCTTCTTATGGTTAATCATTTTCAAGTTCCTTTCCTTTGCTATCTTAGAGTGGAGATGGAGGACCTTTGCAGCATGACATCTGTTCAACTCTCTTCTTCATGCAGGAAGTTAAAAATGACTTTTTAAAATTCTCTTTTTTTTAAAAAAAGAAATAAACCTTTATTGTCAAAGTACAACATGTGTACATTGAGATTAGCTGGGCCTCCCCCTGTGCTCTCTCCCCCCAACAAACAGTGACAACAAACCCTCCATCCCACCACACTATGTGAACCAACTACACCAGACATGTCAAACACAAGGCCCGGGGGCCGGATCCGGCCCACGAAGTGGTTTCATGCGGCCCGTGAAGCCATCCTGGAAACAGTGAGGGAACGGCCCCCACTGCCTTGGCCCTGGCCCAGAGACCCTCCTTCTGCCAGAGACCCTCAGATCTGTCCCACTCCTGCCCAGGCCCCCATAGGCACCCTTGATGCGAACAATGTAGAGCTGGCCATGCCCACCCAGTAGGCCATACGTACCCTGGCCATACCCACCTGGCCCCTTGAGGGCAACCGCAATGCTGATGCGGCCCTCAATGAAATGTGAGTTTGACACCCCTGAACTACACCACACACCGGCCTCCCAAGGCAATTCTGCATAAGATTATGTCCCATTTAAAAGCCTAACAAACAGACTGTTTTTCAAAGCCTAATTCTCCTACGACAAAAGGGAGAGATGGAGAGAAAGTTATAGTTAATGATGGAAGGGATAGTTTAACCTTCCTCACTCAAGTACCCAGTCACTGAATTTGTCCATAACAATTAGAGAGGATTAGTGATAATGAGGGGGAAGTAAAAGTAAATTTTCCTTAAATTAAGGTTGATTCTTGGTGACTGTATTCATGCAGCTTTCTAATGAGAGTTATGGAAAAGGTTCTTTCTGAATGCTTTTTGATACTTTAGTCTAGCCAACCACCTAAGTCAGACTTGGTAGACAGAAGAGGCAGAGCTGGACACAAACATCCTTTCAAAACTCTCTATCAGATCCAAGGGAGGAAAAAACCAGATGGGGCTTTTTCTAAATTTCTCTAGGGGAAGGAGACATTCTCCAACCATTTAAGAAGGTTAAAGGTTAGGGTGACAGAGACACAGCTGATGAAAAAAAGCACCGCTGGTTGAGGTACAGGTTAATGACATCTCTTGGGACTGAATAGAAGAGTGAGAACCCAGAGAGACTACAGAGTATCCAAAGGAGGATTGTACAAGGGTCTCCACCTCCATAACTTTAGTTTAAGTAAGGACATTTTCACAAATGTAACAGAAACATCATCCTTGAAATGACCTTTTATCTGTATTCATGAAACTGTGTCTTATTTTGTCCATGTCATGTGGGGGAATTCACTGGAGAAAGCAATTATGTTTGGTAGAGTTAGTGGCAAAAGGAAACTAGGCTGTCAAAGAACATGATGGCTGGACACCATCAAAGCTGATATCAGCCAAAGTGTAGAACAATTCAACATAGTAGTTCAAGACTGGAAGATGTGCAGAGACCTGGCCCATAGAATCACCAAAAGTTGGACACAACTGAATGGATATCACCACCACCACTGCCACCGCCACCATCATCAATATTTACTTCTCCACATCATCACCACAAGTTGCCACCCACTGCTGCCAATGAGGTCAAGCTTCCTATAGAACTCCACACTTTGTCTCTTCAGCCAGATAGTTCTAATCCTTTCCAACCTCTTCGGTCAAGTTAAATATAGGCCCATGAAAGTGTTTCCTCACTGCTGGAAAAAGTGAAAGTTACAACAAAAGTGCCAACTTTGGATTATATGGCAGATGGAGTTAGACCATGAAATCCAACCCTACAACTGCTGCTTGGTGGCTTTTCAGGTATGAAGCATAGCAGTCATATCCAAAATTTTATTCTTGTACTTCCAAACTCTGCTTAACCATATCAAAGTTTTGAATGTCTCCTTTTACAGTAGTACAGTGGTCTCTTCCTATGATTTCAGGGCTGTACTGCGAAAGGTACAGTTGGGGGTCAGTTGTATAGCAGTCAGTCCTTCGAGGTAGAGACAGTGCCTGTATCTCAGAGATGCAAGTCTCAAGCAACATTCCTGCAGGATGTGGGGTGTGTATGGGGGTGTGTATGGGAGACCCGAGAACAACTTCCTCCAGTATTTTTTCTCCTTTGGGAAGGTAAGCCAGGTGAAAGAATGTTACAGACTTATGAGAAAGAATGAGAAGACTCTTTGCCATTCTTGTGTCCTCCTTCGTTGGGTATGTCCAGTTTAATGAAAACAAAGACTAGGGGTGGCATGATAACAGTGCTACAATGTATAAGGAGCTGCCAGAAAGAAGAGAGAGTCAAGCTATTCTCCAAAGCACCTGAAGGCAGGACAAGAAGCAACAGATGAAAACTAATCAAGGAGAGAAGCAACCTGGAACTAAGGAGAAATTTCCTGATAGTGAGAACAATCAATCAGTGGAATGACTTGCCTCCAGAAGCTGTGGGTGCATCACTGGAGGCTTTCAAGAAGAGACTGGATAGCCACTTGCCTGAAATGGTATAGGGTTCCCAGCTTGAGGATTGCACTAGAAGACCTCCAAGGTCCCTTTCAACTCTGCTATTCTGCTATCCTGCCCCCCATGGCAAAAGAATGGTGAAGGGGAAGAGAAGAGAGGTCTCTTCCTTGTGCCTCTCTTACTATGAGTGACAGAAGAAAAATGGTTGGAGAAACAGCGAAGATAAAATTCTTTGGTGCCAGTTGCCTGATTCTACCCACTGATCTTTGGCTGCCAGTACCTGGCACCCTCCTAGCTTCTCATTCCAGACAAAAGTCCTGCTGAATCTTGCTGAATCAGAGCAGCATGCCTATCCCAGGAAATCAATAAAAATAAATTCTTGGCTTGCTTGCCAAGGCACAGTATGGATTGGAGGTGCAGCCATTTTTTCTTGGAACTAACCTACTTTCATATTGGTTCCATTTTGGAGATCACCTCTTTCTGCGTAACCATGCAGAAGTGTCTAGGAACAGGGTCTTTTTAAGAGTCAGAGGAGGGTTGGGAGTGTTCCTTCCTTTCCCTGTAATCCATGGCATATTTTTTCCTCCATTTTTAGGGGCACCAGAGTCAACAAGACAGGCCTGGGTAGGGGAATACAAGAGAGAGAACAGACACTTGAATGAAAAGAATCAGTTCCTTCTTTCGCGTACCCTAATGCTGGCTGCTCCAGTCTGCATTTCTTCTGGTTGTGTGACACAAAGCAGACATACTGAGTTCTGCCAGCTTTCCTTTTGTATTTCTGTGCTTACTTTCTGGTGAATGCCTTGTTGGTGTTTCATATTTCAGGCCTAATGAACCTCCATGTGTCAAATGCTTTCTTTTCACTAAAATCTTCCCTATTTAGGCACATAAGATTTCTGGTCAGTAATGTTGAATCAGAGTTTGAAAGTACATGCTCTTCTCTAATGAGAAGCATTCAGAAATCACCAGTCTCTGGTGTAAGTCTCTGGTTCATCTACATTTCCAGCAATGTGTCATGTAGCATTTGCAAGTATTGTATTCCATATGGGCAATCACGAGACTCAAATGCCTTGGCCTATTTATCTATACAGAGCCTCCCATTTGATTACAACCTGTAAATGAAAATAATTTGGCCATATTTTACACCAGGGGTCCTCAACCTGTGGGCCGCAGGTTGTGAGTGGTTGGCTGGTGCGTGCATGTGTGCCAATGCACACAGCCCCACTTGTGTGAACGTCACTGCAAGCATCACAGGTGTTTGCGGCCCCATTCACATGAGTGTCGTGGGTGTTGGTGGACCCATTCACGTGAGTAATGTGTGTTCATGCACATGAATGCGTGCATGCATTCACCGCCTTACAAAACCATCCCTTCTTCCCCTCCTCCCCCTGCTCCGGGCCACCAACCCCAAAAGGTTGGGAAACTCTGTCCTATACCACAGTTCTTCACCAATGGAACTTGCAAACAGCTCCCCTCCTACAGAGGGGAGTCAAAAAAAGTCAAGATGGCAGCCATGACAATGAGACTGAAGCCCCACCTTTTGAATTATACATAAAAGGGATGGAGCTTTGGCCACATACTTTGAATCAACATTTTGATATTTTTGACTGCCTGTTTGGATTTATTTCTTTATTAAACCCATTTTTATGGCCATCCAATTAACACACGAGTGACTCCAGGAGGTTTATATCATTAAAATTCCAAAATGTAACCCCCCTCTTAAACTCTTGGACTCCTACCCTTATAGTTGCAACAAGCACAATCATAAAAATCACTTAGTCAGTATTGTGTCTATCTGGGGTCCCCAGGCCTGCTGACAGAACCATGTCTTCAGGGCCTTCCAGAAAAATATCAGTGGGGTCCAATCTTATATCTGGGGAATAACATTCCAGGGGAGGGAGCCACCACAGAGAGGGCCCTACCTCTGGGCTCCACTAAACGTACCTCCCTAATAGATGGATCCTGTAACATCTTGCCTTCCCACTCTGGCTAGTGCAGGGGTAGGCAACCTTGGCTCTTTTATGACTCATGGACTTCAAGTCCCAGAATTCCTGAGCCAGCATGGCAAGCATGCAAACCTCTTCCTTTCCCCTCAGCATGGCTGGCTCAGGAATTCTGGGACTTGAAGTCCATGAGTCATAAAAGAGCCAAGGTTGCCTACCCCTGGGCTAGTGATATTACTTGGTTATACTTTGTTGTTGTTTAGTTGATAAGTCATGTGCGGCTCTTGGCAACCTCATGGACCACAGCATGTCAGCCACTCACCCTGTACTCCACTATCTTCCAGAGTTTGCCCAAATTCATGTTCAATGCGTTGATGACACTATCTAACCATCTCATCCTCTATTGTTCCCTTCTCATTTTGCCTTCCATCTCTCCCATCATCAAGGGTTTTTCCAAGGAGTCCTCTCTTCTCATTTGGTGGCCAAATTATTTGAGCTTCAGGAAACATTTTTAGAAATAAAACGGACTACTTTATTTCATTTGTTTATCAAATTTAGAGAAAGCCCAGCTCACTTACAAAATGACCATGCAGAATCATGAGGTGGGGCTGAATTTCCAGAATTGGATAGGATCCCTATGAAAATAACCAGAATTTGAATCAAAATTGAACACTGTGGTGCCAAAAATGGAATCAGAGCAATGCCTGGGTTAGTGGCTCTCAACCACTGTGGCTTTATAATTATTTCATCATTATTAGCATGAAATGAATCAGTTATAATGAATGCTCATTTAGCATTTCACATATTAATTATCAGTGCTTTTTTTCTAAAAAAAAAAAAGGTGCCGGAACTCTCATCTTGGTGGGCGCAGGAGGCAGGGGGGTGGGGGGTGCTGCTGCAGTCACAGGTGCAAAGGGTGTTGGCGGTGGGCTCCTCTCCCTGGGGCTGGAGCCGGCACAGCTGATCCTGTGGGAGCAGCAGAGCCCACTCTATATGGCGGGGCTGCGCAATGCGGTCAGCAGAGGCAATAGGCTTAGGAAAACCAATAAGGGAGCTGGGTTGTTTGTTTGATTGTTTTTGCAAAAAAAAAAATGTTCCGGAACGCCGTTCTGAGCGTTCTATGAGAAAAAAAGCCCTGTTTATTATCATTATTGTTCACATTATATGTATTTATGTATTATTTATCATGCATAGTAATTGTAACCCAGCAATTCATTATCATTATTATTACTCATTATCATTTCTCTATCATTATTAATATTTCATTGTTATAATTGTTCATTAATATAGTGATACTGTTAAATTAATTTTTCCTTGAGAAGTTGTCTTTCTTGGAATTAAATCATTTTCCTATTACGGTAAGTTACTTTAGTTTTGTACAAACTCACAATAAAGCAGATTCTTGAGCCTGAATATAGTTTTAAAGACAAACACAAGCTGGGTTCAATGGTCTGCTAGACTAGTCAAAAACGGAATTTACTTAATTTATGAATTAAGTGGAAATTCAACTGTTCTGTTAGCATATGATGGCATTGGTTTATGATAAATGGTTTATCTGTTGAGCGTCTTTATCTTAGAATCATATTCAAGGTTTTTATCTTGGAATCTTCAACCTGGAGTCTGGATTTCCTAGGTTTCATCTCAACATTTTAAGTACTGTGTTACTAAATACAACATTCTGTAGGTTCATAATCTTTTGGGGGGATGATGTTGTATTCTGACATTTTGGAACATTTGGTAAAGGAGAGAAAATGGTGAGGGTTAGGACAGGTAAAAAAAATCATATTGGCTATGTCTAATGAAAAGAAGAGTAGAGGTGATATGATAACAGTGTTCCAGTATCTCAGGGGTTGCCACAAAGAAGAGGAAGTCAAGCTATTCTCCAAAGCAACAAAAGGCAGGACAAGAAGCAATGGATGGAAACTAATCAAGGAGAGAAGCAACCTAGTAGTAAGGAGAAATTTCCTGACAGTGAGAACAATTAACCAGAGGAATGACTTGTCTTCAGAAATTGTGGGTGTTCCAACACTGAAGGTTTTAAAGAAGAGATTGGACAACCAGTTGTCTGAAATGGTGTAGGATTTTCTGCTTGATTAAGGGGTTGGACTAGAAGACCTCTGAGGTTCCTTCCAAGTCTGTTATTCTGTTATTTTTTTATTCTGTTATCTTCCCTCTTTAAATTCCCAGGGATTAAGGCAATAATAAAACTGTCAGCTCAGCCATAAAACATTTAGACAACAAAATGTTGATTAAATTGTGAAAAAGATTCAGCAAGGCCAGAACAGATCCAGGAAGCAAGACCAAAAGAAAATAAAACGTTAAGGGGGAAAAATACCATATCCACTGTAGCTATTATTCCGAAGAACAGTCTTTAAGTTCTCATCCACACCAATCCTGCCCTTATTAGCTGTGACCCAATGTCTTCCTGGACTTCATTAAACCCAAGATGTGCTGTTACATCTAATCCAGTGTTGTTCAAACTTAGCAACTCTAAGATATGTAGACTTCGACTCCCAATGTGGACTTCAACTTTTTTTCTTGTCAAAAAGAAGGAATTGGACTGCAGTTAAAGATTACCCTCTCTGGAGCAAGAAGAGGTTGAAACAGAAATGACAGAGTAGTCCTTTTTCAGGTATGGTGACAGGCAGGGTTCATGGAGATGATAAAATTTATTACCTGTTTCAGGACTAGTGAACTCAACTCAACCCTTAAATTCTTCTCAGCTTTATCTGGAAAGCAAACGGTAGCTATATTTGAGTTCCACCAAAGCTGGACAAAGCTGGGACGTGGTGACTCAGTGGGTTAGGACGCTGAGCTTGTCAATCAGAAGGTCGGCAGTTTGGCCGGTCGAATCCCGAGTGCCGCGTAACAGAGTGAGCGTCTGTTACTCGTCCCAGCTTCTGCCAACCTAGCAGTTCGAAAGCACGTAAAAATGCAAGTAGAAAAATAGGGACCACTACGGTGGGAAGGTAACAGCGTTCCGTGCGCCTTTGGTGTCTAGTCATGTCGGCCACATGACCATGGAGATGTCCTCGGACAAGCGCTGGCTCTTCGGCTTTGAAATGGAGATGAGCACCGGCCCCTAGAGTCGGAAACGACTAGCACGCATGTGCGGGGGAACCTTTACCTTTACCTTAAAGCTGGAAAGTCCATCAAAACATTGAAGTGCTTCTGACTTTTCCCCAAGGTAGTTTGAAAGCATCTGATTGGATTGAGCTCCACAGATTGATTAGAAGATTTGACCTTAAGATCTGATTTGGTGGGTTGATTCAACTGAATTTCCTTTGATGAGCCACACATTCGAGGCTTTGTGAAATTCTATGAGAGAAATCCCCAAATTTAAGGCTAAGGGCAAGATTTAAACTTTTTGGAAACTTGCTGATAATGATATGCCTTTTATGTTCTAATAGAGCTGATCATTATTTCACATGTGCTTATGTGTCATAGTGTCTGAACTTTATCTACCGCATTACCTGAACTTCGCTGTAGATAGACAATAGCTATGTTGGATATTGTTTTTTAAAATCTCTTTGAAATCCACACTGTATCTTTTAAAGACACAGGAGCTAATGACTGCTGACAGGAAAGGGCAAAACATATTCCATATGAGCAAGGACTTAAGGGCTAAAGGGCATGTGAGTTTTCCCAACCTCACAGATTAATCATATTTTTCCACTGCAGTCTCTGGAAATCAATTTGTTTCAACAGTTTTCTAATTTCTAATAAGTTACAGATAGAATCTATGCAGTTGATTCATGGATTCATAAAACAATGGATTTATTTTGTGCTCAGCCCATTACATGCTCTGAGATCTATTTATTTAGTTACAGGTAGTTCTCAATTTGCGTTCATTTAGTGACCATTCCGAATTGCAATGGCACTGAAAAAAGTGACTTACACCATTTTTCACATTTATGACTATTACAGCATCTCCATGGTCACATGATCAACATTCAGATGCTTGACAATTAACTCATATTTATGACGGTTGCTGTGTCCCAGGGTCATGTGATCATCTTCTGGGACCTTCTGACAAGCAAAGTCAATGGGGAAGCCAGATTCACTTAACAACTGTGTTGCTAACTTAACCACTGCAGTGATTCACTTAACAACTGTGGCAAGAAAGGTGATAGCATGGGGCAAAACTCACTTAACAAATGTCTCACTTAGCTACAGAAATGTTGGGCTCAGTTGTGGTTGTAAGTCAAGACCTTCAGCTTGGTGTTTGTTTATCAGTTGTAAATAACCCCAACAAAGGTTTGTGATTAGTAAAAATGGTGAACTCCCTGCCATACAGGTAATCATGGAATTTTTTTGACTCCTGACACAATTGCCAGGGCTTTCTTGTCAATTTGTGCATAATTCCTTTCTGCCTTTGTCAGTGTCCGGGAGTAGTATGCAATAGGCCTTTGCTCCCCATTGTCTTCTATGTGACTTAATACAGCGCCCACCCCATAAGGGGATGCATCACACGCTATGCGAATGGGCTTGTTTTCTATAAAATGGGTGATGGTTGAGTCACTGGATAAAAGTTTTTTGAGATTTCTAAAACACTGTTCATGGACCTCAGTCCATTTCCATGGGTTTTTTTTATCTAGCAGTCTGTGTAAAGGTTCTGCAATTGCTGCTTTGTGAGGTAAAAACACATGATAGAAGTTAAGTAACACCAGAAAAGCTTGCAATTCAGCCTTATTTGTTGGAGTTGGAGCCAACTTAATTGCTTTTATCTTAGAGACAGTGGGGTGAATTCCCTTGGCATCAATCCTGAACCCTAAGAACTCAGTGGATGCCACACCAATACTGCACTTACTTTTTTGAGTTTAAGCCCAGCAGAACAAAATCTGCTTAAAACAGCCTGCAGCCTGTCAGCCAAGATCTCCTCAGATTCCTCAGCAATAAGGACATCGTCAAAATAAGGACACACACCAGGAATGTCTTTCAGAGTCCTTTCCATGACTTCTTGGAAAATGCCAGGAGCTACTGAAATACCAAACTGTAACCGGTTAACTTTGAAAGCTCCTCTGTGTGTCACTATTGTCTGAGCATCAGCAGTTTCTTTAGTAACTGTGAGCTGCTGATACGCCTGCGCCAAATCAAGTTTTGCAAAGAAAGTGCCACCTTGGACAGCAGAGAGTACCTGCCGGACCATCGGGACTGGGTAAGCATGCGGATATAAGGCTTGGTTAACCGTAGCCTTGTAATCGGCACATATTCTAATTTGCCCATTGGCCTTTAGCGGTGTCACAATAGGGGTTTCCCAGTCTCCCCCATCCACGGGCTCTAACACTCCCTGTTCTACCAGCTTGTCCAGTTTGCTCTCAATCTTATGCTTGAGAGCGAATGGAACTCTCCAGGGCTTGATACGTATGGGAGGAACCGTCGGGTTCAGTTTAAATTTGATGGGGGACCCCGTGTACTTTCCCAGCCTGTCATCGAATATGTCTGCAAATTCATTGCAGATGAATTCAAGACGTTTTGGCTGGATGGTATTCACTCCCCCCAACCAAATGCCCAGGGCATCAAACTAATCCAGCCCCACTAGACTAGTTCTTTGCCCATTGGTCACCAAGATGTCCAAGGGACCCTGGAACTCCTTAAACCCCACAAACACGGTGGCCTTTCCCCTGATTTTAATGGGAGTATGCTGGAAATCTGACAACTGTAATTTGGTAGGCTTTAAGGGGACCCTCTGCCTGCTCCGATCGCAAATTCCTTTAAATGTCTCGTAGGAAATTATTGAGACTGCGGAACCGGAGTCCAGCTCCATTGTGCAAGGTACCCCTTGCAGATGGACCTGTATTGTTATTTTTGGTTTGAGCAGCTGATGGATCTCTGCGTGAGACATGGTCCGCCTGCTCTTCCCAGGGTTGGAGGGTTTGAGCTGGGGTTTGTGCCGAGGGAAAACAGTACCTTCGAGTGCTGATGCCAAAGCTTGTACTTCATTCAGGCTGTCCCGGCTTCGATTCCAGCAGATGGCTGTGATGTGCCCCATCTTGCCGCAGGAGTGACACTTTGTGGATTGGAACCTACAGGTCGCTCATGGATGATTTCCCCCACAGCTGGCACATTTCTGGTTGGATGAGATGGCTCCCCTCTGTTCCTTGCAGCTGCAACTGCACGCTGTGCTTTTGCTGGCCGATGTGTGTCTCCGGTGACCTCCGTCATTGTCCCACCACAATGGATGCTTCCTGGGTCTTTGCTGTACTGCATCTATCTCTGCCTCTCCATCCGTGTCACCGCTTCCACCGCTCGAAGTACATTCATGATGAATGGTCGTACCTGAGCTGCTGCTTGGGTGGTGAGTGGGTTTGCCTGAGTCATTGGCTGCTTCGTAAGCCATCACCTCGTCTAAGACCTCTCGCAGATTCATTGGCGGCTTGGTGAGGATCTTTTGTCGGCACTGCTGGTCCCTCAGCCCGAACACCACCCGGTCTCTGATTCTGTCTTCGAGATCTGGGAATTTACACAGGCGGGCTGCCTGTCTCAGCGCCATGACGAACTGCGAAGTTGGCTCACCAGATAGCTGGCTGCGCTGAATGAATTGATACCGCCAATACATAGGGGCTCTCGCCAGCATGAAATGCTCAACCAACTTCGCTTTGAGATCAGCATAAGAGATGTTTGTGATGGGCGTCAGTGAGCACAGTCCCATGGCCACATCAAACATGTCCTGACCGCTAAGACACAAAAGCGCCACTGCTTTCATTTTGTCCTCTGTGATCTTGTTGATCATCAGGAACCCTTCAATCCACCCCAGATGCGCTTCCTATTGCTCTAGTTCGTCGATGTTGAAACGGAATTCTCTGGTCGCTCCAAACTTAGCCAAGTTGTGCTGGTCCTTGAATGCTGCTTCGTTAGGAAAAGTTTCAGAAAGTTTAACTTTCCTGCTTCTGAGCGTTTTCAGCGGAAGGGAAGGAAAATTCCTTGGGAAAGATTTGCCTTTCCACCTTCCTTGTGACTTCAGCTCCATTTGAAACAGCATCCCATCCTCGTCGCCATTGTTAAATAGTGGGCTCTGGACCGCATGGCCAAGATGGAGGACTCAGGACACCGGGGTTCAGCTTTCCAACACTTTATTGATGTAGCACAGACTGGGCGAAGAAAGGGGCAACTGCCCCACTTATATACCTAGCCAAGTATACTGTGGAACCAATCCCATTATCTGGATTTCCCACCAAAAACTACCCTGCCAATCCGGACAGGGCACCCTTCCACCTGGTGGTGTCAGTAGCTTATGTCTGTGTAACATCTCCTATATACATAACAGCTTCCTTCCCACCCAGCTACCAAGAGGACTAACTATATTTGGGGTACACATTTGTGATGTTGAAAGCTGGGATATTTATTTCCCCACATGAAAATACACGTATGGAAATACAGTAGCCTTTAAAAATGTACACCGGATATCGGTAGTATATGAAAAATCATCACATAGCTTTGGGTTGCAGCCCAGGAACTTCTCTGGGATTTGAGCTGAGAACATTTTCTACATCTGAAAAATTATGGATGTGTGTGGAATTGAAAACAGGAGAGACACGAAGCAAAGATTATAAATGTGTCCCATCTCTCAGCTTGCTGCAAAATCTTGTGGCAGACTTAATCCTCGCAACATGTTAGTTTATCCCTCAAGCTTTTTGTCTGTTACATGTCACTAACTTCTTAGCCATCTGTCCTGTTTTCGTTCCCGAGTATCAGCCTATCCAAGCTCAAAGATCTGAAGAGTTTCTGATTTTTCAAGCCTTGTGAGTCAATTCTAAGATAATCTGAATTGATCTAAGAAAGTTTTTGATTTGATTGAATGGATCAAAATAATATGATGTATACATTTACTCCCACAAATTGTCCTTGGAATTCTGTCTCAAGTGTGAATGCTGATGTCTTTATTTGTATGTGCAATGCTTTCAATCATTCGGAAGAGACAATCGAAAAGCCAGAAAAGAAACAAAATGACCAAAACATTTTCTCACCAACTATTAAAACCTAGATGAGCAGAGATTAACAGTAAGGTTAACACTAGACCGACTGTCAAGAAGTAAACAGTACTCCAGTCAAGGAATTACCAGCTCAAACATGCTAACAGAAAACTACAGCCTAAACAAGGACTCACCAAGAATACTCCCACTAACACTGACAGGTCAAGCCACTAGTATATAGAGAGCAAACCCCACTCCCTTCTAGTACTGATAATGTTAGCTAGCTGGGTAATGAAATGTCTCCAAGAAAACAGCCAAGCTCAAAGAGCACCAAGGACCTCAGAGTTCATTCCTGAGCTACAAATATTCTCTTCTATTGGTAATACTTTAATGCCTCTTCGGCTATTTTGATTTTTATAGAGAGCTTTTCATAATATTTTGGGAAATGGCATTTCACCTAAAAACACAGTATGGGATATAAATTCTTCTTCTTCTTCTTCTTCTTCTTCTTCTTCTTCTTCTTCTTCTTCTTCTTCTTCTTCTTCTTCTTCTTCCTCCTCCTCCTCCTCCTCCTCCTCCTCCTCCTCCTCCTCTTGTTCTTCTTGTTCTTCTTGTTCTTGTTCTTCTTGTTCTTGTTCTTGTTCTTGTTCTTCTTCTTCTTTTTCTTCTTCTTCTTGTTCTTCTTGTTCTTCTTGTTCTTGTTCTTGTTCTTCTTGTTCTTGTTCTTGTTCTTCTTGTTCTTCTTGTTCTTCTTGTTCTTGTTCTTCTTGTTCTTCTTGTTCTTGTTCTTCTTGTTCTTCTTGTTCTTGTTCTTGTTCTTGTTCTTGTTCTTGTTCTTGTTCTTCTTCTTCTTCTTCTTCTTCTTCTTCTTCTTCTTCTTCTTCTTCTTCTTCTTCTTCTTCTTCTTCTTCTTCTCCTTCTCCTTCTTCTCCTCCTCCTTCTCCTTCTCCTTCCTCCTCCTCCTCATCACCATCCCTCATCCCTCATCCCTCATCCCTCCTTCTTTCCCTCCTCCCTCTTCCAGTTAGAAGTTTTGACAGTAACAGTTTCAGACGGAGTAAAGACGTGTGAAAGCCATGACAAAGCATGAGCAAGTGAATCTAATTCTCTGACATTAAATTATAATCAATATATGTGCAAATGTTTTGTAAACGGGGGAGTAAAGTGCTTTTCAAAACTTTTAAAATATGATTGTGTTAATGTGAAGCACCCAGGAGTATTTTTAAATGAAAAATATAGTAACAACAGCAATACTTTGGTGATTTAAAAAGCTAAGTCACACTGCTGTGCTTTAACTTTCCCAGAGACTATTGTCTGAATTGTTCCCTTATTTTCAATTTGTAGTCCAAGCAACAACCAGAGCTATTTTCAATTGCTCCCAAGTCTCACCTGTGGACATTTTGCTGTCATCCTATTAAAATCTATAATGTCAGCCTTGTTGTGTTTTCAGGAGAGGATGACAGGGACAAAGTACTTCTTCCATCACTTGAGTACAAAGGGCATAGAACAAGTACTGGAGGATGTATCAGAGCCCTGATGGGCAGGAGTGATCCATTACTGCCCTGAAGAAATTCACTAACAAGAGAAAAAGCTTCTGAACAGATTGAGGTGAAGAGTCGTGGAAGAACATGACCTGAAAGAATTGGAGCCATCTCTGAGAAACAAAGCCAGCATGTAGGTTGGAGCATAGAGGCGATTAATTTGCATTTAAAAACGAAACAAAATAAAATAAATGTAGAAAATAGCCCTAAAATTGTCTTACCAAGGAAACAGGTGCAACTAGAACGTTTTCAGAAATGGATGCACATCCAGGTAAGAAGGCCAAGCAAAAGATAGGTGAGGAACCTCAGGATCTGCTTCAGAGTTTATGGAGTCCATGCTCCTCCGGACTCAATTTGCAACTGTATTACTAATTTAACCACTGCAGTGATTCATTTAACAACTGGGGCAAAACTCACTTAGCAACTGTCTCACTTAGCAACAGAAATTTTGGGCTCAATTGTGGTCGTAAGTCGAGGTCTACCTACATTTCTCTTACTGGTAGCTATTTCAGGTGGTTGGCCAATCTGAAGTGAGCATGGCTATAAAAACTGCTCCCAGTTGTAATCTACAAAATGGCATCTACTTTTATTCATTTATTGTGCTATGATGACTCAAAAAGAACACTTTAAGTTGTGCAAAACGACCTGTTTTCACAAGCAAGTAAATAAATCTGTTTCATATTTTCCAGTAAATTAAAAGGCAAAGGACACATTCTTTCCTGGAATGCATTCATTTACAGATAGTCAATCAATCAATCAATCAATCAATCAATCAATCAATCAGCATAGAGCTGGAAGGGACCTTGGTGGTCTTCTTGTTCACCCCACTGCTCAACCAGGAGACCATTTACCATTCCAGACAGGTGGCAGTCCAGTTTCTTCTTAAAGACCTCCAATGATGGAGTGCCCACAACTTTTGGAGGCAAGCCATTCCACTGGTTAATTGTTCTCACTGTTAAAAAGAATGGAGGTGTCATGGTTCCGACAGATGAAACTTCAAAGAACTTTGAGGCATTGTTTACCTTAAACAATCTTTATTCAAGAAGCATAGCATCGGCATGTACATAGTCAAAGCCAAAATCTGAATTCCCCTCCCCTGAGCACATAGTATCAAAGCACAATTCCCTCCTTTAATTAACAGTCATAAATCACATAAATCATGCGATAGAAGGTGTATCTATGGGAGTGAGTTTGGATATGTTTTCCTATAAGGAATTACTTAGATTGGAAGGGAATGATTGGCAACTTAAATCATTAGAGGAGTTAAGACAAGAAAACATAAGTTACTCTTGCTTTCAATATACTCAATTGAAAGCTAGGTGGAAGTTGGATCAGAAGGTTGGCATCACAATTACAGATGAAAATTTAGTAAAACAAATTAGAGATGTAAATCGTGCACATATAAAGAGGATATATAATGTTTTAATCGAACTGGACTCGGAAATGGAACTAGTTAAAGATTGTATGATAAAGTGGGCACAAAATATTCAGGAACCAATTTCGCTGGATACTTGGGAGGTAATTTGGGTTAGAAATGTTAAATTTACTCAGGCTCAAAATTTAAGAGAAAATTTTTATAAAATGTTTTATAGATGGCATCTGGATCCCAAAAAGTTGTCTAACATGTATCCTAACTTACAGTCTAAATGTTGGAGATGTGGTAGTTTAGAAGCCACCTATTTTCATATGTGGTGGACTTGTAGAAATATAAAAGCTTTTTGGGTTAAAATTTGGTGGAACATTCAAAAGATTTTTAAGAGAAAGATAAAGTTTTCTCCGCAATTGTTTCTATTGGGTATTGTTCTAGATTGTGATGTTAAAGAAACCAATTTGATGTTGAATTTGATAACAGCAGCACGGTTACTGGTGGGACAATATTGGAAGAAGGATAGTTTGCCTACAATAGAAGAATGGGTGTTTAAAGTTTCGAATCTTGCAGAAATGTCTAAGATTTCTGCTTACTTGAAGGATCATTCACAAGAAAGATATATTTCAGTTTGGAGGAGATGGATAGATTATATTCAGAATAAATATGGGACTAAAAAGTTCCATTTAGCTTATGAGTAGATTTCAGAGGGATATTGTTATTAATTTTAGTGTTAGTACTTTGTATGTATTTATGTTAAAGGGGAGTTAAAGCACATTATGAATTTGGTTAATTTTATATTATGGATAGTCTTTAGCTAGAATATGATTATTATTATATCCTGTATTTAGCTCTGGGAAGTGGGGGGAAAGGGGGGTGGTTTGGGGTGGGTGGGATTTTGGGATGTATTGTAAAATTTTGTTTTTGTAAAACTCTTTAATAAAAAAAATCACATTCTCCAATTAGTTTGAAATGCAGGCTTTCTCTCCAGTTCTCCAACCCGCCAATTCTTATCGTCTCTTATTTCATTAACCTTGGTTCACACACTACTTACAGTATTGTTATGTCTAACTAAACTCCCATGCACATTCCTCATCCTCCCCCCACCACCAGTACCATCTAATTCTAACTCTAATTCTAAGAGTAAAACATAAGAAGGAAAATGGTTGCATCTCCAATGTTGTCAAAGCAAAAACATCCAATGTTAGCAGCGTTGACAAGAGGGCTGTAGAAATGCAATATATGGTCGATCACAACTGAGTCCAAAATTTTTGTTGCTAAGGGAAATATTTGTTAAGTGAATTTTGCCCCATTTTGCAACCTTTCTTGCCACAGCAGTTAAGTGAATCACTGAAGTCGCTAAGTTAGTAACAACTAGCATGTTCTCAAGTTAATCTGGTTGTTAAGTGAATCTGGCTTCCTCATTGACTTTGCTTGTTAGCAGGTCACAAAAGGTGATCATGCAATCACTGCAACTGTCATAAATATGAGTCAGTTGCCAAGTGTCTGAATTTTGGTCACATGACCACGGTGGTGTTGCAACGGTCATAAGTGTGAAAAGCAATTTTAAATCATATTTTTCAGTGCCGTCATAATGTTGAACGGTCATGAAATAAACTGTGGTAAGGTGAGAACTACCTGTATTTCTGCTCCTTCACCCCAAAATAGATAAACAGGCTTCATTTTGCAGACTGCCAATACAGGAGTCTCTTGGGAGACCTGATCAATCTCTTGAAGTGTTCTGGCACTTGAAACAAGTTCTCTTATCATCAGCTAGCCAGATTACAGGGCAAACAAAGCCAGACTAAATGAGAGTCAATAGCACGCCGAGTCTAAATAACACTTCCTCTTATCTATGGCAAGGAGGCCTTGCCTACATATTTCCCTGTTAGTGGAGACACCCTGGTGAAGGTGTCTGTGCCCTTCCTCCTATCTGAATCCTTTAAAAGTCACATTTTCAGGAGGGTTGGCCTTAGAAAAAAAGAGATCTGACTTCCGCCAGGAGAACGTTTGATAGCAACGCTGATGGCAAGGTGTAAAATGTGTCAGCCAAGCTGGTGAGAGCTGGTGAGTCAGAAAAGACAAGCAATTCAGGCGTGGCCATCCAAGAAAATAAAAACGAATAGCCAACAAACTGAAATTTAATGTGGAGAAAAGCAAGGTTTTACACCTGGGCAGGAAAAGCCAAAGATACAAGTACAGATTAGGTGAGACCTGGCTCAAAAACAGTAACTGCGAGAGGGACCTTGGAGTCCTAGTGGACGATCACTTAAACATGAGCCATCTGTGTGCGGCAGCAGCCAAAAAAGCTAATACGATCCTTGGTTGTATAAACAGAGGCATAGAATCACTAGCACGTGAAGTATCAGTACCGCTTTATAAAACCTTAGTAAGACCATCCCTGGAATCCTGCATCCAGTTTTGGTCACCACATTACAAAAATGATGTTGATACTTTGGCAAAAGTGCAAAGAAGAGCAACTAAGATGATTAAAGGCCTCGAGACTAAAGCATATGAAAAATGGTTGCAGGATTTGGGTATGGCCAGTCGAGAGAAAAGAAGGACTAGTGGGACCATGATAGTAGTATTCCAGTATTTGAGAGACTGCCACGAGGAGGAGGGCATTGATTTATTTTCCAAAGCACAGAAGGCAAGACAAGAAACAATGGATGGAAACTAATGGAATTAAGGAGAAACTTCCTAACAGTGAGGACAATTAACTAGTGGAACAGCTTGCCTTCAGACATTGTGGGTGCTTCATCATTGGAGGTTTTTAAGAAGAGACTGGACAGCCATTTGTCTGAAATAGTATAGGGCAGGGGTAGGCAACCTCGGCTCTTTTATGACTCATGGACTTCAACTCCCAGAATTCCTGAGTCAGCATAGCTGACTCAGGAATTCTGGGAGTTGAAGTCCACGAGTCATAAAAGAGCCGAGGTTGCCTACCTGTGGTATAGGGTGTCCTGCTTGAGCAGGGGGCTGGACTAAAAGACCTCCAAGGCCCCTTCCAGCTCTATTCTGATTCATGTAGCAGGCTTGAGATATAGGTGAATGGTCCAGACTCATGGAAAAGGTCATTGCCTGATGGCAGTGGAGTTGTTGGAAAAAGTTGAGAACACGGGTATAATCAGGGCAACCCAGAGAGAGGGTGGCAGAGCTAGGAATGTGGCAACAGAGCCAGAGGAGCTGGGAAGGCCAGTGGCAACACCAGCAGAGGTGTCTTCATCATGGCAGTAGCTAATCCTGCAGAACCAGTCGGCTGTTGAAACCTATCCCCTCAGCACAGACAGCCAGAATAACGAGGATTGCTGGGACAGACTCCAGAGGAGAAAACAATAATAATGGAAAGGAATGAAAAAAAAGAAAAATAAAGCTGAAACAGAACCATGGTATAAGCTTTAGATATTCTGGAATGGAGGAATGGAGGGTTGTATGCAACATATGGTTGAAATCTTAAAGTACAGCAATCAAGGGGGACACCAGAAGAGAGTGAGGGCCACCCATAAAATACATAGCATTTAGAACATGAGATCTAAAGTCAACCTACATAGAATACATCAGGGGGGTAGAAATAATAAAATCAAAAGAGTCAATGTAGGTTCGAGGAAACAAATTAAAAAAAAAACACCAGTAAAATTATAGTATACTGTATAAACATAGGAATGAGGTCTGATTCAGTGCTGGCTGAAGTCTGACTGAGGTCAGTTAGAAGTGAGAAGCTTCTTGACTAAGAAGCAAAAATGTCTTGTGTAAAGTCACGTGCTTCACATAGAGATGGACACAGAGCTGGGGTAAAGATGAGTTTATTCTGAACAGAACGAACTGGGGAAACAGGGAAGCCTGGCGTCTATTTATACCTGCCCAGGTGGATGGCATCCAATCAGTTCAAACCTGGGCTTCCTGCCAGTGCAGGTGACAATGGGTGTAGATCCTGGCTCCCCACCAGGCTGACCATGCCTGGGGCTGTCAACAGCTTAACTCATTAGGCTTATCCTGAGTGAGCAGTTATCTCCCGGAGCTGTCCAACCCCTCTGCTGATCTGCACCATCAGCGTCCTGCTGTGCTGTCCCTTTGTGTATGCTGGGAGGCATACACTGCATCTTGAATGAAAAACAAAGTCCAGTTGCCTTTTGAAAAAGCGCCTGTGGGACAATCATGAGCTGGATGACTGAGAATCTCCCTAGACACATAGGAGTGAGGTATACACAGGGGCAGCTGCAGTAGGTCACAAAAATCAAGATGGCAGCTATGATTTGGTGAATGCACGCACATAATAATTGGAGGTTTCATACCGTGGTTGCAACACTGGCACCTTGGTCTTTTAAACTCCATTATGGTTGAATATGGGGTACAGAAATCCATTATGGCTGAATATGGGGTACAGAAAACTATTGGCAAGAAGAACTGATGAGATTAACGGGCAGCAGAATATAAAACGATGGAAGACAGGATCATCCAGATGAAGAAAATGTCTCTAGCCTTTTTTTCTCAATAAAGAGAGTCTCTCCCTGTGAGAGTCGACATGAACGTGTCCTATTTGGCCTTACAACATCTCTGAAATTATGACAGCCTTGGCTAAAGAGTTAGATATCTCAGTGTGTAGTTTGGTAGATATTATACTAGATCAGTGGTGGCGAACCTATGGCACGCGTGCCAGAGGTGGCACTCAGAGCACTTTCTGTTGGCACGTGCACCACCGCCACCAGCAGCAGGTCCATCAGGCCGCCACTGCCACCTGGAGCAGGAGCTCTGCCCAGCACAAAGGAGGCAAAGCAGCCAACTAGCAAGCTTAAGTAGAGGTGGTGGAGCAGAGGTCACCAACCATTGTCACTTAGTGGACTGGAAGAAAAGGGAGGGGAAAGCATTTTACATGCATGTGTCCGCGCATGGGGCCATGAGCATGCACGTGCTGCAAATGGGGCGGGGCTAGTGCTTGCGTGATACTAGCACTGCCCCATTCTTACATGGTGCAGTGCCTTGTATCTGCACCCCAAAAGTAGTCAACTCCGGATCCTGGCTGGACAGCTGCCTCTGACCCCATTAGAAAAACAGTTCTGCCGAAGGGGAAAAAATGTTTAAATACAGAAAAGGATTTTAAAATACAGGTTGCCCCAAAGTAGCAATCCTTCATTCTGTGCTGTTTTGCTATTACCTTGGAAAAATGCCAACATTGTCCTCTTTAGACATCAACGTATTTTATCCCCAGTCTCCACCCTAGAAAGCACTCAAGAGCTACTTTTGGTGGTTCTTGAGATGTCTACTTTCCTGCGCCCTGTGTCATTTGCCTAGGCATAATCTATATATAAACAAGAGAGTGTCTACTTTTCCCACAGAGCTATTTTTGTGATTAATCTGCTGTTGAGATTTCCAGAAGTAAAACCAGTGAAGCTTTTACAGGAGCAAAATGTGAAAAATACTGAATCACTTGGCTAGCGGCAAGGATGTCTGCAGTGTGGGATCACACTGGGTGTGGGCGCAAGCTGGATGGAGACTGTGATTAAAGAGCCATCTATATTAAAATGGGGGTGGGGTGAGGGGTTGGCTATTAGGTACCACTGGCTAGGGGAGTGAATACTGGCTAAGTGTTACAAAATCCAGATGGAAAATATAATCTGATTTGTCTATGGAGATTCTCAGTCATCCAGGTCACGGCTGTCCCAAAGGTGCTTTTTCAAAAGAAAACTGGACTTTTTCCCCCCCTTGAAGATGTTTTGCTTCTCATCCATGAAGCTTCTTCAGTTCTGACTGAATAATGGAGGATTTATATTCCTTGCAGATCTGGTCGTTAGCACTCGTTAGTTGTTATAAATTCTCCACTTCAGTCAGAACAGAAGAAGCTTCTTGAATGAGAAGCAAAATGTCTTCGAGAGGAAAAAACAAAAAAACAAAGTCCAGTTGCCTTTTGAAAAAGCATCTTTGGGCATAATCTGATTTCTTTTAGTTCTATTTTCTGAAAACTATTGCTTTTACTTTTATTTAACTAACTGATATTAAATAAAGCAAAACCCTTTGCTGGTGCAGAGTGTGGCTGCGTGGGTAGTGATGGGAGCACCCCGATACTCCCATATTACACCCCTCCTGCGTGAGCTGCATTGGTTACCGGTTGTCCTCCGGATGAGATTTAAGGTGGCTTAGGCCCGGGATACTTGCAGGACCATCTGCTGCCGGGAACGACTTCCCATCGCCCAGTACGCTCACACAGAGAAGGCCTCCTCACGGTGCCGTTCGCTAGACAATGTCGGCTGCCGACCCCCAGGGGGAGGGCCTTCTCTGTGGGAGCGCCAGCCCTGTGGAACCAACTCCCCCATGAGCTTCGGATGGCCCCAGATCTCCAGTCCTTTCACCGTGGCCTCAAAACACTCCTTTTCCACCTGGCTGACCTGGACTGACAGGGATTTTAATTATATTTTTTTAATTTTTAACTCTAATTTTTAATTAATTTTAATTTTAATTTTAATTTATTGTACAGGGGCCTTTAATTTTAATTTTAATTTCTGTATTTATTGTATGTTATTGTTGTTAGCCGCCCTGAGTCCTTCGGGAGATAGGGCGGCATATAAGTCCCAATAATAAATAAATAAATAAATAAATAAATAAATAAATAAATAAATAAATAAATAAATAAATAAATAAATAAATAAGGATTCCCTACCTTTAATGGATACAGTTGGCCTTGAAAAGTATGTGGCAGGTCATCAAAGCAAATGGCTACCACATAGGACTTATATCTTCTCATGGAGAAATAAAAGAGACACAGAGGTTAATCCTGTCAGGTTTAGCAGACTAAGAAACGGATAGCAGGCAGATCTAAGATTACTTTTATTAAAATAGCTTTAGTAACAGAATCTTGCATGTTTAAAGGTGTTATTTTTCCTCCCTCTTTTATCTTCATGGGAATGAGGTGGGTGATGGCATAGTATATCTCGCTTTCTTATTTTTTCTGCCCATGGAAGTCAATGCCCAGTGAACATGGCTGCCTGGGTAAACTAAAATATTGAATTAGCTAGTGAGAGTTGCTCTGAATTGGGTGGCCTTGAGAATTTGAACTATAAATAAGTTATAAATATTTTAACTGAGGAGAACTGACTAGAATAAAGGCAACTGACATTAGTATTTTAAATACGGTCTAGAATAAAGGGAATTGTCATTAATTATCTTAAATACTGATTCACATTTGGTTTAAGTCTCCTCCGTATAAAATACTTGGAGCAATCATACTATTACCCAATAACAGTATTTTCCCAGTCAAGGTAAATCTTTATTATGGTCATAGATCAGCACTATTTTTCAAGGAAATGGGTATCTGCAATGCCAAGATGATGTAATGATGCTACCTAGTTTGGGTAATGAAATGTCTGCAAGAAAACAACCAAGCTCAGAGAGCACCAAGGACCCCTTATTTCAACTCTGAGCTACATATATTCTCTTTTATTGGTTCCAAGATGATGTCCACCGTGGTGAGATTGAAGCTTAATCTGGTTTCAATCTGATTTTATTATGACGTTAGTTTAATTTAATATTTTATCTTGTATATATGTGGTGTGTTGGCCTAGAGGTGGAGCCCTTGCCTCACAATCAAGAGGCTGTGAGTTCGATCCTAGGTAGGGGCAGATATTTCTCTCTCTGGGTGCAATGAGTAATTGTCTGCTGCAAACTCCACATAGGTGTCTGGAAGGGCATCCAGCCAGGAAATGCTCAGCTCCATTCAGTCAACCTGACTCTGCCCTTAGGAATGCAAGGGATTGCAGGGCTGTTAAAAGAAAAAAAAAATGTATTGTCCACATACTTTATATACAGATATACAGTAGATTTGCTGATGCTTTATTTAGACTTATATTTGTGTTATGCATAATATGTTTTATTAGTGTTGTACATCAGTGATTACATGACCTCTGTAGATGCCCATATATTAAATAAATAATGTGCTCCATGTGTGACACACATAAAACCCAGGTGGAGCTTTGATCAAACTATCATGGTCTCCATTTTGACATTTTTCACCCCACTCTACAAGGAGAAGAGGAATAAATTACATATCTAGTGAGGAAGCTAATAATACTTCAATGGTATTAATTAATGGTGTTGTGGCTAGCAACTGTGCTTTCCCTACTGTTATGTACATTGTACAGTAGAGGCAAGGACATTGCCAGCTAGTCCCTGACATTCTTGCTGCCAGACACCTTGTTAGCTAGTAGGATATGGCAATTATTCCCCCCCCCTTCCCTTCTCTATTCCATTGCCACCACCAACAGTGAATGGATAGAATATAATATATATTTACCACCAGGTTACATGATTAAAGTTTAGTGCAATATGCAGTCTTCTGTCTCCAGCTAAGTCAACTGATTTACTTTTACTTGGAAAATCACATTTTTGTAAATCACATCCATTTCCAGGAGTGGAAGCAGATTTAGTGCTCTTTTTCCTCCATTTGTTGAAGTAGCTCATTTCAGTGAATCAGGCATGTTACAGGGTGTAGGATTTTGCTCAACCAAGCTCTGTTTCCAAACTCTGAGTTCCATTCAGCTGGAATTGAGCATCTTTCAAAAAATGTCAAGCATCTGGTGCTTCTTTTGAAAAAGACCAGAGTGCTCATCAGCAGCAGTGATACTGTGGCTATGGACAGGAACACGGAGGATATGTCATAGAATCATAGGGCTGGAAAGGACCTGGGAGATCTTTTAGTCAAAACCTCTGCTCATGTTTAGATACTGGAAAATATGTGCCTTCACTGTTGTTTATGAGTGCTGAGTTGTGGAAAAGACACCGGAGTTGGGAATGGCCACCATGAAAATGAATTGTCTTCACAAAGACAGGCGCGAGACCGTAGGCAAGGTTCAAAAAGTTTATTCGGTTCAGCTCCCGGCAGCTGACTGTCAAACACTCCGGGTTTATATAGAGAACTGTCAAACGATTTAACCAATCGGGTAACTGTATTTCCCCGCCGTCCGGAGGACGGCCAATCAACGCTCGGTACTTTGACAGCTCGGCGGCTGTCGGGGAATTCCTCTCAGCTGAGCGCTTAGCTCAGTTCGGAGGACCGAGTTGTAGACTGCGGATTTGACAGTTCCCGGAACTGTCAAATCTGGCGCGTGCGCGATGGCCCCCGGCCGCTCTTTTGACAGCTGTCAACGGGAATGGCGGCCGGCCGGGCGGTGCGCATGCGTCGTAGCTTCGGGCGGCCATTTGACAGCTGTCAACTGTCAAATGTCTGCCGGCCCGGCTTTTTCTCGCTGCTCGGAAACTTCTGGTTTCCGAATATGATTCAGAAAAGATCTGAGAGAATAGGTGAGATACAAACTTTTCTAAAAGTACATAAATATACATCTTATGTTGATGGTCATAGTAGCGATGCAGCCTGTTGCAGCACTGATGATATTATCTAAGGTAACATAAGATAACCTTTATTGTCATTTTTTTACTGTGGGCATAATGGCACACATCAAAAATGAAATTTAGTTGCCTGCTCTCAACGTGAGCCACATACATGACACCCCCCAAAAACATACTACATACAACATATTTATAGACCCACACCCCTGCATATAAATAACAAATAAATATTAAAGACTGTCCAACTTGAATATATAACGGAAGGAGGAAGACTGGCAGTTCACAAGGTTAATGCTGTATGGAATGAAACTATGGCTGAATCTGGATGTTCTGCTTCGGATACCACGAAGCCTCCTCCCAGAAGGTAACAAGGAAAACAGGTTGTGAAGAGGATGAGTAGTGTCCCAGACAATCTTGCGGACCCTGTTCAAACAACGCTTCTGTGCTATGTCCTGGATGGGTGGGAGGGAACTGCCGATGATCTTTTCGGCCATCCTGACCACTCTCTGCACTGCCTTCCTGCCTGAAGCAGGGATGCTTCCAAACCAGACTGTGATGCTGTATCACAGGATGCTCTCGATCGTTCCCCCTGTAGAAAGTGGTCAGGACAGGGGAAGGAAGATGAGCTTTTCAGGAAGGAAGATGTGCTTTTTGTTTTAGTTAGGTAATGAAATGTCTACAAGAAAACTACCCAGTTCAGACAGCATCAAGGACTCCACAGATCAATCTAGGGTTACAAATATTCCCTTCAATTGGGGCAGTCTATTGTGGATAATTGGTAGGTTTATAGCTATTCAGTAATTACGTGTTGCTTGATACAGAACTCTGTTTTAATTTTGAAATAAAATCTGCTACTAACAGAGATTTGAGCTTTTTCTTTTTAAAAAAACAATCCCACATTAATTAATTAATTAATTAATTATGGCTTAGCAAAATGCATAATGCATAAAATTCACCAAAACAACATAGAGCAGTGAATTATTTTAAAAACACGCAGTTTGAGTGATGAGTACAATTATGAATGTTAAATTATGTATCAGCAGTTACTGGAATGACTAAATCTATGGCCAAATATCTAGAACATTTAACCTCTGGACAATAGTGTTAATCCCACTTAATATTCACATTATGTGGATGAATTTCTGGAATGGAACTTAAGGAAAAACTGGTCTTATAACTGCAAACACAACTTTGCGTTGTGTGCCTTGTGCCCTTGCAACCAGATTTGTCCACAGAAGGATAACCCCCCTCCCTCAAGAATATGAGTTTTGTAATAATCAGAGCCTCACCTCCTTTAAAAGAACAACAGCTGTGTGATGCAGCAAAAGGGGGTTGGCTTTGATTATGTGGTCACAACAACCCTCTCACCCTTTTTGACTCCCCCTTCCATGCATGCCTCTAGTGAATAGAATAGAATAGAATAGAATAGAATAGAATAGAATAGAATAGAATAGAATAGAATAGAATAGAATAGAATAGAATAGAATAGAACAGAATAGAATAGACCTGGGAGGGACCTTGGAGGTCTTCTAGTCCAGCACCCTGCTCAAGCAGGAGAACCTTCACTATCTCAGACAGGTGAATGTCCAGTCTCCTCTTAAAAATCTCCAGTGATGGAGTGCCCACGATTTCTGGGGGTAAGCTGTTCCACTGGTTGATTGTCCTCACTGTCAGGAAGTTTCTCCTTAGTTCCAGGTTGCTTCTCTCTTTGATCAGTTTCCAACCATTGTTTCTTGTCCTTCCCTCTGGTGCTTTGGTGAACAACCTGGCCCTAGTTGAAGTAATGTCTTTTAGGTTAAATAACAGAGAAAGTGCAGAGATTGGCATGGTGGCTTAGAGGTGGAGATGTTCACCTCACACTCTGGAGGCTGAGAGTTCAGTCCTAGGCAGTGACAGATGTTTCTCTAATGAGTGCAAATAATAAATATCTGCTGTGAACTCCACGTAGGCATCAGGAAGGGCATTCGGCCAGTAAATGCTCAGTTCCCCTGATTTGACCCCAATAAAAAGGGATTACAGGGTTGTAAAAAGAAAAAAAAATGGGAAAAGTGCAGAGAGGAGTGGGAGGAGCTGCAAATTAAATAAATGAATGCCTTTTGCATACTGTCATTGATGCAGTAGGTTAGGCAAAGCAATTTCCTTTCCCCCTTTTAATAAAAGTGAGATAGGATCTCCATGGATAACTACTGCTGAAGTCGAAATTTCAGTGGCACCTGATGCTTGGCTGGCAATTGGAAGGCTGAAAAATATCCTTTCCTTTCATTGCTCAGTAATCTTTAAAAAATAGTAGCATGGGGAAATGCTTATCAAATGTCTGGCTGTGTTCTCAGTATCCAACATTGGAAAAAAATAAATAAATCTTTGATTCATTCCTTTCAGCTGGACAATGATGATAATGGGGAGATAACAGGAGGGAGGAGGAAAAAAGTGGAAGTTAACTGGGGAAACATTCATGCTCAAACTTTCAGATCTGGCTTTGCTGTAATGTGACCACTTGGCTTTTAGTAAAAGTCTACTGTTTTTTTTTATTGAAAAGTTTTAAAATACAATTTTCCTTTGAAAAACCCCCCTTCCCCCTCCCTCCTCCCCTCCCTACCTCCCCCCTATCTCCCCCCCTCCCCCTCTCCCTCCTCCCTCCCCTGCCTCCCACCCCTCTACTTCCCCTCCTCCCCCCCTCCCCCCCCGACTTCCCAGAGCAAAATACAAGGTATATATCTAAAAAGCAATCATAAACAATCATATACTAACAATTATAAACTCTAAAATCCATCACTCTCTAGCTTATATAGAGTAAACCAATCCTTAACAATACTAAATATGTATAAAGAACTAAAATAAAAGAAAACTAGCATCATTCCCATCTATGTTCTTCCACAATTCACTATTACCTAGACATATTCTCACTTACACATCACAAGCACCTATCCCTATTAACCTCTCTAGCCAAAATAGGCTATAATAGATAGTTCTTACACAAATTAACCCGCATTAACCCACAAAACTTTCTTCCTCTTCCTCTGTAGTAAATTGTCCATTAATTCCAAATTGAACATTCTGTTACCATACATATCATCCCAAAACTCTTAAAAACACAACTACCACTTGACTATAAGTATATTGTGGAAGTTCCATAGATTTCTACTGGTCTTATTTTTTAATCTTTTTTGAGCGTTTTAAGGCAGCACGCGTCACCCTCTGTTCTCTAGGATCATCCAAAAGAGTTGCAGCTTGATCTCCTCCTGTACCCTTCTCGTCTATCTGTCCATCTTCATCCTCTTGATGTTCTCCTTCTCCAGATCCCTCTGCAGCTTCCAGAAGTGTTGATGGGGTTGCTTTTAAAACATTGTTGTAAAAATCATGCGCTTGCTTCACAGTACCCAAACAGTACCTTTTGCCATCATACATGAAGCTCAACCCAGCTGGGATCTCCCATCTGAACCTTATATCTCTTTGCTTGAGCTCTTGCACAAGAAATATAAAGTCCTTCCTTCTCTTTAAAATCTTTGGAGGAATTTCTTTTAGAACCAAAACTTCTTGACCAGCAATCACAACTTTAGTATCATAGGCAGCTTGTATAACTTCATCTCTAATTTCCCTTTTTACAAAATAAACCACCACATCTCTAGGCAACTTTCTCTGCTTAGCAATCCACGAATTCACACGAAACACTTTGTCCATGCCTTGTTTTATTTCAGATGCTGGATGGTTCAATACCCCCTCAAAAGCCTCAGAAACCAGCTGCTTTAAATCTTCCTTAATATTCTCTTTTAGGCCTCTAATTCTAACAGCAAACTGCATCTGGTAAAATTGAGCCAAACTCTGTTCGCTATCCATTTTGTCTTTTAAATTTTCAATTTCCAATACTTTTGCTTCTAATATAGCATTCTTTTGAGTCAAGTCTTCCACTTGATCATCCAGCACCTCCACACATTTAGCTACTTTATGCACTGAGGACAAAATGTCTACCTTCATCTCTCTAAGTTTCTGCTCCATCCTTTCTTCCATTCTCTGCTCCAATTTCTCCAATTTCTCCTCCATCTGTGCAAATTTAACACCCATTGACTCCAAAATTAACTGGGTATGTTTTTCAAGATCCTTCGATGTCAATACATCAGGAGAATGCAACGCCTGCAGTAATGATTGTTGTTGCACCGGAGAATTTCCAGCACTCCGAAAAGTTCTAGGGGGAGGTTTAGCCGCCATCTTTTACTTACAATTGTGACGCACTTTCACTTTAAGTTTTAAGCATAGTCCATCAAGCTTGAGAGTAAAATAAAATAATCCTCTTCATCTCTCCACCTTTTCCTCTTGTACCGCTCTGCCTGCTCCTTTAAATCATAGTCCTTTCTTCAGGCAGGGATGGTTCGCAGACGCCTGGCTCTGCTCCAGGAAGTTCGGAGCAGAGACGACGGCCAGCTGGGAGCAACCCAGGCTTCGGGGGAGTTCGATCCTTCAGCCGCCCAAGCTCAAAGCTCAGGCGGCCTCGGAGAACTCTACCCCTACCTGGGGCCTCACCCCCTCCTCTTCTCCCGAGGAGGGGGCTTCAATTTCGCCCGAACAGCTGATCGGCGCTGTTTCGGGCGAAAAAACAAACAGCTGAGCCGCGGGCAGCCAGGGGAGGCTGTCTTCGGCGCCGCGCCGCCAGCGGAAGTCCCTCTACTGTTGTGTAGCCGGTTCTTTGCAGGCATTGAGCAAGACGGAAGGTTCCAAACAGTAACAAGCTTTATTGAAGTCAAACAGAACAGAACTGAAACAGTGGTTGCTGCGTAGCTATTTATAAAGTTGGCCACTAGGTGGCAACCAATAGATTCGAAGGAGGCTATTCCCGCCCCAAATCTACCAATGATAGCCTTGGAGGCAAGAAGTCTGGCTTAGTCAGTAACCCTTACATATACACACCATTGAGCAACCATTAATGCGGCATTTAAACAGACACGTGAATCAGTACAAGCAAAAAAAAACCAATACATCTACCTTTCCCATGAATGGAGTTGAGGGTCTTTCTTTCCTAAGAACCCAAATTGCGGCAGGTGTGACATCTGCCTTTTTCAGAGTCCACATTTCACAGCCACAATTAGCAACTGGAAAAATTATTGTCTTAACTAATCTGCATTTCGTTGGGAAGCTGATGTTTTTACTTTTCCAAGATGTTATTCATGCCGGACATGGCTGTTCTTCCAAGTGCTATATGCCTTCTGACCTCAGGGCTGCAGTTACCATGTTGGTTGATTTTAGAGCCCAGGAAGACGAATTCCTTTACCGTTTTGATGGTCTCATTGTCGCTCTGCACTCTGCCCTGTGTGTTCTGTGTGCTTAGCAAAGAGCAGCTATAAAAACCCTGCAGTAAAGGGTGATGGTGTGGTGTGATGGTGATTGTTGTGCTGGAATAGTAGTCAGTGTGGTAGGGCTCTGGGAGTGAATAGGGTTTTGCTATTCTGAATAGGAAACTGGAAGCAACCTGAAGTGAAGGAGTACTGTAGTTTACTCCGGATAGTAAGAAACAGCAATAGACCCGGGGAGAGTGAGGAAACCAACTGGGACTACTGATCAAGGGTCTGCTGGTGTGTGGATTGTCTAAAAGGCCAAGGAGGCTGCAGTAAGTTCTTTGGGATGTGGGAACCTACTGAACTGGGTATAGATGAAAGGACCCTGTGACAGGGTCTCTCTCTCTCTCATTCTCTCTCTCTTCCATCTGTCTGTCTGTCTGTCTATCTATCTATATCTGTGTATTCTCTCTCTTTCTATCTATCTATATCTATCTCTGTCTGTCTATCTATCTCTATCAATTATCTATCTATCTATCTATCTATCTATCTATCTATCTATCTATCTATCTATCTATCTATCTATCTACCTACCTACCTACCTACCTACCTACCTACCTACCTACCTACCTACCTACCTACCTACCTATCTATCTATCTATCCATCCATCCATCCATCCATCCATCCATCCATCCATCCATCCATCCATCCATCCATCCATCCATCCATCCATCCATCCATCCATCTATCTATCTATCTATCTATCTATCTATCTATCTATCTATCTATCTATCTATCTATCTATCTCTATCATCTCTTTCACACAAACATCTATCTATCATCTATCTATCTCATCTGTCTATTATCTCTCTCTCTCTGTCTGATTTCTATAACTGCCCATCTCAGCGAATGACTCCGGGTGGGTCACAATTCAGAAACATATATTACAATTAAAATCTTAGAAGCATATTAAAACAATAACAATAATTAAAACTCTAAAAAAACAACAATGTTAAAGCATCTTGTTTTTCCTGGCTGAAGTTTTTAACTGCACAGCAGTTTGAAAAACAAGTCAGAGGATATGAGGACAATGAGAAATTAAGAGCACTTGCTCAGAAGCACTCTTTCCACGTGGAGCCCAGAAGGATTTGTTAGGCTGAGCGAAGCCAGGCATGGATTGGTACGAGAAACATTGATGCTCTGGATGCTGTTTACAGCTTCAGAGAAGAGATGACCAGGCTGCTAGAAATGTTGTTGAATGATCTACACACACACACACACACACACACCTTTGAAACCAAGCACTGCTTGTTTTTATTCATTTCCTCACCTAAAATAGCTTTCCTTGAACAGGATGGAAAAAAGCATGGAAACTTCTGTTCCTTTCCTTCAATCTCTCTCACAATCCTGTTCTCCAGATACTCTGAATTCACAATGATGGATGGAAGTTGTCCTCCACACACCTGGTGGGGAGGCTCAGTTCATAACAGGATGAGTGCAGGCAATCCTTGAGTGATGACCACAACTGAGCCAACATTTCTGTTGCTTAATGAGACAGTTTGCCCCGTTTTATGACCTTTCTTGTCACAGTTAAGTGAATCACTGCAGCCTTTAAGTAACATAGTCATTAAGTGAATTTGGCTTCCCCCATTGAATTTGATTGTCAGAAGGTTGCAAAAGGATCACGTGATGCCAGGACGTGGCAACCCTCATAAATATGAATCAGTTGCCAAGCATCCAAATTTTGCCCCATTGGATTGTTGAGAGGTAACATCTTAATAGATAGGAAAATCTATTGCTAGCAAAATGCACTCTGAAGATATCTTGATAACATTTTCTAAAAACAAAAGAAAAAATGTCTTAGATGAAAGAAGTGCTGAGAATATTCCAGCTGCAATGAAAACCATCTTCCAGGTGCTTGTTAATCTACAGAGATGGCAGGCATAAATAACCAGACCCACATGTGAGAATTCAAGCTAGCTACTTTATTGTTTTTTGCCTATTACACAGGAATCATCCCAAACTGGCAATTTTCACCTGGGAATGACCAGATAAGCCTCTAGTACATTTAGGGGGTGGGGTCACTCCTAGCTTTCTTGGGTTTATGTAGTGAATCCAGACTGATTCCTCACTTGACCCCTCCTCCCAACTGGGATGGTTGCTCTCCAATAAGAGTATAGTGTCCACTAGCAGTCAGATTTAGTTTGAAGGACCTGGTTCTTTTTCTGTGTATGCCACCACTGTCCTGTTTTTCTCACCCCAAGCTTCCTTTTGAGCATCCACTATAAATTCAGAGATCTAGGGTTGTGTTGATTGTCTCATGGAACTTGACCCTCAAATATAAAACAGGTCCTAAGAGAGGTTAGCAGGGAAAGATGAAGCAGGGCTAAAGTTCAAGATCTGGGTAGGTCAGCCAGGAATTTTCTGGGTCTAGGAGTGTTCTGATGCAAAATGATAATGCTTTAATAAAGCTGAGCCCATTAGGGAGATGAAGCAATGAAGCAATGAAGAAGATGGTGAAAGTCCGTGAGTATATTGTTAATGTGTGTATTACTTTAGAGGTCAAAAGGTTCAGACATTCCATGTGATGGGATTCTACAAGTTCCAATTCAATTTAAAGCAGCCTTTCTTAACTGGGTGCCAAGAAATAGATTGGAACTGCAGTTTCTGATATGTCTAGAGTACCAAGTTGGAAGCCTAGTTTAGAGACAAAACAATAAATATTATAGGGAACTTAAAATGCCCAGGAAGATTTATGACCAGCTATATCTCAAGGCACATGCTGGAACCACAGCAGAATGGTGAGAGTGTATCCTGTACATCACACAATGACATCATTATCTGCCATGGACAATGATGATGTTGGCCATGCTCTACATTGCACATTGCCTTCTCCAAGCACTTAAAGATCTCCTGGCTTTTCACACAGGAAGGAGCTAATTTGTTGGGACTTTACTATAACTTTGGGGACAGAGTCAACCACAGCAAGCCATGATTCTTCCTTATTTGCTAAATTTAGAGGTTGGCTTTATTCAGCATGAAATATCATCACTTATCTTTTCTCTCTGTACAAGAGACATTGCCTGGCCAACACTATCTAGACTTGGATGAGAATTCTTGATGCTATAGGCTGGATAGTAGAATTAAAAAAAAATCAACGGGAGAGGGTAATATGTCCAGGAAGTTACCAGGAATAGAATAGAATAGAGTTGGAAGGGACCTTGGAGGTTTTCTACTCTAGCTCCCTGCTCAACCAGGAGACCCTATACCAATTGAGACAAGTGGCTGTGCAGTCTCTTCTTAAAAATCTCCAGTGATGAAGCACCCACAACACTGGAGGCAAGCTGTTCCATTGGTTAATTGTTCTCACTGTTAGGAAGTTTCTCCTTAATTCCAGGCTGGTTCTCTCATTGATTAGTTTCCATCCATTGTTTCTTGTCCTGCCCTCTGGTGCTTTGGAAAATAAGATGATCCCCTTCTTCTTTATAGTAGCCTCCCAAATACTGGAATACTGCTTTTCATGTCACCCCTAATCCTCTATTTCTCTAGACTAGCCATACCCAAATTCTGCAAACATTCTTCATATGTTTTAGTCTCCAGGTCTTGAATTAGGCTACCACAGAAGTCTAGTGGAATTGAAGGAGATCTGTATCTCACCTTATGAAAAAAATAACTTCAGTGCCAGAAGACATGCCAAGTTAAGTTGTAATTTGTTCCTCAATTCTAGGATGGTTGCTCTCTTCTTCTTCCAATTCTGAATGGACTGGAATAGATTAAGTCCAATAGTTTTTTGTGAAGAAACATCTAGGTGATCCTGTCAGTTGGCCCAAATATTGACTCTTACCTGAGATGCACCCCTCTGAAGAATTTTGGGTGGTAATTCATGAACTGGGGAAAAGTCCTAGAGGGACTTTCTGGATTCCTGTCTCCTGCTTAATACCCAATAGGAGCTGTGTCTGAGGATGGTGGTAGTGCTTAGCTCAGCTTTATCTGATGCATAAGTTGAGGCACTGTGTGGACCAGGATGCTCTGATGACAATAACCTATGCCTTGATTATTGTGTATTTAGATTCTGTAGTGCACTTTACAGAAGCAGCTTTTGGGATAACTGCATTCTAGACTTATTGCACGGAAGAGGTCCAGAATGCAAGGGCCAACTTTTGGTGGTACAGTCATTACAAGTTTGAGTTGTGTACCAATTACCAATAGGCTGATGGCTCCAGTTTCAAGTGCTTCATAGCATATCATAGGATATAATAAACTCTTCTATTTTCAAGGTTGATTCTGCTTCAACATCTATACATTCCTCTTCCCTAGAAGTTCATGCTACGTTGGTGAGTTAACAGGTCTTCTCTGTAGTGGTCCCCATGTTATAGAATTGGCTTGTCTCTAAGATAGGCAGATAATAGATAGATAGATAGATAGATAGATAGATAGATAGATAGATAGATAGATAGATAGATAGATAGATAGATATAGAGTCCTCTGTCTTTGTTTTTGCAAAACAGTAAAACCATCCTTGCTAAACTGGTGATTCTGGCCCTAACAGAACACATTGATTTGGGTAAATCATATCGGGTGGCTGTGTGATTCTATTTTGTTATTTTTGATTGCTTAATTTTAATTTTTTGTTTGTTTCTCTTGTACATTGCTACAGTCTTATTAATGGAGTGACTTACAAATATAAGAGAGAGAGAGAGAGAGAGAGAGAGAGAGAGAGAGACATTCTGCAGGTATCTAACTGAAACAACTCCTCTTGTACATGGAGGAAAATACACTTGCTCCCTAGCCAATGTTACCTTGCTGAACCTGAGGTTAGACTAAAATTGTACTCTCCCACTGCAGTCGTTTTCTCTGTCATTCCAGGAGCTTAAATGTTTCCTGATACGCTTGCTAGTTCACAGTGCTTTGGCACAAAAGTCATAGGAGTATTTTTTATCTAGTTCAAGGTGACTGCTTACAAAAATCTCTTTCTCTTTCTCTTTCTCTTTCTCTTTCTCTTTCTCTTTCTCTTTCTCTTTCTCTTTCTCTTTCTCTTTCTCTTTCTCTTTCTCTTTCTCTTTCTCTTTCTCTTTCTCTTTCTCTCTCTTCAAGCTTGATGAGGGAGAATCCAAGTAGGCATATGCTAATAAACCAAGTAAAGGAATTGTTTGCAGGATGCAATAGAATTTGCAACCAGTGTTTAGATTAGATTTGATTTCATATATTATTTTATTTTTGAGATTTATACGGTTACCCATCTTAAGCAACTCTGGTCAGTTTACAACAACCATAAAACCAATAAGTAAAATAAACCTAAAAGCAATAAAAAACCACATAAACCTTGCTCCTTGTTGAGGATCCACCTACATATTTCAATTAATCAGTGGAACAACTTGTCTCCAGAAGTTGTGAGTGCTCCAACACTGGAGGCTTTTAAGAAGAGACTGGACAACCATTTGTCTGAAATGGTGTAGGGTTTCCTGCTTGAACAGGGGGTTGGATTAGAAGACCTCCAAGATCCCTTACAACTCTATTATTCTGTTGTGCTACCCTTTGTTCATTTCTATCTAAAGACTGATCCCATCATCATTTATTTAATTAGATGTTTATTGCACTTTTTCTCCAGAAGCTTATAGTGGCTTACATGGAAATATCCCTTCATTTTATTCCCTTCCCCCCAAAAAACTCCTTGGGCTGAAAAAAATTAATTTGGTCCATATCATTCAATAAGCTTCCATGTCTGAGGATTGACTTGGACGTAGATCTTCCCAGTTCTAATGTGATCTTCGACCACGTCTCCACACTGACTCTCCAAAGGAAAAGGTTCCTTCTGGTTGAGCTGAACTCCTAGAAATTTCAAGCATACATCCCTGTGATTTTCCTGTTAACAATACAGAAAACTTCTAACCTTGCCTTGATAGTCTCCCTTCCAAGTGTCAACTAGGCTGATCCTGCTTAACTTTTTGAGTGTATTTAGTACCATCTCCTGAAGATCATTCACCTTCAACTAACTCACTTTAGCCTACATGATAACGTTAGTGTTTTCCCCTTGTTATCCTGGATCTCCCTATTCTTCATTACTCTTTTTTTTAAAGTTTTCTTCCTCAGTACATGATTTTTTTTGAAGTCATGGTAAAGATCACTCTCTTGATTTTCTATCTCCTGCCCCTTACAGATGTTACTGCTTAGAAATGACTATTTTTTTTAAAAAAAAATCTGTGTCTTGAGTGAGTTTTCTTTCTTTGTTTTGTTTGGGGGTTATCTAATGCAGCACCTGTTTTTATTTGACTGGAAGCTTTGCCTGATGAGCTACAGATATGATGGTCCCAGATCGGACCAGATTGGAGAGGCTGAATCTTCTCTTGCATTGTGATTAGACATATGGACAATTTGGTCACCACAGTACAAAAAAGATGCTGAAATCCTAGAAAGTGTGTAGAGAAGAGCAACAAAGATGAAAATTTTTCTGAAAATGAGAACAATTTATTTATTTAGATTTATATACCGCCCCTCTCCGAAGGGACTCGGGGCGGTGTACAGGGCAATTGAAACACTATAAATAACACATAATGTATAAAATTAAAATAGAATTAAATCAAATAGCCCTAAACAATAAACACATTCTAAAATTTAATTTTTTTTTAAATTTAAAAATCTAAAATCCCAGTCCCTCAGTCCAGGCTGGCAAGTTCAAATAGCCAAGTCTTCAGGTCGCGGCAAAACGAGCGAAGGTCGGAAGCCATCCGGAGCTCAACCGGAAGCTGATTCCAAAGGGCAGGCGCGCCCACAGAGAATGCTCTCCCCCTGGGGGCCGCCGGTCGACATTCCCTGACCGACGGCACCCTGAGGAGGCCCTCTCTGTGGGAGCACACAGGGCGATGGGAAGTTAACGCCGGCAAAAGGTGCTTCCGTAAATAACCTAGACCACAGGTCTGCAACCCGCGGCTCCAGAGCCGCATGCGGCTCTTTCAGCCGTCTCCTACGGCTCCCAGTCCTCTGCCACGTGCAGTCCCCCCCCCAAAAAAAGTGGGACTAAAAAAGTTCAACCAATCAATTCAAATATGCAGGGTAGGTGCATATCTCGCCTTGTCTCCACTCTTCAGTCAAACCCTGTTCTGCACATGCGCACATGTACTCGCATGTGCACACATTTTTTGCGGCTCCCAGTTTTTCCTTTTGTGAGGGAACCAGTTCCGAGTGGCTCTTTCACTGTTTCAGGTTGCTGACCCCTGACCTAGACCCATGCCATTAACCAGTGGAATAGCTTGCCGCTTGAAGTTCTAGGTGCTCCATCACTGGAAGTTTTCAAAAATAGCCTGGACAACCATTTGACCAGGATAGTATAAGATCTCCTGCCTTGAACAGGAGATTGGACTAGAAGACCTCTGAAGTCTCTTGGGATTCTTTGTTCCATGGAAATAAAGGTTAAATGTAAGCAACGATGGCCTCTCTTGGAGCTAGTTCTATACAGTGACATGATTGTCTTACAAATTCCAATTCTTCCCACACTCACTGTATGTATATTCATGTGTGTGCAGGTAAGTGCATGCATGCACACGCGCACAGATGCATGCCACACACACACACACACACACAGAGAGAAAGATCTGTGGGCAACACATGGAGTTATCTGGATTCAGTTTTTCTATATTGATTATGTGGGCCCTTGAAAAGCTCCAGAAGAGATGACAAAGATAGCTGTCAGAGCCAGGAAATAAATCCAGCCTGTTTCAATATGCAGTCACTAAAAGAGGCCAAGTCTGGGCAAAGCAAGATAGATGAAGGAATGATTATCTTGGTGCTACGGTCAAGCTGTCACTGAAACAAGTGGAATTTTGCATCCTCAGCAGAGCTTGTGTGCTTTTCATTTTGGCTCAACAGCCACCATGTCCTCTTGACCTGTCGGAGAGTGAGGCGAAACCCTCTGGGCTTTGCTCTGATTTGGTCAAAATTTAAACAGCATTCTCATGTGATAGGAAATATTGCATGGGCAAGCTAAACCAGGGTTATCTGAAAAAGAGAAACCTGTAATGCTTTGATAGAGTTCGACTGATTCAGCTAAAAGCTTGAGCAGTTTGTTCTCACTTAGGTTAAGTTTAGGGACAATGATTTGTCCCTGCAAAGTTGCTTTGAGTTGCTCTAGGACATTTCATAAGCCTTCCCTACAGATTGGATAAAATTAAATATAGCAGATTCTTTGTGTCTTCTCGCGCCTTTTGAAGTAGAAAGCTGTCAGTCAGACAAGTCAGGAATTCTTTGGAAGGTGAATGTTACTCTTGTTATTGGCAGCAAAGGCAATAATGCACAAATAAGCCAAAAGGCTTATATGCATTGGTCAATTGAAGTGGTCAATTTAGCATTGGTCAATGAAGTAGGTTAAAGCTGGATAAAACGAGTAGATCTGTCTGCCAAGCCAAAGCAATGTGCCCAGATTATCCAAAATAAATAAAGATCATAGGGAAGATCTGTAGACATAAACAATGCCAGCAGGCATGCTAACAGCACCAAAGGATGTGTGGCATGTGAGGAAGTTGTGTCGCTAGGAGCCCTGGGTGGTAACGGCCTGAAACTGTAACTACCCTTTTCATTCATGGAGAAGAGGACAGGAAGAATCAAACTCTTCCTTCTCATTCCATGATTCCGTTTTAGTGGTATGATCAGTTCACTTTTACCCTAATTCTCTAATTATAGGGCTACTGGGTTCTCTGGACACTACCCCTGAATCTTCTTGTTCTACTTGTCTACATTTGGAAAAACCAAATTCATTATAATGGGGCCAGATGGGACATTATGTATCATACTTTGCATGGATTCTATTTCTTTAAATGTTAAGAAGCATTATCCATTATCCCAGCCCTACTTCCTATTGCAGCCACAATTCTTTTTTAGCGTATTCTGGTTTGTGAGCCATTTTGCACCAAATGGAAACTTTTCTTTTCTTTTCTTTTCTTTTTTTTAAAAAGGAGTAATTGCAGTCAAATAACCCGAGTCCTCTAAATTGTGGAAATTTCCTGACTTGGAAAACAAGCAAGAAAAAGAAGATGGGGAGAAAGTATTAAATTGCTTCCTCCATAATGTCACTTGATACATGTGTGTAAGTCCCATTAACTCTAATTGGAAAGAGAAGATGGGAAGTGTCTGCCCCTGGTGGATTTATCTAACCGATCCAGTTTTCTGATTTTCTTTGAGGCGTATGTGAGCTGCAAGTTTATCAGCTGGGACTTAACAAACTACAAATGAAGCAGCAGGTGAAGAAGGGAAAACAAATAAGAGCAACCTGCCCAAAGGACATCCCAACCTGGATGGGCTGATCCTGTCTTCTCTGGTTACTCCTCCACAAATATTTCAGATGGTGATTTCTTTGATTATGATCTCCAGTCCCAGATTACCTGCCCAGCTTCTTCCCTTGGTGAGAACTAGATTTGACTTGTTGCTAAAATAGACTTTATTTTTTTTTTGTGTAAAGCTGAGCGGATTTGGTGTAAGGAAGGGTCATCTGGATCAAAATGAGCTTATTGGCTTCATCCTTTTAAGCGTCTTGAGAGTGTTAGTTTTTTGCTCTCTTTTAGAAGGGGAAACATCATTGAACTGAGGTCTTTTGATGAGGAATCAGTATCTGTCCAACCTACAGGAACCCACTAGAACAGCGTTTCCCAACCTTAGGAACTTGAAGATGCGTGGACTTCAACTCTATGCTGGCTGGGGAATTCTGGGAGTTGAAGTCCACGCATCTTCAAGTTCCTAAGGTTGGGAAACGCTGCACTAGAAGACCTAACCTTGCTGGGGACAAAATCAGAGCACATTTTCCAAAGGGATGGCTGCTGCTACCTACATTTTCCAGGATATTATTTATTATTGTTATTAAGTATACATCCTGCATTTCTTACCAAAGTTTAGTCTATCCCCCAGATTTCTATGTTTTAAAGGGGAAATCTTTGAAAGAACGTAGTCCAGTACCTTAACTACTGTAACAGAATAAAGAGTTGGAAGGGATCTTGGAGGACTTCTAGTCCAGGCCCCTGCTCAAGCAGGAGATCCTATACCAGGGGTCTTCAAACTTGGCCCTTTTATGACTGGTGGACTTCAACTCCCAGAATTCCTCAACCAGGCACACTGGCTGAGGAATTCTGGGAGTTGAAGTCCACAAGTTTGAAGGACCCCTGCCCTATACCATTTCAAACAAATGGCTATCCAGCCTCTTCTTAAAAGCCTCCAGTGATGAAGCACTCACAACATCTGAAGGCAAGCCATTCCACTAGTTAATTGTTCTCACTGTTAGGAAGTTTCTCCTTGGTTCTAGGTTGTACTCTCCTTGATTAGTTTCCATCCATTCTTTTTCTGCAGCCCCTCAAATATTGGAACACTACTATCATGTCACCCTAGTCCTTCTTTTCACTAGACTAGACATACTCAGTTCCTATACTACTGTACTGTATACTGTTCTATGGGCTTTGTCCATATTCCACCTCTGAGAAAACTGCACATCCTTTACTCAAAGCTCCCATTAGGAAGAGCCAATATCTAAAGCTCTAAGAAAATAATGCAGTCTGTTGGAGCATTCTTTTTATTTAGGACATCATCTGATACTCTTAAAGAAGACAACAAATCTTTAGGCAGAATTCATAATATTTTGGTCTCTCCGCGTGACTCTTTTATAAGCTAGTCCAATATCTTAACTCTTACACTGCACTAAGTCTTGAGATTTCCTGAAACCAGTCAATTGTCTTCCACTGCAGAATGCATCAGACAAGATATCAAGGCAAAAGGCATGACTACAACATGGATCACATCTTTCTGAATATTATCTCACTCTTCACCCAAGAAGCAGAGCTTCAGATATCGTCTTTCCCCAACCTGTTCTCTCCATGGCCACTCCCCAAACTCCCAGACAATATGGTGAAAAACAGGTGGGCAAGGGTGTCTGGAAACTAGTCAAGGAGAGAAGCAACCTAGAACTAAGGAGAAACTTCCTGACAGAACAATTAACCAGTGGAACAACCTGCCTCCAGAAGTGGTGAATGCTCCAACACTGGAAGTTTTTAAGAGGAGACTGGACAGCCATTTGCCTGAAATGGTATAGGGCTTCCTGCCTGAGCAGGGGGTTGGACTAGATGACCTCCAAGGTCCCTTCCAACTTATTATTATTATTATAAATAAAAAAAATGCAAATTCTGAAACACAAAAATAAAAACAGCACAATTATAAAGTCAAGGCAACATTAACATTAAAATCTTTTCAACTAACAATTAAAAGATTGGTAAAGGAGGGATTTTTTTTTTCATTTTCCTAAATTCTGGGAGACTAGATGGGCCCAAACACACTGTTTTGGGCCCACATAAGAGAAGGTCCCCTCCTTCATATTAGTCCAGGGGGAATTTTCAGAAGAGCTTCTCTATCAAACGGGTCCCAGCTTGGACATTCAGGAAAGAACGTCCATTGTCTCCATTTGTAGAGAAAAGTAGTCTTTTACTGAAGCCAAGTGGTTACAGCATAGCAAAGTCAGAGGATTTCCCTCTTAGCCCAGTAATTTTCCCTTCTCCCAAGCCCTCCCCCCAGGATCACCTTGGTGATGTCCAATAAGGTTCGAATTAAGTGTTTTGGTAAGAGTTCCACATTTTGGCACCTCTTTGGATGGGCATTTCGCATTCCATTCTCAGGCTTATGTCCTTGAGTCTTTCAACCATTGTCTCTGGTTCCTGTCATCCCCCCTCCCTATCCTCCCATTTCTCCTCCTGACATTTTATAGCAGACTGTCATCAAAATGAAGTGAAGAAGTCTGAAGTAGTTTGATGGCAGATCTGACATTCTATAGCTGAGCTATCTAAACTGAATAGATTCATAGCAAGAGGTAGTCTAGCTTGATTTTGTCTGCTATGCTAAGGATTTGTTCATTTAAATACCAAAAAGTTAAAAACTGCCATGTGACAAAAGTGATGACTAATTCTCTCTTTTGTATTAGGAGAACATCTACTAGACTTGGTTTAGACTCCTTTTCTGGTAGGTGCAGTATTACTAGCAGTGAGAGACGCCTGAACTTATCTAAAGAGACATAGCTTTCCATCTGACCCTCAATGAACTTTTAATCTGGAAATAGATAGAAGAACTGAAACAGACCTGAGAAGACTGGAAGATCTGGAGAATCTGCTGCAATTGGTTAAGCTTTAAAAGTTGGTTTGGAGCCTTCTTTGCAGATAGGGAATAGAATTAGAATTAGAATTAGAATAGAATAGAATAGAATAGAATAGAATAGAATAGAATAGAATAGAATAGAATAGAATAGAATAGAATAGAATAGTTGGAAAGGACCTTGAAGGTCTTCTAGTTTCCTGGGAGATAGAGATTCCAGGGCAGAACAGCAATAGTAACAGCACATAGACATACATGCCACTCCAAAGTGTTTTACAGCCCTCTCTGAGTGGTTTACAGAGTCAGCTTATTGCCCCCAACAATCTGAGTCCTCATTTTACTGACCTGAAAAGGATGGAAGGCTGAGTCAAACTTTAGCCAGTTAGGATCGAACTCCTGGCAGTGGGCAGAGTCAGCCTGCAATACTGCATTCTAACCACTCTGCCACCACAGCTCCTTTGATCTGCCTTTGAGTGGCTCTCTTCTGCTACCAAGTTCTTGTCTACTCAATCTTAGTCTGCTGTTGCTCATGACAGTTTCATAACAGACCCAATCCTGGATGGTATCAAATGTAATTTTGTGGAAGCTCAGTCTTTAGACAGCATCTGATAGTTTTTGAGGTTTCCTGTAGTTTTCAGGGATCTATCTTGTGGAAGAACAGGCTGCTCGGGAAAATTGTAGGCACCTGTGCTGCTTTCTTCCCCTTTCATTTGAGCCTTCTTCCCAGCATCAGCAGAATGGTGGAGTTGGCAGGACAGTTGCAACTTGAAGCAGGTGTGGGAAGACAACGGAAGAGTTGTTGTTTTGGAAGCTCTGCAGCCAGCCGCAAACAGAATAAAGCACCTGAACAAAAGAAGGTATTTTTCCTTCAACAGAAGTGAATTATTCAGAGGGGAAAAAATATAGAGGAAAAATGCAAGAAAAAAGCACCACGTGAAAACTTGTAAATACCCTATATACTCTGACCAGTAGAAGTGAAGAAAAAAAGCAAAAAATATTCCAGAGAGAGGAATTAAGGCAGAACAATATTTCTAAGCAGGAAACATTGTTATATACAGGTAGTCTTTGATTTACAACTGTAATTGTGCCCCAAATTATGTCCTTAAGTGGGATATCACACGACCAAGCTAATTGTACAACATTTTTTGTGGCAACCATTAAGCATTCCATTGTCCACAAGGGGCAGTATTTTACAAAACCCAAAAGTAAAATAGTGGTTTCTGCAAAAAAAAAAACCCGTAAGTCATGATTAGGTGACTGTGGGATGCTGCAAATACCTGTAAATGAGAGTCGGATTTTGAGCATCCAAAATGTGATCATGGTGAGTATGGGCTGGTCAGCCATTAGAACTTCCAATCTGGTTTGTAAGTATCTTTTTTGGGAGGGGTCTGTCATAACTTCAAAGAGTCACTAAGCAACCAATTATAAATCAAGGACTACCTGTAATATTAATGCAAAGTGTGGTATCATAAGAGTAATAGACAGTGACTATAACAGAATAACAAAGTTGGAAGGGAACTTTGGAGGTCTTTTAATCCAACCCCCTGCTCAAGTAAGAAACCCTGTACTCAGTGGTGGGATTCAAATATGTGAACAACTGGTTCTCTGTGTGGATGCTGCTTCCGGAAGTCCATTATGGATTTGGGCAACAAAAAATTAGCTAACGGTTCTGCTGAAGTGGTGCGAACCGGCTGAATCCCTCCACTGCCTATACTGTTCCAGACAAATGATTGTCCAAAAACCTCCACTGTTGGACACAGATTGTTCCATTGATTAATTGTCCTTACAGTTAGGAAATTTCTCCTTAGTTCTAGGTTGCTTCTCTCCTTGATGAGTTTCCATCTGTTGCTTCTTGTCCTGCCTTCTGGTGCTTTGGAGAACGGATCCCCCCCTCCTTGTGGCAACTCCAAAAAAATTAGACTAGTAAGATAAATACTAATAAAATGATAAAAGACTAATAAGAAAGTAATTGAAATAGAGTAATTAGTGTAGTAATATAGTAATAAAATAGAGAATAGATGAAATAGAAAACACTCAAATATAAGTTTGTAAGAGTTCACTTTTGTATCTTTTTTTAAAAAATAAAACAACACCTGTCTAAAATCCACTGCTTTAGGTGGCTCAGTGGGTTAGGACACTGAGCTTGTCGATCAGAAGGTCGGTAGTTTGGCGGGTCGAATCCCAAGTGCCGCGTAGCAGAGTGAGCGCCTGTTACTCGTCCCAGCTTCTGCCAACCTAGCAGTTCGAAAGCACGTAAAAATGCAAGTAGAAAAATAGGGACCACTACGGTGGGAAGGTAACAGCGTTCCGTGCGCCTTTGGCGTGTAGTCATGCCGGCCACATGACCACGGAGATGTCCTCCAACAAGCGCTGGCTCTTCGGCTTTGAAACGGAGATGAGCACCGGCCCCTAGAGTCGGAAACGACTAGCATGCATGTGCGGGGGAACCTTTACTTTTACCTGAGTCTGAATCTATTTAATTGGGTACAGTTTCCAAAGACCTATAACAGATAATGGCAACATTTTGACCATGCCTTGGGGATATCTTTGGACTTTGCAAATGTGTGACTCGTAGATTAGATAAGAAAATTCAATGTTAGCATTTAAAAATGTTTTTAAATCGTGTGTATTTTATATATTTCTTTAGCTTTTAAAATTTTTGTTTATTTTCTTATGCTGGTCTATGACCGTAATAAAGATTTGATTGAATGTTATAGAAAAAGCATGGTAAAATAAAGTAGGGAAGCAGAAATCCCTAATATGGAATTTGTCAAAACCTGCAATTTACTGTTTTTCTTTTCTTAGTATTGATGATCTGAAAAAAAAGCCCTCAAAACTGTTTTATTATGTTGATGCATAAAATATCACTTGGTTTGTAAATCAATGTGTTGTATTGGAAAGTCTGTCATTTGCTGATGACATAATATTAATAATACCAATCCATTCAGGTTTCCATATATTAAAGTATATTTTCAGGCACTTTCAACTTAATTAGCATGATGCTGGTCAATCTCATTTGAGACTTGTTCCCAATTCTTCAGCCATGATCGTTTTTAGTGCCATTTCAGGCAAAAGACAAGATGTAATCAATCCGTATCTATCCTTAAATTGATGGCAGGGTAAGACATTGATTCAAATGCCTGTTGTTAGCTGCCAGCATTGTTAGTGAAAAATATTAGAAAAAGTAAAATGCGTTTTTGTTTGACCAGTAATATTTAAAGGTGTGGGAAATTCTTGTGGTTGAAAAATGCACACAACAAGCTTTGAAAAATCTCTACCAGGAAAAATAGATTTACTCAAGTCGGCTTACTATTTTACTTGGCTATATCAACAATGTTTTCTCTCATCTGTAGAAATATAATTCCAGAGAAAAATATAATGGATTTTAAAACAAACTTTGTATCTCTTCTTCAGATAATGTATACATTTATATATAATACATAAATAGAGCTGTGGTGGTACAGTGGTTAGAATGCAGTACTGCAGGCTACTTCTGCTGAATGCTGGTTGCCAGCAGTTCGATTCTGACTGGCTCAAGGTTGACTCAGCCTTCCATCCTTCCGAGGTCGGTAAAATGAGGACCCAGATTATTGGGGGCAAGTTGCTGACTCTGTAAACCACTTAGAGGGGGCTGTAAAGCTCTGTGAAGTGGTATATAAGCCTAAGTGCTACTGCTATGATATATTTTTTTTCTTATTTCAGTTCTAGTTTTGTCATTTTAAAATAAAAATTGCACTTTTTTGTGTTTTTATTTTGCAAAACTAATTTTACTTTTCCCGATATCTGTAGAGATGGTCCTCAATTTACGACTGCTTGTTTAGTGACAGTTCAAAGTTATAATAGACCCCCTCCCCCCAAAAGGTACCTTTGAATAAGATTTAAAATCCCACCCTCCCTGTGGTCATGTGGTCACGTTTCAAGCATTGGGAAACGGGTCTGCAATTATGGCGGTTTAGTGTCCCGCAGTCATATGATTGCAATTTATGAGACTTTATTTTTTGCTGGAAACTAGCATTTACTCTCTGTTTATGGCAAAAAAGCCCATTGAGGATTGGGTTTGCTTAATGACTGTGGCATTTGCTTAATGACTACCAAATGTGCTTAACTACTGCTCCCCAAAAGTATAACATTGGATCGGTCATATGGGTGCCCTGACTTACGACCATCACAAATACAATGGAAATACTGTGCTTCACTACAGTCATAAGTCAGGGACTACCTGTGAGGGTATGTAGGAATGACCCTGGGAAAGAGGAGGAGTAGCAGCAGCCTAGAAAATGGTCTGATAAGAAAAACCTGAGTCTAAAGGAAGGATGTGGGTGGAGAAAACATCTCAGAAGGGACCTTTCTTAGTTTACAAAAGAGCAAAATCAGGGATGGGGTGGGGGCATGGTGGCCTAGTAGTTAAGATGCTGGGCTTGTTGACCGAAAGGTTGGCAATTCGAGACCCAAGTACTGCATGGGTAGGGCGAGCTCCTGTTACTTGCCCCAGCTCCTGCCCACCTAGCAGTTTGAAAGTATGCAAATGCAAGTAGATAAATAGGTACCACTTGGGTGGGAAGGTCACAGCATTCTGTCTGCCTGGGCATATATTCCACATGATCATGGAAAATGTCTTCTGACAACACTGGCTCCCTTGGCTAGGAAACCGAGACAAGCACTGCCCCTTACAGTTGGACGTGACTGAACAGGGGAAACCTTTACTTTTTCTAACATCAGAGATGGGGTATTTTCAGAGTTGCCGGATTCTGTCAATGTAACATTCCAATAAGGATGGATCTAGTTCTCCTGGGGGTGCTTCTTGCCTGCGCTACCTTGTAAGACTGACATTAGCATCTTTCTGATTTAGAAGCTGCTCCAAGCAAAACTAATTTATGCGTTTCTCACTTTTGAGGAGAAAAAAAAAACACCATTAGTCCCACGCTTGCTGCATTCATTTATTTTATCTAAAATTAGTCCAAATGATCAATCAAGGTTATACATAACGAACTGAAGCAAAAGTAAAAGATTTTAGCAGCAAGCTGGGAACAAAAGTGCAATCCCGAACAAGTTTTGCTGGGGGAAAGTGGATAAGCTTCATGCATAAATCTGTCACTGTCACTCTCGAGTACTTGGGAGACTTATACACCAACCTGTGCTTAAAGGCAGAAGGGATGTTACATGCCCAATGGGTTCAGCATCAGTTTTCCTGGAATTAATAGCTTCTCCTTACTGTGGTCATATATTTACTTAACAGAGTTCCATTGTTTCTCAGTTCTGTTACAGGTGTAATGCTCCATGTTTTTGTGACAGAAAAGGTGAAACTACTCTCTTCATTATGGTCCCTTCTCCTGTTGTGACAGGTATCCAGTCATAAAGGAGGTTTGGTTTATTGTGTGGCTGTCAAGTCATTGTTGATTCTTAGTAACCACATAGATAGATTTTCTCCACAATGATTTATTCCTAACCTGATCTTTCAGGTCTTCTAATGGTAGACCTGAAAACAAAAACAATAACTATGAGAGGTTAGCGTCCTAGTGGATGATCACTTAAGCATGAGCCAGCAGTGTGTAGCAGCAGCCAAAAAAGCTAATACAATCCTTGGTTGTACTGTATAAACAGAGGCACAGAATAAAAATCACGTGAAGTATTAGTCCCGCTTTCTAAAGCCTTAGTAAAGCCACTTCTGGAATATGGCATCCAGTTTTGGTCACCACATTACAAAAAAGATGTTGAGACTTTGGAAAAAGTGCAAAGAAGAGCAACTAAGATGATCCAGGGCCTGGAGACAAAAACATATGAAGAATGATTGCAGGAATTGGGTATGGCCAGTCTAGAGAAAAGAAGGACTAGGGGTGACATGATAGCAGCATTCCAGTATTTGAGAGGCTGCCACAAGGAAGAGGGGTGTGTGTGTCAATTTATTTTCCAAAGCACCAGAAGGCAAAACAAGAAACAATGGATGGAAACTAATCAAAGGAGAGAAGCAATCTGGAATCAAGGAGAAAATTCCGAACAGTGAGAACAATTAACTAGTGGAACAGCTTGCCTTCAGAAGTTGTGGGTGCTTCATCACTGGAGGTTTTTAAGAAGGATTGGACAGCCACTTGTCTGAAATGCTATAGGGTCTCCTGCTTGAGCAGGGGGATGGACTAGAACAGGGGTGTCAAACTCAATTTCATTGAGGGCCGCATCAGCATTGCGGTTGCCCTCAGGGGGCCAGGGTGGGTATGGCCTGGGTGGGCATGGCCTACTGGGTGGGCGTGGCTAGAGTGCGTATGGCCTACTGGGTGGGTGTGGCCAGCTCTACATAATTGGCATCAAGGGTGCCTATGGGGGCCTGGGCAGGAGTGGGACAGATCTGAGGGTCTGTGGCAGGAGGAGGGTCTCTGGGTCAGGGCCAAGGCAGTGGGGGCCGTTCCCTCACTGTTTCCAGGATGGCTTCGTGGGCCACATGAAACCACTTCGCAGGCCGGATCCGGCCCCCGGGCCTTGTGTTTGATATGTCTGGACTAGAAGATTTGCAAGGTCCCTTCCAGCTCTATTCTGATTGAAGACCCATTGTGTCAGTCATTGTGTCATCATACGCTTGAGCTTTGCATTTGCTAGCTGCCAGTCTGCCATGAACTATGGGGGGGTGGGAGCTGGACAGGAGTGGGGAAGACTAACTATTCATCATACCTTCCAGAGACCATCTCAAGGTCAAAGCCCTAGGAAAGGAATGTAACAGCTCGCCAACCAACCCACTGTTGAAGAGACCATTCCCAAAATTATATTCAAATACAATTGGACAATAAGGGACCAGTGGAGGGGAGGAACTGGATGAGGAAAGTTAACCGGGAAACTTTTAGTGCACGAACGTCAGTTCTGGCTTTGCTATACTGTAATCCACTTGGCCTTTTATAAAGTAAACCTTTCACACCAGAATGGAGTTGAGGGTCGTTCTTACTTAACAGACCAAGTTGGGGCAGAACTAACGCATTGTCCATGTGACTGAATCCATCCACCTTACTGTTGGTTGTCTTCTCTTTCCTTCCACCTTTCCCAGTATCCTAGGCTTTTCAAAGGAAGCTTGGTCTTTGCCTTGATTGACCGACTACATATGTACTATTAAGTCAGTGTCAGCTCCTAGCAACCACATAGGTACATTTTCTCCTTGACAATATGTCCCTAATTAGATCTTTCAGGTCTTCCAATGGTGCACCCATAAACCTTATAACTGTGTTCATCCAACTCACTGCTGGTCATTCCATTCTTCTCTTTCCTTTCACTTTTTTTTTCAGTATTAGAGCTTTCTTGAGAGAGCTAAGTTTTCAGATAACATACCCGAAGTAGTATGACTTGAATTTAGTTATTTATGCCTCAGGTTTGAACTCTGGGTTGATATGATGCATTTGTTTGTTTAGTCTTGTGAAGAGTACTTTCAGGAATCTTCTCCAACACTGAAGTTGAAAGACTAAGGGAATCTAAGGGAATTGCTTTCTCCAAAGGTAGAGCATAGGTCCATTTCATCCTTATTCCACTGGCTGGTGATAATGTTGCATGGTTTTATACTACCGGTATTACATTTGGGTGTAATCCCTGGATAAGGCTGTAGTCCTTATCCAGGTGGTGGTGACCTTTTGAGAGCTGTATGCAACAAAATTTCATTTTAATGTATTCCGATTAGTGTACATTCAGAGTGACAATAAAGTTATTATTCCTATTATTCTATTCTAGTCAAAATAGTGTGAATTGCCATTTTGGATGTCCTCAGGACACATAGAGAGTAAGACTATTAACACATCTAAAAGGCAACAGGTCAGGCCAGTGGTCAAACTGGTAACTTACTAAAATCCAAAACGATAATGTTACTCTTTATTTATTAAATTTGTATGCTGCCCATCTCATCATCAAGCAACTCCGGAAGGTGTACAATATCATAAAAGCAATATAAACCATTAAAATAGAAACATTAAAACATCAAGCCTTAAAACAGAAACATTGACACTAACAACAAATTTAATCATTAAATTAATGATGTTTTAATGCATTGTAAACATAATTGTTTTTTAAAGTAGAAAAACTCAGTAATCTGAACTGGATTTGGCAATACAAGGCTTTGGGCATGGGGTTGATAGATTCGACACAGTTTATAAATGCTACTGTGGATTCTTTTTTCATTTATTTAAGACATGTCAAACACAAGGCCCGGGGGCCGGATCTGGCCCGCGAAGTGGTTTCATGTGGCCCGCGAAGCCATCCTGGAAACAGTGAGGGAACGGCCCCCACTGCCTTGGCCCTGGCCCAGAGCCCCTCCTTCTGCCAGAGACCCTCAGATCTGTCCCACTCCTGCCCAGGCCCCCATAGGCACCCTTGATGCGAATGATGTAGAGCTGGCCACGCCCACCCAGTAGGCCATACACACTCTAGCCATGCCCACCCAGTAGGCCACACCCACCCTGGCCATAGCCACCCGGCCCCCTGTGGGCAACCGCAATGCTGATGCGGCCCTCAATGAAATTGAGTTTGATACCCCTGATGCTGCTCCTATTGCAACTGACTCTGAGAGCTTAACATACCCTATTTTTTTGAAGTTACATTTAAAATATAAATAAATATGAATCAAATGATAAAAATATGTACAGTTTTATGCCTTAAATACATCCTATGCAAACTAAATATTGCGTTTCAACAAAACATCCTTAACGCACCTGTTTCTAAGTCTGCTAAAAGAACCATTTCTAACTACCTTTCTACAAATTCAGAAAGATTGGCAGTTTGTGATCTGCAGGGTGCTTTCAACCCCAATCCCATTTTCCCCCCAATTGCTCAAACCTTCCAGACAGTGAATTGCTGAAATTTGCTGGAAGCCAAATTTTACAGAGCAAAGCTAACAATGGGTTGCAATAAAATGCATTTCCTAGATCAGTGGTTTTCATTCTCTTTTTCAGGCTGTGGAATATTTTTTTTTAATATCCTGGAAACCCTAAATCAAGAGGCAAGGCTCTATAGATAGATAGAAATGCGGTGTTCAAATGAACTTTTTAAATCTGTCATGGAAACGCGTGGAAATTCCTAGGGAATTCTAGGATCCTACAAAACACAGTTTAGACAACCCTCACCTAGATAAACAAATATTGGAGGTGTGATTGTTTTGAAATGTTTTTAATGGAAACAAAAGTAAAAGTGCAGGTAATAGCTTGTACAATTAGTTTTGAAATTGTGTAAATCAGTGTTTTAAATGTTTCAGGATTGTGTGAAATTACCATGAATTTATAATACGAAAAGCCTTCCGCTTTCTTAAATTGTTCTTCCACACAAGAGTTTTAGTGGTGCATAGATATACCTACTCGGGAGCTTATCACATCCTGTTTTTGGGGTTCCCTCTGCAAAATTGTGTTCCAATTGTGTTATTGGAAAACTTTTGACTGCTAAAAGATGAATTTCGGGGCAGTTGCAGGTGAGTCACCCTAGGTTAGAGATTTCATAAGAGAGACAATGAAAGATAAAGGGTGAGGGGTAATAGGATAGCAGTGATCCAATATTTCAAAGGCTGCACTTGAAGGCAGGAGAAGAAGCGATGGAAACTAATCAAGGAGAGAAGCAACCTAGCACTAAGGAGAAATTTCGTGACAGAACAATCAAACAGTGGAATGACTTGCTTCCAGAAGCTGTGGGTGCTCCAACACTGGAAGAGATTGCACAACCATTTGTCTGAAATGGTATAGGGTTTCCTGTCTGAGCAGGGGGTTGGACTAGAAGACCTCCAAGGTCCCTTCCTACTTGGTTATTCTATTCTGAATGAATGCATCCTTACCCGTTCTCATTTGTAATTCAGTAGCAGATGCATTTTACATTCTAACTCTTGTGTCTGTTCTAATCTCTCATATTCTCTCTCATATTCTCTCTCATATTCTCTCTCTCTCTCTCTCTCTCTCTCTCTCTCTCTCACACACACACACACACACACACACTCACACACACACTCACACACACACAAAACCAGCTTACTGGCACTTTTGATTTTGACTGCATTCATTTCAATCCAATTGCCTCTCTCATTATAACAAGCATTACAGGGTTTACCTTATTTTCTGCTTAAGCACTACAGCACCTCAAACCAAGATTTCCATTGAGTCTCTGACAATGACACCAAGAATCCTTGGACTGCTTGCGCCATTAATTTCAAAATCAACAATGAGTTGCTGGAACTGCTCCTTTCAATAGACATTGCCTTCCCTTTGTCAAGAGATCATATTGTCAGCTGCCTTTTGCTTCACCTCTTTGTGAGAACCTCCCTGCAATCAGTGTGTTTTTGGTGAGTAAGATTGAGCCATCAAAGAATATTGTTCTGTTGGCACGTTTTATGCTCTGCTCTTGGTTAGCCAGCCCACGTAATCAAAACCTGTATCCAACAAGGTTACAAAAATGCTTGAGAAACCTCCTGCTTTTTTTTTTTTGCTGGTTTCACACAAATTTCTTAGAGACAAATCCTTGTTTGAGAAATGGAGGGTTTCTTCTTAGTATGTTGCTGGGGATTTAAATGGTCCTTCTTTATATTGGTGTACAATATCCTGTTTCCTCCAGCTGAACATCTATATGTTGAATTAAAATCTCCCATGTCCCAGAATGTTTACAGGCAAAATGATAAAGGAACAGCATCACTTTTAATCCATATTACAGGATGGCTACTTCAAACACTGGAAAATTGTTGGATGGAATTCAGCGCCAGAGGTGACAGTGACGGCCTCTAGCTTAAATGGCTTTGGAAAGGTATCATTAGGGTGTGTAGAATCATACAGTTGGAAGAAGCCATTTAGGCATTCTTCCAACCCTCCATTCAGTGCAAGAATAAAAATTAAAGGATCAACAACAAATCCCTGTCGACCCTTTGCTTGAACATAACTAGCGAATGGAAGCTACCTCCTTCTTGGGTAATTGTTTCTGCTGTTCAGCTGCTTTTATTGTTACGTTTTTTTTGACATTTAACTGAACTCTCCCTTCCAGCAATTTAAATGCAATATTTTCTTCCTGTATTTTGAAGGAGAACCGGTCTTGGCATTCTTCTGCATGAAATCCCTCCACTTAAGTCTTCTCTATTTAAAGCTAAACATGTCAATTTCCTTCAGCCTTCAGTCAATTTCCTTCAGATTGCACATAGCTTTCTAACGAAATCAACACATGCAAAGAATTCAGATGACTGCTAAAGGTAAAGATAAAGGTTCCCCCGCACATGCGTGCTAGTCGTTTCCGACTCTAGGGGCCGATGCTCATCTCCGTTTCAAAGCCAAAGAGCCAGCGTTTGTCTGAGGACGTCTCCGTGGTCATGTGGCCGGCATGACTAGACGCCAAAGGCACACGGAACGCTGTTACCTTCCCACCATAGTGGTCCCTATTTTTCTACTTGCATTTTTATGTGGTTTCGAACTGCTAGGTTGGCAGAAGCTGGGATGAGTAACAGGTGCTCACTCTGTTACGTGGCACTCGGGATTCGACCCGCCAAACTGCCGACCTTCTGATCAACAAGCTCAGCATCCTAACTCACTGACTGCTAGATGGCAGCAAAACGCTGTAATTTCCCGTATCTCCTCCCTGCCATCTAATGGTCTTATAGAGTTTTGTAGTCCAGATATGGTAGCCCAAATTCCAAGAATGTCAAACAGTGATCCATGTACCACAGTCAATAGTAGAGAATAGATATAGGTCAGGGTTGAACTGCTGGTTTTTGTTTTTTGAGCTTGGCTCTTTTCCTACAGATGTTTCAAAACCAGTCCAGATGACATCATTAGTACATAGGCGAGTGGAATTTTCTGGTAGTTTTTAAAATTTATTTTTATTGCTTTTTAATTAACAAAAAAGTGCTTTAACAAGAAAGCAAAATAAATATGACAAAGAAAAAAATAGCATGGTAAATAATTTAAGATAAATCATAAAAACCTACTGTTAGTTTTTATTGACATTTCTATTCTCCTGATAATGTTTATTGTCCTTCTCTGCATCTATTCCAATCCTCTGAATATTTCTTTTTCTAAAATGTAATATCCTGAACAGGACAGGTTATTCCGGATGGGAATATGACAAATACTAATGTGTAACAATTACTTCCTATTATTTGAAATCTATTCTTAATGCAACCTAAAATTGATCACACTCCTGACTCATACTCAATTTGCAATTGACTATTGTTCCAAGATATTGTTTATTAGTATTACTGCCAATTTGTCAGGCTAGGTATTCTGCATTTAACACTGATACATTTGGACTTTTAAGCAAGTACAGGTAGTCCTCTAGTTACAATAGTCCATTTAGTGACTGCTCAAAGTTACAACAGAAATGGAAAAAGTGACTTAAGACTGTTTTTCACACATATGACTGTTGCAGCATTCCCACGGTCATGTGATCAAAATTCAGATGCTTGACAATTGACTCATATTTATGACGGTTGCTGTATCCTAGGATCACGAGATTATCTTTTGGGACCTTCTGACAAGCAAAGTCAATGGACAAGCCAGATTCATTTAACAGTTGTGTTCTTAATTTAACAACTTCAGTGATTCACTTAACAACTGTGGCAAGAAAAGTCGTAAAACGGGGCAAAACTCACTTAACAAATGTTTCACTTAACAACAGAAATGTTGGGCTAAATTGTGGTCATAAATCAAAGGTCTACCTGTAAAGAACACTTCACATGTCTGTATTAAATTTAATTCTGTTATTACCAGATCATTTTTAACCTGCTAAATTCCTTTTGAATTCCTTTTTTCTGTCTTTTAAAATATTAACTATCCCAAGCAGTGTTGCGTCACCTGCAAATCTCCTACGTATTTAGCCTCTTCTTTGAAATCACTAATAAAGCTTCAATAAAAGGTAATTTTTAATCATCTCTGGGGGACTTGTGATAAAGCCAAGAAATACTGAAGCAGATTTTTATTTTTATTTTAATTCAAAACATTCTTAAAATAAATATCAAATGGAAACCTGAAATTTTCCTTTTAGATTTGATGGACAAATGGGAAGTGTGTTATTGTATATGTTGACAGCGGCAAGAATCTTATATGCACAAAAATGGAAAGACACACTAATTCCCACAATGGAATGGATGGCAAAGGTGATAGAGTTAATGAAGATGGTGAAATTGAATGATTTAATTAAAGAAAAGAATCTGTCTAGTTTTGTGTCTACTTGGAAATCACCTGGATTTTATGCTCAAACTGAAAAAAAGGAAAGCTTGATTTAAGGTTTTGATGATTAAAATGATTTTACAATTAGAAGAAATGGATTGAAATGTTATAAAATGTAAAGTAAAAAATTGAGGTTGTTTTTTTTATTTTTGGCATTCTCTTGCACTGAAAAAAGTTGGAAGCCAACACTATTTTTTTCTCTTCATTTCTTCTCTTTCATTTTTAAAAACTTTTTTCTATATTCTTATCTCATAATGAAACTTAATAAAAAAAATATTTCTAAAACTGAATAATAGAGGGCCTAGTACTGAATTCTGTGCAGTTGATAATGTAGGAGGAGGAGTGGCAGAACCTGGGGGAAGGTGGAGTCAAAAGAGGGATCAGCCAAGAATCCCTATGTAGTGATAAGAAGATTATGTTGAATTCCAGATCATGTTGAATTCCATTGGCCCTTGAATTCCATTATCTAAGTCTTAGGTGCTAACTTTTAGTTGAGAAGATTCCTATACATAAGCATCAGTAACAAATAATTGGACCCTCACATGTCAACCTGATCTTTCGCATCTCACTGTTAGCTTTCTCCGATTTAATGAAAAATCATGGATTAGTACTCTTTCACTATAATCAAGCAACTATTTAATTTTTATATAATCAAACTACACTTAACTAGCTTTCCTATCAGAATATTGTGGGATATTTTGCTAAGCACTTTTCCAAAATCAAGATAAATTACATCTACAGCATCCCTACAATCTACTATATTTTTCTCAAGTTACGTACAGGTTAATTGCTAATGATCTGTTCTACTATCTTTCCATATAGTTGATATACAAAGACTAGGGCAGAATATCAACAAGTAATACATCTGACCCTGGAGTTTAACAATATTATCTAGCAATATGCCCAATCAGAGAAGTTCTGTTACGAAAACATGGTTTCCAAAAGCATGAATAAAACGAGAAAAAAGCAATAGAACAATAAAATGTAAAATTTCAGAAGAGAGGCCTGTCAGCTTTCATGGCTATTAGCCATAAAAAGAAAATGAAATATCCATGTAGTATGGCAATATATCCACACTACAGTCTGAGAACAAGTAATGTAAAATGCCATACCATTCTTGTATTCCTTATTTATGGCTGGCTGCTATTAAAGAGAAGGTCAAGTATAGGGGGGGGGTGTAAAACCACATTGCTTAAGAAGTAATCTGTTGGGGACTCCTGCTGGCCGACACAAGTTGTCAGAGCTACTTTTCTTTCTTTCACTCCCTCTTTCTCTCGATGGTATCTCTAATTCGTTTCTCTTCTCTCTCTTCCTTCCATTCTTTTTCTCTTTCCCCATTCTGCTCCATAGATTGCAGGAAGAGACACGTGATTCTTATATGAGATCCTAACTGATCCCTTTGTAAGGCTTGCAAGACATTTAGTACAGGGCCTCTTGTGCCTCAGGTAGTCCTCGACTTACAACAATCTGTTTAGTGACCGTTCGAAGTTACAATGGCATTGAAAAAAGTGACTTACGACCATTTTTCAAACTTCTAACTGTTGCAGGATCCCCATGGACATGTGATCAAAATTCAGATGCTTGGCAACTGACGCATATTTATGATGGTTACATATCCATCAATATCAAAACCGGTGTGATCCACTTTTACGAACTTCTGACAAGCAAAGTCAGTGAGGAAGCCAGATTCACTTAACAACTGTGTTACTAACTTCAAAATTGCTGTGATTCACTTAACAACTGGGGCAATAAAGGTTGTAAAATGAGGCAAAACTCTCTTAACAAATGTTTTGCTTAGCACCAGAAATGTTGGGCTCAGTTGTGGTCATAAGCCAAGGACTACCTGTACTCCTAAAGAACATCAAAATTGGAAGGGACCTTGGGGGTCTTCTAGTTCAGGGGTAGGCAGCCTCGGCTCTTTTATGACTCATGGACTTCAACTCCCAGAGTTCCTGAGCCAGCTATGCTAAGGGGAAAGGGAGAGATTTCCAAGCTGAGCTATGCTGACTCAGGAATTCTGGGAGTTGAAGTCCATGAGTCATAAAAGAGCCAAGGTTGCCTACCCTTGTTCTAGTTCAACCCTCCAGCAGCATGTTGTATTCTCAATATGTAAATCTGTAAACCAGGGGGCTGGACTACTAAAAGATCTCCAGGGTCTTTCCCCCCCTCTCTTCTGATAGATTGACTCTCCATCAGAAAGAAGATGAAGGGCAAGTCAGAACTTTAGGGGGATCTGAATTTGAGGAACCAGGCCCTACCATCAGAAAGTAGTCAAAATAGTACTGTATTGCTTTTGATTCCCTACAGGGAGACCCTGACCTTAATCTTGTTTGGACTGCCCACATCACGCTGAAAGCCAAGGAAGGATGGGCAATGACTTGGAAGGGAAGATCTACTTTGTGTGACTTTGAGCTTGTTCCATTTCTACAATCGGAGCTGCCTAGACCAGTGATTGCGAACCTTTTAGAGACCGAGTGCCCAAACTGCAATCCAAACCCCACTTATGTATTGTCAGGTGCCGGGTGGGCATGGCCATTGGGTGAGTGTGGCTGCGATGGTAAGGGCAGACTGGGTGGGACTAAAAAGCTCAATCAATCAATTCCAACTTTGCAGGATCTTTTTTTTCCCCACAAGAAGTTGAAATTGATTGATTGAACCTTTTTTTGGTTTTTGCACATGGCGGCCTAAAGTGAAAAGGTTTTATAAAACCCAGCTGAAGGCCTAGGACTGGGGCAATGGCACACGTGCCCATAGAGAGGGCTTTGCATGCCACCTTTGGCACGCGTGCCATAGGTTCGCCACCACGGTCCTAGACCAAACTAAAAAGGAAGGGCTGAGAACTTCTAGAGCAGAGGATTCTTATTTAGAAAAACTTTCATGCAAGCCTGGTCTGATGAACATTTGTGTCTTAATCTTAAACCATGGTCTCAGAAACTGTGATGCTTTTTTTGAGCCCTGAAAATACTTATTACTCTGTCACTCGATCAATGGTGACCTTTGCTCATCTTGAATTTGGATGAGGCTTGCATTTGGTCTGTCTCTTGATTCCACCCTGAATATCTTTTTTGGATTTTGATCTTAGAATGTTAATAATGTTGCTTAATTATCTCATCAACAAAGAAAAGCCGGATCTGATGCTGATTTTTCTCATGAAAACGTGTATCATGTTGAATTCATCTCAGAGTTGAAAATATAATTTCCAAGGCCTTAAGGGAGGGTGAATGGGATTCCCTTGTTTGGGAAATCTGATGATTTGATATGTGGTCTGGATTGCTTAGGGACGCGGTGGCTCAGTGGGTTAGGACGCTGAGCTTGTCGATCAGAAGGTCGGCAGTTTGGCGGGTCGAATCCCGAGTGCCGCATAACAGAGTGAGCGCCTGTTACTCGTCCCAGCTTCTGCCAACCTAGCAGTTCGAAAGCACGTAAAAAGGCAAGTAGAAAAATAGGGACCACTACGGTGGGAAGGTAACAGCATTCCGTGCGCCTTTGGCGTCTAGTTATGCCGGCCACATGACCACGGAGACGTCCTCGGACAAGCGCTGGCTCTTCGGCTTTGAAACGGAGATGAGCACCGGCCCCTAGAGTCAGAAACGACTAGCACGCATGGGCGGGGGAACCTTTACCTTTACCTTTACCTGGATTGCTTTGTTATGTTTTGTCATTTGTAATTGTTTTGTACTTGTTTCCTTTTTCTTTTTGTAATTTTTGTTTGGTTTTCTATTTCTTTTTGAAATGCGTTCTGGTCTATTTTATTGAAAATTGTTGTTTTTATGTTTTTGTTTTACTTTTGTGAGCTATGCTGACGTCTCCTTGTCTGGGTCAGGTGGCATCAAAGCTGTGAATTAAATTAATGAATGAATAAGCAAGTAAATTTGCATGCAGGATTTTCCTTGTCCAATCTCTGATATTTCCCATTAAAGAGATTTGGAGTTTAGTGGGTGTTATGAACAAATAAATGTCATTATATTCAAGATTCTTGAGTGCAGTTGCAGATCTGAGTCAATTTCGCAAATAGTGCAGCCAGGAAAGGCTAAATTCTCATGAGAGCCAATTTAGTCTAGTGGTTAAGGCGACAGGCTAGGAAGCAGAAGGCCTTGAGTTCAAGTCCTGCCTCAGCCATGACAGCCAGTTGGGTGACTTTGAGCTACTCACTCTCAGCCCAACCAACCTCACAGACTTGTTGTTGAGGGGAAAATAGGATGAGAAAGGTGTGTTGGATACCTTTCATTTGGAAAAATAAGTCATTTGTAAAAATAACATTTGTAAAAATAATAAATAATGTCTGATATCAAGACAAACTCTAATGGACAGCAAAAATCCTCCACTGCCTTCTCCTGCTGGTGTTTTTTGACCATTGCAAATACTGCATCATCAGCTATTCTTTCTGCTGCCTTCAGAAACTCAAAACGTTACTTTTCCCCCATTTCTTTTTAGTATTTTTTTCTCTCCCATGCATTTTACTGCAGCCTGAAGAAATTAAGCAAAGCAAAACTATTCCCAGCATGAATATAAAAGTGATGGATCTGTTACATTTGCCTTTGTCAGGCTGTTGTTAAAGGTACAGGAGCTGGCTGTCAAACAAGAAAAACTTAGCAGGAGCTTTTCAAAAGTCATTGAAGGATTAAAGGAGGTTTTTTTTTTTTAATTCATGATTTTGCCTGCATGGCAGGGGGGAAAAAAAGACAAGCTCTCAAAGGATGAATTAGCCATCCACCATACTCTCCAATATTTTATGGACAAAATTAGGAACACACTTTCAATATGGCTTTTTCACCCCATCTGCTGTTACAGCCTGAAGAACTCTCAGATTATTCTCCAAAGGGTTCTAGGGAATCTGGAAAGGCAGGAACTTGAAGAGAAACATTTTGTGTTGGATGGTGGGACCGATGGATTCCTAAGCAAATTTTCAAGATTCAAAGGAGAACAGCCAAGATGACACTGAGACCATGTCTTATGAAGCTAGGCTGAACAGACAATCCTAGAGGAAGGAACCTAAGACTGGGGTAAAGGAAGAATAGCAAGGGGAGAATGATAGAATAGAATAGAATAGAATAGAATAGAATAGAATAGAATAGAATAGAATAGAATAGAATAGAATAGAATAGAATAGAATAGAATAGAATAACAGAGTTGGAAGGGACCTTGGAGGTCTTCTAGTCCAATTCCCTGCTCAGGCAGGAAACCCTATACCATTTTAGATATATGGTTATCCAGTCTCTTCTTAGAAACTCCAGTGTTGGAGCGTTCACAACTTCTGGAGGCAGGTTGTTCCACTGATTAATTTTTCTAACTGTCAGGAAATTTCTTCTTAGTTCTAGTTAGCTTCTTTCCTTGTATAGTTTCCATCCACTGCTTCTTGTTTTGGAGAATAGCTTGACTCCCTCTTCATTGTGGCAACCTCTGAGATATTGGAACACTGCTATTCATGTCACCCCTAGTCCTTCCTTTCATTAAACTAAATTCCAGCAACTGTTCTTTATATGTTTTAGCCTCTAGTCCTCTGATCGTCTTTGTTGCTCTTCTCTGCACTCTTTCTAGAGCAGGTGTCAAACTGCCCACCCACGGGCCAGATGCCTCATGGGGAAACTGTGCCCACCCCATTGCTGGCAATGGCAAAAAAAGTCATGATACATCGCAACACGTCACGTGACGTTGCGAATTTGACACCCCTGTTCTAGAGTCTCAACATCTTTTTTACATCATGGAGAAGCTAAGATAAGATAGCTTAACTAAATTAAGGTAGCTTAGCCAAGATAGCTATGTCATCGTTTTAACACCAATTTAACTTCTTTAGACCTCATTCCTTACTTATGAGATCTTTAAGGGGGCATACATAAGTTTTAGTTTGAAAGCTCACATTGTATTTTTTTTATTTTGGTTGTTCGGATTTGTAATTTCTGTTTGGTGAATAAACATTAAAATAAAAGTTTAGGGACATTAAGGAGATTTAGTCCCTAGCTATTCAAAAGTCAGAGAAATTAGGAGCAGAACCATACCTACAGTCAACAGTTGGAACATAGCATTGCCCTCATAACAGAGCCAGGGACCAGACAAAGTAATCTCTGGAAATGATCCCAGAACACAGGCATGGAATAATGATCTAAAGCTGAATGAAGGCAAGTTCTAGAGGAATCCAATTGGTCAGTGGAATGGATTATCTAGGGATGTGAGGCTCCTCTATGTCCAGCTTTTACTTGCAGCAGACTTTTGGCAGAAATGTTTTAAATATGATCTCTGTACTGAGCAGGCATTTAGACTCAATGTCTCATTGACCCCTTTCCTCTTTCTGATGGCCATCATGGTCAAACTGGTCATTCTCCTCAGACCATTCCTAAAGCAGAGGCCACTCAACATGGGTAGCTCAGAAACTTTGGAATAGGCTGGAGGACAACTGTACCTGTTGAATTTCTGCTTCTTGCTTTTTAAAAATGACATCCTTGTTTACCAGCCCAAGTACGGTACATGGAAGGTGTGATGTTTATGAAACTCTCTTCTTTATGATCTGAGCAGCTCCTTCTTTTTATAGCAAAAGCAATAAAGTAAATGACACTGGAGAAAGTCCAGAGGGGTGGGGGTGGAGGAGAACTATAAAGGGAGAGAATGTAATGGATGAAAAGAAAATTGATTCATTAGTTGCTGCAGTTTCCTGTGCCTGCGAGCACCAGTCATCTCCTGTCTGATGTGGAATCTTCTGCAGATAACAAATCTCCATTTAATAAGACTCACTGGTAAATCTATCACAAGGCCCAGATTAGTGGAAGTGTAATGGCCCGTGAGCTCTCTGCATGCTGCATATTATTTTATTATAAGGGACAGAAATTGAAATCATGAGCACGGAGGAAATGGTAAGAATGACAAGGGAGTGGTGGCCAAGGAAATCGGATTACATGTCAAGGAACAAATGAGGAAATATACATCCTTTGGGCCAAGCGAGAAGAGACAAGCGAAGAACAGCACCAGGTGTCTGCAGTTTGATGGCTTTTTCATTCACAGCACCATCTCCCCTTCCTTGCTACTGAAAGTGCAGGCATGACCATTGCCCAAACTCCAAATCACCATTCCATTACCCCATTCTGACTCTTAAAAGGTAAAGGTTTCCCCTACCAGTCATGTCTGACCCTAGGGGGCGGTGCTCATCTCTCTTTTCCTAGCTGAGGAAACCAACGTTGTCCAAAAATGCTTCCGTGGTCATGCAGCCAGCATGAGTATATGCCGAGGCACATGGAATGCTGTTACCTTCCTACTGAAGTGGTACCTATTTATCTACTTGTGTTTGCATGCTTTTCAACTGCTAGATGGGCAGGAGCTGGAGTAGGTAACAGGAGCTCACTCCATCATGAAGTACTTGGGTCTCAAACTGCCGACCTTCCGGTTGACAAGCCCAGTGCCTTAACTGCTTGCTCACTGTGTTCCTTATTCTGACTCTTCCCTCCTACTTTTATCTCACAGGAGTTCTGGTGCTACCTCCACCTTGAGACAGCATTTGCATGCCAGGCTAAATCTGAACTAATTATGGCCTGGATCTGCTTAATATTCTGAAGTTGTTAAAAAGCAAAATGCAAATGCAATCTTGGGTTGCATTTACAGGAGTGCAGAATCTAGGTCATGGGAACGAATTGTTTTATTTTGTCCTGTAAGGCCTCATTTTGAAAGCGGTGTCCACTTCTGCAAATCATAGTTCAAAAAAGGGCAGTGCCTAGTTGCAGCTTTTCCAGAGGAGAGCTACCAAGTTGTCCTGTGAAAGTACAGGTAGTCCTTGACTTACGACCCTTCATTTAGTGACCATTCAAAGTGACAACGGCACTGAAAAAAGTAACTTATGGCTGTTTTTCATACTTATGACTGTTGCAACATCCCCATGGTTACCTGATCAAAATTCAGACACTTGGCAGTTGACATGTATTTAGGATGGTTGCCGTGTCCTGGGGTCATGTGATCCCCTTCTGCGACCTTCTGACAAGCAAGATCAATGGGGAAGTCAGATTCGATTTACAACTGTGCTACTTACCTTAATAGCCGCAGTGATTCACTTAACAATTATATCACAATTATGCCACAAAGAAGAGGCAGTCAAGCTATTCTCCAAAGCACCTGAGAGCAGGACAAGAAGCAACAGATGGAAACTAGTCAAGGAGAGAAGCAACCTAGAACTAAGGAGAAACTTCCTGACAGTTAGAACAATTAATCAGTGGAACAACCTGCCTCCAGAAGTAGTGAATGCTCCAACACTGGAAGTTTTTAAGAAGAGACTGGACAGCCATTTGTATGAAATGGTATAGGGTTTCCTGCCTGAGCAGGGGGTTGGACTAGATGACCTCCAAGGTCCCTTCCAACTTATTATTATTATTATCGAGAAAGGTCATCACATGGGGCAAAACTCACGTAACAAATGTTTCGCTTAGCAACAGAAATTTTGGGCTCAATTGTGGTTATAAGTCGAGGACTACCTGTACATTGTTGAAATAGCTTAGAACGGCCCTGTTTTTCCCAGGCTTCCCCTGCTCGCTTCACTTAATCTCTGGGCCCAGTTGAAAGCGTTCTTCCCCCATAATCAGCTTTTACAGGTCATTACCTCCTTTCTCTTGCCACATATTAGTTTTGATAATATTCCTCTCTTTCCCCATTTGTCTTTCACCTCCCCTGCAATTATGAATGGCTCTTGAGAGTCACAGGGCACAACAGGGGAACCTCAGCACTGTGGCAGGAGACAAGAAATGGGTCTGAGAATCCAAAGGGGAAAAAGATGTGGCAAATAATTGTCAGAGAAAAGTTATTTTAAATGCTTTATTAGTGAATGAAAAAGAGGAGGGAGAGAGAATTAAGTACAAGATGCAAGGAACTGACATTAAACCTCCAATGATAGACTTTTACAGCCCTTTCCTTCATTCAATAGCAATAGCACTTAGACTTATATACCGCTTCACAGTGCTTTCCAGCCCTCTCTAAGCACACTGTACCCAACAATCTGGGTCCTCATTTGACTGACCTCAGAAGGATGGAAGGCTGAGTCAACCAGGATCGAGTTGCTGGCTATGGGCAGAATTAATCTGCAATATTACATTTTAATCATTGTGCCACCTCGTGTCTCTAAGGCATTCGCTTGTCTTCTTAGTTATAAATAAATAAATTAGACCTTGAGAACCTACTCAAGGGATCTGCTTGGGCAAAAGCCAAATTTTATCTAAGGAGATAATATTTCAATCTAAAAAGATATCGACAGACTTGAACTATGGGCCCCATCCAACAATATGAAATTTAATATGGAGAAAAGCAAGGTTTTACACCTAGGCAGGAAAAACCAAAGGTACAGATGAGGCCAAACCTGGCTCAAAAACAATAACTGTGAGAGGGACCTTAGAATCCTAGTGGATGATCACTTAAACATGAGCTAGCAATGTGCAGCAGCAGCCAAAAAAGCTAATTGTTGTGGGTGCTTTATCACTGGAGGTTTTTAAGAAGAGACTTGACAGCCACCTGTCTGAAATGGTATAGGATCTCCTGATTGAGTAGAGGGTTGGACTAGAAGATCTTCAAGGTCCCTTCCATCTTTTATCCGTGGGCTGTTAGGCTTTTAAATGGGACATAATCTCTGTGAACTTATGCAGAATTGACTTGGGAGGCCGGTGTGTGGTGTAGTTAGCTCACATGGTGTGGTAGGATGGAGGGTTTGTTGTCACTGTGTGTTGGGGGGAGAGAGCACGGGGGGAGGCTCAGCTAATCTCAATGTACACATGTTGTACTTTGACAATAAAGGTTTATTATTATCTCTAGTTTGATTGAGAAAGAATTTGGGAAGAGGGCAACATAAATGGAGTACATTGACTTGCACAGCCTCAACTGGAGTCCTCAAAACAACGAGGAACACCCCAAAACCTTACACAAGGTTCTCAGAACTTCTAAAAGTTGTTTTAATCAAGTTTGTCGTCTGGTGTATTTCTTGACATTGCTATACAGGCTTATTGTTATTGTCATCTGAGACTTTTCTTGAGGCAGTACTGGGGATTTCCTCATGGTCTCCCATTCATGTACTAACCAGACTTAGCCCTTCTTAGCTTTTTCCAGACAACCTATTAATTTTTAAATTTTTATTGTTTACTATTAGATTTTTATCTCACTTTTATTACTTTATAAGTAACTCAAGGCAGTGAATATACTTAATCCTCCTTCCTCCTCCTATTTTCCTCGCAACAACAACCCTGTGAGGTGAATCAGGCTGAGAGAGAGAGACTGGCCCAAAGACACCCAGTTGGCTTTTATGCCTAAAGAAGGATCTAGAACTCACAGTCTCCTGGTTTTTAGGCCAACACCCTAACCATTACACCAAACTGGTTCTGTACTGTTAACTGATTCATTTCTATTCCTGACTGCTGTTGTAGAGGGAGATGAAAAAGAAAACAATTCTAAACAGCAAACAATGTGAGTGTGGGAATAAACATACAGTAAAAAAGGGGAAGGGAAATAATAATTTGCCTATCACTATTTTTCAACAGAGATTGGCAATCCTTAATGCTACCAACTGGCTAAAAGAACTTTCATACATTTTTCCTCCTTATTTAGCAAGCATTATTTCTCAGCAGGGCCAAAGGAGGTGAGAGATTACACAGAGAGACTGGATATAAAACCAATGAACAGCATGAGATGCATATCTGTAAGGGCCCCATTTGCATCATGATGATACTTGGTACTCATTATTTTATTTATTTATTTATTTATTTATTTATTTATTTATTTATTTATTTATTTATTTATTTATTATTTAAACTTGTATACCGCCCTATTCCCGTAGGACTCAGGGCGGTTTACAGGGAAAAATTAAAAATACATACATACAAAGTTAAAATCGATTAAAACTAAAATTAAATTAAGTCCCTGAATTTAAACTAAAACCCCATTAATAAATAATTAAAACCCCTCAGTCTGGGTCAGACAGCTCAAAAAGCCAAGTTTTCAAATCCCTGCGAAATGAGCGAAGGTCAGGGGCAGTCCTAAGCTCTGTGGGAAGATGGTTCCAAAGGGCCGGCGCACCCACAGAGAACGCCCTTCCCGTGGGGATAACCCGCCGGCATTCCTTGACCGGCGGTACCCTAAGGAGGCTCTCCCTGTGGGAGCGCACAGGATGATGGGAAGTTGATACCGGCAGCAGGTGTTCCCTTAGATAATTTTGATATAAGTTCAGTTTGCTGCAGATCTCTCTGTTTCTAGAGTGCATCTGATGTTGGAAGACAATTGGAAGCAACACATTTAAATATGATATTGGAAAAAAAATGCTGATAGTGTTTACTTGCCCTCTGGAATAGCAGCCCTTGAGACATCTGAATGGTTCCCACCCAGATGACATTCTGAAAAGTGCTAAAAAAATGTATTTTTCCTCATCCTGTGGCAGGAGAGTGGGCAAGTCCTTGTAAGATGCCTGTGTTGTTTTGCATATTGTTTTCCTGAATGCACCTCATCTGTTTTTTCTGTTCATTCTGTTCATCATTTTTTTTGTTCTGACTTACTATATCAAGTGTCCAGCATGATTGGGATTGGGTGTTGTTGTTTTTTTAAATTTATGTCAGTGGTGCTCAACCTTTTCTTCATCACAGACCCCCTTAAAGACCTTTTGTGGCCATGAACCATGGCCATGGACTCCCCAAGACTTAACTCAAGATTTAAATCATAACATTTCTTCCAGACTTTGCGGACCCCCTGTGATCCCCCAAGGGTCCACAGACCACAGATTGAGAGCCACCAATCTATGCAATAAACAAGTATATATACAAAAATCAGAATTATCCAAGCCATGTTCTTCCCTATAGCAACCTTTGGAAATGAACATTGGATTTTGAAGGAATGGAGTAGGAAGATATTTGACACTTTTGAACTTTCTCAGAAGACTTCTCAGAAAACCATGGACCTTGTAAGAGATGAACAGGCTGAGCCTGAGGGAGGGGTTAAACACATCATCAGTTTGGAATCCTTACGTTCCCTTAAGAGTCCAGCACCCCATGAATTCCACTGACCCTTATCTTGCACCAATTTGGCTTGACAATTAGTAGATCAGATTCATGTGTATTGTTGTTTAGTCACTGCCTAACTTTTCATGACCCCATGGTCCATATCACACCAACCCCCCCCTTTCCCCATCCTCCATGGTCTCCAGACGTTTCCCGAAATTCATGTTCATTGCATCAATGACAATATCTAACTATCTCATCTTCTGCTGTCCATTTCTTCTTTTGCCTTCACTTTCCCAACATTGGGGGTCTTTTCTAATGAGTCGTCTCTTCTCATTAGGTGGCCAAAGTACAGTATTTGAACTTCAGCTTTAGTATCTGTCCCTCCAAAGAACTGCCAGGGTTGATTTCCTTTAGGATGCTTGTGTACGGGTAGCATGAAACAAACCTTTAGTGCTTTGAACTCTACTTCTGTTCCTGGTTTCTTGTGCCTGAAAGACATCGAGAAAAGAAATAAATGCACCATTCAACAAATAGGTCCAGAATTCTCATTTGAGTCACAAATGACCAGGCTCAAATGTCCTCATTTTGGATGCATTATGCAAAAAACTAGTTCTGAAAATGACTCTGATACTGTGAATGGTGGAAGGAAAGAGAAGAAGAGAGCCTGCAGCAAGGTGGATGGACTCAATTACAGGGGCTACAGATGCACTGTTGGAAGACTCAAGAACCAGGTTGGGGAGAGACCATCATGGACAAAAATCTAACTATATCGTCTCTAAGAGTGAACACTGAACTGATAGCCCATAATCAACCAATTACTCAAGAAGTAAACCAGCAAGCAAATAAATAATACTTTTTTAACCATTTGAAAGTTAAAACATTGAAACAAAATGGAAAAGTCATACAAGAAAAAACTTAAATGAAAAGATACTTTGTTGGAGATGTGGTAAGCACATCAGACCCAGAATCTCCCAAATGCTAAAGAGGAAAAAGTTCTTGAGAACAAGTGCCATCACAGAGAAAGTCCTTCTCAACATAAGGTAAAAGAGAAGAGACTGGAATTGGTGTTAGGAAAAAAGAAAGAAATAAGCTTTGATAGAAGATAGGTTATCACAAATATGGAACAATTAATGCAAGGTTTGCTGTGCTAGATTTACACTGACAAAATGGGTCTAGTATGCAAACTCTGAGGCCATAATTTCTTGTGTCATTGTTTTCTATGGTTGAGATGAAAGGTATCATGAAAATATATTACTACTGTAACCAAGGTAAAGGTAAAGGTAAAGGTAAAGGTTCCCCCGCACATGTGTGCTAGTTGTTTCCAACTCTAGGGGCCAGTACTCATCTCCGTTTCAAAGCCGAAGAGCCAGCGCTTGTCCGAGGATGTCTCCATGGTCATGTGGCCTGCATGAGTAGACGCCAAAGGCACACGGAATGCTGTTACCTTCCCACCGTAGTGGTCCGTATTTTTCTACTTGCATTTTTACGTGCTTTCAAACTGCTAGGTTGGTAGAAGCTGGGACGAGTAACAGGCGCTCACTCTGTTATGCGGCACTCGGGATTCGACCCGCCAAACTGCGGACCTTCTGATCGACAAGCTCAGCGTCCTAACCCACTGTAACCACACCTGCATCCAATTCAAGACCCTTGCCTAGAAATTACAGAATGATGTGAATGGAGTATTTTGCAATAAATCCTTGGCATGATTGAGGAATTTCCTGCCGCTGATTGCACAATAACCTATTGAATAATGAGGCAAAGCTCCGAGAGCATCAGGTGAACCAGCTAAAAAAATACACAAATACAATTTTCTCCAGAGGGATGAACAGGAATAACAACAGACATGGAAGGCTTTGAAAATAGGATTTGCTATTTGCAAATTGCTAAACATCTTGTTTAGTTAGCTCTGCTTGGTTTGTTCGTCTCTCATTTTTCCTGGAACACAAACATGCTGGCATTTTCTCTGAGACAGACAACTAGCACCATAGTCATATTTTCTTTAGTAATCCTGAGTGAAAGCTGCCCTTAAAAAGAGTGCATTTTAGTCTATACAACAAGACAGTCTTGTTTAAAGGTTGTCTGGGGGGAGAGGAGGGGTTTGCAAGACCTGTGTCTGTGTGTGACATAGAACAAAACAAACCCTCAAATTCAATTCAAGCCAATGGTAGTTTTTTTGGCTTCCCATGGTTGCCTATGATTTGAGCTACATAGAATCAATGCCTAATGCATAGAATCAAATCAGATGATACTGTGCATCAACAGATGGTTACTATCAAGATCACCTGAAGTGTTAGTACTGCTTTATACTGCATTGGTAAGGCCACACTTGAAATACTGTATCCAGTTCTGGTCACCACAGTTCAAAAAAGATGTCAAAATTCTAGAAAGTGTGCAGAGAAGAGCAACAAAGATGATTGGGGGACTGGAAGCTAAACCCTACGATGAAGGGTCACTGGGACTGGGAATGTCTAATCTAAGGATGAGAAGGACTAGGGGTGACATGATAGCAGTTTTCCAATATTTGTGGGGGCTATCACAGAGAAGAGGGGGTTTAAACTTCTAATTTTGTTATTTGATTCTCTAAAGCACCTGAGGGCAGGATGAGAAGTAATGGATGGAAGTTTATCGAAGAGAGATCCAACCTAGAATTAAAGAAAAGGAAGCTTTGAAAGAAGAGATTGGATAGCCACTTGTCTGGAATGTAATAGTGTCTCCTGCTCAAGAGGGAGGGGGGGAAGGGGGGGTTAGACTAGAAGACCTCTAAGATCTCTTCCAATGTTGTTATTCTAATATTATATTATTCTGAGTGAGCGCCTGTTACTCGTCCCAGCTTCTGCCAACCTAGCAGTTCAAAAGCATGCAAAAATGCAAGTAGAAAAATAGGGACCACTACGGTGGGAAGGTAACAGCGTTCCGTGCGCCTTTGGCATCTAGTCATGCCGGCCACATGACCACGGAGACGTCCTCGGACAAGCACTGGCTCTTCGGCTTTGAAATGGAGATGAGCACCGGCCCCTAGAGTTGGAAATGACTAGCATGCATGTTTATTTATTTATTTATTTTATTTTATTTTAATTCCATTTATATCCCGCCCTTCTCCGAAGACTCAGGGCGGCTTACAAGCTTAGCAGTAGCCTTCATTCTATGTATATGCCTGCTTATTAGGGCTTTCACACACACACACCCAAGCGGCATTATTACAAAGTCAGCTTAATTGCCCCCAACAATCTGGGTCCTCATTTTACCTACCTCAGAAGGATGGAAGGCTGAGTCAACCTTGAGCCTGGTGGGATGCGAACCTGCACTAATTGCAGGCAGCTGGTGTTACTTAAGGAGGCATTAGCCCACTGCTCCACCAAGGCGGGGGAACCTTTACCTTTACCTTTATTATTCTGATGTAGCAAAAATGGAAGATGCTAGTGGGCTGAATATAAAGCAATGGAATTATTTATCCAACAATGAACTATTTTATTCCACAGCAAGTAGGTTTTGCTATATTCCTAAAATGCAATACATTCTCTTAGGTGGCTGAATTCTTTTCTCATTGTCACTAACTGTGGCAATGTTGGGTAAGAAATTGTCACACTGCCCTACTCTCTCTCTGTATACAGCCTTCAGAGGGATGGGATTATCTGCTGGTCAGGGTATCATGATCAATCTTCCCAATTGAGCCCTGGGGAATGAAATCGACCAGGAGATAGCACTTAATCAAATCTTTTGCTGCAACAAGACCCAAACCCAAATCCCAGATATTTTAGCCACAATGACAATTGATATGCTGCCGGTACATGGAGAGACCGCTTTCTGATTTTAAAAGGGCACTGATAGATTCGGCTTATAGTGTTCATTGGGGAATTAGCTCAAGTCCATAACTCACCCGAAGTCCAAATCTATTGCCTGGCTGTTGCTAGCAAGGGATAAAATGCAGCTAGGTTGGCCAGCCGTCTGGCCAAGCCATTTTTATCAGAGGGAAAAAAATAAGCAGAATTTGGTACAAAATACAGGCAGATGCTGGTCTACAGACAGCACCATGTTGTCAATTGCAAATTTCCAGTTGGAGAAAAAACCGTGTCTGTGAACAGGTGCTGGGTGGATGGAATATAGCTGCATGAATATTTGATCTGGAGTTTTTCTGCAAAAGGTTGATTTGACTCCAAATAGAATTGACTTTCTATAGACTCTTGATTTGAACTGCAAGTTAACCCCAATGCCTCTAAATTGGTTCTGATGAGTTGGTTGTATCTAGTCACAAGTGCTGAAATCATTTCTTCTGAATTGTGGTAGGAATCTGAAGCCAAATGACTTCAGTGGGTGGTCCAGTTCAAATAATTCAGATTTGATCAAATCGTTTTTCTGAACCAATTTGAATTAAGCTGAATTTGAATTAAGTTGGATTGAGTATTTGCATTGGACTTTGCCTTTTTTCACTCAGGCTGGTGGAAAGTTCCTCTCACCACCTGGGTATCTGGCATGTCCACATCCTTTAAAATTGCTCACCTGTGCCAGACAGTGGATGCAAGTAGAGGATGTTAATATGTTTCAGAGCATATATATTCCACGACTTGTGACTACAATTGCGACTGGAATCTCCATCATTAAGTGATGCGGTGGTTAAGTGAGTCATGCTTGATTTTACAATCACGTTTGCGGCAGTCATGAAGTGGATCACACAGTCACTAAATGAATCCAACTTCCCCTATTGACTTTGCTTGTCAGAAACTCACTAGGAAGATGGTAAATGGTGATCACATGGCCATAGGAACTGTACAGTAGTGGCCAAAATTGTGGAAACCTTTTGGGAAAAGTGTATTTTATTTATTTATTTATTTATTTATTTTTATTACATTTCTATACCGCCCTTTCCCGGAGGACTCAGGGCGGTTTACAGGGTAATTAAAAACCAAAAATACAAAAGTTAAAAACTTTTTGAGGTTTGATGGCTAATAACACCACTATTTTTGGGAGTAGTACCATAAAATTATATAGCAATGGAAAGATAATTTAATCAAGAATGTAATGCAACAAAGTTTGTTCAATTATCTGTACTGTATTCTATGAAAAGTTATAGCCAAATAACCAGAAAAAGGAAACGCAACTTGTTTAGGTTGATATCAGGTAGCTTTCCTTCATCTGATTGTAGCCAATCAGATTGAAAGATTGATTGAAAGATCTGATTGAAAGATCTGATTGAAAGCCAATCAAGTGTCATCTTGTTTAGGCAATAAGCCAATCAGATCACAATAGGATTCAGATGTCATGTATTGAAGCTGAGAGGAGGTCCTTTGTCTGTGTTGTGATTGCTATCAAGTTTGTTGGGGGGTTTTTTGTGTTCTTTCATTTAGTGAGCTTGTAAAATGTAATAAAATTAAAGTAATGGTGCAAAGAGTTGACTGGTTGTCTAGAAAGCCATGTGAAATAGTATTATGAAGTGAACAAGGCTACAGTTATAAAGAAATTAGAAGAAAAATTGATGGAAACTTAACCAAAGGTTGGCATTTCTACTGTACACTTTTCCCAAAAGGTTTCCACAAGTTTGGCCACTACTGTAAGATTTTGATCACCAGACTTCAAGGATCCTGCAGCAGTTATAAGTGTGAGGACTGGTCATAAGTCCCTTTTTTCAATGCTGTCATAACTCTGAATGGCCAGTAAACAAATGGTCATAAACTGAGGACTACCTGTATATTTCAGATTCCCCTGCTCTGGGTATGAGGGCTTTGGATCTGAACGATAAATGTAATTCAGAAATGCAACCATCCTTTCCTATGGTTGATCTACAATGGATGGTGTGGAAGACAGGTTGCCAATAATTCTCTGTTTTATGTATATATTTATTTTTATTTATCAACAAGAATAAAATGCAAAAGAGAAAAAGAGAAAAACATACATCTAATGCTAATAACACCCCCACCCTCCCACCCTCAACCCTGACAAGACTGAGTGGCTGTTCGTGCCGGCATCCCGGGAAATTCCGATTATTCTATCTCTTGCTATGGGGGGTGAGCTATTACCCCCCGTAGATAGGGCGCGCAACTTGGGGGTCCTTCTAGACTCACAGCTCTCTTTAGAAGAGCATATTGGAGCTGTGACTAGGGGGGCCTTTGCCCAGGTTTGCCTGGTGCACCAGTTGCGACCCTATCTGGACCGGGATGCCTTGCGTACAGTCACTCATGCGCTCGTGACTTCTCGTCTAGACTACTGTAATGCTCTCTACATGGGGCTGCCCTTGAAGTCCACTCGGAGGCTCCAACTGGTGCAGAATGCAGCCGCGCAAGTTGTACTAGGAGTTTCCCGATACTCCCATGTTACACCTTTGATCCGCGAGCTGCATTGGCTGCCGGTTGTCCTCCGGGTGAGATTCAAGGTGTTGGTAATGACTTACAAAGCCCTACATGGCATGGGTCCGGATTACCTACGGCAACACCTGCGGCCGACGTCAACTTCCCTCCATCCAGTGCGCTCCCACAGAGAGGGCCTCCTCAGGGTGCCTCTGATCAAAGAATGTCAATTGGTGGCCCCTAGGGGGAGGGCGTTCTCTGTGGGCGCTCCGGAGCTGTGGAACCGCTTGCCGGTCGAGCTCCGGATGGCCCCCGACCTTCGCTCCTTCCGGCGCGATCTAAAAACGTATTTATTTGAGCAATCTGACCTGGTTTGATGGGTTAGGGCAGGGGTTTTAATATGTTTTTAATTATTGTTTTAAATTTGGGCATTATATTTAATCGTTTTTTAACTTTTGTATTCTATTTTTATATTTATTGCCCTGTACACTGCCCTGAGTCCTTCGGGAGAAGGGCGGTATAAAAATATAATAAATAAATAAATAAATAAATAAATAAATAAATAAATAAATAAATAAATAAATAAATAAATAAAAAAAGAGAACAAAAGATTGATAATAATTCTGGAGGTAACAGATATTATCAGATTCCCCTTGATAAGATTTGACTCTGACTTTGGAGGATACTGACTCTGAGATAATATCGAGAGAAGCATTGAGGAAGAGTCTGTTGACACCGACTCAGTTGTGTCCTCGGGGATGAAGGAACAGAGGCAGGGGCACCACAGCTGCGGCTCAATTCTGCATGAGGGATACCAGGTTGTAGAGTGTTTGAAGAAGCCCCAAGAGATGGTGGCTCAACACCCTGTTACCCTGCAACATTAATCACTGTCATCTCTTTCTGCTGACTTGGTTGCAAACAAACAGCAGGAGGAAGAAGGTGGGAGAAGCAGGCTGTCTGTTTCTCCCAATCTGTTCTTCCAGATCTTTCACCATCTGTGACTGGGGAGGGCCTTTTTTAGGAAAATGGTAATATAACCCTGGTCAAAACGAGCAAAATTCATCCCAAAGGTGCTTTTTTCAAAAGGCAACTGGACTTTGTTTTTCCTGGAAAGGCGTTTTGCTTCCCATCCAGGAAGCTTCTTCAAGAACCGAAGAAGCTTCTTGAATGAGGAGTGAAGCATCTTCAAGGAAAAACGGAGTCCAGTTGCCTTTCGGAAAAAGCACTTTGGGGACAACCACGACCTGGATGACTGCGAATCTCCATGGACATTTAGCAAAGTTCATAATGTCAGCCCTCATTCTGTAAAGAAGCACTGCTTGTTATTAGCCCTAAATTTCAAGTTTCAATTCGGGTTACAATGTAAGACTGGAAATATTAGAAACTTTTCTACCTATATTTCTTATATAATTCATAATTTTTATTATCACGTCCCTCTTTATCCACCATTGCTCAAACCTAGAAGCACCCAATTTTATTTGCCTTTTGAGCCTTGTTCCCCTTTGCAGATCCGCAAAGCAATTTGAAGAAGGAGAAAAGGCATAATTTGAGATGATGGATTTCCTTAAGTAGCACATGAAGAATATGTTGCTTCTTGAAAAGAAGTGTTGGGTAACTTTGTAGCCTGCTCCAGTTATTATCTACTCTGAGTGGGGCACATCCCCAAGTCTATAAATCAGGTTAAAATCATAATAAAAATAACACCAGTAAAATAAAAGTAAGAAAAATGCAAGGTGCTACTATTATTACATTCATGTTGGAAGCACCTACCAAGATGCTTCCAGGTTGAAAGGATTAGCTGGTGACATCATCATTGCCTAGTGTATGCCCAAGAGGACTCCTTTCATGTCTCTGATATTTTCCCACCAAAGTGGTACCTTTTTATCTACTTGCATTTGCATGCTTTCAAACTGTTAGATTGGCAGGAGCTGAGACAAATTAACAGAAGCTCATTCCATCACGCGGCTCACATTCTTGGGTTTTGAACTTGCCATGCTGTTGACTTTTCAATGGTCTTCTGACTCAGCTTCCTAACCACATGAGCCACAGCGGCCCAACACAAGTCCCTCATATGATAATTATCCAGGTAGTCCTCAACTTATAACCACAATTGGGTTATAAGCTGAAACCAGAATTTTCATTACTAAGCGAAGCGGTGATTGAGTGAGCTACACCCAATTTATGATCTTTGCATGCAGTTGTTAGGTGAATCATGAAAGTGTTAAGCAAATCATGTTTTCCCACTGACTTGTTTTTTTGGAAACTATCTGGAAAGGTTGCAAATGATAATCACATGACCTTAGGATGTTGCATCTATCGTAAATACATGGATTAAATTTTGATCACATGACCATGGGAACGCTGTGAAAGATGTAAGTGTGAGGACCAGTTGCAAGTCACTTTTTTCAGTGCCAATCAATCACTAAATGAATGTGTATAGGTCAAGGACTACTGGGAAGTTTTAGAATTAAATTAGATAAACCTGCCTCAGAGCTTATAAAAATAAAGCTTCTCTAGGAGACCTAGCTAACACTCTAACCTAGGGACCCCAAACTCTAAAGCCATTACTGATGGAAGGAACGCAGTGTTCCCCAGAAGGAAGTTTGCCCATCTGTGAAATAGATGGTAGGCAGTTGGAGAGGATGGATGGCCTTAGCTGAAACTCAGTGGAGTTATAGCATGCTGAGTGTTCCCCATAAGGGGTAGGCAACCTTGGCTCTTTTATGACTCGTGGACTTCAACTCCTAGAATTCCTGAGCCAGCATGGCTCAGCTTGGAAACCTCTCCCTTTCCCCTCAGCATGGCTGGCTCAGGAATTCTGGGAGTTGAAGTCCATGAGTCATAAAGTGGCCTAGGCCTAGCCCAGGGGTAGGCAACCTTGGCTCTTTTATGACTCGTGGACTTCAACTCCCAGAATTCCTGAGCCAGCATGGCTCAGCTTGGAAACCTCTCCCTTTCCCCTCGGCATGGCTGGCTCAGGAATTCTGGGAGTTGAAGTCCACGAGTCATAAAAGAGCCAAGGTTGCCTACCCCTGGGCTAGTCAAAGGGTATTCCAATCTAACCAGGGAATTGTTGGCCCCAGTACAGGTAGTCTTTGAGTTAAGATCACTTGCTTAGTGACTGTTCAAAGTTATCTCCCCACACTATTTATGACCTGTTTTTGAAGTTCCAACCCTACAGTCACATGGGCACAGTTTGTGTGCTTGAACTGGTCCACATCTATAACCCTTTGCAGTGTCCTATGATCAAGTGACCAAGCTTTTTGACAGCTTTTTTTAGTTGGTCATAAATTGGTGTTTACTTCTGGTTTGTATCAAAAACACCCGTAACAACTGTTATGTTCTCTTAATGACCACAGCATTCATTTACCGACCACAGTATTCACTTAATGACTACCACAAAATGGTTATAAAACCAGGTGTGGTCACATGGTGAATCTGGGTTCAATTACTGTCATAAAGTCAAGGAGTACTTGTGGATCAGGGGTCTTCAAACTTGACCCTTTTATGACTTGTGGATTTCAACTCCCAGAATTCCTCAGCCAGGCACGCTGGCTGAGGAATTCTGGGAGTTGAAGTCCCCAAGTCATAAAAGGGCCAAGTTAGAAGACCCCTGCTGTAGATCAATAATAGACTAACTAGTCTAATAGAAAGATATAGGACAGTAATGAGAAGACTCTTATGTTCCTATGAGCCCTGAAGCTGGAGAAGCCTGGTGTTTGGCCAGGCCAATGCTGTCCTTTTATGGGTAAACCCCATAATATGCAAAGCAATATATGTGTAAGTAAACAGAGGAATATTCCAGGTTTCAGCATCCGATTTTATTTTGTCCAGAGCACCACAATTGTAAGAAATGCTTCTGCAAATGCAAACTTTGTCCTCTCCGAAGATATTCTCACATCACCAGTGAAAAGCTAGGTGCATTAAATCCCAAAACGGATAAGTGAAGAAAAGATGCTGGGACATATTTTTCTGTCTTTGTTCTTGAAAACTTCCATGCACTTCTCATTCTCACTTGGCACAGCTGAGCTGCTTAAGGTTTCTAAGGAAAGAAAAATGCTAGGCTGTACAAATTGCTGGATTACACAAAATACTTGGTGCATCCTTATACCACTGGCGGTTCCAAAGAGAAGAATTCTATGTCTGAGTGCATCATCTGAGAAACTCCTTGCATAGAAATCTTGAATGTCAGATAGAAATGTAGGCTGAAAACCTCTTTACAACTTATATGTGCGGAGAATATATAATAAGTGAGAAGCACTGAATCAATGACCTTTCTTTATAAGAGAAATGATTAATAATACCAGAGGTCAGGTCATCTTTCTCTCTGCATTTTCCAGAAAGCAAAGATGTTTCTTCTTAAGGAAATGCTTGAGCCTGTGGTCTAATTTTATTCACCAACAGTTTATGTTCTGGCTTTTGTTGAGCTTTAAGTCAACAAGTACTAATCACAGCAACTTCTGTCTCTTTATCTGTCTGTATCATTGGGGAAATATTCCCATTGGGTATATTTTTATCTTCAGATGTAAAAAAAATTACAGAAAATTTATAGCCATTTATATTTACAATATTTTTGGACATATGGAGGCATTGGACTGTACATAACTTACATAAAATTTAACTTGAACTGCCTGGGAACTTTAAAAATGCCAATTGTGTTCCATTTTTGTTTTTGTTTAACTCGTAAAACAATCTAAAGTAAATTAGTAAATCTGAAGCAGATTTTTCAGAATGCAAACTTACCCAATTCAAACTACTTTTTTAAAACCCTGTAATTATCCCTGTTGGCACACAACTAACTGAAGTGGGGCAGATTTTGAATCAGAAATAAAAGAGTGCTAATGGAACAGGATCCAATATGGGTTGGTTTAATCTTCCGAGCTTTTGGACTTGTACTGGAGCCAATCTTCAGGAAACTGCTCTCCCTTGTCTGGTCCCAGTGACTGACCCAGATTGGATCCTGCCACAATAATAATAATAATAATAATAATAATAATAATAATAATAATAATAATAATAATAATAATAATAATAATAATAATAAGAAGAAGAAGAAGAAGAAGAAGAAGAAGAAGTTGGAAGGGACCTTGGAGGTCATCTAGTCCAACCCCCTGTTCAGGCAGGAAACCCTATACCATTTCAGGCAAATGGATGTCCAGTCTCTTTTTAAAAACTTCCAGTGTTGGAGCATTCACCACCTCTGGAGGCAGGTTGTTCCACTGGTTAATTGTTCTAACTGTCAGGAAGTTTCTCCTTAGTTCTAGGTTGCTTCTCTCCTTGACTAGTTTCCATCCATTGCTTCTTGTCTTGCTTTCAGGTGCTTTGGAGAATAACTTGACTCCCTCTTCTTTGTGGCAGCCCCTGAGATATTGGAAAACTGCTATCATGTCACCCCTCATCATTCTCTTCATTAAACTACACATACCCAATTCCAGCAACCGTTCCCTATAAGTTTTAGCCTCCAGTCCCCCAATCATCTTTGTTGCTCTTCTCTGTACCCTTTCTAGAGTCTCGACATCTTTTTTACATCATGGTGACCAAAACTGGATGCAGTATTCCAGGTGTGGCCTTACCAAAGCATTGTAAAGTGGTATTAGTACTTCACTTGATCTTGATTCTATCCCTCTGTTAATGCAGCATAGCATTGTGTTGGCTTTTTTGGCAGCTGCAGCACACTGCTGGCTCATATTGAAGTGATTGTCTACTAGGACTCTGAGATCCCTCTCACAGTTACTACTATTGAGCAAGGTACCACCTATACTATACCTGTGCATTTGATTTTTCCTGCCTAAATGTAGAACCTTACTTTTTTCACCATTGAATTTTGTTAGATAGCGCCCAGTGTTCGAGTCTGCCACATTATCCTGGGACACATATATTTGCCTCTGTTTGTGAATGCTAATGGATTCAAGGTGCTGGTGATGACCTATAAAGCCCTAAATGGCATGGGCCCAGATTATTTACGGGAGTACCTTTTGCCGGTGTTAACTTCCCATTGTCCTGTGTGCTCCCTCAGAGTGGGCCTCCTCAGGGTGCCGTCAGTCAGGGAATGTCGACTGGTGGCCCCCAGTGGGAGAGCATTCTCTGTGGGCGCGCCTGTCCTCTGGAATCAGCTCCCTGTTGAGCTCCGGATGGCTCCCGACCTTTGCTCTTTTCGCTGCGACCTGAAGACTTGGCTATTTGAACTTGCCAGCCTGAACTGAGGGATTGGGATTTTAGATTTTAAATTTTAAATTTTAGAACGTGTTTTATTGTTTAGGGCTACTTGGTTTAATTTATTTTAATTTTTGTATATTATGTGTTGTATATAGTGTTTTAATTGCCCTGTACACCGCCCTGAGTCCTTCGGGAGAGGGGCGGTATATAAATCCAAATAATAAAATAAATAAATAAATAAATCTTCTGATAATCTTTTTTGTTTTGTTTTCAGGTCTCCATTTTCATCTAAGAGATCTTTATATGTAATTACACTTCCTAAATTTATGAATTTGGGGTGCATGAAAATCTCTAATATGGATAGCCAATTGGGGATTTCTATATAATTATTTTTTTTAATTTTTATCCACGCATCTAATAGTGCCCGTCTAATATGATGATTCTGAAAGTACTGATGAGCCTTATATTTTCTGTCCCACATTATAGCATGCCACCCAATTTTTTTTTAATCCCATTTATATCCCGCCCTTCTCCGAAGACTCAGGGCGGCTTACAATCTAAAGGACAATGTGCTTAGCAATTTGCATGTCATGACCGTCTAATGCTAGTAGTCTTCTGTTCCTTTGTTGTTGTTAGCTGCGAAGTCGTGTCCGACCCATCACAACCCTATGGACAATGTTCCTCCAGGCCTTCCTGTCCTCTACCATCTTCTGGAGTCCATTTAAGCTCATGCCTACTGCTTCAGTGAATCCATCCAGCCACCTCATTTTCTGTTGTCTCCTTCTTCTATTGCCCTCAACCTTTCCCAATTTTAGCTTCAGGATCTGGCCTTCTAAAGAGCAGTCAGGGTTGATCTCCTCTAGGACTGACCAGTTTGATCGCCTTGCAGTCCAAGGGACTCACAGGAGTCTTCTCCAGCACCAAAGTTCAAAGGCCTCAATTCTTTGGCGCTTGGCCTTTCTTATGGTCCAACTTTCACTGCCATACATTGCAACTGGGAAGACCATAGCCTTGACTATACGCACTTTTGTTGACAGGGCGATGTCTCTGCTTTATAGTGTGCTGTCTAGATTTGCCATGGCTTTCCTCCCGAGGAAATAGTGTCTTTTAATTTCTTGGCTACAGTCTCCATCTGCAGTGATCTTGGAGCCCAGGAAAATAAAATCTGTCACTACCTCCATTTCTTCCCCACGTATTTGCCAGGAATGGAGAGGGCCGGATGCCATGATCTTGGTTTTCTTAATGTTAAGTTTCAACCCAAGTTTTGCACTCTCCTTCTTCACCTGCAACAAGAGGCTCTATAGTTTTCTTCACTTTCTGCCATTAGAGTGGTATCATCTGCATATCTTAGGTTGTTTTTCCGGCAATCTTAATTCCAACTTTTGATTCATCTAGCCCTGCTTTTCTTATGATGTGCTCTGCATATAAGGTAAATAGGCAGAGTGACAGTATCCACCCTTGCCGGACTCCTTTCCCAATTTTGAACCAATCAGTGCTTCCGTGTCCAGTTCTCACTGTTGCTTCTTGGCCCACATATAGGTTTCCAATCCTTTATCCATACCACTATTACTGCTTGATAATATTTTTCCCAATTCGGAAGGCCGAGCCCTCCTCTTTCCTTTGCATCCTGTTATAATTTTAACTTGATTCTCGGTTTTCTACCTTGCCAGATAAATTTAGATGTAATTCTGTTTAAATTTTCAAAAAAAACCCCTTACCTAATTTAATTGGTACACATTGGAATAAAAAGAGTAATTTGGGAAGTATATTCATCTTGATTGTCGCTATTCTCCCCATAAAGGAGAGCTACAAGTTTTTCCATCTATCTAGGTCTGCTGTAATTTGTTCCATTAACTTGTCATAATTTTCTCTTTTGAGTGTAATACATCTTGCTGACAGTTGGATCCCCAAGTACCTTACTCTTTTGGATGTCTGGATATTAATTTTTTCTACTAGCTCAGTTTCTTGTAAATTGGACATATTTTTAACTAACATTTTAGTTTCTTCTTTATTGATTTTCAATCCTGTAACATCTCCATAATTTTCCAGAACCTGTAATAATCTTGTTCCAGATTCTAAGGGGTCTTCCAGAATGAAAACTAAATCGTCCGCATAAGCTTGTAATTTAAATATCTCTTTTCTGATTTCTAATCCTTTAATCAGCTTATCTTTTCGGATTATTCTTGTGAGTGCTTCTAAAGAAAGAATGAATAATAGAGATAGTGGACAGCCTTGTCTCATACCTTTTTGTATTTGAATGCTATTTGTTAATTCTCTGTTTATGATTACTTTTGCCTTTTGTTTGGAATAGATTGCTTTAAACATATTTATAAATTTTTCTCCAAATTCTATCTGTTTGAGTTGAGTCAACATAAAATTCCATTTGACATTATCAAACGCTTTCTGAGCATCAACAAAAATTAATGCCACTTGTTTTTTTCGCTGTGTAAATCATAATATTCTAAGATGTCTAGTATGATCCTGACATTATGTCTAATTTGTCTTTTAGGCAAGAAGCTGTTTTGGTCAGTATGGATAAATTCAGCTAAATATTTTTTTAATCTATCTGCCATTATAGTCATGAAAATCTTGTAATCCGTGTTCAGTAAAGAAATGGGTCTATAATTTTTAATACAGGTCAAATCAGAGTTTTCTTTAGGGATTAGTGAGATGATTGCTTCTTTCCATGAGTTTGGAGTTTTTGCTATGTTTAGTACCTCATTAAATAAACCCAATAGGGTTGGGACCAAAAGTTCTTGGAGGTTTTTATATATTTCGGACGGTAATCCATCAGGGCCAGGTGTTTTATTACTTTTTTGTTTTTTAATGGCTTCCATAAATTCCTGGACTGTTATATCTTTATTTAATATATTTTGAAATTCTTCCAAAACCTTCGGTAAGTCTGCTTTCATAAGATATTGTGATATTCTTTCCTCAGTAATCATTTCATCCTCTTTATAAAGATTTTTATAGAATTCATACGTCACCCATTTTTTCCTTCATTTTGATATACTATCTCCCCTGTTTGATTACATAATTTACTAAACCATCTATTATCTTTTTGTTTTTTTAATCTATAGGTCAGCCATCTCCCGGGTTTATTTGCCTGTTCAAAAAAAATTTGTCTAATGCTTTTTATTTTTTGTGCCATTTCTCCCTTTTCTATAATATTCAATTTATGCTTATTTAAATCTAGCTGTTGTTTTAGATCTCTACGTTGTGGGTTTTTTTGTGTTTTTAATTCTAATTTTTTGCGTTCTTCCTTTAAACTTTTTCAATATTGCCTTTTCTTTTTATATTCATTGGCCATGTACGCAACTGCAGTTCCTCTCATAACTGCCTTGGTCGTATCCCATAAATTTTGAGTGCTAGTCTCCTCTTTCTTATTTGTCTGGAAGAATGTCCACATTTGTTCCTCTTTTTCCCCGTCTCCTTTTTGCCGCTATCTGACAGGGGAAATGATTTCCCCTTTCGCACTGGGGCCTCTCCTCTTTTCTTCTCTTCTTTGAAATTCTCCGGAGTGATTTCGCAATCTGGAACACTTACAAGAGTTCGCTGAGTGTTTCCTCCGCCAGGTTAGTTGAATTGCTGTCCCACTGACTCACCGCTATTTCTGACAGCTGTCATTTCTTCACAGCCGCCATAATGGGCCGTCTCCTTCACCCGGCTCTCTCCTAGGCTTTCCTGCTTTCTGCAGCACAGACCGCCGTCCTGAACTGCTCAGCTGGGCGCCTCCGCTTCTGATCTCCGTCCGAGAGATCTGGGGCTTTTAAAAAACCCACCGGGAACAGAGAAAAGGCTGTGAAATTGGCACACTCATTCAGAGCAGTGTCTCAACACAGCCATTCCGTTTGACAGTAAGAAATCTCCCACATAATTTTGATTCCCATCATCTTTGTTATGCTTGCATTCCAGACATATTCTTCAGCAGGGCTGCTAAAAACAATACCATATCTCAGGGGTCTTCAGACTTGGCCCTTTTATGACTTGTGGATTTCAGCTCCCAGAATTCCTCAGCCAGCGTGGCTGGCTGAGGAATTCTGGGAGTTGAAGTCCACAAGTCATAAAAGGGCCAAATTTGAAGACCCCTGCTATATCTTCATCTTGCACTGATAATTTTACCTAATTAGGGTAATATAATGTTGGCAAGAAAACAACGAAGCTCAGAGAGCACCAAGGATCCCTCATTTCAACCCTGAGTACAAATATTTTCCTCTATTTCCATCTTTTGCAGTTGTCTGGTTAATCCCCAGATTTTGTAAGAAGTTTACCATTATGTACATTTCATGTGGCTTATCCTCTTCTCAACCCTGCATCAGAAATGCCACTTTTCTCTCCCAAAATATTCACAATTGCAAGTCTGTCAAATTTCTTTGTCATGAATTTAACATCAGCTTGCAAACATATTTTTGGAGCTCAAAAAGTCACCAGCTATAGGGACTGCTCTCTCCTTGTGATATGACCATCGCTCTACTGAGGAACACAACATGACCAAGCCTGTCTCAGTTTAATTTTGTCCTGAAATTGCCTTGTGGGTGTGCTTGACTGCATAGAGGCTCTGGAAGTCACACAAAGCTCAGCTGAATCATAGCAACATGGTGTTAGAAGGGAGAAAATGGATTTCTTTCTCCCTTGCTACCTCTCAAGTTACCACTCTCTTTGCTGAATTCCACTTCAACATCCTTGCTTGCCACAACATCCTCTCATATTCTATAACTTAAAGGGAACATCAAATGTGTTCTTTGCACAGCTCCCAGATCAGCCCTGTGTTGTGTGATTCCAGGCTAGTCATTAGTTAATAGCAATAGCAATAGCACTTAGACTTATATACCGCTTCACAGGGCTTTACAGTCCTAAGTGGTTTACAGAGTCAGCATATTGCCCCCAACAATCTGGGTCCTCATTTTACCAACCTTGGAAGGGTGGAAGGCTAAGAGTCAACCTTGAGCTCTGTCAGGATCAAACTCCTGGCAGTGGGCAGAGTTAGCTTGCAATATGGCATTCTAACCACTGTGCCACCACGGCTCTTATTAAGCAGATTGGAATGTCATAAAGCTCATGTTTCTCTTGCTAAACTGAAACTGAACAAGGAAGCAGTTTCCGTGGGGTGCTCTCTGAACTTGGTTGTTTTCTTGAAGATGTTTCATTATCCCACTAGATAACATCATAGTTCCATCATCATCAAGTTTCCCTTTAGTGGGAATTCTGGGTTCCCCCATCAGTCTCTTTCACTGTGTTAGAAGTAAAAGTGGACCAATTCTGAGCTGGGATCGAAAGAATGCAGAACGTTGGCAGTCTCTTGAAGCTGTGAACACATTATGTTTTTTTGAGTGTGAGGTACAGGCAATCCTAACTGTCAAAAGGTGGCTGTGACTCAGATTTCTGAGGTAATTTCATTTATAGGAAAGTCCCTCTATTGTTCTTGAAGGCATGCAAACCTCAACCCACCTTCTAAGAAATCTTGGAAACTGTAATTGGCCCACTGAATATGAAATGTGGTTGGGTGCCCTATGCAGTTTATGATCTTTATCTTTCAAGGTGATGACCTTTGGAGCCAAGAGCTTTTGTGAGGGACACAAAGAGGAACTTTTGATTATCTTGAGGAGATTTTCTTAATTGGGTAAGCTGGTGTCTTTTGCCAATTTTATCTATGGTAAATCATGCCTTGTCAGTTTTGGCCTTGGGGTTAAAATAAATAAGCTTTTGTTTTATTGTCTGAATTTCTCTGAAAGATCAGGTAGGAAATGGAGGAAAGGTGACAGGGTGGAGAACTTGATCACCTTCCCAAACCTGCTCTCCATAGTTGGTTAGCCAACATGCGGCCTTTATCTTAATTTTTTTAAATTAAAATCTCTTTTAAGAATTGGATGTCTAGTGGCTACATGGGATAACCATGTGACTTTCTTGACAAAAATATATAAATTATTTAAAGTGGTCTTCCAGGTTTTTTTTAAACTTCTCAGCCCTACTCCGCTGTCCCACGATTTTATTTTATTATTTATCTATTTTATTATTTATTTATTTTATTATTGTATATTATTTTATTATTTTATTCTTTATTATTTTATTTTATTATTTTACTTTATTTGAATCCCACCTTTGCTATTCTTATGAATGAGGCAAGTGAACACAGCTAATGTACCTTCCTCCTCCTATTTTCCTCACCACAACAACACTATTGAGAGAAACTGACTGGTTCAAAGTCACACAGCCAACTTTCATACCTAAGGCGGGACTACAACTCTCAGTCTCCTGATGATCAGCCCAGAGATATCCAGCCAGCTTTCATGCCTGAGGCAGGACTAGAACTCATGGTCTCCCACTTTCTAGCCTGATGACTTAACCATTAGGCTAAACTGCCTCTCATGATCTCATGATCATGATTTCTTTATAATCTCCCACTGAAATACTTACCTAATCCAACCCTGCTTAACTTTTTCCCAAATTATCCAGTGTTGACTAAGTGCTGCCTCCTGCTGATATGTAATTATTCCACAACTCTTTAAAGTGCACAAAGGACTGGTGCCTTGCTGGTTTTGCAAACTTCCCATTGCTAAGGCTCCAATTATTTCAGAAATAATTGGTTAGATGCACACAACATGCACTTAAACATGAACAGGGTAGTAGAATATGGATTCTGCCATGGTCCTGTATAATCCGCAAGGTTTGCTGTCCAATAAAAATGACAATCATGTCCTCAGATGTCTGAATGGTTTTTTCCCCTTTTACCTTTGTGAGAGATGGTGTAACATTTTGTTCTAAACAAACGTTGCACAATTTTCCCAGAAACTCAAACCTCTTGTCTAATTTATCTGCCTCTTCTAGAGACAGGAAGGTTAAAAATAATCCAGACAGATATTTGCCCGTTGTTACTTCATTCAAGTGTGCAGTGATTAGCTAATCACAATTTGCCAACCTTTCCCCCTCCCCACCTTCCACAAATTCTCCCTCTAGCTTAAAGGTGAGGTTCTTGAAGAATGAAGGGAACTGCTCACTTCTATTTATCATTTATTTATTCATCAAACCTGTATGTTGTCCATTTTGCTGGAAGGTGACTCTAGGCAGCTTACAGGCATTGAATAAAATGCAGAATAAAACATTAAAACAATAAATAAAGATCTTATTTTTTTAAAAAAATCCATCATACTAAAAAGTGAGCAGGATGGACAGGGAGAGAGAACAATGCATGCAGAGGGGAGGTGGGTGTGTCATGCCCCAGTATATAATTTGTGTATATACTATTGTTGCTCTCTAGCACCATTTAGTGGCTGGTGGAGGGGAATGCCAATCTGTATTGTTTGGAAGCTGACCCAACCCTTCTACTCAGTCACTCCTAAAACAAGTGCATGCTGGGAAGCCAGACTACATTTCTTTTAGCATTTGGAGGAGGCAGAAGCATCAGGAAGAATTCAGCACGTGTTCATTTGAGGACAAAACCCACATCCCATACACACAGCATCACTGATGAGATTTAGATTTATCTGCATTTGTTAATTGTTATGTTCACTGGCAACTCAGTACTGCTTATGTGGTATTTGGGTTCTTATTGTATGCCTTTCTATTTTTCCCAGTTCGCACATGGTCTGTTTTATTGGAGGATAAGTGGGTTTAGCTGCATGTCAAGCTTCACACAGAGTAACGTGTAGTGATGACAGAACAGGGTGTTCTCTACTCCATTAGCCACCTCCAACATCCCACAGCCCCACTAGGACTCCACACTAGTTGGAACTTGGAATCCTGCATCCAGTTTTGCTCACCACAATATAAAAAAGATGTCGAGACTTTGGAAAGGGTGCAGAGAATAGCAACAAAGATGATTAGGGGGCTGGAAGCTAAAAGATAGGAAGAATGGTTGGAGGAATTTGGCATGTCTACTCTAGAGAAGAGGGACGCGGTGGCTCAGTGGGTGAGGATGCTGAGCTTGTCGATCTGAAGGTCGGCAGTTTGGCGGGTCAAATCCCAAGTGCCGCATAACAGAGTGAGCGCCTGTTACTCGTCCCAGCTTCTGCCAACTTAGCAGTTCGAAAGCACATAAAAATGCAAGTAGAAAAATAGGGACCAGTACGGTGGGAAGGTAACAGCGTTCTGTGCGCCTTTGGCTTCTAGTCATGCCGGCCACATGACCACGAAGACGTCCTCGGACAAGCGCTGGCTCTTCAGCTTTGAAACAGAGATGAGCACCAGCCCCTAGAGTCAGAAACGACTTGTATGCATGTGCGGGGGAACCTTTACCTTTACTCTAGAGAAAAGAAGGACTAGAGGCAACGTGATAGCAGGGTTGCAATATTTGAGGGGCTGCCACAAAGAAGTGGGGGTCAACCTATTTTGCAAAGCATCAGATGGCAAGACAAAAAACAATGGATGGAATCTAATCAACCTTGAACTAAGGAGAACTTTTCTAAAAGTGAGGACATTTCTGAGAGTGAGAGAAATAAACCAATGGAATGGATTGCCTTCAGAAGTTGTGGATGCTCCATCACTAGAGGCTTTTAAAAAGACACTGAACAACCATTTGTCAGAAATGGTATAGGGCAGGGGTAGGCAGCCTCGGCTCTTTTATGACTCGTGGATTTCAACTCCCAGAATTCCTGAGTCAGCTGTGAGTCAAAAAAGAGCCGAGGTTGCCTACCCCTGGTATAGGGTCTCCTGCTTGAGCAGAAGGTTGGACCTGAAGACCTCCAAGGCCCCTTCCAACTCTTATTCTGTTCTGGCATAGCTATGTCTTCAAGGCTTTTTTCGAAGGCCAGAAGAATGGGAGTGGATCTGATCTGGGGGAGGCAGGGGGGAAGATATTCCAGAGGGTGGGAGGCACAGCACAAAAGGCTCTTTTGATTATGTTGCCTTTGTTATTGTTCATCAACATCTGTAACATCCAAAACCCCCCACCTCCTTTGTCTAGGTCCAATGATCGCTTCCTAATTGTCACCATCTCAACAGATAGAGGCTGGACAACCTTGGCTGAACTTGGAAGCTAAGCAGGGTTGGACTCGGTTGGTTCTTGGGATGGGAGATCGCCACAAAGCTGCAAAGCTATAAATTGGGCTGTACATTTCCCTCTTTTAAGATGGCAATAGAAAAGCATGTCTGTATTATTGAGTAGAATATGGCACGGATATATCCAACTCAGTTAGACTGTCTTGGTAAGGCTAGTTTCTACAAATACCATATCACCTGACTGAGATTTCTGCTCATGGTTATCTTAAAGTTGCTAAGTTCTTCCCATAATTTAGAAGGATCTCTTGACTGCGGAACATTCTCAAAATGGTTCTGATGAAAATTGCTTTCCATCAGCCTCTCCAAAGAAATTGACTCGATGAGGAAATCACCGATCAGATATTCACCAGCTTCCGCTGAAAAAATGAAGACATGACATGGAACATCTTGTTCTTTGAATGCTCAAGTGGATGATGCCAAGGCTTTCATCTCTTTTTTGTGTGCAACTCTATTAGCCCCATCAGTCCATGTGAACTTTTAACCTTGGCTCTGTGGCTTGTCTTCTCAATGTTGCTTGTAACAGCAAGTGGCCTCTGGTTCATCCATTGCTAGCGTCTCTGCTTTTCATAAATGCTACCTTCCAGAATTTCACTGGGTATGAATTTCACATACTGAGCTTGCTACTTCCTCATAACATGAGATCTAAAAAGTGTTACAAAGAAAATAAAATTCCCCCAAAGCAAAAAGCAGATTCTAAGTAGGAAGTAAAAGAAATACCTGCAAGAAGCATCTTTCTTTCCATCTCCATCTCCCTCTGTCTCTCTCCTTTCCCCTCTCCTTCCCCCTCTACTTCTCTCTCTCTCTCTTCACCCCCTCTCTGTGTTTGTGTTTGTATGTATGTAATGTGTGTATCCATTTCCCCATGTTTACAACTGCACCATGTATATGAAATAAGGTTCTACATTTAGACAAGAAAAAGCAAATGCACAGGTATATTATAAGTGGTACCTTGCTCAATAGTAGTAACTGTGAGAGGGATCTCGGAGTCCTAGTGGACAATCACTTAAATATGAGCCAGCTGTGTGCTGCAGCTGCCAAAAAAGCCAACACAGTGCTAGGCTGCATTAACAGAGGGATAGAATCAAGATCATGTGAAGTGTTAATACCACTTTACAATGCCTTGGAATCCTGCATCCAGTTTTGGTCACCACAATGTAAAAAAGATGTTGAGACTAGAAAGAGTACAGAGAAGAAGAACAAAGATGATTAGGGGACTGGAGGCTAAAACATATAAGAAACGGCTGCTGGAATTGGGTATGTCTAGTTTAATGAAGAGAAGGCCTACGGGGTGACATGATAGCAGTGTTCCAATATCTCAGGGGCTGCCACAAAGAAGAGGGAATCAAACTATTCTCCAAAGTGCCCAAAGGCAGGACAAGAAGCAATAGATGGAAACTAATCAAGGAGAGAAGCAACCTAGAACTAAGAAGAAATTTCCTGACAGTTAGAACAATTAATCAACTTGCCTCCAGAAGTTGTGAATACTCCAAACACTGGAAATGTTTAAGAAGAGACTGGACAACCGTTTGTCTGAAATGGTATAGGGTTTCCTTCCTGAGCAGGGGGTTGGACTAGATGACCTCCAAGGTCCCTTCCAACTCTATTATTATTATTATTATTATTATTATTATTATTATTATTATTATTATTATTATTCTAAAATGGATGTTAGAAGAAATTGGCAATGCAATGGATGAAGAAATGAACAAAGCAGTGGCTGGGTTGGAGAAAAGATGTGCTTATTTAGGAAAAAAATTATTATTCAATTTCTCTTAATTAATGGAATATGTTTAAGACGATTATTCCATATGTCAATATCCTCTCATTAGGGTGCTTAGGCTAAATGGCCAGGATGTTAATAGAGCTGGCACATGATGGTTGGGGAATGGATGTAAATTTTTAGTGGGACCTCACTAGGGTTTATTGTTTTAAATGATTGCTTTTAATTACTGTGTTTTAATTTTTGTTCACTGCCAAGAGTTTCTTTTGGTAGATGGGTGGCTATTTAAATTTGTTGAATAAATCAAATAACTCCCAGCTCTGACATTTTACGATTATCTTTCTTCAGTTCCATAAGGATATCGATTCAATTGAAGCAGACCATTTGTGACTTAGAGTTAGTTAAGATGTTTGTGCTTCTAAGAGGCCAAATGATTATAAATACTGTAAATTAGCAGAAGCACACAAAGGAGGAAATTAAAAACCAAATATTCATTTTCCCCTCTTTTTTGCCTCTCCTCTCCTCCGCTCCCCTCCCCTCTCCTTTTCACCTTTGTGTCATTGACAAATTTGTTTTGTTTTTCTTTTCTCTTCAACATATACAAATAATAGTAACTAACAATACAATGGAGACCATAATACCTAATACTCAGCAATCAGAATGCAGAAGCCCTTATTGGACAACAAATATTTTGATGCAATATGCAGCGGTTTTTGAAATATTATATCCAGTTTTGGATAAAAAAAGCTATATGCCTATAGAGCTGATATTTTAAATCAAAGTTCATATTGATATAATGCCTTCTCTTTTTTCTGTCTTTAATGGTCTAAGTTATCCAGACCTTAGTATATTAATAATCTCTAGTCAATACTCTACAAATAAAATGGTATTGAAATAATATACTGTATTATGGATCTTTTACAACAATGCAATAGCAATCATAAAGTTACTTGTGACTGTTTCATGAAAGAGCCCTGGAGATAACACAATATGCTGTGAGAGATATCATTGATACAGCCACCACTAAAGAGAACTGTAGTTTCATGTATGTGTGTTTCTGGAGTTATGTCACTTCCTTAACAAAGGAATTGTTTTTGGACAGAGAATAAAGTGAGATGCAAACTGTCATGGTTCCGACAGATGAAACTCTTCAAAGAATTTTGAGGCATTGTTTACCTTAAAGAATCTTTATTTGAGTAGCATAGCATCGGCACCAACACAACCGAAGCCAAAAATGGAGTTCCCCTCCCCTGAGCACATAGTATCAAAGCACAATTCCCTCCTCCAGTTACAGTAACAGTCATAAATCACATTCCCCAATTAGTTTGAAATGCGGGCTTCCCCTCCAGCTCTCCATCCCGCCAAATCTTTATCATCTCTTATTTCAATAACCTTGGTTCTCACACTAGGTTCAGTATTATTATGTCTAGCTAGACTCTCATGCACATTCTTGCCCCCAACATCATCTAACTCTAACTCTAAAAGCAAAAGCAAAAGAAGAAACTGATTGCATCTCCATCTGATGTCAATGCAAAAACATCCAATGTTAGTAGCGTTGACACAAACTAGAGGTCACATTGAAAAACTAGTTCATAGCATTCATGATGAGTCCCAGTCATACCTTCCCTACCGGTCCTCTCTCCATTCTTGGAGACCCAAGTTTTGGATCCAATGCTTTTCCCAAAGGTGCTTTTTCAAGAGGCAACTGGACTTTTTTTGTTTTTCCTTGAAGAGATTTTACTTCTCATCCAAGAAGCTTCTTCAGTTTTGACTGAATGGTGGAGAATGGAAGGATTTGTATTCCTTGCAGTCATCTAGTCGTTAGCATGAAATATAAATCCCTTCTCCACCATTCAGTCAGAACTGAAGAAGCTTCTCGGATGAGAAGCAAAACATCTTTAAGAAAAAAAAAACAAAGAAAGTCCAGTTGCCTCTTGAAAAAATAAAGAGCACCTTTGGGACAATCATAACCTGGATTACTGAGAATCTCCATAGACCATCAGATGCTTTATTATGCAGACCCTAGCAACAAAGAGAGAGTCAGGAAATGCCTTGGTTGGATGGTTTGCTCAGAAGAAAACAGTTGTTTCTGAGTAGCCTGGCTCTTTTTTTTAATTGGAATTGATGGATTCACTTAACAACTGTCACAAGAAATGATCAGTGATGTGGGTGACCTGATTTATGACCATCATGAGCTAAAACTAGAGGCGGGATACAGCCAGTTCGCACCAGTTTGGTAGAACTGGTAGCTAATTTTTTGTTGCCCAGGCCCAGAATGGACTTCCAGAAATGGCATTCACACAGAGAACCAGTTGTTATTTGAATCCCACCACTGGCTAAAACCATAGTAGGCTATATCCATTAACAGCATAACTCAAGGACTACTTATATAAAATTTACCAGAAGCTTTACAGGCCAGGGAAGTGTTGTGATTCAGTATCATCCTGTGCTTCCGGCAGCTGGGTCGGATGATTCTGAAGAGGAGGAGGAGGAGGGGTTTGGAGAGCCTTTGGTGTCAGAGGGAGGTTCTGATGCACTGCAGGAATTTCAGCCTGGCCCCTCCCATCTTGTTCAGACTCAACCGTGTGAGCACAAGGGATTGGAAGAAGACGATCCACAGCTGGCTCTGTTCAGGGGTGCTAGGAGCAGGAGGCAATCTAGCAGAGCAGAACAAAGGAAGGCAATGGGAGGGTCTTCTCAGGGTACCGCTGGTAAAAGATTGCCAGCGGACAATACCCAGGGGGAGGGCCTTCTCTGTGGGTGCGCCGGCCCTTTGGAACCAGCTGCCCGTAGAGCTTAGGACTGCCCCTGACCTTCGCTCATTCCGCCGGGACCTGAAGACCTGGCTCTTCGAGCTTTCTGGCCTGGACTGAGAGTATTAACTGGGGTTTTAATTGTATTTTAATTGTAATTGGGGTTTTTAGTTCAAGGTTAGTGTAATCATTTTAATTGTTTTTAATTTTTGTAACTTCTTGTATTGTTTTTAAAAAACCTTTTGAACCACCCTGAGTCCTACGGGAGAAGGGCGGTATATAAGTCTAATAAAATAAAATAAATAAATAAATAAAAATAAACTCTGGAGAAGGCAATGAGAAGCCATGCCTTGGGACTGCTGATAAAAGGGGAAGGTGTGGGAGGTGCTGGTTGCTGAAGGTAACCGTTTGAAGATCTTCTGCTAGAGTCCTGGTCTGTTATTCCTGTTTAACTCTTGTTTAACCTTTTGGTTTAAGTCTTGTTTGAACTTTTCATTTCACTTTTGTTTGAACTCTTTGGAAATAAATTTGGTTGGGTTTTTTCCAGCCTGTTGATTATAAAAAGGGGTTGTCCCTGACATTCAAACAGGGCCGGTCATAGGCTGGAACAAAACAGGAAGCATGCATATATATATATTGAATGAAAAAAATAGAATTAGAAATAGAATAGAATAGAATAGAATAGAATAGAATAGAATAGAATAGAATACCTTCACTATTTTGCTTCCAAGGAGCAGAAGATCTCTTGCAGTCTCTGACAGGTGAGAAGGATGGATTTTTAAATATATTTGATCCTACCAAAGCTTCAGGATCTTTTCTTTCTTTCTTTCTTTCTTTCTTTCTTTCTTTCTTTCTTTCTTTCTTTCTTTCTTTCTTTCTTTCTTTCTTTCTTTCTTTCTTTCTTTCTTTCTTTCTTTCTTTCTTTCTTTCTCTTTCTTTCTCCTCCTCCTCCTCCTCCTCCTCTCTCTTTCTCTCTCTCTCCCTCTTGTGTGAGTGTCTACATTTTTTTCTGCTGCACACAAAATAATTCCATTTTAATCATTCCATATACACTTTACATTTCCCATGGCCAAGAACGCATTTCATTTTCCTGCTTCCTTCCTCTTATTACAGATAGCCCTGGAATCAAATCAGATAGACTTTACCAATCATTATTAGAGGTGATAATTTACAGTCTATGGTCTGTTGCCATAGAAACTTCAGAAGACCCCCAATGAGTGAGTCCTGGGATTTAGCCCTAATCCGGAGGTGATTTTTCAATGGCGCCAGCTGTCCTGGGTCTGAAAGGCGTGGCAAATTACATCATTATCAGAGGGAAATGCGGCTAAGTTAATCATTTGCCGGCTTTAGACAGAGGTGTTCATAAAAGAGAGAACATGCATGCTAATCAAGGCTGACTCCGTAGAACAACAGCTCAGCATGGAGTTGTTTGGAGCATCCTTCATTTCAATGATAAAAGCGCCGGGGTGAGCTGTCTGCCTGCGGAGGCTGTCTAATGGTGCCTTGGGTTTTTCATTGCAGGTAATCACGTTCTGGAGGTGGATGCTGAAGGTCCTTGCTAAGATTGCATTTCTAAAGGAGGCCTCACCTCGGTACAGCACAATAACCTGGAGAGAGGAATGGTCCAAGGTGCCTTCTTGTGGCCTGATAGTTAGTGATCCCTCTACCAAATTGCTTGGGGTTGACTTGTCTCTCTTTGTCTGGACAAAATTGAACAGAATTAGGTGTGATACTGGAAGAAGTGCCCCTGCTCTGTAGGAGTGGGATGGAAAGATTCCTCTCATTGCAATTGTGCTGATATGTAAACCATCAAACGTATATAAATATATGTTTATATATTTATGTTAGGGACACGGTGGCTCAGTGAGGACGCTCAGTGAGGACGCTGAGCATGTCGATCAGAAGGTCAGCAGTTTGGCGGGTCGAATCCCGAGTGCCGCATAACAGAGTGAGCACCTGTTACTCGTCCCAGCTTCTGCCAACCTACCAGTTCAAAAGCACGTAAAAATGTAAGTAGAAAAATAGGGACCACTACGGTGGGAAGGTAACAGCGTTCCGTGCGCCTTTGGTGTCTAGTCATGCTGGCCACATGACCACGGAGACGTCCTTGGACAAGCGCTGGCTCTTCGGCTTTGAAACGGAGATGAGCACCAGCCCCTAGAGTTGGAAACGACTAGCACACATGTGCGGGGGAACCTTTATCTTTACCTTTTATATTTATGTTTAGTATTTAAAATACATGAAGAAAGAAGAAGGGGTCAACTTATATTCCAAAGCACCAGAAGCAAAGACAAGAAGTAATGGATGGAAACTAATCAAGGAGAGAAGCAACCCAGAACTAAGGAGAAACTTCCTAACAGTGGAACAGTTTGTCTTCAGAAGTTGTGGGTGCTTCATCACTGGAGACTTGTAAGAAGAAATTGGTCAGCCATTGGTCTGAAATGGTACAAGTTCTCCTGCTTGAGCAGGGGGTTGGACTAGAAGACCTCCAAGGTCCCTTCCAGCTCTATTCTGATTGATATTGTGCAAGATTGCCCACAATGTGATTTCTCGGTTTCCTTAGAAGATCTACACAAAAAAACCACGAGGCGATCGTCTGGATAGCTGAATTGGCCATCCAGTTATGAGACCACTGCTACACCCTGCAGAAGTTTTTATACATAAGGATGTGGCTCATGTGTATATCATTACTTCTCTTTAATCATGTTCTCATTGTAAGCTTAATAAATATATAATAACAACAGAACATTCAGTAGAAGGTAGCAAAGATGATCTTTAATGCAGGAATATGGACTTCAGCAAAAATCCGTGCACCTGGGTTTTAAATTGGCATGAGGCCCTGTAAATTGGCATGTAGTGGCCCAGATTGGAGGTTCATATTCAAAAGAGAGAGGGAGAGAAAGAGAGAGAATAAGATAAAGATGAAGTCTCTCCCAAACACACCTTATCTCCTGGGGACCAATGGACTACATGCATGTTTCTGCAGGATTTTCTTGAACCATTCTTTATTTAACCAAGAGCCTTGGTGGAGCAGTGGGCTAATGCCTCCTTAAGTAACACCAGCTGCCTGCAATTAGTGCAGGTTCGCATCCCACCAGGCTCAAGGTTGACTCAGCCTTCCATCCTTCCGAGGTAGGTAAAATGAGGACCCAGATTGTTGGGGGCAATTAAGCTGACTTTGTAATAATGCCGCTTGGGGGTGTGTGTGTGAAAGCCCTAATAAGCAGGCATATACATAGAATGAAGGCTACTGCTAAGCTTGTAAGCTGCCCTGAGTCTTTGGAGAAGGGCGGGATGTAAATGGAATTAAAATAAAATAAATAAATAAATTTATTTAGCACATGGCATATTATACCTAGACTTGCCTTCTCATGGTGCACTCTGAATAGAGGGACTGTGTGAACTAAATGAACTAGCAACTGTTGGCAGCCAGACTACTCTGTAGATCTTCCTGGCTCTGAAAATACATGGCAATGAAAAGGAAATTAAAAAGTTGGACCTTGACCATGCTTTTTGTCAGTCTTACCAGGTAGACCAGACAGGAAACACAACCTGATAAGCTAATTCTACTTTGTTGTACATTAGCACAATTTTCCTGCCATTTCTTTTACAGCCCCAGAAATTAGGGATTTCTAATTTCTATCCATCTGTGAGCTATGTTGTCTCTTATCTGACTGTTCCCTAAGCTGTATCTATTTGCTCCATCTCCCAAGGTCTTTCCCACATACTCTAACCCTTTCTTCCAGGACAGACTTTTGATTCCTGGTCTAATTTACAGACACTGGCATGTCTTCTTAGTTTCTCATCCAAATACTAATCAGGGGTGACTCTAGTTAGGTCTTCTGAACTCAGGCATCATTGCTGTCTGCTGCTGAGGACATAACCATGGGTAACAAGAGTCTTAAAGCCACACAAAAGTGACAAAACATGGAGATTGACTGACATATGAGGGAGTCTGAGATTAATTCCATCAAGGCCAGAAACTGTCACACCAGAGTCATCGAGAATCACCAAGCTGTGTTGTCCATAGGACTTCCTGATATACAGGGCCATATACTACTAAGTACTGTTCCCCCAGGCACTTCCGCACTCCAACAATTCCATCTCAGGACTCTTGAGATTTAATCTTCAGTAGGCATGCAGCAATTCTAGTACTGATGTAGTATGTTAAGAGCTTAAATTTGTCTGTGGTAGATGCAATTACAGGAGCACGGTGGCTGAGTGATTAAGATGCTGGACTTGTTGATTGGAACTCTTGGCAGCATGATGGGGTCAGCTTCCATTACTTGTCCCAGCTCCTGCCAACCTAGCAGTTCAAAAGCGGGTAAATCCAAGTAGATAAATAGGTACCGCTTTGGTGGGAAAGTAACAGTGTTCCATGCACTTGGCATATAGACATGCTGACCACATGACCATGGAAGCATATTTGGACAATGCTGGCTCCTTCGGCTAAGAAACAGAGATGAGCACTGCCCCCCAGAGTTAGTCATGACTGGCAGGAGAAACTTGTACCTTTTTTTTAAGATGCATTAGCATAGCATTATCTGGCTATTTTGTGTTTGACTTAAAAATATAGGTCTTGATTGATCCATCTAATTGTCTTGGATGTGGTTGTCAGATTGTACACAGACCTTTCTAGCGATCTGTAATTTTTCACGAGGTAAAAGGGAAAAAAAATTATATAAAGGGAATGGAATATTAGCATTAAAATTAAATTAAAATTAAATTTTAGTGGGTTTTTCTCTCTTTTTCCTCTGAATTCACCTACTCCTGGGAATATGGGCCTCGGCATGACACATAAGCTGAAAGGGGTCCTCAAATTTTTTTTTTATGAGGAGAAAAAAGGCAATTCTGTTATCTATTGTATTTTTATCCTATGAAGGATGTTAAATTTTTAAGTAAAGAAGGAGTTTGTAGGTGCTTTGTTCAGGATTCCTGGCTTTATTGTTCAGAAAGGCCATGTTGGATGGGTGATGATGTATTGAGTTAAAGGGTGTTTCAAAGCAATTATTTAACATTAGTGCTTTTATGAACGCAAGAGCACCATTTGGTACTCAGTGCTCTGTGACATGCTGACATGTAATTAACAGTGACTTTCAGAGAAAATGTTTATGAGCAGGTGACAGTTTCCAAAGAAAAGGCCATATGTCAAAGGACAAGTGTGTGTTTTATAATAAAGAGAGAGAGGGTGTGAATGAATGAATAAATAAGCAGGATTTAGAGAAAACAATTCATGTCCCATCTGCAAGAAACGACTGTGGCACAACAGGAAGCAGTACTTTTGGGATGGATGGAATAATAACACTTCCCACAATGTAGCACTTCTGTGGGGTTGGCACACAACAAGACTAGGGTCTCAGAGTTGCACAAATGAGATGACCTTGAAATGCTACCAATGGGTTAGGGGTTTCTTTCATGCTTTGCAACCATCTAGGGGGTCATTTGGTTTTCTGCAACCCGGATATTGTGTAGCTGAGCTGCGATTTTGGCTGATTCTCAGGCCATGGATTGCTGTGTACATGTAGTCGTCAACTTATAACTTATTCATTTAGCGATGGTTCAAAGTTACAATGGCACTGAAAAAAAAGTGACTTACAACCGGTCCTCACTCTTACAACCATCGCAGCATCCCCATGGTCACATGATCAAAATTTGGGCACTTGGCAAACAGCATGTATTTACAATGGTTGCAGCATCTGGGATCACCGGTTCACCCTTTGTGACCTTCCCAGTCAGCTTCTGACAAGCAAAGTCAATGGGGGAAGCTGGATTTGCTTAACAATCACGTTATTCCCTTAACAACTACAGTGATTCATTTAACAACTGTGGCAAAACAGGTCACAAAATAAGGTGTGACTCGCTTACCTTGGTTAGCAATGGAAATTCTGGTCCCAGCTGTGGTCGTAAGTTGAGAACTGCCTCTACAATTATGACTGTGTTATAGAATAAAATCCAAACAAATCAAATGATAATTTCGCCCATATTGTCATGCAGACTGGTGCATGTCAAAAAAAGCGATTTTATTGTCAACTAGCAATGAGCATTTAAATTATTACTTGACACATTATGATGAGCATAGAAACTTTGGAGGCAGTAAAAAACTTTGTTACAAAAGGAATGGGGACATTTAGATAGAGAAGATGAAACAGATCTTACCGGTCTTTCTGGATGCGAGGTGATGATTTTGCCATGTACACACACACAAACACACACACTTACATATATATATACAGTCTCTCTCCCTCTCTCTCTTTCTCTCCTCTCTCTCTCTCTCTCTCTCTCTCCCTCCCCCCTCTCTCTCCCTCCCTCCCTCTCTCTCTCTCTCTCTTTCTCTAAGGTCATCCATACATTCATTCCATTACAACAGGGGTCTTCCAACTTGGCCCTTTTATGACTTGTGGACTACAACTCCCAGAATTCCTCAGCCAGCGTGCCTGGCTGAGAAATTCTGAGAGTTGAAGTCCACAAATCATAAAAGGGCTAAGTTGGAAGACCCCTGAGCTATCTGCTGTGCTAAATAGCCAGTTTCTGGTGCAGTCCATCAAGAAGGGCCTGGCTGCCTCCTCGTGAGTAATCTGGCTGACCTTCTCTGCTGCTGTCTTTTCTCTGCCCTGTGTGTTCTTAGATCAGGTGCAGAAGGCAGCTCCTCTTCCTCATCCCTGACCAGCTGCATGCTTTCCCTACCTGGAGTCTCAGGACTGTTCTGCTGCAGCTGCACTTCAGCCAAATCACTCACAGACAGCTGTTTGGAGCCATCAATCAACTCTGCTCCTGTTATGCCAGGAACTAGTTCATCCTCCCCGAGCTGATATCTAGAGAGGTATTTGGGGAAATGTGGGGGGAGTCATCACAGGAGCGTGATGGCTCATGAGGTTAGGAGTTGGGCTGACAATCAGTAGGCTTGTGCTTGAGACCTGGTTGCTGCTGTGGGATGGGGTGGTCTCCCATCACACGCTCAGCTCCTGCCAATCCAGCAGTTTGAAAGGAGGTAATTGCATGTGGACAGATGGGTACCATTTGAGTGAGCAACTTAACTGGGACATTAAAGGAAAGGAACCTCCCAACCAGGCATCCCCCAGGCAATGATCATGTCACCATTCGATCCTTTCAACTGGAAGTGCTTCAGTGTTCCTGACACAAATGTAGTAGTAGTAGAATTGGTCTGATCCTTGCCATAGACCAGGGGTGTCAAACTTGCCATGTCACATAACATGCTGTGATGTATCACAACTTTTTTCCCATTGCTGGAGGTTGAGTGGACGTGGTTTCAGCATGACGCATCTGGCCCGTGGGCCAGCAGTTTGACACCCCTGCCATAGACCGTGATTGTGAAACTTATGGGATACAGACTGCATGCATTTCCAGTCCTTTTTACTGCTGAAATGCCTCAAAACCTGGTCCCTATGTTGAAATGCAGTCCTACATTTTGTCAGAGTTGAGTCATTAAACAATGCAAAGATGATGTAGAAAATGTAGCTTTAGTCATATTTGTGCCACACACACCATATCCTGTTACAAGTAGGAAGCACTGGCTATTTTTGGCAGTAGGTCATAAGAGCATGTCCAAGCATGAGGATCTTAAATCTAGTCCCAACTTTATAAGCCATCATAATGTTACCTGCACCCCACAATCTAGAAGATCAATAATGAAGCATGCTCGGAGTGCTAGATATTAATTTAGTTATATGTATAGGTCAGGGGTAGGCAACCTTGGCTCTTTCATAACTCGTGGACTTCAACTCCTGGCTCATGAATTCTGGGAGTTGAAGTCCACGAGTCATGAAAGAGCCAAGGTTGCCTACCCCTGGTATAGGTAGTCCTCTATTTCTAACAGTTTGATTACTGACTGTTCGAAGTTACAACAGCACTGGAAAAAGTGACTCAGGACCGTTTTTAAACATTTACAACCATTGCATTATCCCCATGGTCACATGATCAAAGTGCAGACACTTGGCAGCTGGCAGGTATTTATTTATTTATTTATTTATTTATTTATTTATTTATTTATTTATTTATTTATTTGACTTATATACCACCCTATTCCCATAGGACTCAGGGCGGTTTACAGGGCAATTAAAACCATACAATACAAAAGTTAAAATAGATTTAAAACAATTAATTAAATTTAAGCCCAAAAGTTAAAACTTTAAAACCCAATTAAAAACCCCTCAGTCTAGGCCAGACAGCTCAAAGAGTCAAGTTTTTAGGTCCTGGCGAAATGAATGGAGGTCGAGGGCAGTCCTAAGTTCCATAGGAAGTTGGTTCCAAAGGGCAGGCACACCCACAGAGAAGGCCCCCTCTCTGGGAGTCACCCGCCGGCAATCCTTCACCGGCGGTACCCTAAGAAGGCCCTCCCTGTGGGAGCGCACTGGACAATGGGGAGTTAATGTTGGCAGCAGGTGTTCCCTCAGATAATCCAGACCCAAGCCATTTAGGGCTTTATAGGTCATCACCAGCACCTTGAATCTCACCCGGAGGGCAACTGGAAGCCAATGCAGCTCGCGGAAAAGAGGTGTTACACGGGAGTATCGGGGAACTCCCATCACAACTCGCGCGGCTGCATTCTGCACCAGCTGAAGCCTCTGAGTGGTCCTCAAGGGCAGCCCCATGTAGAGAGCGTTGCAGTAGTCTAGCTGGGAGGTCACGAGTGCATGGGTGACTGTGCGTAGGGCATCTGGGTCCAGATGTATGACGGCTGCAGTGTCCCAGGATCATGTGAACACGTTTTGCAACTGTCTGACAAGCAGAGTCAATGGGGAAGCTAAAATTCATTTAACAACTGTGTTAATAATTTAACAACCACAGTGATTCATTTACCAATATAGCAAAAAAGGTCATAAAATGGGGCAAAATTCACTTAACAGATGTCTCACTGAGCAACAGAAATTTGGGGTTCAGTTGTGGTCGTATGTTGAGAACTACTTGTTACTAGATTTCCATTGAAGCAGAATTGCTCCTTCCCCTGGAGTTGTTTGCAAATATCCACTTGACCTCCATTCCTAACAGAAGCTTGTTTTGACTCATTAGGGTGAAAAGAGTCAGCATTTTTTCATACTTTGATGGGACTCCCCACTCTTTCAACAAAAGTTAAAATCCTGTTCACTGTGGTTTCCTCTTCAGCCCTCAATGAAAGTATCCCAACAAATCAAATGATACGAATGAGAAATTTAGCATTTTGAGCTAGAAACCCCACTGGGGTTGTCTGTGTGGGTGTGTATGTTGGGAGACTTGATTTGTCGTTGCTTCTTTAAAATAAATAGTTAATGCTGGCAATCATTATACATTTTGCCTCAAGTCATAGTATCAGCTCATTACATTGCTTTGTTCTCTGCTGCATTTGGGTGTGCTTTTATCACACATGTATGAATGGTTTTATGTTTTGCAGAAAACAGAGTTCCTATTTTTGAGCACATATCAAATACTAGCAATTTTTGTTTTAAATTAGGAATGCGGTAATAACCTCACACCCAACTGCTTGATAATTACATGAACAATAAATGCACACCATGCATTATGAAACACTGAGAACTAGATGAGTATACTGTGCTCTGGAGATCAAGTTCATAACATTTAGTTTGCTGCTGATTATACTGTCTTCTCCATATCCTGATGTTAAGTAGGATGCTGAGACCTTGGTGGCTTCTCTCTCTGCCTTCCATTTCTCCACTGTTCTTCCTGTCTAATTCATGGTATGCTGCTGAGATGTAGGCTGTCTTCAACAGTAGGATAGAGTATCATAGAGTATGCTTAAGAGCTTGCAAGGTTACTGCTGTTGGAAAAGGAATTAGAAAGAATGCAGGATCTCTGGGCCAACCCAGTGAGAAATTTTTCACATTGGTGCATAGCCACATTTGGACCCTTAAAACCTTGGTATCTTCAGCCTGTCTCCATCTTTCCATATCTTTCAGTATGGAAGAATATATGCTGCAGAAAACTTTACTGCAAAAATTTGCATTTTTAAATTTGGCATTAACAAATGTAATTACATTCAGTATAGTATTAGTACAAATGTCATACAGGAAGTCTTTGACTACCGATCACAACGGAGACCAAAAACTTCTGTTGCTAAGTGAGACAGTTGTGAGTTTTCCCCCTTTTCATGACCTTTCTTGTCGCAGTTGTTAAGTGAATCCCTACAGTTATTAAGTTAGTAACACCGTTGTTAAATGAATCTGGCTTCCCCACTGACTTTGCTTGTCACAAGGTCGCAAAAGAGGATCACGTGACCCCGGGACACTGCAACCGTCATAAATATGAGTCAGTTGCCAAGCACCCACATTTTGGTCTCTTAACCATGCAGCAATAGGCATAAAGTGTGGAAAGCATAAGGCATTTTTCCCAGTGCCTTTGTAACTTTGAACGATCACTAAATGAATGATTGCAAGTCGAGGACTACCTGTATGGTATAATACAGAGAAAAGAATAAAGATACAAAAGGCAAACTGAAATCATAGGTGAAACCATTGTGGAGGGGGCATTTCGGTGACATATTCTCTCTTTCTTTTCTTCTTTTTTCTCCCACCAACAATCACTTCTTCAATCAGAAGAGCTTGAGTCAATTGGCCCCAAAGATAGACAAAGACCTATCTTTGGCATTCCAAAGGAACATGGAGAAAGATTCACATTTCTCTTGTCTTTTTACCTCATCTGCAAGGAATAACAATATTCTTTGATCAATTTGCCACCTAACTATACAATTTTTGAGCAAAAAGGATGCACAATCAATGCAAGGACCCTACAGCTTTCATTTGTTCCAGCTACTGTTGATGCCCAAGATTGATTTTCTTTTTTGCAGATTTACATCAGGGTGGAGGGGGTGGGGGGGGTGGGGGGAAAAACACTATTTCCAGTAATTTACTACATGGCCTGTGAGATTTGTGGCTGTAGGGGGAAGTGTGGTCAGGTGGTGTGCTTCCATACAACTCTCTAGGGGAGGAGGGGCCTGAGGAAACACAGCAATAATCAAATCCTGTCTTGCCATCCCTGTGTTTACTACATCAGCTGCCATGCAAGTTTCCATATCACCTTAGAAGCTGTCATGTTGGTCTTATTCCATAATTAGCATCAGCTCCAACTTCAATTGTAGCAGAGTCACATTCTGACTGCTAGTTTGTTTTCCTGTTGAATGATGTACAGGAGAGAAATTTTTAGTCTTCCCATTAACCTCAAGTGCTACTTGGTCCAGAGGACCCAGAATGGTCCATTGTCCTATGCTAATGGAGAAGCGATGCCTCTTGGCTCCCAGATGGTCTCCACCTGCAACCTCAGGAGTGGTGAAGCTTTGGGTGATGCTGCCATTCCCACTGGAAAACTGGCAAACGGCAACAAAAAAGGAGTGGCGATGATGAATGAGGTGCTGTAGCATGAGTTGGGAAATTCATTTTAAATAGGCCCCATGTGCACAGCGAGAATAATTGCAGGAGGAAAAATATTCTTTTCAGTCCCACTCCCTATCAATTTGCCGGAGACAATGTGAGACAAATCCCAGCAACCCCTGCTTTTCCTAACATTAAGAGGTATGCTAATTTGAGCCATGGACCGTCTTTCCATTAAGCTTAAGAAAAACTGTATTTCTGCATGATTGAGGAGGCCATGGACAGCTCACTCAGGAAAAATGTCTATTTACATGCCATTTGTTTTCATTTTGTCCTCTGACTAAAATGTTCACCTCTCCTACCAATGTTGTTTCTGTTAAAATAAAAAAAAAGTTTCCAGCAACTAGGCTGTGTTAATTGTTCTTCTCTTTTTCCTAACGTACAACAAATTGTTCTGCCAAAGTATAGATAGAGTAACTGCTATCATTTGAACAATTAATTTAAGGGAAATATAATACAGATACTGCAAAGAATACTTGGGGAAGGGAAGCGCAAAACTGGATGTCTGTGGTCTACAAATTCTGTGCATGATGAGTATGTGTATGCATGTTTTTATTTATTGTTTATTTATTAAGCAAACTCCTTTTGTTGTTGTTAACTGCGAAGTTGTGTCCGACCCATCGCGACCCTATGGACAACATTCCTCCAGGCCTTCCTGTCCTCTACCATCTTCTGGAGTCCATTTAAGCTCACACCTACTGCTTCAGTGACTCCATCCAGCCACCTCATTCTCTGTCGTCCCCTTCTTCTATTGCCCTCGATCTTTCCCAGCATTAGGCTCTTCTCCAGTGAGTCCTTCCTTCTCATTAGGTGGCCAAAGTATTTGAGTTTTAGCTTCAGGATCTGGCCTTCTAAAGAGCAGTCAGGGTTGATCTCCTCTAGGACTGACCGGTTTGATCGCCTTGCAGTCCAAGGGACTCTCAGGAGTCTTCTCCAGCACCACAGTTCAAAGGCCTCAATTCTTTGGCGCTCAGCCTTTCTTATGGTCCAACTTTCACTGCCATACATTGCAACTGGGAAGACCATAGCCTTGACTATACGCACTTTTGTTGACAGGAGCAAACTCCTATGGCTGCCCAATTTACACATAGGTGACATACAGCTTACATTTAAAATCCACAAGAAAAAATCCATTAAATCCCAACCTTCATATGGCAGCAGCATCACAATCAAATCAACCACTTGATCAGTTCCATCTAACTTTGGGGTCCCCAGGTCTGTTCCATAGATAAGGGGCCATCACTGAAAATGATATACATCCTTAACAGATGGGATGCACAATATACTCTGCATGTTTAACTTTGTTGTTGTTGTGGTTCTCAGTTCTGGCTATGCTTGACTGCAATACTCTTGACTTCTGGTAAAACTAGTCGTCTCCCAACGACTGGAGCCAAGGATGGTTTTTACTCAGAGGTTTAAGTAGTGGCAGGTCTAATACTGCTATTGATTCACTAATAGCTTTAATAGTGAAAGATGGAGCCTCCATATTCAACAGCAGGATAATGCTAACAGTCGCTCCTATTTGACTACCCCCTGTTCTTTCTGAGTTGGGATTTCTTCATATTTGGATTGAAATGATTCTTCATTAATTTGCAATATTTGTAGACTGCCCCAATAGTGGATGGTGTACAAGGCAAAAGTAACAGTGCCTGTACACTGAATCAGGTGTGTGTTTGTGTGTGTCTGTGTATGTAAAATAACATCAAGATGGCAGTCATGATGGTGTGATTGAAGTTCTTCCCCCCTTTTTCACATGTATGTGCAACACACATGAACATGGGAAACAGGCTTTAATCTTGCGATCATAGCCATCAATTCTATCTTTCTGAAAGGCAGGTTTCCTTTCTTTCTTCTTTGCTTGGAATAGGCAAACCAAATATCCCAATATGAGAAAAATCTGATACCGGTGGCCCTTGACTTACTATCACAACTGAACCCAAAATTTCTATTGCTAAGTGAGAAAGTTGTTAAGTGAGTTTTGCCCCATTTTACGACCTTTCTTGACACTGCTGTTAAGTGAATCACTGCAGTTGTTAAGTTAGTAACACAGCTGTTAAGTGAATCTGGCTTCTCCTTTGACTTTGCTTGTCAGAAGGTTGCAAAAGTTGATTATATGACCCCAGGACGCTTCAGCGGTCATAAATATGAGCCAGTTGCTGAGCATCCGAATTTTGATATGACCACGGGGATGATGCAACAGTCTTAAATATGGAAAATGATCATAAGTCCCCTTTTTCAGTGCCACTGTAATTTTGAACAGACATTAAATGAATGGTTGTAAATCTAGGACGATCTGTATTCCAGATGTTCACCGGTTTGGTTACTACATCGGGACTCAACCTTCCTTTTGTGAACAGTTAGAACAGAGAAGAACCTGGAAAAGAGATGAATGCCTTGTCTTCTTTTCTCCTTAAGTGTTTAATTCTTGTACATGATTTGGATTTGAAAAGCTTTATAAAATAAATGTTTCTGTAACTATCAGTTTATGTTGTAAATTTATGATTCGGACCCTTGAGCTGATTACTAAAGAGGTAGATACATAAAATAAAATTAGTTTTTATATGAGTTCTTTGTGCCCTTCTCACATATTTTCAAATCTAGTCCCAGATTCAAAATATCTTCGAGCATAACCTCTTCAGATTAAGGTATTCATGTGCAAACATTGCAGAATGCAAAAGACAGGAATATGTAATTCAAAAACCTCCCTGAAAACAAACTTAAAAGGAAGATAAAAGAGAAACAGGGTGAATTTATTTACAGATTTATAGAACTGTATTGTAGATTTCTTTCTAATGCTAGCTTTGCTCTGGCTGTGGCTTAGCCTCATGACTCCTGTTTTCATTTTGACAATCAAAACAGGAATATTTACTTAGAAAAAGAAGTGGATTTATGCTGTTTTGCCCCAGAGGGCAGGACCAAATCCAATGAATTGAAATGACAAAGAAGGAGGAATAAATTAAACATCATGAGGATGTGACAATAGAAATTGTCAGCCAGTAGAACAAGCTTCCAAGTGAAGTGATAGGTTTTCTGTTACTAGAGGAATTCAGATGGTGGTTGGATGCTCACTTGCCAGGGATGTTCCAGGGAAAAGGGGGTTGGATTAGTTGACCTCCAAGGCTCCTTCCAACTCTTTGGTTATATCAATAGAAAAGAATCTTTGTATGGCGTCCTTGGTGCTCTCTCGATTTGCTTGTTTTATTGTGATATTTGTTTATATGTTCAGTACAAAAGATCCTGAAGTCTCACCTGTGGATAATCAACAAAATCTCAAGTTACAGATGCGTGGATAGGCTAGTTATAGACAAAACTGCTGTTACTATTAAAACTACAGATTGACTGTTCTGATTCAGACTATTAATTCATTTTAGACTAGAGGGAGTCAAGCTATTCTCCAAATAAGATAGGGCAGGACAAGAAGCAATGGATGGAAACTAATCAAGGAGAGAAGCAACCTAGAACTAAGGAGAAATTTCATATGAGTGAGAACAATCATTGGAACAACCTGCCTCCAGAAGTGGTGAATGCTCCAACACTGGAAGTTTTTAAGAAGAGATTGGACAACCATTTGTCTGAAATGGTACATGGTTTCCTGCTTGAGCAGGGGGTTGGACTGGTAGACCTCCAAGGTCCCTTCCATCTCTGTTATTCTATTCTATTCTATTCTATTCTATTCTATTCTATTCTATTCTATTCTATTCTATTCTATTCTATTCTATTCTATTCTATTCTATTCTATTCTATTCTATTCTATTCTATTTTTCAGAGCATTAATTCAATTCAATATTTCTTATATTTCTAAGGCTGCTTTTCCTCCAGAAACTCATGACAGTCTACATAGTATTGTTATTTATTTTTCCCCACAACAGTCACTCTGTGACGTAGGTTAGCCTGAGACAGAAGTCAAAGCCACTTGGTGAGTTTCCAGGGCTAAAGGTGGATTAGACCCTCAGTGTTTCTGCTGCTGGTCCAGCACCTTTAATGCAATACCATCCTTACTATCCATATGAAAAAAAAATCAAATGAGGGTGAAGGTTCATTCTCCGAGCTTGTGGGCTGGTTTTTGAATGTTTCGTTACCAGGCTAGGTAACATCTTCAGCAGAGTTTAGGGGATGTCAGCGTTCTTCTGTTTATAAAGGCTTCAGGTGTGGGTGTGTCAAGTGAGGGTCTGTGATGGATCAGGTGTGAGTCATCAGTGGGGGTCTTGTGATGGGTCTTGTGATGGGTAGGTTACATCAGGTCAGGGTCATTGGGAGATGAAGTGCTGGTTGGCGGGGCTTGCGTGCGTTGGTTGAGGGTTGGTATTGTCTCTGGCTGGCTTTGTGGTTGATTTGGATTCTGAGGGGTTTGGAGGCACTTGGTCTCTAAAAGGTTCACCATCACGGGTATAGAGTCTCCTGCCTGAGCAGGGGATGGACTAGAGGACCTCCAACGTCCTTTCCAGATATATCCTGAACTGAACTGAATTGACCATAAAGAACTGCAAGGATTCACTTAATAAATATGGCAAAAAAAAGATAAAAAAAAATCAGGTGTGACTCATTTACCATCTGTCTTGCTTAGCAGTAGAAATTCTGGTCCCAGTTATGATTGTAAGTTGAGATCTAAGGATTCAGTGGTAGGTGGAAAAATTTGGCTGAATGTGTTTCTTGAAATTGAAAAATAGCAACTTTGGATTTTAAGGGACACTGATATAACAGACAACACTTCCTTTGAACAGTCTTTCTGTAACCAGACACTGATTTTTGGCAATGTGGATTACCCAATCCATCATTTTGTCTCTGATTTAGGGTGACAGGAGAATGCAAATTATTTGTCTAGTTTATGATTCACTGTATTCACTAAATTGGATCAGTCACCAAGTTTATGCAAAGCAGGTATTTTTATAAGGCACAATGTTCAGATATTGCTTATTATATGTATAATTATAAAAAGCTTATTTCATGGTTACCCTTCTGTTGAAACCAATATTGTTTTGGGAGACTTCAATCTACCATCCCTGGGAGGATCTTCTGAGTTAGCTCGGGAGTTCATGGCTTCCATGACGGCCATGGACCTGACGCAAGTAATTCATGGACCGACTCATGTGGGAGGCCACACACACCCTTGATTTGGTTTTTCTATCCGGACGGTGGTTAGATGATCTTGGTGGGGGCTCTCCAATTGCTATGCCCCTGTCATGGACCGATCATCATCTCCTGCGGCTGGTCTTCCGCTTTGCCGCTCCTCGCCGTGGGTGTGTTGAACCAATTAGATGGTTCCGCCCCAGGTGCTTAATGGACCCTGAGAGGTTCCAGGCAGCGCTGGGGTCCCCACCTGCCTCCTCTGCTCACAGCTCGGCAGATGCCTTAGTGGAAGCCTGGGAAAGGACAGCCACGGAGGCACTTGACCGAGTTGTACCCTTGTGGCCCCTGACCCGGCGCAGATCGCAGCGGGCTCCATGGTTTTCCATGGAGCTCTGGGAGATAAAGCATCGGAGACAGGGCCTAGAGAGCGGTTGGAGATCCAGCAGATCTGAATCTGACCAATTGCGACTAAGAACCCATATTAGGTCTTATCTCATGGCAATAAGGGTGGTGAGGTCCAATTACTTCGCTACCCTTATCGCGTCCGCAGATAATCGCCCGGCCGCCCTGTTTAGGGTGACCTGCTCCCTCCTTAATCAGGAGGTGAGTGAGGAACCCTTGCAGGGGTGTGCCGAGGAGTTTAGTCAACATCTGTTGGACAAAATCGCTTGGATTCGGACCGGTTTGGACTCTGACTGGGCAGAGTCTGACGATCAGGACACGGGTGGTCTTGTCAATGTTATCTGGGAGGAGTTCGATCCTGTGACTCTGGAGGAAGTGGACAGGATTATGGGGAGGCTGAGCTCCACCACATGTTTATTGGACCCATGCCCTTCCTGGCTGGTTTATGCAGCCCAGGAAGGGACATGAGGCTGGTTCCAGGTGGTTATATCTGCCTCTTTGAGTGAGGGTAGTTTCCCCGCCGCCTTGAAGGAGGCGGTGGTGACACCTCTCCTCAAGAAGCCTGCCTTGGATCCAGCTGTGTTAAATAACTTTCGTCCGGTCTCCAACCTTCGCTTTCTTGCGAAGGTTGTTGAGAGCGTGGTGGCGCATCAGCTCCCTCTGGTCCTGGATGAAGCGGATTATCTAGACCCGTACCAATCAGGCTTCAGGCCCGGGTACAGGACGGAGACGGTATTGGTCACTCTGGTGAATGATCTCTGGAGGGCTCAGGACAGGGGATATTCTTCTGTCCTAGTCCTATTAGACCTCTCAGCGGCTTTCGATACCATCGACCATGGTATCTTGCTGCGGCGTCTCAGGGGATTGGGAGTGGGAGGCACGGTTCTTCAGTGGTTCTCCTCCTATCTCCTGGGACGTTCGCAGTCGGTGTTGGCAGGGGGGCAGAGGTCGCCTTCGAGGCCTCTCGCTTGTGGAGTCCCTCAGGGGTCGGTCCTCTTTCCTGTTCAACATCTACATGAAACCACTGGGTGAGATCATTCGTGGTTTTGGAGTTGGGTATCATCAGAATGCTGATGATACCCAGCTTTTTATTTCGACCCCAAACCACCCCAGTGATGCCCTCGATGTGATGTCCCGTTGCCTGGAGGCGGTTCGGGTCTGGATGGGGAGGAACAGGCTTCGACTCAACCCCGACAAGACTGAGTGGCTGTGCGTACTGGCATCTTGGGATATTCAGGATATCCCATCTCTTTCTATGGGGGGGTGAGTTATTACCCCCCATAGATAGGGCTTGCAACTTGGGAGTCCTCCTAGACTCCCAGCTTTCTTTAGAAGACCATATAGTGGCTGTGACTAGGGGGGCCTTCGCTCAGGTTCGCCTGGTGTGCCAGTTGCGGCCCTATCTAGACCGGGATGCCTTGCGCATGGTCACTCATGTGCTCGTGACCTCTCGTTTGGACTACTGCAATGCTCTCTACATGGGGCTGCCCTTGAGGACTACTCGGAGGCTCCAACTGGTACAGAATGCAGCCGCGAGAGTCGTGTTGGGGGTCTCCTGATACTCCCATGTTACACCTCTGCTCCGTGAGGTGCATTGGCTTCCAGTTGCCTTCCGGGTGAGATTCAAGGTGCTGGTAATGACCTACAAAGCCCTACATGGCATGGGTCCGGAATACCTTAGGGAGCACCTGCGGCCGGCATCAACTTCCCTCCACCCAGTACGCTCCCACAGAGAGAGCCTCCTCAGGGTGCCACTGGTCAAAGAATGCCGACTGGTGGCCCCCAGGGGGAGGGTGTTCTCTGTGGGTGCGCCGGATTTATGGAACCGTTTTCCGGTTGAGCTCCGGATGGCGCCCGACCTCTGCTCCTTCCGGCGCGATCTAAAGACTTATCTGTTCGAACAAGCTGGCTTGGCCTGATGGGATGGGGTTGGGTTTTATTACTATTTAATGTGTTTTAACCTATTGTTATAGTTGTGGGCACTTTGTTTAATCTCTTTTAATTTTTGTCTTTTGTCTTTTAATATGTATTGCCCTGTTCACCGCCCTGAGTCCTTCGGGAGAAGGGCGGTATACAAATAAAATTAATAATAATAATAATAATAATAATAATAATAATAATAATAATAATAATAATAATAATAATAATAATAGCTGAATCAGTTGATCCATCTTCCTTTCAAAATGGCTGCTAGTGTTTCAGTAGAGGAAACCAGGTCCAGCTTAAAGGTAAAACCTGAAACAGAATCCTTAATAATTCCCATTTATATATAGTGTCCATAGTTTTTATTTAGAATTGGCAAATAGCTGATATAAGTTTTGTAAAATGAATGAACAAAGCACCTCCCTCTTTTCAGCATTTTATTATCTATTAATACTTTTAATTGCTGGTGGATTCAGATTGCTGTTATTCAAAAGCAAATAAATTTCTTTGACTAGAAAAAGGAATGCAATCTTCCATAGATAACAATAAGCTTCATTAAATATAATGGGCTTTGTTTTGATAGTAAGATGCATGGATAGAGCTGTTAAAATGTTAATTGAGTTTTCTTTGTGCTCTTGCTGAGAAAACCCCAGGGTTCTTCAAAAGCTTATGAAAGGTTTTTGAACAAGAAGATCAATAGTAAGGGATGCAAACCCCTTAGAGATAATTAGTATATTATAGTTGACATGTTCCTTCAATAGGCAGTTTGGAGAGGCTACTACTTATTAAATTTGTATCTTGCTTTAGTCCAGGAATTCAAGGCATTGTGTATAGTGTCCATCCTTCATTTTTTCCTCTACAAAAACATACCCGCAAGGTAAATTGGGTGGAGAGCAAAGGATTAGCAAAGTCACCCAGTGAGCTTCCATGGCTGAGTTTGGACTTGAATCTGGGATTCCTATTTCTAGTCCAGTGCCTTCTACACTCAACCACATCTGAGATACAGTATAGGGCAGTGATGGCAAACCTTTTAGAGACCAAGTGCCCCCAAACCCTTGGAGTCCTAGTGGATGATCACTTGACTATGAGCCAGCAGTGTGCAGCAGCAGCCAAAAAAGCTAATACAATCCTGGGTTGTATAAACAGGCATAGAATCAAGATCACGTGAGGTATTAGTACCACTTTATAAAACCCTAGTAAGACACACCTGGAATACTGAAGCCAATTTTGGTCACCATATCACAAAAAAGATGTTGAGAGTCTGGAAAAAATTCAGAGAAGAGCGACTAAGATGATCAAAGGCCTGGAGACTAAAACATATGAAGAACAGCTGCAGGAATTGGGTTTGGAAAAGAAGAAATAGGGGAGACATGATAGCAGTATTCCAGTACTTGAGGAGCTGCCACAAAGAAGAGAGGGTCACATTATTTACCAAAGCACCAGAGGGCAGGACAAAAAACAATGGTTGGAAACTGATCAAAGAGAGAAGCAACCTGGTACAAAGGAGAAATTTCCTGACAGTGAGGACAATTAACCAGTGGAATAGCTTGCCCCCAGAAATCGTGGGTGCTCCATAACTGGAGATTTTTAAGAAGAGACTGGACAGTCACCTGTCTGAGACAGTATAGGTTCTCCTGTTTGAGCAAGGGGCTGGACTAGAAGGCCTCCAAGGTCCCTTCCAGCTTCTATTCTGTTCTGTTCTGTTCTGTTCTGTTCTATTCTTTTTGTTTCCCACCTCAAAAATCTGGGAAATTATGGACTGATTTTTTGTTGTTTCAGATAGAGGGGAGAGCCACCGATATGAATCAAAAACATGTGGTTGCTCATTATTTTTTAAAAACTACAATGGACTAAATACGCCTAAGAATATTTTCTGTTTTTTCCTTAATTTTACTCCTTTGCAACTCAGTGGAATGAATTTCCACCAGTTGTCTGACATCATCTTTCTTTTAATATCACCAACTCCTTTACAATGGCTTCTTAAAATTCTGCTTTCTCCCCTTTTCATTTGTCCTTATTCTTGACTTTTTTCTTTTCTCCCAATGTTTCCTGCCTTCGGAATGTGCAAAATTGAAAAAAAAAGGAAAAGCAAACAAATTAATACTGACATACCTGACTCATATGTCTGAAAACCTCTGCAACAGAGATACGGAGAACTTCCCACTAGGCCAGGGGTAGGCAACCTCGGCTCTTTTATGACTCGTGGACTTCAACTCCCAGAATTCCTGAGCCAGCATGGCTCAGCTTGGAAACCTCTCCCTTTCCCCTCAGCATGGCTGGCTCAGGAATTCTGAGAGTTGAAGTCCACGAGTCATAAAAGAGCCGAGGTTGCCTACCTCTACACTAGGCCTTTCTGTCCGTGTCACAGAATCTCAGTTGAGATCTTCTCCTTTTCTGTTGCTTGTTAAATGTTTTACTTAAGGTTCTACTTTCAGGAGGAGAAGAATTCAGGGAAAGATCACTCCATTTTATATAAACAAAAAGGTATGGGGAACAGTTGTCCCTTACTCATTTGTGTGGAGTAGGATGTTTTTGCCAACAGGAGAAGAATGATGGCTCCCCATCTCCTCGTCTACATGAAGAGAGGCTATCACTTCACTGAGACCTAAATATCCTTCATAGTATTCCTAGCTTCCATATAAATGAAATAAGGCTGCCCATGAGACTTTATTAGAAGAGTTTATTTTATTTATTTATTTATTTATTTATTTATTTATTTATTTATTTATTTATTTATTTATTTATTTATTTATTTATTTATATTTATTTATTTATAAGAGTTCCTTTCCTGAAGCATTTTATACATCCCTTTCTATATATACTTGGTGCACTTGGTGTATATTTATGAGAGCTAGATTACTCTAGTGCAGGGGTAGGCAACCTTGGCTCTTTTATGACTTGTGGACTTCAACTCCCAGAATTCCTGAGCTGGCTCAGGAATTCTGGGAGTTGAAGTCCATGAGTCATAAAAAAAGCCAAGGTTGCCTACCCCTGGTCTAGTGGTTAAGGCACCAGGTTAGAAAACAATGAGACTATTTATTTATTTATTTATTTATTTATTAGTCGAATTTATATACCGCCCTATTCCCGAAGGACTCAGTGTGGTTCACAGGGCAGTTAAAACAGTACAAAAAAAGAATAAAATGGAATTAAATTAGTACAAGCCCACAATTCATAATAACAATAAAATTTAAATTTTAAAATTAATTTAATAGTTCAAGTCCTCCCTTAGTAACCAAAGCTGGCTGGTTGGCATTGGGCCAATCACCAGGAGACTTTGAGTTCTGGTCCCTCCTTAGGCATGAAAGGCAGCTGAGTGATTTTGGGTTGATCACCAGCAGATGGTGAATTATAGTCCCACCTCAGGCATAAAAGCCTGCTGGGAGACCCTGGGCCACTCACTCTCTCTCAACCCAACCCACCTCACAAGGTTGTTGTTCTTGTAGGGAAAGAGGAAGGTATGTTGGGTATGTTCACTGCCTTCAGTTATTTGTAAAACTAATAAAGGTGGGATACAAATAAATAAAATAAAATTAAAATATTTATAGTCTATGTGTAGGAAAATCTCACCCTTGGGAATGAATTCAGTATTCTACTTTCCTTTTCAGGTAAGGAAAGGGAGAATAGTTTTTATATTTTGTGATGTATATTTTCGGCTACAAAACAGGCATGAAATACACTTACTAAAAAGATCATAAAGTTTCAGGCACACTTAAAAAAAAAGTTTCAGACTGACGTAAAGAGCCATAAGAAGAATGGAAGGAACTTGAGGTTTAAAAAATGAAAACCCCCAATGCAACTGATGTGGACAGTTGTGCCTATCCCCACATCATTGCTTCAGTCCTGTTCTTAGAAAAACAGCTTCATTATTTGAAGTATGATTACTGTTGTCAGTTCTACATTCCAGCATCTAAATAATGGAAACAGTTCTGTCCAAGAGTCCACAAAGAATTTCCCTATGGTATTCAGGGAGAATGGAAGATACTAACAAATCAGCTGGTCTAGAACAAGACACAAGGACAAAATCCTGGGACAATGTAAATACTGCAACATTTTGCGATAAAACATACTACATTATAGGTGGTCCCCAACTTATAACCACTTGTTCAGTTTCTGTTTAATTACTGCATAATCACATAGAAGTTATCACACTGAAAAAAGTGACTGTCACAACATCCCCAAGGTCATGGGATCAAAATTCGGGTGTTTTGCAATCAGCATGCATCTATGATGATCATAGTATCCTGGGGTCATGTGATTATCATTTGCAACCTTTTCAGCCAACGTCTGACAAGCAAAGTTGCTGAGAGAAGCAGTATTTACTTAACAGCTACATGATTCACTTACCCACTGCAGTGATTTGCTTAACAACTGTGGCAAAAAAGATTGTAGAACTGGGTGCAGCTTATTTAACATCTGTCTCGCTTAGCCACATAAATTCTGTTTTCATTTGTGGTTGTAAGTCAAGGATTGCCTTTATTAGTCCTTAGGAAAGAAAGAGCAGAAAAGCAGAAATAAGATCCACAGCATTCATTAAATAAACCACTCAAGGCTTCTGTTTAATTTATCCTAGCTAACTCTGATTTTACACAAAAACAAAAGACCATCTTGAGATCAACCTATATAAGTGGGAGGGTGATGTGCAGTAATGGGTTAGAAAAAGAAAAGTTAATCATATTCTCCCTTTTGCTGTTTGCAAATTGCCTTCAAACACCTTTGAATGGAAAGGGCAGAATTAATTGATTTTGAGATGGGGTGGGAAGCAGGCTCCCCGCATTCAGCTTTGAAAGTTACATTAGACTGTAACCAATAGAGATGCCAGGACAATAACAACAGAAAAGCGGAGACTGAATGGAAAAATCGGCACCAAAAATAAGGATTTTTTTTTAATTGGAGATGATATAGAGAATGTCAGGACTGCCACCATTCATTTGAGCTTCGCATTTGCTAACTGCCAGCCTGCCATGAACTATGGGGGGAGGAAGCCAGTAGGAAAGGGGGAAGGCTAATTACTCACTGAAGCTTCCAGAGACACCATCTCAAGACCAAAGTGCTGGGAATGGAATGCAACTGCTCACCAACCAGCCCTCCGTTGAAAGGACAGTTCCCAAAACAATTTATTCAAATATAATTGGACAATAAGGGACTAGCAAGGGGGAGGAACTGGACAGGGAAAGTTAACCGTCAAACTTTGGTGGGCAACCTCAGTTCTAGCTTTGCTACACTACAAATCACTTGGCTTTTAGTAAAGTATACCTTTCACTACAGGGACGCGGTGGCTCAGTGGGTTAGGACACTGAGCTTGTTGATCAGAAGGTCGGCAGTTTGGTGGGTCGAATCCTGAGTGCCGCGTAGCAGAGTGAGCGCCTGTTACTCGTCCTAGCTTCTGCCAACCTAGCAGTTCGAAAGCACGTAAAAATGCAAGTAGAAAAATAGGGACCACTCCGGTGGGAAGGTAACAGCATTCCGTGCGCCTTTGGCATCTAGTCATGCCAGCCACATGTGTTCAGACAAGTGCTGGCTCTTCGGCTTTGAAATGGAGATGAGCACCGGCCCCTAGAGTTGGAAACGACTAGCACACATGTGCAGGGGACCCTTTACCTTTACCTTTACCTTTCACTAGAAATGGAGCTGAGGGTCTTTCTTGCCTAAAGGACCAAGTAGGGGCACATCTGACAGAGAACCTGGTAACAGTGACATCATAATACAGCAAAGAGAGAACATACTCTACATGGAGCTACCTTTGAAGAGTCTACAAAAAAGTGTTCAGCAGGTGGAAAATGTATAACATCAGGTGTTTTATGAGAACAGGGATGTGCTCATCCATTTAGAGAACTCAGTAATAAAAGTATCTGAGAATAATTTTATTCAGAAGCTTTTAAGAGCCATATCCTTCTATTCCAAAAGACTGAATTCACCCCATCAGACTAGGGAATTTATTTATTTATTTATTTAATTTGTATACCGCCCTTCTCCCGAAGGACTCAGGGCGGTGAACAGGGCAATACATATTAAAAGACAAAATACAAAAATTAAAAAAATAGATTAAACAAGGTGCCCACAAATAAGTTAAAACACATTAAAAGCAGGTTAAAACACATTAATAAAACCCAACCCCATCCCATCAGGCCAGGCCAGCTTGTTCGAAGAGGTAAGTTTTTAGATCGCGCCGGAAGGAGCAGAGGTCAGGCGCCATCCGGAGCTCAACCGGAAGATGGTTCCATAAATCCGGCACGCCCACAGAGAACGCCCTCCCCCTGGGGGTCACCAGTCGGCATTCTTTGACCGGTGGCACCCTGAGGAGGCCCTCTCTGTGGGAGCGTACTGGGCAGAGGGAAGTTGACGCCAGCTGCAGGTGCTCCCCAAGGTATTCCGGACCCATGCCATATAGGGCTTTGTAGGTCATTACCAACACCTTGAATCTCACCCGGAAGACAACTGGAAGCAAATGCAGCTCGCGGAGCAGAGGTGTAACATGGGAGTGTCGGGAAACTCCCAACACAACTCTCGCGGCTGCATTCTGTACCAGTCACTCTGAGTACAGTATAACCTTTAATCAATAATCTAATATTTTATGTCCATTTATTTATTTACCAAATTTATATGCCATCCATCTCACTAAGTGACTCCAAGTAGTTTACAAGTTAAAAAAAACCACACCAAAACATCCTTGCAAAAATAGACAAAGTCAAAAAAGGATTAAGAGAGCGCCCTCAATCACTCTGAGGGTCACATACCACTCTTGGATTGGATTTCCATGACTGAGCCATGTCTTAGTACTCTTCCAGAAGAGTGGTGGCCAATATCACTTCAGAGGCAAGATGTTCCATAAGATGGGGACAACTGTGGAGATCTCTCTCCTCTAGATTTCATCAATCAAAATTCTTTAGCTGATGGTCCATAACATACTCTTCTATCCTGACCAGGTGGAACAGGTCAATGTAATAAAGATGAGCTGGTTCCTCAGTAACCTGTGTCTATGCTATGAAGGGTTGTAAAGATCATAACCAACAGCTTGAATTGGACCCAGAAGCAAACTGGCATCAAAGTAGTTAAGGCAGCAGAGGTGTTGCATATACTGTAGCTTCCAGATACAGTATTCTGTATTCTGCATCTGCTGTAGCTTCCAGATACTTTGCAAAGGTAGCCCATGAATTGCATGTTGTAGTAGCCCATATGAGATATGACTGGAGAATTTAGTATGATTCATATAAACCAATGGAATTATAACGCATACTTTTTCCAGATTGTTACCTCTTCCTCATTATCTTTTTCTTTTCTTTCTTTCTTGTGCATTTAATAGCAAATATTTGATTTCTTTTATAGTTCTCTTTGCTTCCCAGGGCAGCTGCCATAATAACTAGTGCCATAAAAAGGAGAATAACCTTTATGACAAGCAGTATACACTCCCCCACACAAACATTATAAGTGCATACCCACAGAACATCTTCTATATCAGGGGTCCTCAAACTTGGCCACTTTAAGACTTGTGGACTTCAACTCCCAGAATTCCCCAGCCAGCCATGCTGGCTGGGGAATTCTGGGAGTTGAAGTCCACAAGTCTTAAAGTGGCCAAGTTTGAGGACCCCTCTTCTGTATGATCAGGTAGATTTTATGATATTAGCAGAAACTATGGATCACATTAAATTTCAGTCTTTTCATATTCTTTATCTTCCTTACTTTCCCTTTAACTTCAAAATTGAAAATATCTTATATCTGTAAACACACTGTTTCCTAGCAAAGCCAATGCAATCCTAGGTTGCATTAACAGAGGGACAGAATCAAGATCACATGAAGTATTAGTACTGCTTTAGAAAACATTAGTAAGACCACCCTTAGAATACTGCATCCAGTTTTGGTCATCACAATATAAGAAAGAAAGGGTTTGGACTAGGAGACACCCCCCCCAGGTTCCTTACGACTCTGATATTCTGTTATTCTGATTGATTTGTGCCATCAATTTATTTTTGACTCCTAGTGACCACATAGATAGTTTTTCTCCATGATGATCTGTCCCTAACCTGTACTTTCAGGTCTCCCAATGGTGCACTCATCATTACTGCAACCTAGTCTGTCCACCTTAATATTACTCTTCCTTTTCTTCTCTTTCCTTCCACTTTTTTTCAACATTAGAGCCTTTTGCAGAGATCTAGGCCTTCACGTAATATATATGAAATAGAATGATTTCAGACTGTTCAATTATGCCTCAAGCAAGAAGTTAGACTCCTAATTCATTTCAATTCAGGGTTGATTTGTTCTTAACTATAAAAGCAACATCCTTCCTTCTTTGTTGTTCATGTCCTGAGAAATAAACAGTGTGAACCTCTGACTGACAGTATCCAATTACAGTCCATTTCAATTTGCTGGTGCCTAAGATATCAATTTGTAGTCATTTCATTTCATCTTTCATTAGGTTGAGTTTTCCTGTGTTCATGCTTTCTACTCCAGTCTACAACACAGTCCTTTGAACAGTTCCAAGAAGGCTTCACACTCATTTGCACTACACAGGTGACCCTGATGACACAGATAAACCTCCAGGTGGACTCTATGACACTGAAAAAGAATGCAAATGACCAGCTGTCTGTAAGGAGTATAAATCCTTCCAATCCCTTCCATCCACTCAGAGCTGGAAAAGCTTCTTGGATGAGAAGCGAAATTTCTTCAGAGAAAAACAAGACAGTCCAGTTGCCTCATGGAAAAGCATCTTTGGAACAACAATGACTTGGATGACTGAGAATCTCCATAGACATTTAGGCATCCTGAAGGCTTTAATCTAACCATGTCATCAGCACCCTTAGTTCTCCAAAAGTTCCTCAATTCTCAATAGCACATTGAATGCCATCTGACTTGAGAGGCCCACCACCTGGCACTATAGGTAAAGGTAAAGGTTCCCCCGCACATGCGTGCTAGTCGTTTCCGACTCTAGGGGCTGGTGCTCATCTCCGTTTCAAAGCCGAAGAGCCAGCGCTTGTCCGAGGACGTCTCCGTGGTCATGTGGCCGGCATGACTAGACGCCAAAGGCGCACAGAACGCTGTTACCTTCCCACCGTAGTGGTCCCTATTTTTCTACTTGCATTTTTATGTCCTTTCGAACTGCTAGGTTAGCAGAAGCTGGGACGAGTAACAGGTGCTCACTCTGCTACGCGGCACTCGGGATTCGACCCGCCAAACTGACGACCTTCTGATTGACAAGCTCAGTGTCCTAACCCACTGAGCCACCGCGTATCACCCATCATATTCTGTTTTCTATCCATGTGGTTTTCTTGGTTGATGCTTTTGCCAATGCCATTAAACTGAACATCTATTTCTGGCATCTTCCTATATTGCTACTGCCCCAAATAGGTGCCTACTTCCTTTAACTGAGCAGCTGGAATGGCCTTCATGCCTTGCTGCAAATATATATTATTGGCATACAGTATAACAGAGATAGAAGGCACCTTGGAGGTCCCCTAGTCCAATCCCCCCCTCAGGGAGGAGACCCTATACCCTTTCAGACAATTGGTTATCCAGTCTCTTCTTAAAAACCTCCAGTGCTGGAGCACCCACAACTTCTGAAGGCAAGCTGTTCCACTGATTAATTGTTGCAACTGTCAGGAAATTCCAGGTTGCTTCTCTCCTTGATTAGTTTCCATCCATTGCTTTGCTCATTTCTCCGAGGAATTCTCCACACTCCCTGCCACAATGAGGCAGACCAAAAGGACTTGGGGAGAGGAGTAGTGAATTGAAGGAACTTTTCAGTGAAATAATATCCTACACATTTTTTTTACACGCCAGTCGCCAAGCATGTGACCATGGGGATGCTGCAACAGTAGTAAATGCAGGGGCTGGTTGTAAGTAACTCTTTCACTGCGCTGTTGTAACTTTGAATGGTCACTAAATGAATGGCTATAAGTTGAGGCCTGCCTTTATTGGCTCCTCCGAACAGAATTGCTAAAGACATCTATTGCTGTTTCTATTATTTTTGAAACGGGAAGTAAAAAAACCCCAAGCCTGCCATATACTCTAAGCCAGCCTCCAAACTTATTGTCCTCTTGTTTTTTTCTCAACTTTTTCACCAACTCTTACGAAGTGTGGATTAGTGTTTGCCAGTGAACCCAATGAAGCTGAAACAAAGGGAAAATTTGTTCATTTTGTAAGGCAAAAGAAATATTTGCTAATTATGCATGACTTGAGACACTTTTCTGAAGCCCCTTACCTTGAGGCCTTGGTAATATGCAAATATATTTAAATGAAAACTATTAAAAGTCCAACCATTAATCAGTGGGAAAAAAAGTCTTGAAACTAAGGACATTGCTAATAGATTGCACCTAGGGGGGTTAAGGAGTTGCTTCTGAATTATTTAATCAAACCCAGACCCTATAGACCAATAGCAATTCCCATGATTTCCCTTATATACTTTAAGAGGCAGCCCTCAGCAATAGAGGCTATCAAGAAAAGCATTTTATATGTGAATCTTCACTTGTTTTTTCCCCAAAAGGGTGCCTGGGATTGCTTGGATAAGCCTTATCAAAAAAGCGGAGCTGGCTAATACCTCAATCATTAGGTAATAACGGTGATAATGGAATATGAAAATGTGTTATTTTACATCCATTTGCACCCAATGTGCATAATTAATATTTTAGACGACTGTTTTGAAAGAGAATTCAGGTGGGATTGTGATAATTGAGAGAGATAAAAGCCTGTTGACACCCACAAGGCACACATGTTTTGATTGGGGATAAATATGAATAAAATTGCTGCAGGGCAATCCTCCTCTCCTTCACTGCCTTGTGCTTGGTTGCATGGAGAATAAATTTAAACATCAGAACTTTTCATTTGCTCTAAGTGGCTCCACGTGGATCAGGAGGCAGACCAGAGGATGTAGTTTTCACCCTACGGATGAGGTTCTCATTATCGAGAGCAGAGAGGTTCAAAAACGCAAGACGGCTTGTGATATCCATAAAAAATAGGCCAGGTTTTGATGGCATAGTTGTGACTGCCATCTTGACTTTGTTGACCTTCATCTGATAAAGGGAATCAAGCTATTCTCCAAAACATCTGAAAGCAGGACAAGAAGTAATGGATGGAAATGAATCAAGGAGAGAACCAACCTAGAAGAAAGGAGAAATTTTCTGACCGTGAGAACAATTAATCAATGGAGCGACTTGCCTCAAGAAGTCATAGGTGCTCCATCACTGGAAGTTTTTAAGAGAAGATTGGACAACCGTTTGTTGGACTAGAAGGCCTCCGAGCTCCCTTCTAACTCTGTTCTTCTGTTCTGATGTTTTGTATAGACACTCAGTTTCTGGGCCACAAAAATCTTTTTTTAAAAAAATGAGAACATTTTAGACTTTTGATGCCATCTTGAATGCCATCCCTTCCAATTCTGATATTCTATTTCTATAGTCTATCCTTTAAAAAATTGTTAGCATTTATTTTTGTCCCATATTGTTTTTTTCCTGTGCTTGCTACAGAGAAGGAACATGTCTAAAAAATACCATTACACTGGGTTTTGTAGCAATACCTATAAATTTTTGTTTACAAAAACAGAATAACAGAGCTGGAAGGGACTTTGGAAGTCTTCTAGCCCAAACCCCTGCTCAAACAGGAGACCCGATAACATTCCAGACAAATGGCTGTCCAATCTCTTCTTAAAACCCTCCAATGATAGAACACCCACAATTTCTGGTGGCAAGCTGTTCCAATGATTAATTGTTCTCACTGATAGGAAATTTCTCAGTTTAGGTTGCTTCTCTCCTTGATTAGTTTCCATCCATTGCTTCTTGTCCTGCCTTCAGGTGCTTTGGAGAATAGGCTACCCCCTCCTGTCTGTGAGGAGCCCTCAAATATTGGAAGACTGCTATCATGTCACCCCTGGTCCTTCTCTTGGTTAGACTACACATATACAGTAAATTATATAATGTTGGGCTTGTATTTTCTTCATGGACATCTGTATCTCTGATACAAGTGAGGTTGTTTTCTTTTAGACAACATCTGGAAGCAATATGGATTGCTATCAAACCACACTTCGACCAAAATATTTGCTAAAACTGAGGGAGGAATAGGAGAAAAGAATGTGAGAACATTGCAGTCCTGAATATTGTTTAAAACAGGGGTCTTCAAACTTGGCAACCTTAAGACTTGTGGACTTCAACACCTGGAATTCCTCGGCCAGCCAAGGCTGGCTGAGGAATTCTGAGACTTAAAGTCCACAAGTCTTAAAGCTGCCAAGTTTGAAGATCACTAGTCTAAGATAAGAGGGACGCAGTGGCTCAGTGGGTTAGGACGCTGAGCTTGTCGATCAGAAGGTCGGCAGTTTGGCGGGTCAAATCCCGAGTGCCGTGTAACAGAGTGAGCGCCTGTTACTCGTCACAGCTTCTGCCAACCTAGCAGTTCGAAAGCACGTAAAAATGCAAGTAGAAAAATAGGGACCTCTACGGTGGGAAGGTAACAGCGTTCTGTGTGCCTTTGGCGTCTAGTCATGCCGGCCACATGACCACAGAGACGTCCTCGGACAAGCACTGGCTCTTCGGCTTTGAAACGGAGATGAGCACCGGCCCCTAGAGTTGGAAATGACTAGCACGCACGTGCGGGGGAACCTTTACCTTTACCTTTTAGTCTAAGATATCATCAGGTTTTTTGGCGTTCCCATATCTACTAAATTGATAGAATTTAGGATAGAAAAGGAGGGAAACCATTTCCTAAGTTGAAAAGCAAGCATTTTTAACTGATAACACTATTAATTGTGTAGGAACATGACCACATATGAATCCATGCTGCCCTTCTGCAAAGCAGCTTGACAAGCATATCAACGCCTCTTTATAACTCTAATTTGTCCTAGAAATTATGAACTGCTAAACAGTTAATACCATGCTGATACATAACCTTGTGAAATATTTTTTTTCTGGGTCAGTCTTTAGAAAATCTGCACTCTACCCCCAATCTTTTACTTTAGTGTATTATGTTTGCATCACAAATACACCCACAGACACACAGAGTATTATCCTCTCTTATCTCTTTCTCTGAAAGTGATGTTCTGGTGTCACTCTTGGTCGGATGATACTTCTCCCTTGCTCCAGCTTTAAGACATGTTGGGTTTAATCACATTCCCATTAATTTTTGAATATTTAAAAGCATTTCACGAGCTCTAGCAAGAAAGAAAAACTAACAAACATATTTCATGCATACATAACAAAAAGGAGTCAGTTTTTTCCCCTCTGTTGAATACCTAATCCTCACAGTATTATTTCTAAGTATATTTATCCAAGTTGTATGGCTATAATATTATTATTATCCTTATCTTCTACATCCCCTCTTATTGGTATCATTATTACGATTATTATTATACTTTGATGCTTTGCATGTACACCAGAGACAAATTCTTTGTGTGTCTAATCTCATTTGGCCCAATAAAGCTATTCTATTCTATTCTGTTCTGTTCTGTTCTGTTCTCAATAAAGATTCTATTCTATTCTGTTCTGTTCTGTTTTCAATAAAGATTCTATTCTATTCTATTCTATTCTATTCTATTCTATTCTATTCTATTCTATTCTATTCTATTCTATTCTATTCTATTCTATTCTCAATAAAGATTCTGTTCTGTTCTGTTCTGTTTGTTTCTATTCTCAATAGATTCTATTCTATTCTATTCTATTCTATTCTATTCTATTCTATTCTATTCTATTCTATTCTATTCTATTCTATTCTATTCTATTCTATTCTATTCTTATTTCTGATGTGCCATTGTTTACGAAAATAGGAAGTATAAAAAAATCATGGCAGTAACAAAACCAACTCTTGGACAACCATGCTGTATACAGCTCTAAAGAACTTTGCTGGTAGCCCATGTCATAAAAGTTGCTACTACATGCCACATCCCTAAGCAAGTGCTGCTGACTATGAATGCCAAAACATTCAATTCACTCTCAGGCTACTTTTTGTTTGGAAGCTGAGACAAGGCATTATGGTTTGAATATTCATTCTGGTTGTGAAATCACCACACACAACAAAAATCAAGCATACCAAACGCTGGGAATCTTTTGATAAGGCAACATCAATGTGTCTCCCAAACATACTTGCCACTTCATTCCTGTTGCGGTTTCGTATTAGATACATGCCTGGTTGAAAGTATGTCAGCATTTGATTTCATCAGCCATTTATAAAAAGGGCTGCATAGCATCTGCTGAAAGCATGTTGAATAGTGGCGTTGCTAGGAACAATTGGACATCTGTTCCTCCTGGCACATAATACAGAATTGGAGAAAATAAAGGCATTATGGTGAACCTGTAATCAATCTCCACATTGATAAAGTTGGTTCTATAAATTCTTATGCCCTGAAGAAGCATGACGTAGAATCACTTTCTGTTTACCTATTTGTCTGCTTGATACTTGATTGACTGCGTGTCATCAAATCAGTGACTCTTAGTTGACCCTTGGTGATTCATACGTCTTCTCCAGATTAATCTGTACCCGATACCCAACCAGACTTTTTGTATCTTCCAACAATGCATCCACTGACATTGTAATTGAGTCTACCCACCTTAGGATGGACAATGCTGTAATGCTGGGAAAGTTGGAAGAAAATAGAAGAGGAGGACCAGCAATGGACTCAGTTATGGTGGTGATGGACATGCAAGTGGAAGGCTTGAAAGAACAGGTTAAGGATAGATTGTTATGGTTGCAGGTCCTGTCAATCAGGGAATTTCAGTTGGTGGGGTCCAAGAAAAGAGCCTCTTCTGCCATGGATCCTGCCCTCTGAATCATCTTATGCCTTCAGTTGAGGTCTACTCTAACCTTCCTGACCTTCTGTAAGAGCCTGAAGACCTGGCTATGCCAGGTGGGATGGGTCCCCAACAGGCATGCATCACATTGGAGGTAGTTGATGAATTAAGAGAAAAATCCCACCTGTGCCCTTCCACGCACCCTGCTCCCTCCCCCCACCTTTAACTGCAACTTTACTTTGGATTGTAATTGCAATTCTTTTATTGTTTTTTTAGAAATATTTTCATTTAGAGCTTTATTGCTTTTAATGTTATACAGTAAGCCTCTTGAAAGAAATAACTATATTCTTAATTGTATTGCAAGTTTGATAATACAATAGTAAAAGTAAAAAAGTGAGTAAAGTAAGAGTAAAAAAAGATTTAAAAAGAAACCAATTCAGGACAAAATAATACAAAAAGATAACGTAAACATCTCTAAATGTAATTAGAGATAATCATTAACTAGTAAAAAAGAAAAAAAAGTGAACTAAGGATGTCCCTTATATTAGAAATATTAAACCATATATGAAGATTTCAAATTTAAACGAATAAAATTCTAAGTTTGCAAATATATCATGAATCTGTATGAGGTAGAAGAACATTGCTTTATTTTTGATTAGTAGGCAAAATCATTTTTGAAATATTGATAAAATACATGTATTTGAGTCCTCAAATTATGAAATAATATTTTTCCAAGTTCCCAAAATAATTTTCTTAGCAGTTCCCCTAGCTAGAGTTACTCAAAATAGTCAAATACTACCTTTTTCGGAGCATAATTCAACATAATGTAGAATTATGATAGAATATCTATGACAGACTGGTAGGTAAATATAGGTAGTTCTTGACTTATGACCACAATTGAGCTCAAAATTTCTGCTGCTGAGACATTTGTTAAGTGAGTTTTGCCCCATTTTACAACCTTTTTATCATAGTTGTTAAGTGAATCACTGCAGTTTTTAAGTTAATAACATGGTTGTTAAGTGAATCTGGCTTCCCCATTGACTTTGCTTGCCAGAAGGTTGCAAAAGGTGATCATATAACCACGGGACACTGCACTCGTCATAAATATGAGTCAGGTGTGAAGCGTCTGAATTTTGACCATGTGACCATGGGGATGCTACAATGGTCATAAGTGTGAAAAATGGTCATAAATCACTTTTTTCAGTGCTATTGTAACTTTGAATGGTCACTGTAGTAAGTCAAGAACTACCTGTATTTTGGTAGAACATTCATTAAATATGGGGGAAATGGATAGACATGATTAAGATTTGCAAACTGTCAATGCTGCTAACATCGAATGTTATTGCTTGACAAGAGATGAAGAAGTAGCTATTTCATATGTTAAACTTGTGTATTGCTTTAAGACTTTTTTTTTTAATCCCATTTATATCCCGCTCTACTCCGAAGACTCAGGGCGGCTTACAATCTAAGAAACACAAATCAATGTGCTTAGCAATAACCTTCATTCATTCAGCCTGCTTATTAGGGCTTTCGCCCCCACCAAGCGGCATTTTTACAAAGTCAGCTTATTGCCCCCAACAATCTGGGTCCTCATTTTACCTACCTTGGAAGGATGGAAGGCTGAGTCAACCTTGAGCCTGGTGGGACTCGAACCTGCACTAATTGCAGGCAGCTGGTGTTACTTAAGGAGGCATTTGCCCACTGCTCCACCAAGGCTCTTGTGTATTGCTTTAGTTTAAAGTGGGAGGAGGGAAGAGTAGGAATGCACTTTCAACGCCATTTGTTTCTCTAAAGAAGATAAGGCTTTGGCGGTTCTTCTAACGGAAGGGAAACTGATTCTTTAAATTAATTGGCGAATATGATTAATGACAAAATTAGAAAGGTGGAGAATTGTGTTTTAATATGTTGTGCAAGGGGCGGAGATTTCAGATTCCAGCTGCCTTCGAGCAAGCATTTGCCTGTGTATTAGGCTGATAAAGGACTTTTAAGGTAAACAATGCCTCAGAGTCACTTGAAAAGCCCATACGTCGGAAACTTGACACAAACATTACTAGACACTTGTGATGGGTTGTGAGGAATGAAAGTCAGTTGAAAGACTTTCTGCAACTGTGTTCCTTTCTACATCAACAATAAATAAATAAATAAATAAATAAATAAATAAATAAATAAATAAATAAATAAATGCTGGTATAGTTGACTCCGTCATAAAATGCAGGGATAAGCAAAGAAGTTTAAAAGTGGAGAAGTGATAAACAGTCCAGTACTGAGTTACTGACAAGATGTAGAATGTAAACTGCAAACTCAGCCGAGGAAGTTACGTCCACATACAGAGAAGGCTATTTTTTCCATTCATGATTTATACCTTAATTTGCCTTTGATAATGTCAGCATTTGTCTTAATACTGTAGTTTGCTTCTGGGAAGAACTCAAGAAAAGGAAATGTTAGGGAGGAAAAAAAAGACTTGGAAGGTGTTTGGTTTTTTTTGGTCCTTCCTCCCATCAAATGTTACATTTCTTTTTCTTTTTTTTAATAAAGATTTTATTAGTTTTTCTCTTACATACATATATTAATATTTCAATCAGCGTGCTGTCTGGGTTCAGAAGCGCTAATACATAAACAATTTCTAATCCTTGGTTCTTTCCTCTAGCCATTCTACAAATGTTACATTTCTATTATTTCTATTAATTTGTTTGATTTATAAGGCAACCAATCTTGCCTAACAACTCTATGCAGTTAACAGTATATTAATGTACCACCAAAATGCGCATCAAAACATTGATGTTATTTGTAAAAAATAATAAAGTTGGGATAAAAAGGTAAAGGTTCCCCTGCACATGCGTGCTAGTCGTTTCCGACTCTAGGGGCCGGTGCTCATCTCCGTTTCAAAGCCGAAGAGCCAGCGCTTGCCCGAGGACGTCTCCGTGGTCATGTGGCCGGCATGACTAGACGCCAAAGGCGCACGGAAAACTGTTACCTTCCCACTGTAGTGGTCCCTATTTTTCTACTTGCATTTTTACGTGCTTTCGAACTGCTAGGTTGGCAGAAGCTGGGACGAGTAACAGGCGCCCACTCTGTTATGCGGCACTCGGGATTCTACCCGCCAAACTGCCGACCTTCTGATCGACAAGCTCAGCATCCTAACCCACTGAGCCACTGCGTCCCTTAAAGTTGGGATACAAACAAATAAAAACAGCTTAGAAAAAAACAACTTAGAAAAACTTTGGGAGGCCTTTATGACATAATTATAAGGAGCAATTAAACCAAGTGAGAGTTCTTCCTTTGGAAAAACTGACAGGTTTATCTGAATTGCAATCAGTTAAAATAAAGAAAGATCTTAGTGTAGCTTTATAAAATAATAGTTGTGATAGTTTAATCATCCCATCCTATCTGACTTCAAACATAAACATTTTTGTAAATAAGTTTCTAAATGGGAGTATGCTATTGTTTTGTATTTGAAGAAAAACCCCATTAACCTTTTTATATCATGAAGTTCAGATCCTATATAAAACACACATCAGAAAGACCATTATAAGCCAGTGTATCATAGCTTAGGGTGCTACCACCCCAATTTTGTATTGAAAGGAAAAAGGAAATTGTTGGTACTCAAGAAAGCTGCACCCACAAATGGGAGAAAGCTGGTTGTGGAAAGAGAAGCAGCTTTGGATAATGAGAGGAACCTCAAAAAAACTTCAGGGTCTGGATGGGTTCCACGACAAGTTGCAGAGGCCAACTCACTGTAAGACAACTTGCTGGGGGACAAGAGTTACACTAACTCTTGTTACACTAACAAGAAATTAAAAACTGTCCCAATAACTTAGAGAAGTGGATTGAAAGCAAAAAAAATAAAAAATAAAAATAAAAAAAAATGAAATTTAATGGAGATGGATATGCTGAGTTTTTCACTTAGGAAACCAAAACAAAGTATGCATAGATGCAGGATTGGGCTGTTTGGTTTGGTAATAGTAAAGGTAAAAGTAAAGGTTCCCCCGCACATGCGTGCTAGTCGTTTCTGACTCGAGGGGCCGGTGCTCATCTCCATTTCAAAGCTGAAGAGCCAGCGCTTGTCCGAGGACGTCTCCATGGTCATGTGGCCGGCATGACTAGACGCCAAAGGTGCACGGAATGCTGTTACCTTCCCACCGTAGTGGTCCCTATTTTTCTACTTGCATTTTTACGTGCTTTCGAACTGCTAGGTTGGCAGAAGCTGGGACGCGTAACAGGCACTCACTCTGTTACGCGGCACTCAGGATTCGACCCGCCAAACTGTCGACCTTCTGATCGACAAGCTCAGCGTCTTAACCCACTGAGCCACCGCGTTCCTTGGTAACAATACTTGTGAACAAACATCTTGGAGTTACACTAATATCGAAGAAATAGTGGAATAAAATCATTAGAGTTATAAAATACAAATGAAAATAAAAATAATAGGAAATTAAGGGAAGGAAAAAAGAGGGGGAAAAGGAAATGTGAGGTACAAGGGAAAAATAGAGTTGACCTCTGACTCTTTTTAGGAAAGTAAAAGATAACATTACGGCCTCAATGTTTTGCTTTTGCACCTTAGTATACACTAGCCATTTCTATAACAACAAATCTCTCTAATCAGCAAAATCAAAGTCAAAGTTTCATTTTTTTTTATCACAAGCAGAAAATCCAGAAGTGATTTCCAGATAAAAAAAAAAACATGATATGATTCTGCATCTTAACCACTAAGCCACCGTGTCCCTTTGCAGATGACATTCTTGGGGTGAATAAACCCGAAAAATTTCCAACAAGAAATTAAAAACTGTCCCAATAACTTAGAGAAATGGATTGAAAGCAAAAAATAAAATAAAAATAAAATACAATTTAACGGAGATGGATATGCTGAGTTCTTCACTTAGGAAACCAAAAAAAGGACACATAGATGCAGGATTGGGCTGTTTGGTTTGGTAACAGTACTTGTGAACAAACATCTTGGAATAGTAATTGACTGCAAATTGCACACGAATCAACAATGTGATGTGATTGCAAGCTTCATCAGGCTTTTTTTCCAAAGTACAGGAAACAAGTATTTCATGTTATTCATGAAATCATTTTAAAATCCTCCCTTATGCAATGAATCTCATTCCAGGCACCTCGCTCAGGAAGTCAGAGAATGGCAATGAAGCAGGACCGCAGAACAAAAACTAAGTTGCAGGGAAAATGATTGGGGAAAAAAATTAGGAAAGTTTAAGTCTTGACAAGAGAAGACCAAGCAGGCTATGATACTATTCTTCAAATAAAGGTAGTCCTCGACTTACGACCATGGTGGAGCCCAACTTTTCTGTTGTTAAGTGAAATTTCTGTTAAGTGAGCTTTGCCCCATTTTACGACCTTTCTTGCCACAGTTGTTAAGTGAATCAGTGCAGTTGATAAGTTAGTAACCTATTTGTTAAGTGAATCTGGCTTCCCCATGGACTTTGCTTGACAGGAGGTCACAAAAGAGGATCACACGATCCCTATTTATGACTGCGACTGTCATAAATAGGAGTCAGTTGCCAAGTGTCTGAATTTTGATTTTGTGACCATGGGGATGCTGCAGTGGTGGTGAGCGTGAAAAATGGTCATTTCTTTTTCAGCGCTGTTGTAGCTTTGAATGGTCACTAAATGAATTGTTGTAAGCCGAGGACTATTTGAACCTGAAAAGATATTACCCAGAGGAAAGTCTAGAGCTCTTTCCTAGATGGAGGACATATAATAATAGTGATCCAAGTAATTCAAGTTTGTAGGACAGCAGTTTCTAATTGAATGCTAGAAATCTGGGGAAATTCAGGGAGGAGGTGGGCGCCATAACTGTCAGCCCTCCCAGTAAACCAGACAAGAATCATGACTAAATGAACTAATTCTACTTTATTGTAAGGCTATGTTAACAGGATCTTGATTGTCTGAAAGTACACACTTCCTCTTTCCACTTTTAATTGCTTGATTAATTAGAGTAGGTCCTTCCTAAGTCTCCTTCTCCGACTGGGGGCTTCTGTCTCTCTTGCCTGTTTCCTAGGCAATATCTCTTCCCCTCTTTCCTTAAGCTCAGCCATACATTCATTCCATTACAACAGGGGTCTTCCAACTTGGCCCTTTTGTGACTTGTGGACTTCAACTCCCAGAATTCCTCAGCCAGCCACGCATGCCTGGCTGAGGAATTCTGAGAGCTGGAAGTCCACAAGTCATAAAAGGGCCAAGTTTGAAGAGCCCTGCATTACAATATCATTGGAGGCCCTCAGTTGAAGGATAGGAAGGCCATCTGTTCAATTTGGATTCCTTTCTCCACTCAGCAAGGAGTTGGGCTCTATGCATCCAAAAGATTCCTGAACAACAATAGATTTGAAGAAGTCTGGTGGGCCTAAATGGCCTAGAATATTAAAATATAGAATGCTTATTCCCCTCTCATGAACTAATGTGTTTCAAAATGTAATCTATAATTTGTATATGTTACCGTCAATGTGTGAAAAGCTGGCATTGCATGTAGAATGCCTACAAAATCTATATGCGTGACATTTTTGGACAAAGTATGAAATGTCTATGTTATTTTAATATGCTATATACTTTGGCCACCTAATGAGAAGGAAGGACTCACTGGAGAAGAGCCTAATGCTGGGAAAGATGGAGGGCAAGAGAAGAAGAAGGGGACGACAGAGAATGAGGTGGATGGATGGAGTCACTGAAGCAGTAGGCGTGAGCTTAAATGGACTCCAGAAGATGGTAGAGGACAGCAAGGCCTGGAGGAATGTTGTCCATAGGGTCGCGATGGGTCGGACACGACTTCACAGCTAACAACAACAATACTTTTCCTAGGTACTGTATATAATACTTAGGCAAAGAGAGTCATGACAAGGGTTAGAGTTGACCCTAACCCTCACCGTAACTCTGTATTCAAAAGACATATATGAAAATAAAATAAAATAAAATAAATAAAAAAGAAAAAAGAAATGCAAAATAAAGTACAGGACTTTCGTGGTGGAAAAAAAAATAGAGAAAGACCTATATTGACCTACATGTTGCAACAAGGAAGGCTAGAATGGTATTTAAGTGGGAGTATATTATATTTTGCCAGTTTGACTTTTGCCATGGCATAAAACATTACACGTTTCATACTTCGATGTCCTATTTTTGGCATTCTATAGATTTCCTAGGCATTCTATATAAAGTGCCTAATTTCACACATTGACGGTAACATATATAACCTTGAATTCCTTATATCTGCAAAAGTGACTACATGTTCCCATCATATGTGTGCCATAGTATTGTGTGCTCCTTTTATATAATTTTACTACTGTATTCCATGTACTCTATGATAGATGGATAGATAGATGGATGGATGGAGAGAGAGAGAGAGAGAGAGAGAGAGAGAGAGAGAGAGAGAGAGAGAGAGAGAGAGAGAGAGAGAGAGAGAGAGAGAGAGAGAGAGAGAGAGTTGGATGTTGTGCTGGGTGCTTGAGACAGAACAAGAACTAGAAATTAATAATATACTTTGGATGATTTCCAGTGAGGCAGGACCGGCTTTAACACAAAACAGAACAATTGTTATTAGCTCTTTAAATATAAATATTTATACAAAAGACGAGACCAAGAATTTTGGGAGGGAAGATTAAAGAAGTCTGTAAAACTGCCACCTGTGCCCATCTTGGTCAAAAGATCCTTCCTCCCCCCAAAAGCAATGAGATGAAATGCACAACCCTTTTACTTATCTGAATGCAGAGAAGGCTATTAACTTATCCACTAAGTCCTTTTCATTTTACCCTATCAGCCCTCCTTTGAAGACATCTGTCGGAAATATTGCCGTGAAGTCAGAAGAATCATCTCCATAGAATGCACACGAGGATCCCTTTCCTTTCGAAAATATATTCAGCCAATTATGGCTCCAGGATTGCAGTCATTTCCATCTGAATGGTGTTTATTGGCCACTGTTATTTCCACCCAAGTGAAGAATAGGGATCCTGCCCTAGGATTTGTGTGTTGGCTGATTTTGCACACTTGTTATTAAGGCACAGCTCTAATTAGCATCATTTGGAAAATTTGTTGTCTGCAAATGAAAGTAGGAGGAAAAAAGAGAGAGGAATGAAAATGGGGGACACAATACAAGGAGGATAATCACCAAGACAGATTGATTTGAAATGGCGTCCTTTTAATAATGGCCAATTTTGGGCAAGGATCTCCTCCCCCCTCCATGAATAGAGAGATGGCAAAAGATAAGTTGTGTTCCATGTAAAAGATGTAGAAAATGGTGGCCACTTGAATTTAACCTAGTCTACTTCTTTTCTTTTATCTCTTACTCAAGGTCTATGTATCCTTACTTATTATTTTTTTGTAATTCTTTTATTTTTGTTAAAAAGGGGAAAGACAATTTGTGTTCAAGGAAAAGAAAGACATCATATCAAGATTGCATTTCTTGTGGTACTCTGGTGGAAGTCAAATAATTTCTCACCAGATCAGCCAGCTCCTTTTTGAGACGGGATTAAAAAAAATAAAAGAAATACAAATGTTTTATGCTGTTATTTTAGTGTAGCAGTTTGAAATGTTTACAGGGCTTTTTTTTCCCCTTCTCACAATTATCTCCTATTCTGCCTGCCACAATTTTATTCTGCCTTATTTCCATGAACAAAATTGGACTATCCCATAAAAAAGCCCATTCGATATGGTGTCAGTTGCCTGCCAACATTGTTGAAAGTTCATAGCAGTATAGAAATTATGCTGCTCAAATCAGCAGGCCTGAAAGCTTGTTCAATGACTTTGGGCCAGTCACTCTCTCGTCTGTCTGTCTGTCTGTCTGTCTGTCTGTCTGTCTGTCTGTCTGTCTATCATCTATCTATCTATCATCTATCTATCTATCTATCTATCTATCTATCTATCTATCTATCTATCTATCTATCTATCTATCTATCTATCATCTATCTATCATCAGTGTTGCTTCGCAAAACAGTGTCAAGTGCTTCCTCAAAATTTCAGCAACATAAAACAAGTTTTTGAGGATTTATGCAGTTCTAATAACTATTATGGTTACATTGTCTAGGCCAGGGGTCCCCAATCCCTGGTCTGTGGACTGGCACCAAGCCACAGCACGCCTGACACCGGTCCATCTGTGGGATGCAGGCAGCGCATGAAACTACACCCTCTCCGATCCACAGAAAAGCCTCTCTCCACGGAACTGGTCCCTGGTGCTCAAAAGGTTGGGGACCTCTGGTCTAGGCTAGTGTTTCTCAAACTTGGCAACTTGAAGATGTGCAGATTTCAACTCCCAGAATTCCCCTGCCAGCCAAGTTTGAAGCTGGCTGGGGAATTCTGGGAATTGGTCCATACATCTTCAAGTTGCCAAGGTTAAGAAACACTGGTCTAGCTCATGAACTGCATTGAGCTAAATATACTTGTGGCAGTTGCTCCATAAGCTGGCTATGATTAGATTTTCCCCAGTTCTATTGCCCATTTTCTCTCCATCAGTCCAACCCAGACGTTGTGTCCGAACGACCCTTGTGCAAATTGTTTCTGAGGGGTTTGTGACTATAACTTCCTCTGAGGAGAAATGGATGTGCGATATTTGTCCTCTTCCATTTTCAGACCACCCATTTAACAGATAATTGCTTTTGCCACAATCATTGTGCGCTTTGCTTTGAACTAGAAAAACACCATTCTCCTGGCACCTAATTCCCAGTTTTTCACCAATTTGGCAGCAGATCAGTTCTCTAAATTAACTCAGCCCTCACCCACAGCAAGCTGAGAGCTGTCACTTGTCCAACTGACTCTGAGACACAAATGATTTAAGGGTGACAAATGTTTGGGGGTGTTTGCTGGCATTAGGCTCTCCCCCCCTTTTCAGTTGCAATTTACTTTATTATCTGTATAATAACTGGTTTATGCTTAACAGCTAAGCACAAATAACAAGCATCTTGATTAAGACACCATGGAAGAGGGCCAACCAGTAATAAAGTTAAGAAGAAACCTGGACACTTCAAATTAAATGGGTTATCTGCATAATCAGAAGATGGTGGGGAGAGTTAAAATGAGTTCCTTGCTGGCCCTTACCTAGAGCATTTGGAAACTTTATTGCTGGAAAGCTGGAGAATAAGAAACCAAACTGTTCTATTATTTTTCCCTGTAATGCTTAATTTAATTGATAAGCAAAAGAGCTTGAGGGGGAAATTGTTTCAGGAAAGAGAGTTGTTAATAAGATGCACTGATTTGGTCCCTCAGCACCCTGGTCTATTTCAGAGGAATGGAAAATCCTAATGAACTAAAAGGCATCTCACCGACCTGGCCCAAAGTCTCTGGCCTCTTAATGACCTTCGTAGCTTGGTCTCCTGGAACACCCAGGGACACTCAGCACTTTAGAGCATCTGGACTTTAATAAGCCCAGGGACCAGCTCATTAAAGCTACTTTTGCAGAAAGAATATTATTGCTACCAAATATAGTATGAGCTCAGAAAGTATGTTATTAGAGGAACTCCTAACATGGAGCCCTTAACAGCACCAGGAAGATACCGTGATGGTGCTAATGAGCTGAGGCCATCCTCCCACTTGCATTTTTTTTTTTGTGGAAAGAAGGTTAGAAACACGTATTCTTTATTTTTACCAGGTGTCTGAAATAACTACCTTGGTTACACACACCCTGGAGGGACCACAGAGATTTTCGGAGATCGGCTGTAACCATGATACTGGTTTCAAACTGATTGAATGTTTTTGTATCTGTCTATCTGTCTATCCATCTACATCTATGATCTATTTTGTCTCTCTGTCTATATCATCCACCCATCCATTTTTTATCATCTCTCTCTCTCTCTCTCTTTCTCTCTCTCTCTCTCTTTCTCTCTCCATCCATTCCTTGATTTTTGCCAGCTTTCTGCTCTTTTAATGAAATGAAGTATAAACTATAAAGTAAAATTAGAAGGATGATAACCATGTGGTGGTGGAAAGGAGCAGCATCTCGTAAAGGGCAGCTTCCAGGGACGAGAACTTTAATCGCCATGCTAGCGGGGGAATTCTCTTGAGGTTAAGAGGCACTGCTCTAAAATCAGTTAATTTCCCAGAATGGGAAATTTGGGGTGTACATAGATCTCGTAGGCATTCTTAGAAAACAAAGTTGGTGAGTGGCTACAGCTTTGTTTATAAATGCACCTACCTTCCAGAACAAGAACAAGAAAATAGGAAGGTAAATTAGGCCGTGATAATGAGTATCTTGAGATACAGGATAAAATGGGCAGAGAGGGATAATTTTACTAGAAAGGGTATGGAGTGGTGGTGGTGAAGTAGTAGTGTCAAAAAGTCAAGATGGTGTCCACAACCATGGAATTGAAGCCCATCCCTTTTATATGCATTATCAAAAAAGTAGTAGACTTTTATCACATCATCATGGCTATCACCTTGATATTTTTGATTATTGATATTCCTTCCTGAGGACACCCCTGTTTAGCCCATTTTTTCATGGATGACCATGCCCATTTTGAAACTCTTGGATGAATAAAAAATATCTCATCTCCCGCACAGCCATGTTATTGAACTTAGGTTGGGTCCAACCTTCTGTTTGATTCTTACTTAGAAAATCCGTTTCTAAACTCTCAGGACTATGGGAATACAGGTATTTCACAATTTACAAACACAATTGAGCCTAAAATTTCTGTTGCTAAGCAGGACAGTTGTTAGGTGAATTTTGCCTCATTTTAGGACCTTTCTTGTCACCATTAAACAAATCACTGCAGGTAAGTTAGTAGCCTGGTTGTTAAGTGAATCTGGCTTGCCCATTGACTTTGCTTGTCAGAATGTCACAAAAGGGGATCACATAACTCTGGACTCTGCATCCGTCATAAATATGAGCCAGTTGCCAAGCATCTGAATTTTGATCATGTGATCATGGGGATGCTGCAATGATCATAAATATGAAAAGTCACATTTTTCAATGCCATTGTAACTTTGAACAGTCACTAAATGAACTGTTGTAAGTTAAGGGTTACCTGTATATCTGTGAATGTGCATGTACAGATGGGTGTGATGGTTGTCATGGTTCTGACAGATGAAAACCTTCAAAAGAACTTTGAGGCATTGTTTACCTAAAAGAATCTTTTATTCGAGAAGCATAATATTAGCATTTACATAGTTGAAACCAAAAACTGAATTCCCCTCCCCTGGGCACATAGTATCAAAGCACAATTCCCTCCTCCAATTAACAGTCATAAATCACACTCCCCAATTAGTTTGAAGCGCGGGCTTCCTCTCTAGCTCTCCAGCTGGCCAATTCTTTATTAGCTCTAAGTTCAGTAACCTTGATTCCCACACTAAATTTAGTGTTGTTATGTCTAGCTGAACTCTCATTCGCATCCCCCCTTCCCAGCATCATCTAACTCTAAAAGTGAAAGGGAAAAATGGCTACATTTCCATCTGTTGTCAGTGCAAAAACATCCAATGTTAGCAGCATTGACAATGGAAGGAATGGTGCTTTCTTTGCAAAACAAGCCATTTTCCTTTTTTAATTTTATTTTCCAACATGAAATGCAAATTATGAAACCTCTCTAAGTACTGTGTGCTGGTGCCTTGCCAACTCTGTTAGTTATGGTCTTCTTGGAGACAATAAATAATGCCTGCTTGGCAAGGGCATGTATCTGTGAGTAATTCAAAGAAGCGCCGAAACCCCTCACCCATTTTGATCCTGTATTTGTCTGCAGCATTGTTTTCTACCTTTCTCTTCAAGGTTTATTCCCACTATAGAAGAATGGGTTTTTAAAGTTTCGAATCTTGCAGAAATGTCTAAGATTTCTGCTTATTTGAAAGATCATTCACAGGAAAGATTTGGATTTTCAGTTTGGAGGAGATGGATAAATTATATTCAGAACAAATATGGGACTAAAAAGTTCCATTTAGCTTATGAGTAGATTTTAGTGGGATATTGTTATTGGTACTTTGTTTGTAGTTATGTTAAAGGGGAGTTAAAGCACATTATGAATTTGGTTAATTGTATATTACTATCGTCCAGTCTCCAACCTTCACTTTTTGGCGAAGGTTGTTGAGAGTGTGGTGGCGCATCAGCTTCCTCTGTTCCTGGAGGAAACTGATTATCTGGACCCATACCAATCGGGTTTCAGGCCCGGATACAGCACGGAGACGGCATTGATCGTGCTGGTGAATGATCTCTGGAGGGCTAGGGACAGGGGTTGCTCCTCTGTCCTGGTCCTATTTTATCTCTCAGCGGCTTTTGATACATCGACCATGGTATCCTGCTGCGGCGTCTCAGGGGGTTGGGAGTGGGAGGCACCGTTTTACGGTGGTTCTCCTCCTATCTCCTGGGCCGCTCGCAGTCGGTGTTGACAGGAGGGCAGAGATCCGCCCCGAGGCCTCTCATTTGTGGAGTTCCTCAGGGGTCGGTTCTCTTGCCCCTCCTGTTCAACATCTATATGAAGCCGCTGGGTGAGATCATTCGTGGTTTCGGGGTGGGGTATCATCAGTACGCTGATGATACCCAACTTTTTCTTTCCACCCTGAACCAACCCAGCGATGCCCTCGCCGTGATGTCCCGGTGCCTGGAGGTGGTTCAGGTCTGGATGGGGAGGAACAGACTTCGTCTCAATCCCGCCAAACTGAGTGGCTGTGCATATCGGCATCTCGGGTCAACCAGACTATTCCATCTCTAACGATGGGGGGGTGAGGTGTTACCCCCCGTTGATAGGGCTCGCAACTTGGGCGTCCTCCTGGATTCACGACTCAATTTTGAAGACCATATAGGAGCCGTGACCAGGGGGGCTTTTGCCCAGGTTCGCCTGGTGCGCCAGTTGCGACCCTATCTGGACCGAGATGCCCTACGCACAGTCACTCATGCGCTCGTGACCTCCCGTTTGGACTACTGCAATGCTCTCTACTTGGGGCTGCCCTTGAGGACCACTCGGAGGCTTCAGCTGGTGCAGAATGCGGCCGCGCGAGTTGTGATGGGGGTCTCCCGATACTCCCATGTAACACTTCTACTCCGCGAGCTGCATTGGCTTCCGGTTGCCCTCCGGGTGAAATTCAAGGTGCTGGTGATGACCTATAAAGCCCTACATGGCTTGGGTCCGGGATATCTGAGGGAACACCTGCTGCCGGCATCAAGTTCCCTTCATCCAGTGCGCTCCCACAGGGAGGGTCTTCTCAGGGTGCCACCGGTAAGAGATTGCCGGCGGACGACACCCAGGGATAGGGCCTTCTCAGTGGGGGCGCCTGCCCTTTGGAACCAGCTGCCAGTGGAGCTGAGGACTGCCCCCGACCTCCGTTCATTCCGCCGGGACCTGAAGACCTGGCTCTTCGAGCTCTCTGGCCCAGGCTGAGGATTAATTTATTTTAATTGGGGTTTTACTTATACAGGGATAAATTTAATTTTTTTTTTAAACTTGGTTTTTTAACTTTTGTATTTTGGTTTTTAATTACCCTGTAAACCGCCCTGAGTCCACCGGGAAAGGGTGGTATATAAATGTAATAAAATAAAATAAATAAATAAAATAAATAAATAATTTTTATTTAGAATATGATTATTGTAACTATAATCCTGTATTTAGCTCTGGGAAGTGGGGGGAGGGGGAAGTGGGCGGGTTTGGGTGGGGGGGATTTGGGGATATATTGTAAAATTTTGTTTTTGTAAAACTCTTTAATAAAAAAAAAGGTTTATTTGCTTAACTATATCTTGGACTTGGCTGTCAGTTTCTTTTGCTGCTTGGAGATGCTGCTGCGATTGTGTGTCTCTATTTTCTTCCCCTTTGGTTGGGAAGGAAGTGATGTGTAAATCCTTCTCACATCCAGATTAGCCTGAACCCCCAATGATCGGTTCAATAGAAAGGTGAAGCTATTGTAGAGGCTGCAAGGAGAGATTTTGGAGGAAATGGCCTTCTTGCCTAGTTATAGATACAAATCACACATCAAATGTTTTGAGGGATTTATTTTCCTCATCAAACTATTCACTGGAAACTCTCAGAAGTGGGATGCATTTATCTGAGAGCTTTTATGGAGTTTTCCCCTCAGGAAGATACTTACATTTGCAAAGACTAACTTTTCATTTTTGTAGAGACTTCCCCCTCCCCTTCCCCCCTCCTCCCTCCATCCTCCTCCTCCTCCTCCTCCTCCTCCTCCTCCTCCTCCTCCTCCTCCTCCTCCTCCTCCTCCTCCTCCTCCTTCTCAGCCAACCTCTTTCAATTGGCAGGAACAATTCATCTTAGCTATTTTGTTGTGCAGTGTGAACAGAAGGAGCCAAGTTATTAATAATTTTATTTATTTATTAAATCTATATGCCGCCCTCTCACCATCAAGCAACTCTGGGCAGCTTACAAGAATATAAAAAGACAATGCAATATGTTAAGAAATTAAAAACATTCAGCATTAAGAATTAAATATTAAAAATTAACCAAGAAGTGGATGTGTATGGAGATTCTTAATCATCCAGGTCATGGTTGTCTCAAATGTGCTTTGCAACTGGGTTTTCTTGGGTTTTTTTTTTCTTTGAAAATGTTTCACTTCTCATCCAAGAACTGTAGAAGCTTCTCGGATGAGAAGTGAAACATGTTCAAAGAAAATAAATCTAGAAAGTCCAGTTGCCTTTTGAAAAGCACCTTTGGGATAACCAAGTACTGGATTAAAAAAGGGACCAATACAGGATGGAGATGGAACCTTCTCCTAATCTATTAAGCAGTTCCAGAGAGGAACATCCCCATCAGACCACCCCCCTCAAGCTAATTCAATCAGAATAGAGCTGGAAGGGATTGGCAGAAACCTTTCTGCCAATTTTGAAACAATTGGCAATCTTTGCCAATTGGCAAAGCCACGTTTTTAAGTCTTTTGGAAAGCTAAGAAGGTAGAGGCAGATCTCACCTCGTGGGGCACAGTGTTCCAAAGGATTGGAGCCACAGCAGAAAAACCTCTTCTCCTGTATCCCACCCACTAAAATTCTTTAGATGGCATGGTCCACAGCAAGCCCAAGTGATTGGGCTGGCCAATCCCACTCACATACCCTGGATCCATGCCATAAAGGGCTTTACAGCTGATAACCAATATCTTGAATTGGGCCTAGAAGCAAACTGGCAACCAGTGGTACTTCACGTAGCAGTGGTGTTACATGGACCTTTCTAGAGGCCCCGAGATTTGCTTGCACTGCTGCATTCTGTCCCAGGTGTAGCTTCCAAATACTCTTTGGAAATAATAATAATCTTTGGGGTTTTCTGGGTTAGACGTTGTGGTGTAATGGGTGCAGGAAAATGGGGCTCCATTTTCTACATCCAATTTTGCTCTGCTGGGGACCCTAAAGTTGCCCTGGAGAAGTGACAAAGAAGACAGGGTCCCTCGTCAATCATGGAGGGGTGGCAGTCCTTCCATTTGATCTCAGAAAGCCCTTCAAACCAAGAAACACTGGCCACATTTATGTGGCCAGCCAGAAGCCACCAACAATCCAAAATAAGCACTAACTAGCAACTTCTGAACAACACGGATGGAACTGGGTGAAAATGATCCCCTCTTTATAACTTTAAAACCTTCTCCTGGAAGAAAGAACTCCCAAAGCAAAGAATCCCCCAGCTGATAGAAAGAAGGGGAATTTCCATCCTGTTATCTCAGGAAAAGAGAAGCAGCGAACAACTTTCTTTGGGGGGAAATTAAAGAAAACTAAAAGATTAATTTGGATTTAATATAGAGACATAGCTTTGACAAATTTGGGGACTAAAAGTATTTTTAAGACTTAATATTTGAAAATATTTGGAAAGTTGGTAAAATGAGTTTGGATTTAAAACTGGAAGATAGATGTTAGTGACATCTAGTGGTGAACCTTGGCATTACAATTTATTATGCTTAAAGAAAATTTGGCATGAAGCCCGGACATAGATAAGGCTCTTTGTTTTTCCTGGAAACTTTCACTGTTGCAGACTGCAGCTAGGAAAAGTGGGGGGGGGGGGAAAGAATCCTTGGGCTGTTTTATCTGTATGAAGGAGACAATAAACCATTCTAAATTGGTCAGCCTGGATTACTTTTAGTTTCAAGAATTATCAAGAAATATTAAGAAACAGTGGGAAAGTTGTTTCTGGACTATTTCTCTTTGGAAGAAACATGGATAATCAACAAGAAAATGTAAATGGACTCCAGAAAAAAATTCTTTCCATGTTGAAATCAATTCAAGAAACAATTGTTTTAAATTATGAGGAGACTAAAAATAATTTAAATAACAAAAAATGAGCAACTCTCCAACTCGACTTGGTCGAGGGTGAGCAGGCGGACCTGGCTTTCATCACGGAGACTTGGTTGGGCCCAGAGGGCGGGATTCCTCTGGTTGACCTTTGCCCACCAGGTTTCCGGGTGCTGCACCGGCCTCGGGCTCAGGGTAGGGGTGGGGGTGTGGCTGTTGTTATGAGGGAGACCTTGTGTCCGCGGGAGGCCACCATTCCCCAGATAGTCGGGTGTGAGTCTCTCTTTCTGAGATGCGGTCCTGGTGCGCAGTTGGGCTTGCTGCTGGTGTACCTTTCACCTAGTCACGCAGCAGCAGCCCTGCCTGAGCTGCTCGATGTCCTCTCTGGGTTGGTGATTGAGTTCCCGAAACTTATAGTTTTGGGGGACTTCAATCTACCATCGCTGGGAGGATCATCTGAGTTGGCTCGGGAGTTCATGGCTTCCATGACGGCCATGGACCTGACGCAAGTAATTTTGGGACCGACTCATGAGGGAGGCCACACCCTTGACTTAGTTTTCTTATCTGGACGGTGGTTAGATGATCTTGGTTGGGGCTCTCCAATTATTATGCCCCTGTCATGGACCGATCATCATCTCCTGCGGCTGGTCTTCCGTTTTGCCACCCCCCGCCGTGGGTGCATGGAACCAATTAAATGGTACCACCCCAGATGTTTAATGGATCCCCAGAGGTTCCAGGCGGCGCTGGGGTCCCCACCTGCCTCCCTTGCTCACAGCTTGGCAGATGCCTTAGTGGAAGCCTGGGAAAGGACGGCCACTGAGGCTCTTGACCAAGTTGTACCCCTGCGGCCCCTGACCCGGTGCAGATCCCGTCGAGCTCCATGGTTCTCTGCGGAGCTCCGGGAGATGAAGCGTCGGAGACGGGGCCTAGAGAGCGGTTGGAGATACAGCCAATCCGAATCCGACCGATTGCGACTAAGAGCCCACATTAGGTCTTATCTCGCTGCGATAAGGGAGGCGAGGTCTAACCACTTCGCCACCCTTATCGCATCCGCAGATAATCGCCCGGCCGCCCTGTTCAGGGTGACTCGCTCCCTCCTAAATCAGGAGGTGAGGGAGGATCCCTTGCAGGGTTGTGCCGAGGAGTTTAACCAGCATCTGTCGGACAAAATCGCTCGGATTCGGACCGGTCTGGACTCTGACTGGGCAGAGTCTGGCGATCAGGACACGGGCGGTCTTGTCGATACCATCTGAGATGAGTTTGATTCTGTGACTCCGGAGGAAGTGGACAGGATCATGGGGAGGCTGAGCACCACCACATGTTTATTGGACCCGTGCCCTTCCTGGCTGGTATATGCAGCCCGGGAGAGGACACGCAGCTGGTTCCAGGCAGTTATATCGGCTTCTCTGAGTGAGGGTAGCTTCCCCGCCGTCTTGAAAGAGGCGGTGGTAAGGCCTCTCCTCAAGAAGCCTGCCTTGGACCCAGCTGTATTGAGTAGAATGCACTGTGGATCAGTGCTTTTATTTTATTTATTTTTTTTTATTAAAAAGTTTTAACATACAATTTTTCTTTAAGAATCCCCCCTCCCCCTCCCTCCTCCCTCCCCCCCCTCCCCCTCCCCCCTCCCCCCCGACTTCCCAGAGCTAAATACAAGGTATATATAAAAAAACAATCATAAACAACCATATACTAACAACCATAAACTCTAAAATCCATCACTCTCTAGCTTATATAGGATAAGACAAACCTTAGTAATATTAAATATATATAGAAAAACTAAAATAGAAAAAGAAAAAAAAGAAAGAAGACTCATTCAAATGCTACGTGAAACTTCTTAACCCTATACTTGTTCTGGATAAACTCAATCCATTTTCTCCATTCCATAATATAACGTTCTTGCGAGTGATCTTTCAAATAGGCCGAAATCTTCGCCATCTCTGCCAGGTCGGAGACCTTTAAAGTCCACTCTTCTATGGTCGGCAGTTCCTCTTTCTTCCAATACTGACCTATCAAAAGTCTTGCTGCCGTAATTAAATTTAACATCAACTTAGTGTCCACAACCGTAGCATCCGTAATTATTCCCAACAAAAAAAGTTGCGGACAAAACTTTATCCTTTGCTTAAAAATCTTCTGCATATTCCACCAAATTTTTATCCAAAAAACCTTGATCTTTTTACAAGTCCACCATACATGAAAATATGTTGCATCTTCATCTCCACATCTCCAGCATTTTGGCTGATAATTCGGATACATACTTGCAAGCTTTTTAGGATCTAAATGCCATCTATAAAACATTTTATAAAAGTTCTCTCTTAAGTTTTGAGCTTGTGTAAATTTTACGTTCCTCACCCAAATCTTTTCCCACGTGTCCATTGTGATAACTTCCTGGATGTTTTGGGCCCATTTTATCATACAATCCTTAACAAGTTCTGTTTCTGAATCAATCTCTATCAATGCAAGGTATATCCGTTTAATATGTGCTGGTCCCTGATTTCTAATTTGCTTCATCAGATTTTCATCAGTCATTGTAAAACCATTTTTCTGATCTTCTTTCCACCTGGCCCGTAGCTGAGTATATTGAAACCAAGTTTGAACAATCTTCTCGTCTCGCAAGAGACTATATGGCTTCAAACACCAAACATTTCTTTCCAAGCTTAAAATCTCCTTGTACGTAGTCACATCATGTTTGAAACCAGCATGTATATTTTCTATTGCGTGTTTTGGAATTGCCCAGAATGGTATCTTACAATCTAACTTATGTCTGTACTTCTTCCAAACTCTCAGCAAAGCCTGTCTTAAAATATGCACTCTAAACACATTATCTACCTTCTTGTCATACAACAAATATGCATGCCAGCCAAACAACAAGTCGTGGCTCTCAAGATTTAATAATCTCTCTTGTGTCAAATTAATCCAGTCACTTATACCTGCTAACGCAGCAGCTTCATAATATAATTTAAAGTTAGGCATTTTAAGACCACCTCTTTCAAAAGTATCCTGCATAATCTTAAGTTTAACTCGTGGCCTTTTCCCTGCCCAAACAAATTTATTGATACCTCGCTGCCATTCCTCCAAATTAGAATCTTTCTTAAGAATCGGTATCATTTGAAATAAAAATAGGAATTTAGGCAGGACGTTCATTTTCACTGCTGCGATCCGTCCCAACAAGGACAATTGCAATTTTTCCCAACTCTCCAATTCTTTTTGAATTTTCCCCCATAGTTTTTCATAATTATTTTTATATAACTTTGTATTAGAGGGCGACAAAAGAACCCCCAAATATTTAACCCTTTTAACAATCTCAAATCCAGTTAATCCTTCTAAGAGAGCCTTTTGCGAAACTGTCATATTTTTGGCCAGAATTTTGGTTTTCTGTATATTAACTTTAAATCCAGAAACCCTCCCGTATTGTGTTATTATCTCCATCAGGTCCACAACAGAGTTCTCTGGCTGGGTCACTGTAACAACCAGATCATCTGCGAATGCTCTCAATCTATAATCCTGATCTCTAATTTGTATACCCTTAATTTTTTTCGAATTCCGTATTTTAACCAATAATATCTCTAATGTTAACACAAATAACAAGGGCGATAAAGGACACCCTTGCCTTGTGCCCTTCTCAATATTACATGCTTCTGTCAGACTATTATTAACTATAATTCGGGCAGTTTGTTTTTGATATAATGCCCTAATCGGTTGTAAAAAATTTTCCCCAAAATCCATTTTGTCTAAAACTTTCATCAAAAATTGCCAATTCAATTGATCAAAAGCTTTTTCAGCATCTAGAAAGATTAGCGCCGCAGGGATCTGGTTGTTCCTTTCCAAAAACTCTAACACATCAACTATATGCCTCACATTATTTTTCATTTGCCTACCACTAATAAACCCCGTTTGGTCCCCATGAATCACCTGTTGCAGAACCCTCATCAGTCTATTAGCCAACACCTTAGCAAATATCTTGTAATCTGTATTTAAAAGCGATATCGGTCTGTAATTTTTAACTTGAGTAGCATCTTGGTCTTCCTTCGGAATCAAGGAAATAAAAGCTGTTCTCCAAGACGGTGGCACCTTTCCCCCCCTCTGGATTGTCTGGAACAGTTCCTTTAACGGTTTCATCATCTCTAATTGTAAATTTTTATAATAAGCCGCAGACAAACCATCCGTACCTGGTGCTTTATCCATCTTCAATTCCTTAATTGCTGTAAAAATTTCTTCTTCTGTAATTAATTGATTAATCCCTTCTTTTTGTGCTTGCGTAAGAACCGGGGTGCTAGCATTCTCCAAATATATATCAATGTCTTTTTCATTAATCTTCTCCTTAGCATATAATTTAGAATAAAAATCCACAAAAGCATCCTTAATAAGGTCCTGTTGAAACACAACCCTTCCTTTGTGCTCAATTTTGTCTATATTAGAAGCCCTTTGCTTTTTCCTCAATCTATAAGCTAACCATCTACCTGGTTTGTTGGCGTTGCAAAAGGTATTATGCCTGGCAAACCGCAAATTGGTTGCCACTTGGTCAGCCATTAATTTATCAAATTGTCCTCTTAACAGTTTAATAGCCTCCTTAATCTTCACATCCTCCGAATTCAAAATCAAAGCCTTTTCTTTTTCCTTTATTTCATTCTCCAGTTCTTTCCTCCTAGCTTCCACAGCACGTCTATGTTTATTATTCATATATATCAACACCCCTCTCATATAGGCCTTACTAGCATCCCAAACCATGTCCATAGAGGTGCCCTTATTCATATTAATTTCAAAAAAATCCTTCATCCGCTGTTTGCATTCTTCCACATTTCTCTAATTTCTAAACAAATTCTCATTTACGCGCCACGAGCGCCTATCTCTATTCTCCTTATCAATCTCTAGCCAAACTGGGCTGTGATCAGAAATAGTTCTTGCACAAATCTTCACCTTCTTAGTCCTTAAAAAAAATCATTAGTCAACAAAATAAAATCGATCCTGGAAAAAGATTGATGTCTGTCAGAAAAAAAAGTATAATCCTTTTCCTGCAAATGTCTCTCGCGCCAAATATCTCGCAATTCCAAGTCATCCTTCATTTCAAAAAAGGATTTAGGCAGTCTAGCATGACTTGGGACGCGCTTAAAAGCTCCAGCCTTGTCCATCTGTACATCCAAAACACCATTCCAATACCCCATAAAAATAAAAGATTTATAATCCAACTGGGTAAGCTTTGTATGAAGTAAACTAAAAAAGTCAGCTTGTTGTTGATTAGGAGCATATAATCCAACTAAAAGCGTCTTTTTACCTTCTAGCAGCAGCTCTATCATAACGTATCTTCCATGCTTATCTGTTTCAATTAAGTCTGCTGTTAAAGCACTTTTAACATAAACAACCACTCCATTTTTCTTATTCATTGCAGAAGCAACAAATTGCGTACCCAACCTTGAGTTCGATAAATATTTTTGATCCACAACCCTAATATGCGTTTCTTGCAAACATATAACATCTATCTTGAATTGTTTTAAATATTGAAAAACTTTCTTCCTCTTCTGTGGTGAATTTAGTCCATTAAGGTTCCAAGTTAAAAATTTAGTTGCCATGCATATCATCCCAAAGCTCTTGGAGCACTGCTTTGATAGGACTATCTTTTTTAGGCCGTGCTCCTCCCACTGCTTGGCTGTAAATACGTTGTGGAAGTTCCATAGACTTCTGCTGGTCTTGTTCTTTTATTTTTTTTTGATCGTTTTAAAGCAGCACGCGTCACCCTCTGCTCTCTAGGATCGTCCAAAGAAGTTGTAGCTTGATCTCCTCCAGCACCGTTCTCCTCTGTCTGTCCATCTTCAGCCTCTTGATGTTCTCCTTCTCCAGATCCCTTTGCAGCTTCCAGAAGTGATAATGGGGTTGCTTTTAAAACATTATTGTAAAAATCACGCGCCTGCATCACAGTAACCAGACGGTACCTTTTACCTTCATGCATCACCATCAACCCAACTGGAATCTCCCATCTGAACCTTATATCTCATTGCTTGAGCTCTTGTACAAGAAATGTAAAATCCTTCCTTCTCCTTAAAATCTTTGGAGGAATTTCTTTTAGAACCAAAACTTCTTGATCAGCAATCACAACTTTAGAATCATAGGCAGCTTGTATAACTTCATCTCTAATTTCCCTCTTAGCAAAATAAACCACCACATCTCTAGGCAGCTTTCTCTGTCTAGCAATCCATGAATTCACACGAAACACTTTATCCATGCCTCCCTTTATTTCAGATGCTGGCTGATTCAATACCACTTCCAGAGCCTCAGAAATCAGCTGCTTTAGATCTTCCTTAATATTCTCTTTTAAGCCTCTGATTCTAACAGCAAACTGCATCTGGTAATATTGAGCAAGACTCAATTCTCTGTCCATTTTGTCTCTTAAATCTTCATTCTCCAATACTTTTGCTTCTAATATGGCATTCTTTAGAGTCAAATCTTCCACTTTTTCATCCAGATCTTCCACACATTCAGCCACTTTATGCACTGAAGACAAAATGTCTACCTTCATCACACTGAACTTCTGTTCCATCCTCTCTTCCATTCTCTCCTCCAATTTCTCCAATTTCTCCTCCATCTGTGCAAATTTATCACCCATTGATTCCAGAATTACCTGGGCATGTTTTTCAAGAGCATCTTGTAAATCCTTCGGTGTCAATACATCAGGAGGATGCAACGCCTGCAATGATGATTGTTGCACCGGAGAAGTTCCAGCACTCCGAAGAGTTTTTGGGGGAGGTTTAGCCGCCATCTTTTACTTTCACTTGTGACGCACTTTCACTTTAAGTTTAGAAAGTCCATCAAGCTCGAGAGTAAAATATAATAATCCTCTTCACCTTTTCCTCTTGTACCGCTCTGCCTGCTCCTTTTATTCCATAGTCCTTCCTTCAGGCAGGGGTGGTCGCAAACGCCTGGCTCTGCTCCAAGAAATCCGGAGCAGAGACGCTGACCAGCTGGGAGCGACCCAGGCTACGGGGGAGTTCGATCCTTCAGCCGCCCAAGCTACAAGCTCAGGCGGCCCCGGAGAACTCGACCCCTTCCTGGGGCCTCACCCCCTCCTCTTCTCCCGAGGAGGGGGCTTCGAATTCACCCGAACAGCTGATCGGTGCTGTTTCAGGTGAAAATTACTCAGCTGAGCCGCGGGCAGCCCGGGAAGGCTGTCTCCGGCGCCGCGCAGCCACCGGAAGTCCTGGACCCAGCTGTATTGAACAACTTTCGTCCTGTCTCCAACCTTCGCTTTCTTGCGAAGGTTGTTGAGAGTGTGGTGGCGCATCAGCTCCCTCTGGTCCTGGATGAAGCGGATTATCTAGACTCGTACCAATCGGGTTTCAGGCCCGGGCACAGCACGGAGACGGCATTGGTCGCGCTGGTGAATGATCTCTGGAGGGCTCGGGACAGGGGATATTCCTCTGTTCTAGTCCTATTAGACCTCTCGGTGGCTTTCGATACCATCGACCATGGTATCTTGCTGCGGCGTCTCAGGGGACTGGGAGTGGGAGGCACAGTCTTACAGTGGTTCTCCTCCTATCTCCAGGGATGTTCGCAGTCGGTGTTGGCAGGAGGGCAGAGGTCGACCGCGAGGTCTCTCGTTTGTGGAGTTCCTCAGGGGTCGGTCCTCACGCCTCTCCTGTTCAACATCTACATGAAACCGCTGGGTGAGATCATTCATGGTTTTGGAGTTGGGTATCATCAGTATGCTGATGATACCCAACTTTTCCTTTCGACCCCAAACCACCCCAGTGATGCCCTCAACGTGATGTCCCGTTGCCTGGAGGCGGTTCGGGTCTGGATGGGGAGGAACAGACTTCAACTCAACCCCGACAAGACTGAGTGGTTTTGCATATCTTCATCCCGGGTTTATTCGGACATTCCACCTCTTGCTATGGGGGGTGAACTATTACCCCCCGTAGATAGGGCTCGCAACTTGGGAGTCCTCCTAGATTCACGGCTCACCTTGGAAGACCATATAGGAGCTGTGACTAGGGGGGCTTTCGCCCAGGTTCGCCTGGTGCGCCAGTTGCGGCCCTATCTTAGCCGGGATGATTTATGCACAGTCACTCATGCGCTCGTGGCCTCTCGTCTGGACTACTGCAACGCTCTCTACATGGGGCTGCCCTTGAGGACCACCCGGAAGCTCCAACTGGTACAGAATGCAGCCGCAAGAGTTGTGTTGGGAGTCTCCCGATACTCCCACGTTACACCTTTGCTCCGTGAGCTGCATTGGTTGCCAGTTGCCTTCCGGGTGAGATTCAAGGTACTGGTAATGGTGTTCAAAGCCCTCCATGGCATGGGGCCGGAGTACCTTAGGGAACATCTGCTGCCGGCATCAAGCTCCCTGCGCCCTGTGCGTGCCCACAGAGAGGGCCTCCTCAGGGTGCCACCGATCAGAGAATGTCGATTGGTGGCCCCCAGGGGGAGATCCTTCTCTGTGGGCGCTCCGGAGCTGTGGAATCAGTTACCGGTAGAGCTCCGAATGGCGCCCGATTTTGCTCCTTTCGTCGCGATCTCAAGACGTTTTTGTTTGTACAAGCCAGCCTAGCCTGATGGGGATTGGTGGGGTTTTTTATTTTTTGTATTTTTAATTTTATCTTTGGGGTTTTATAATTGTATATTAATTGTTTTAACTTGGGCAATCATTTAATCTCTTTTTAATGTTTGTATTTTGTATTTTACTTTTGCCCTGTGAACCGCCCTGAGTCCTCAGGGAGAAGGGCGGTATAGAAATATTATTAAATTAAATTAAATTAAATTAAACTTACAAGCAAAAAACATTCAGAAAATGACCATAAAGAATGAACTAGAAACTGAGAAACCAAATGAAAAAATAGAGGAAACTGACATAAAGATAGAGGATTCGAAAGAAGAAACCAACAGACAGGTACAGATAAATAAAAATTTGGAAGACCCAGATTTTAATTTTAATTTTAATTTTAATTTTAATTAATTTTAATTTTAATTTTAATTTTAATTTTAATTTTAATTTTAATTTTAATTTTAATTTTAATTTTAATTTTAATTTTAATTTTAATTTTAATTTTAATTTTAATTTTAATTTGTTTAATTGTGGGCTAGTCTTATTTAATTCTATTTTAAAGTGTACTTATTTGTATTGTTTTAACTCGCCCTGTAAACCGCCCTGAGTCCTTCGGGAATAGGGCGGTATATAAAATCAATTAAATAAATAAATATAACACCAGAAATAGGAAAGACATTTTACTTTTCAAGACTTCAGATCATATTTGAGGACAAGGAAGAAGAATTGATAGAATAGATGAACTGTTAGGAAAAATGCTGAAAACTGGGGAACAAGAAAATAAAAGAGAAACTGAAGGAGAAAGAAAATGGAGGGTGTTTAATGAATACAAATGGATTAAGCATTTTTACAAAAACACTTTAATTAAATTGTCTTTTTTTATTCCAAATAATATATACAGAAACAGAGGAAGAAATACTTGGTGACTTAAATGTCCTGACTTGCAAAGTTATTTGGCAAAGGAAGAAAGCTAGAGTAAAACTGAAGAAAATAGAGGTCCTGACTAATTAGATGACACATTATGCCATCTAATGGATGTTTGAATATGATTAAAAGAATAGACAATTGTTAGAAATAAAAGGACCATTATAAAATAAAAGGATGTGATTTGTAACTAGGATAACATAATTTTCTATCTGATGGGACATATGAAAATATTAAGAGGGTCGGTATAAGGGAAGCTTTTAGTTACCCAAATCTAATTAATTATGAGAAAAATGATAATTGATAAAGTTATTTTGAATATTGATGGGAAATTAAAAAAAGTTATTTTGAATATTGATGGGAAATTAAAAAAGTTATTTTGAATATTGATGGGAAATTAAAACTGATGCGGACTGAATAAGGGAACTCTGACTGCAAATACATTTGTGATATGTTTTGGCTAGAGAAGATATTATAAACTTATATTAGTGACACCAGTGCTTTTTTTGTCAAAGAAAAAGGTGCCGGAACTCACACATGTCGTACAACCCGCCTTGCCTACCCTACAAGGTTCCATCCAAAAAAGGTGCCGGAACTCCGTTCTGAGCATTCTATGAGGAAAAAAAGCCCTGAGTGACACTATGTATAACATTAGAAACATGTGATGAAAATGTTTATATTTAATTGTATAGGTATTAATAGCAGTAAGAATTATACTTGCATAATGGGGGAAAATGATTATTATTGAAAAAAGAGAGGACCAGGGAAATACTGAGGGGTATAGCATTGGATACTTTGAGTGAAAGTTAATATACACCACTGAATGATAAAGGAACCCAGACACTGAGTTGTTTATTAAGTACTTATGATGGTAAAACTTGAAATTAATAAAATATTTGCAAAAAACAAAACAAAAAACAAAAAATAATCTTTTTTTATTAAAGAGTTTTACAAAAACAAAGTTTTACAATATATCCCCAAATCCCCCCCACCCCAAACCCACCCACTTCCCCACCCCCACTTCCCAGAGCTAAATACAGGATTATAGTTACAATAATCATATTCTAAATAAAAATTATGCATAATATACAATTAACCAAATTCATAATGTGCTTTAACTCCCCTTTAACATAACTACAAACAAAGTACCAATAACAATATCCCACTAAAATCTACTCATAAGCTAAATGGAACTTTTTAGTCCCATATTTGTTCTGAATATAATCTATCCATCTCCTCCAAACTGAAATATATCTTTCCTGTGAATGATCTTTCAAGTAAGCAGAAAAATAATCATCTTTGAAGGATTGCTTCTCCCTACATAAAATATCCTGTAATATTCAGAAAGTCTGTTACATCTGACAAAGAGGTTTGGTGGTTGGGAAGGCTGGATCAAGGTTTTCCTGTGAAAACTTCCTAGTTCACAACTTTTATCCCAAGGAAAGTTAGATTAGTTCTCTCCCTGATGAGTTTTAAACAGGGAGATTACTTTTTATTCTTCCTGGCTTTTCAAACTGGTTTTTAAAGACCAACGGTAGTTAACTTTGCTCTTAATATTCTGCTTCATTTCTCTCTGGCTATTTTGGTTTTGCAAATTACCTCGGAGACTGTTTCTATGCTGGAAAATTAATATAGGAATGTTGTAATAAATAAATAAGGGAAATTAATGAGGCAAATTTATCTGTTGTTGACAAAGTTGCATTGAAAGTTACCTTGAAATTAGGTAAGACAAATGCCTATTGGTGACTATGGAAATAGAGCAACTTAATCCAAAGACAGCAGGAGAATCACTGCTTACAAGGGCCAGCATTTTCCATCTGTCTCCTGTTTAAGTTTACCCCAAATTCTTAGTAAGAATGGCTTATTGCAGGGGTGTCAAACTCAATTTCATTGAGGGCCACATCAGCATTGTGGTTGCCCTCGGGGGGCTGGGTGGGTATGGCCAGGGTGGTCACGGCCTACTGGGTGGGCGTGGCTACAGTGCGTATGGCCTACTGGGTGGGCATGGCCAGCTCTACATCATTGGCATCAAGGGTGACTATGGGGGCCTGGACAGGAGTGGGACAGATCTGAGGGTTTCTGGCAGAAGGAGGGTCTCTGGGCCAGGGCCAAGGCAGTGGGGGCCGTTCCCTCACTGTTTCCAGGATGGCTTCGCGGGCCACATGAAACCACTTCGTGGGCCGGATCTGGCCCCCGGGCCTTCTGTTTGACATGTCTGGCTTATTGTATGAAGCTGAATTATTCATCCTCGATTAATATGGTAGCTTGTGACCACCGAGAATATCATACCAAATTGGTTGTTGTGCATGGATTTTATCGGGATTTTGCCTACTACACAGGGAGGACAGAGTTGAGCTATTATAAAGAGGGAAGAGTTGAAGGAGAAAAATTAAAGTTGTCCTGGATTTTGCCAAAAAGTAATTGATTAAATACATTTACTTGATTGCTGCCCATGTATGTGATAATTACTTTTCCCCCTTTGGGGTAATAAATTTATAGTTCAGTGAAAACTTCAGGAAGGACTCTTAGGCTCTACCGCTAAGTCTTGGTTTAAGCTGCATCATTGGAATAAAAGATACAGATGAAAGGTGTACTTTTAATATGCCCTTAGATTCAGCAGGCAGACAGATTACTTTTCGTGAAATTATTCTCCAAATCTTTACAGGTATGTTAGCATTAGATACCCCAAGTAAGGAGAAGATGACAACATTGGAGAACATGGAAACCACAGCTTAACCACAGCCTTCATTACTGCCAGCAAACTGAACAGAGAGAGAAAGAAGGTCATGTTCTTTAAATGAAAGGCAATCTCAAATGTTAGTAATGGAAGAAAAGAAAGGTTCCATGCAAAGAAAAGAAACAAGTGGTTGGTTTCTGCCCTTAGCATGCAATTGACAAGGAAACGGATAAGACCATACTTGGAATATTGCACCCAGTTTTGGTCCACGAATATAAAAAAGATGTTGAGACTTTAGAAAGATTGCAGAGAAGAGTAACAAAGGTGATTAGGGGACTGAAGGCTAAAAGATATAAAGAACAGTTGCAGGAATTGGGTTTGTCTAGTCTAGTGAAAAGAAGGATTGGGGTGACTTGATAGCAGTATTTCAATATCTAAGGGGCTGCCACAAAGACACGGGGGCCAACTTATTCTCCAAAGCACCTGAAGGTAGGACAAGAAGCAATGGATGGAAACTAATTAACGAGAAAAGCAACCTAGAACTAAGGAGAAATTTCCCAACAATGAGGACAATTAACCAATGGAATGGCTTGCCTTCAGAAGTGTGGTGCTCCATCACTGAACATTTTTAAGAGACTGGACAACCATTTGTCTGAAATGGTATAGGGTTTCCTGCTTGAGCACAGGGCTGGACTGGAAGACCTCCAAGTTCCCTTCCAACTCTGTTATTCTGTTCTTTTCCAGTAGAGCTCATGTGAACATGATTTAACTGACTATCCCAGCTATTTCGATCTTGGACCCTTAGGGGATATCCTTCCAAGCTGGTGAATTTTTCCTGGCCAACAAAATGTTATTGATGTCCAAATGTATAACCTATCTTACTGCCTTCATTTTTTAAAAAAAACAATTTTATCTAACTATTCATAACTTCCAAAGACTTTCATTTGGCTTAAAGTGTCAAAGTTGACCTTGGTTTTCTAATCAAGGCTGGAAGAATATAAATTGCTCTTTTCAAAAATGTAGAAGAAATGCCACAATGTTGAATTTATCCATCTGGCTCAAAGATTTGGATTGCTGCATTCTTAAAAATCAGCCCCATACCTGTGATGCAGAATTGGTATTGCCCTCCTGTGTTTTCCCAGCAAGATCTTCATTTTTTTTAGCAGTTCCATGTTGATTGTGCTGAGTATCTTTTTTTTTCCGTCTTTCATGTAAAGATGCCCATAGAACTTGGCTGGCATGGATGGCAGATTTTTTTCCTCACACTCATAATTTCATAAGGTCTTAGCTATATTTTCATGTTAGCATGGAAATAGTTTGATGAAATAAGAGATAAATCACTTTAGTTTGCCTTTGTAGTCAGACTGATATGCAAACCTGAAAATTAGTTCTCATTTGAAATCACATGTTTTTGAATGTAGTGCCATTTTAAACATAAACACACACACACACAAAGACATATAAAGACACCCCCCCCACACACACAAACACAGTGGATAACTCTAGGGAAACTGGTTGCAAAAATTTGCATATTGGGCAAACTAGTTTGGAAATAAGTGCCCTAAACTAAAAGCATACAAAGAATAGGAAAACCAAAAATAAGCTTCAGTTTGGTGAACTTGATCTGACTTGGAGATCTGCAAAAAATTAAAATAATGATTGACTTTTCGAAATAGCACCACCAAGGAAAATTGGAATCCTCCCAATTGGGTAAAACTTTCCTCCAACCATCTTCAGATAATTTTTAAAAAACTTGTTTTTCTCCCCAAGGTCTGAGATAGGTATTGGTATATTCATCTGAGGTTTCTTTCCCCCCCAATACGTATTTTTTTCTATTATCTGAGATTCCTTCCTTCCTTCCTTCCTTTTGTCTGCTTTTAAAAGTATTATCTTTGTTTTAATTTTATACTGCCTAGCCCTAGGGTGGTGAGTTGGGGCAGCTTTATACATTGACATTATATATTTTGTAATATATAGAAATGAGAAACTGCGGTAGACTTATTGACTCATCCTGACATAAAATCAATCATTGTTATTCCTGGTGGTGCTGTGTTGTTCTGTGTGGCTGAAAAAGAAGCTCTCTCAGTAGCATTTGCCCTGGTCATGAAGGGAAAGAGACTATGATGGTCAAATTCTGCTTCTCGTTGTTTCAGAGGTCATTGTAGGAACAGAATACTTGACTAAATTGGGCTTTTATTAGACACATCAGGGTTGCTTCTTCAGTAATTATGAGTATGGGAAAAAAAACCCTGAATGTGAGTGAATGAAATTTATGGATTTATCCATCCCTGTTAACATTACATATTTGGATAATGAGGGATTACCTCCATATTCCACCTCAAAAGGACGATAAAGACAACCAATGTTATTTATTTTTGTATCTTTCACTCAAGAGATTCCAGGAAGTATATTTGTAATATGTTTATTAAATTTCAAGGCCAAATATTAAAATACAATCTAACCTAAAAGGGAAAAAAGGAAAGGGAGTAAGAGAGCAATTTAAAAGGGACAAAAATGCATCAAACAAATTTATCACAAAAATGATCTCTGACTTTTCTTAGGTACAGAGATAATAACCACAACAACTTCCAAGTTTAAACAAATAATGCCAGTCTTTAAAAATATTCTAAAATAATAATCAACATTCTAAAAACCAGTATTCATAATGTATTCTTTTCTTAATTTTAATCTAAAACATAATATATGTGCACTGATGATGTTTCCTAGTTTGATAATGAAATGTCTGCAAGAAAACAACCAAGCTCAGATAGCACCAAGAATCCCTCAGTTCAACCCTGAGCTACAAATGTTCTCCTCTATTGGTAACATAATAAATTGTCAAATATAATGTTATATTTAGAAACTACAATATTTCTCTAGTCAAATCTGACCCAATCCTCAAAATACAAAATGAAAAGGAGGCTATAAGTTCATAGCCACAGCTAGCAAATAGCTTCCTCAAAAAGTTTGGTTGCTTAAGCATGTACAATCTTGTCTTAAATTTCTTAAATAATTATTGCACATATGAAGAGTAGTTAATTGCTTATATTTATTTATTTATTTATTAATTTAATTTAATTTAATTTAATTTAATTTAATTTAATTTAATTTAATTTAATTTAATTTAATTTAATTTAATTCAATTTGTATACCGCCCTTCTCCCGAAGGACTCAGGGCGGTGAACAGGGCAATAAATACCAAAATACAAAAATTAAAAACAGATTAAACCATAGTGCCCAAATACAATAAATAAATTACTTAAAAACAATAATTAAAATTACTTACATTCACTTTAAATCACATTTAATTTTTTTTGGCTCTGCCTACTTTTTTGAAATGTTTCATTGGCATACCATTCAAAAGCTAAATAATGCCTTTGGCTTATAAAAAAAATATAAAAAGGAAACATCTTTTTGGGATTTTACTTTAGTCTTCTACAGAACCTGTATATATTTTGGACTGTGTATCCATTGATTGTTTTGACTGGCAATTAATGCCATTCATTGCTACAATTTTTAAATAAACTATTATTTCAGTTTTCTGATTGAAATTTATAGCAGGAATTGAGGTTGGCCAAGGCTATCCTATTAGTTCCTAGTATTACGAGAGAAAGAAAAAAAAATAGCATTTAAATAAATATTTATTCCATTAATGTTAGGTTCTTTCTTTTTAATCTTCTTCATAGATGTGGGTGTTTTCTTCCTAATCTGTTTTCTAAAATATTATTTCAGATAGAAGCATAATCATTAGTATTAAACTACTTTTATTCAACATGATCCATACTACAACATTGTTTTTGACATGCCATCAGCAGCTCATCCAGAAAGAAATAATGCAGAGTTTAAATGATAATTTTGTAATTGTATTTATATTTGCTGCAAAGGAAATTAGAAGCTTCTTCTTCCTAATTTTTTTCTTCTTTCTTCTTTCTTTCTTTCTTTCTTTCTTTCTTTCTTTCTTTCTTTCTTTCTTTCTTTCTTTCTTTCTTTCTTTCTTTTCTTCCTTCCTTCCTTCCTTCCTTCCTTCCTTCCTTCCTTCCTTCCTTTATTTCTCTCTCAATCAATCATGAATCAATATCTTAAACTTTACATCTCTCACAGACATTACACATTTCTCATGTCATTTGTTCAAAAAGAAACTAAACTTAAGTAATTTCTGTATGACATACAATTTTTCACCTGGCTTCATTTGTTCAGTAATACCATTTAAGTAATCTGCATAGCAATTTAAGAAATGCCTTGTGAGGACTGCCAATGATAATAGTAGTCTCTTATTATTTCTGGAACATGAAATAAACACGCAGTAAAAATTAGACTGGTAGATTGAAAGGGGGATCCAATCCATGTTTGGGTTAGATGCTAGTGAGAAAGAGACCAAAAATGTAAGTCCATAAAGACCATCAGCCTGAACAAGTAGGAAAAAAAGTAAGGTGGGTATTTTGTTGGTGTTTAGCAAACTTGTTTATTGAACATTATGCAAAGACAGGTGTTAGCTTTATCAAATTGAAGACAGATCTATTTCATGATTAACTGCAGTATTTAATGATAACAACCTCAGGCACAAACTGTTGAGATAATCTGCCATTACGGAAGTATCAAGAAGGAAATACTAAAAGACATTTTATGCAAGGTATCCACATATTATTATTGAAAGTTTATAGTATTGATGAAAATGAGTGCCAAAATTTGGCAAGTTTCTCACAAACTTGAGAAACTGAAGCATACTGATGAGTTTGTTACTTGGAGGAGGTGTTTATATATACAGGTTCTTTGGCAATATACATAGCACAACAGTTTAAACAAAAAATTGGAAACTTTTTGATTTCTAAGAATGTTTGCAGTCATCTAATCCCCAACCATACCATGCTATTTTAGTTTGCCATTATGTGATTCCATGCACTAATAATTGTCAAATATGAAACATCGTGGAAAAACTGCAATGTAGATAGACATATATTTTATTTCTAGCTCATTATGTTTGCTTCTATTAATTAATGAATCTTATGCCTTTATTTTTCCAAAAGCTCAAAATGATCTCTGATTGTATAAGAACTGTGAAGTTATAATATTTGAAAAGATAGTGACTGCTGACAAATTTAATGAGCTAACCAAGATCTTGCTCACAAGAATGAAACTATGAACTTGCTGCCTCTAAAACCTGTCATATTGGATAGTTATTTGAAGTGTCAATTCAAGGAATTTAAATAAATTAGTCTTCTCTACCACCATCAGTTCTGGTCTAGCTTGGCGTTGAATACCAAACAAACAATGAGTATCAGGACAAAATCTTCATGTCAAAATGCAATGAGTTTCAAAGCAGCTGAGTAACAAGGTACCATTGTACCTTTAAACTTATAAATGGAAGTTGTCCATCTTTTGGAGCTATTCTTGGCCTTGAGCATCCTGAAGTCAGTAGATTCTTGACTTTGGACAAGTTACATGGCATGGGTCCGGAGTACCTTAGGGAGCACCTGCTGCCGGCATCAACTTCCCTCCGCCCTGTGCGCTCCCACAGAGAGGGCCTCCTCAGGGTGCCACCGATCAGAGAATGTCGATTGGTGGCCCCCAGGGGGAGGTCCTTCTCTGTGGGCGCCCCGGAGCTATGGAATCGGTTGCCGTTTGAGCTCCGGATGGCGCCCGACCTTCGCTCCTTCCGTCGCGATCTGAAGACATTCTTATTTGAACAAGCCGGCCTGGCCTGAAGGGGGATGGGTTGGGTTTTTATGTCATTTTTAATATCTGTATTTATTGTTTTTAGCTGGGCATATGTTTAATTTTCTTTTAACTTTTGTATTTTTGTATTTTTTATATATCTGCCCTGTTCACCGCCCTGAGTCCTTCGGGAGAAGGGCGGTATATAAATAAAATTATTATTATTATTATTATTATTATTATTATTATTATTATTATTATTATTATTATTATTATTATTATTATTATTATTATTATTACATATCATAAAATGGGTGGGAAATCTGCTTTGAGGATCACAAAATTTTTTGGAATCTGACATCATCACGTACCAGACAATCAGGAGAAGAAGCACAAGCTGCCAAGCTGCCACCTGTATTGGAACAGATTGGCTGGGCATGTCTCCAGTACCAGTCTAGGAAAGCAAGCAGAGAGGGAAGCATCTTCCCAAGTGATTCTTACAGACTTGAATGCAGTCAGAGCTGTTAGCTGGATACCACTACAGGATGAGATGGATTTAGCCTTCTGTTCACTGGAGTGCAATGAAGCAGAAACCACCCAGTGTTTTCATGAATAACTCTTTTTGGAATTTGCCAGCTGGCAGCTTTGTAGAAGGCCATGTCAGCTTCCAGCCAACTCTCTGGGTACCTAAAGCCTTCAGGAGCTTCAGCTAATACCTCCAGTTTACAATGATACTGTAAAAGAGGAAACAAAGGGCTATTCACAGAGCATTGAAGAGCAGGCATATCTTATTTCCTGAATTGAACTGGGGCACTAGACACAAGAAACGCCATCCAAGTCTGCTAAACTGAGTTGGACTTTGGCCATCAACTGTAATGGGATGGGGATTGCACCCATATTTGTTTCTGCTTAGCAAGGCTGTTTGGCATGGATACAGACATCATGTGGCAATGTCTTGGCACAGGAATCCAACCTACAGTAGTTTAGGAGTGTAAGGAGCAATTCAACTTTTGAGTTGAAGTTCCACAAAATCAGTTCTATATCCCCCATGCTTTCAGAAGTTAAGGATCTTTCCTCACCTTGGCTGTTATTTTAAGGTAGAGGTCAGTAGTACAAGGTCAGAATAAAACCAATGCTGTAGGTGGAAAAACAGGAAAGCATTGGCAGAAGCCATATATCTATAGTATCCAATTTAAAAGTTAGTTTAGAGCAGGGGTTTCCAAACTTGGCAACTTTAAGACTTGTGGACTTCAGTTCCCAGAATTCCCCATGCCTGCTGGGGAATTTTGAGAGTTGAAGTCCACAAGTCTTAAAGTTGCCAAGTTTGGAGACCCCTATTTTAGAGCTGTATTTCTTAAACTTTTTGTTCTTAGGACCCTTCCCCAGTTTTAGAAATGATGGAGGACCCCAAAAGAGCTTCTGTTTATCAATATTTACCATATTAAAAATTAAGATGGACACTTCTGTACAATATTTATGTGAAAATAACACTATTAAACCCATTTGATGTTAACATGAAAATTTTCCAAGAAATACCCTATATATTTTAGCAAATAAAAAATAATGAGAAGAGTGACATTGTTTTTTTATTTTTGCAAATATCTTAGGATAGAATAGAGCTGGAAGGGACCTTGGAGGTCTTCTAGTCCAGCCCCCCACTTAAGCAGGAGAACCTATACCATCTCAGAGAAGTGACTGTCTAGCCTTTTCTTAAAAATCTCCAGTGATGGAGCACCCACAATTTCTGGAGGCAAGCTGTTCCACTGGCTAATTGTCCTCTCTGTAAGGAAGTTCCTCCTTAATTCTAGGTTGCTTCTTTCTTTGATCAGTTTCCAACCATTGTTTCTTGTCCTGCCCTCTGGTGCTTTGGAGAATAACATGACACCCTCTTCTTTGTGGCAGCCCCTCAAGTACTGGAATACTGCTATCATGTCTCCCCTATTTCTTCTTTTCTTTAGACTAGCCAGACCCAAGTCCTGCAGCTGTTCTTCATATGTTTTAGACTCCAGGCCTTTGATCATCTTAGTTGCTCTTGTTTCAATTTTTTCCAAACTCTCAACATCTTCTTTTGTGATATGGTGACCAAAATTGGCTGCAGTATTCCAGGTGTGGTCTAACTAGGGTTTATAAAGCAGTACTAATACTTCATGTTATCTTGATTCTATGCCTCTGTTTATACAACCCAGGATTGTATTAGCTTTTTTGGTTGCTGCTGCACACTGCTGGCTCATAGTCAAGTGACCATCTACTAGAACTCCAAGGTCCCTGTCACAGTTACTGTTTTTAAGCCAGGTCTTGTCCAGTCTGTACTTGTACCTTTGATTTTCCTGCCTAAATGTAAAACTTTGCTTTTCTCCACATTGAACCTTATTTTGTTGGACAGGGCCCATTGTTTAAGTTTGTCAAGATCTTTTTGGATCCTGAGTTTGTCTTCTGGGCTGTTGGCTACACCTGCCAGTTTGGTGTCATCTGCAAATTTGATGAGTTCCTCTTCAATTTCTTCATCTAAGTCATTAATGAAGATATTGAAGAATACTGGGCCTAAGACAGAACCTTGTGGTACCCCACTGCTTACTTCTCTCCATGTAGATGTAGTGCCATTGAGGACTACTCATTGAGTACAGTTTGTCAGCCAGCTACAGATCCAACTGGTGGTGATGTTGTCTATTCCACTTTTTTCTAGCTTACCAAGGAGTAGGTTGTGGTCTACCTTATCAAATGCCTTATTGAAGTCTACGTACATTAGGTCCACAGTATTTCACTGGTCTATTAGTTTAGTCACTTTATCAAAGAATGAAATAAGATTGGTTTGGTATGCTCTGTTTTTGACAAACCCATGCTGGCTACTAGTTATAACTTAGTTTGCTTCTAGTTGTTCACAGATCTGTTTTTTGATTATCTTTTCCAGGATCTTCCCAGGTATTGATGTTAGTCTGATTGGTCTGTAGTTTCCCAGGTCTGTCCGCCCCCCCTTTCTTAAAGATGGGAACCACATCAGCCCTTTTCCAATCCTCAGATATTTCCCCGGTGTTCCAGTATTTTTGAAAGATATGGTGAAATGGTTCTGAGGTAACATCTGCCAGCTCCTTCAGAACTCTGGGATGCAATCTGTCGGGTCCTGGTGATTTATATTCATTAAGGTTGGATAGGTGTTCTCTTATCATTTGCTTGCTTATTTTAATTTTTGTTTCTAATTTAATTTTTGCAGTGGGTTTTTTGGTGTGTTGGGCTATAGTTTCTTTTTGTGTGAAGACTGATGCAAAGTATGAGTTAAGCAGCTCCACTTTCTCCCTGATTTCTGTTGCAAGTCTTTGTTTGTTCTGAGTCTGAGCCTTTGCTTTACCTGACTTCAGTATCTGGAAAATAATTTTAGTTTTGCAAATACCTGAGATGGACTTTGGGCCTTGGAAACACTTTAGGAAACAGTAGGCCAGAAGATACAAGGAAATAATATGTAAGATGCACAAATTCTACATAAATGCATGGAAACTAAATCAAAATAAACCAACCATCGAGGGTTGGTAATGCAATTCCTACTGATGCCAAATGATTTACTACATGATTTAATGTCCTCTCATCATACCCCTCTCCCTTAAAATAGCTTTTTTAAAAAATAGTAATAATAAAACATGAGCAAATATTATGAGATACACAAATTTAGCCATTTATCATTTTAAAAATTGATTTTAGGAAATCCAATCTTTTCATGATGGGGGCCTGCTATTTGAAAGGTAGAACAGTGAAACCAATCGAAAAAGAAGGACTTTGAGTAATGGAGTGTGGTTTTATCTTATGCAGATAGTCCTTGACTTATGACCACTTCTGTTGCTAAGCAAGACAGTTGTTAAGTGAGGTTTGCCCCATTTTTTGATTTTTTTTGTTAAGTTGTTAAGGGAATTGCTGCTGTTGTTAAGTTAGTGACATGGTTGTTAAGTCAACCTGGCTTTCCCCTGGACTTGGGGAATGTCAGAATGTCACAAAAGGGGACACGGCAACTGTCATAAATATTTGCCAAGCATCTGAATTTTGATCACATGACTATGGAGGTTCTGCAACAGTCATGTGAAAACAGGTCGTAAGTCACTTTTTTCAGTGCTCTTGTAACTTTGAATGGTCACTACATGAATGGTTATAAAATTGAGGACTACCTGCGTATATTAGGTAAAGGTAAAGGTAAAGGTTCCCCCGCACATGCGTGCTAGTCGTTTCCGACTCTAGGGGCCGGTGCTCATCTCTGTTTCAAAGCCAAAGAGCCAGCGCTTGTCCGAGGACGTCTCCGTGGTCATGTGGCCGGCATGACTAGACGCCAAAGGCGCACGGAACGCTGTTACCTTCCCACCGTAGTGGTCCCTATTTTTCTACTTGCATTTTTACGTGCTTTCGAACTGCTAGGTTGGCAGAAGCTGGGATGAGTAACAGGCGCTCACTCTGTTACGTGGCACTCGGGATTTGACCCACCAAACTGCCGACCTTCTGATCGACAAGCTCAGCGTCCTAACCCACTGAGCCACCTGCGTATATTAGTTGAACTCAAATGAAGTGCATTCCTATTTCACTCTCTTGGAACAGAGCAGATGTTAAGCAGATGGAAACAGCAACTCTGCATTAGCTTCTGTTTCCTGCAGAAAACTTACAGCCCATTTGCCCATTGTATTTTGGCTTGGTTTTGATCATAGGGGCATTAAGGTAATGTAACCGGGCAGTGCTGTTTTATTGTAATATCTTCTGATGACCCAGAGGGTAGGGTGTGCATTTCTATACAAATATCTTAAATAAAAAAAATAGTCAGTTTCTCTAGATAACAGTTTAGACACGGGAACACGAGAATATTGCACACTGATTATTCAAACTGACCTCATCCTTTGCGTACAGCTGGATGGAAACTGAAGTAAAAAAACATTTGCAACTGGGTGATGCATTGCAGATGGTTTTGCATTTTCAAAAATGCCATTTAATACTGCTAACTGTTAGTCAGGGCAATGTGGGAAAAGAAACAGAGGATGGCTCTGACTATTTGGAATAAAGGGTTTCACCATAACATCCATTTTTTCCTTAGGTTTAAAGCTGAATGTAATAAAGAAACTATCAAATATTCTTAAATCTCTTGTCCTATCTTTTTTTTTTAGCCTTTACTGTTATCCCATTTATCTCTTCTGGTCTTTCTAAGATGCCGCATGTTACGATTTAGGAATACATGACATCTTCTAGAAGATTATATGCCTGAATGGATAATATTTCTTCAGTTTAGGAACTTTGCTGTGTTTGAATGAAAACTGGATGGGGAGTGGTAGAAAGCTGGATGATGTCACCAGCTCAGGATTATGAGTTCTGAATAAATAAATACACATACACACATTTATAGACATACATACACCTACATATTACATACTCAGCCTTCCATCCTTCCGAGGTAGGTAAAATGAGGACCCAGATTGTTGGGGGCAATTAAGCTGACTTTGTAATAATGCCGCTTGGGGTGTGTGTGTGAAAAGCCCTAATAAGCAGGCATATACATAGAATGAAGGCTACTGCTAAGCTTGTAAGCTGCCCTGAGTCTTCGGAGAAGGGCGGGATATAAATGGAATTAAAATAAATAAAATAAAAAAAATACATACACACACAGTATATATAACTATGAATTACAATTATGATATAAAAGAGACCTCTGTAACATACAAAAATAGGATTTGATTTTTTGCATCCCTGGGTAAATATGAGTGAAGCAACCATAGACTAGCATATACTCTATGTTTGCTCTCTTAATTCAGAATTCATAAATGGGGTATATTAAGGAGAACTCTTCTAGCATGTTTGATTAATCAGAATAGAGTTGGAAGGGACCTTGGAGGTCTTCTAGTCCATCCCCCTGTTCAAGCAAAAGACCCTATACCAGGGGTAGGCAACCTTGGCTCTTTTATGACTCATAGACTTCAACTCCCAGAATTCGTGAGCCAGCATAGCTGGCTCAGGAATTCTGGGAGTTGAAGTCCACAAGTCATAAAAGAGCCAAGGTTGCCTACCCCTGCCCTATACCATTTCAGATAGGTAGCTGTCCAGTTTTTTTCTTTAAAATTTCCAGTGATGAAGCATCTACAACTTCTGAAGTCATGCTGTTCCACTGCTTAGTTTTCCTCACTGTTAGGAAGTTTATTAGAAAATCTGATAACAATTTTATTTTCTTATGGAGGAACAACAGGAAAAGGACATGCTTCCTCATTCAAAGGTAGTTATTTGGGTGAACACCTATGCATTTGTGTGCGATTGTAGAGAGAGAGGTACATATGGACATTTCTGAATCTATCTTTCGTCAGAGATAAATGTAACCCATGATAATTACTGACACTAGAAAAAGCAACAGAACTTGGATAGAGAGACGTAGCTGGGAATTTATCCTTATAAATCAAAAATTAAAAATAATTACTTCCCATCTTTAATTCGCCTTGATGTTTTGTCAGCCAAATGTCATTGCTCTTCAAAAAATACCGTGCTGGGTAGATACTTAAAGTAGAATGAGATGCTTTGTTGCATTAAGCTCTTCTGCCTTCATTCGAGTTGTTTATGTCTCTTCCATACATGCTGTGATGTGGAGTCAGATTGACCCGTGCTTCATCTTGACACAGGAAATCAGCTGTACTTCCTCAAGAGGCATTTAGACAGTGTTAAGAGTGACAAAATACAGCTGAACTATTATGAATATTTTGCCCTAACCTGGAGTGCAGATCATGGTTTACCCAGATGCCTTGATAGACAGACAGAATTTTAACATGGTTTAATTTAGGAGGGCAATAATGTCTTCCTCTGACATGGAAGAATCCTTCTGTGAAGAAGATGGGCAGTTAAAATGTGATAAATAAATAACTCATTAAAAAGTGGGTAGTTTTGATTCATCAATATTTAGACATGTGGCAAAATATATCAAAAAATCTTGCAAAAAACCTATTTTTATTCTTTCTCTTTCTTTCCTTCTCTTGTTGTGATTCAGGGTCAGCCTGTGGGTTCGGGAGTTGGGTCGGACGACTCAGAGGAGGAGGATGGGGGTGTTGAAGAGCTTGCTGAGGGGATTGGACAGCTTGATGAGAGCCCCCAGCAAGGCCCCTCTCATCTGGTCACGATGCAGGATGTGGATGAAGATGACCCACAGCTGGCCCTGTTCAAGGACACCCGACACAGGAGGCAGTCAGTCAGGAGTAAACAGAGGGAGGCAATGGGGCACCTCGGAAGGAGGCACAGAGAGGCCACGCCCTGAACTGTATTTAAGGGGAATGTGTGGGAGGGCTGGTTTGCTGAAGGCAACCGCTTGGATTGTTCCTGCGTCTTAGCTCGTGTTTTATGGTTGGTGTCTTGTCTTGCTCTTGTTTTATGTGAATAAATTTGGCAGGCTTCATTCCAGCCTCTTGCCATTTGTAAAGGGGTTGTCCCTGCTTTTGCTGCAGGGCCGGTAGCAGGCTGGTACAGAACATCTCTCTTTCTTTCTCTCTTTCCTTCTCTATGTTATTTTTACAAATAACTCAAGGTGGCAAACATATCCAAGACATGTACCTCCTCCGCTACAACCCTGTGAGGTGAGTTGGGCTAAGAGAGAGTGACTGGGCCAAGGTCACCCAGGTGGATTACATGGCCAAGGTGGGACTAGAACTCACAACCTCCTGGTGACTGGCCCAAAGGCACCCAACAGCTTTCATGTCTAAGTTGGTTCTAGAACTCATAGTCTCTGGCTTTCTAGACTGATTCCTTAACCACGACACTAAAAAGAGTCTCTTATTCAAAGGCAGTTCTAAATATTTAAAAAGATGCCTCGGTACTTAGTTCAAATAATTCAGTGCATGGTACGTCTAGAGCAGAGGTCTTCAAACTTGGCCCTTTTATGACTTGTGGACTTAACTCCCAGAATTCCTCAGCCAGGCACACTGAGGAATTCTGGGAGTTGAAGTCCACAAGTCATAAAAGGGCCAAGTTTGAAAACCCCTGATCTAGAGTGACACAGTTTTTTATTTACTTCCTTCCTTCCTCTCCCTCCCTCCCTTTCTACACACACAACAATGACAATAGTACATGAATGAGAACTGAATATGGATATAAACAAAGTCAAATTACAGAGAGAATGTTATGGCATATATTTTTCATTAAATGCATTGAAAAATATCATTTTTTAAAAATATACTTTTCAGCTTTCTACCTGCTTTTTCTGAGCAATGCATACAATTCCATGAAATCATCGTTCTTCAAAGTATTTCAAGTTATAAAACATTGTGAAATGAGCATTTCTAATTGCATATGTATTTATTTTGCAGAATGTTTAGGTGGAGGTGTTAAAATCAGTTATGTCAAAAACAGAATAATTGCAGTCCTTGCAATTTTTGCAAGATGAAAGGATAATGGATAATCTGCATTCTAGAATTACAGAGTTCGAAGGGGCCTTGCAAGTCTTCTAGCCCAACCCACTTCTTAAGCAGGAGATTCTATATGATTCCAGACAAATGGCTGTCCAACCACTTCTTAAAAACCTCCAGTGATGGAGCACCCACAACTTCTGGAGGCAAGCTGTTGCATTGATTGTTTTAACTGACAGGAAATTTCTCCTTAATACTAGGTTGGATCTCTCTTTAATAAGCTCCCATCTGTTACTACTATTCCTGCACTCAGGTGCTTTGGAGAATAGGTTATCCCCCTCTTCTCTGTGATTGCCCGTCCAGTATTGAAAGACTGCTATCATGGTAACCTCTGTTACAACAATACCATACTTCATTTTTAACCTTGTTTATTGTCTCTATGCTATTTCAAGCTTAGCCATGTTTACCTTTACTCCAGTTTTCAGCTCAATAGTATCTCTAGCAGTACTTTTCACAGAGATAGCAATTTCAGGTGGTCCATTAAACATCCTCTGTCTTTGTGTTGAGATCACAGTCATGTGTAATCAGTTAATTATACTACAGCATAATACATTAAAGTGATCACATAAATTCATTGAAATGTTGGGATGATTCATAGTTCATGTTTTTGCAAAGTTTGGGAACACTTACTCTAAGCAAAGGACATAACAACCAGTGGCAGCCCCTGTCAGTATAGTCAAAGTTTCAAGTTCCAGATGTTGGGTTAATAGATATGTTGAATTGATTTAGTCTTTTTTGCATAGTCATGGTATCACCCATATGCTGGTTGCTGGGATCATACTCACTTATGTGCAGCTCTGCAAAATTAAAGGAACATTCTAGGAAGCAAGTTTGTATTCCTATAGAGGAGGAATCTTTTGGGACTTCCAGTTTGCATCATGGAGAATCGGACACAGAAAGGCAGGGCTCTGCCTTCCGTACCTCATTTTGTCCTGCTGGGGGCACTAAAAAGGGCTAAAATCACCCCAAAGAGGCAATGAAGAAGGAGGGGTGTCTTGTTGATCACAGAGAGATGGCTGTCTTTCCGTTTGATCCAAAAAAATAATAATAAATCGTCCAAACCGACAGGGGAAAGACTGGCTACATTCCTACGGCCAGCCATTAGCTGCTGACAACCGAAGAAGAAAAGCACCAATTAACACATCATAAACAGCATGTTTGGAACTGGGTGAAAATACTTATGCTTTCTTTACTATTTTACAACTGAATTTCCTGGGAAAGGCTCCCAAGAAGCTAAAACCCTCTGAATGTGAATGGAAGTGGTGTGTTAATTTCTATGGGGGACAGAAATATACAATATTGAAGTGAAGTAACATAAAGCTATAGTTTTGAAATTTGACAACTGAGATAATTGTTAAGATTTTCTCTTTGAAAAGAAAACATTGAGGTGAAATATAAGAAATCAATCCTTTGTTTTAAGAGTGGAAAATGGATTTTGAATGACATCTAGTGGTAGATCTGAGTACAGCACTATTACTAGCTTCCTGCCTACTTGGTGATTCTTAGCCTAAGGGAGGCCAACTGGCAATAAAGGAAAATATTTTGGCCTACTTATCACCCTGACCTTCTTAGACTGTAAACACCCACTGAGCTTGGGCTTTTAATCTCAAGAGCTAGTGGAAGAGAAAGAAAAATTTGACCTTTGATTATGTCTGGCTGAGAGAGACTTTTGAGCTGTTGGAATATTGTGGATTATAACCTTGCCTGACTGACAATTTTTGGATGCCTGAGACAAAGGATCACTATAAAATATTGCTTTTGGGACTGGACCTGTATTCTAAAATCTATTGGATTATAAAGTCTGCATATAAAGACTAGAAAGCTAGAGGAAACTTTGTTTTACTCTTACTGAGACAGGTGATATTAGAGGATCTCCAGGAGTGATGCCTTAAGAAAAAACAACAACAAATATCTTCAGAAGGAAATATACTCTACGCTACAACTAATTCACCAAACAATTGTTGCATATGAAGAGGACATAAAAAGAAACCACAATGGGACTAAAAATAATTTAGATAATATAAATGAGCAAATCTCCAAATTAAATCTACAACTAGAAAGTTCCCAGACAATGTCTACAAAGTATGAACAAATAAACCAGAGATCGGAAGATGAAGCAGAGGAAATGGACTGAGAGATGGAAGAGATGAAAGAAGGGAAATATAAACTACCATACACAAATAAAATAATACAAGACCTACCCATAACAATGAAATTGCAAAAGACCCTTTACCCTTTAAGCTTGCAAGATGCACCTGACAATAAAAGTTATCTTATCTTATCTTATCTTATCTTATCTTATCTTATCTTATCTTATCTTATCTTATCTTATCTTATCTTATCTTATCTTATCTTATCTTATCTTATCTTATCTTATCTTATCTTATCTTATCTTATCTTATCTTATCTTAATTGATGACAGGGAAGAAGATTTGGGGGAATGGAATATAGAGGTGTCAGAGGAAATGTTACAATTTAGGAGACAAAAGATGAGGGGAGAAATTGAGGGAGAAGGAAGCAGGAAGTTGCTTAAGGAACATAAATGGGTGGAATTCCCCCTCAAAAATACCCTACCTAAATTGTCTTCCTTATGCCAAGCAACTTTCATAAAAATAGAACGAAAATTTCTGGGTGATTTAATTGCCTTGGCTTGGAAAGCTACTTGGCAAAGGAACAAAGTGAGAGTTAGATTTAAAAAATAGAAGATTTGACCTATTAGAGGGGGCATCATATGTTTAAGTACTTGTTTGAATATAGTTAAAGGAATGGATGATCCTTAAATATGTTTAGACTTTTATAATGAAAGATATGATTTAGAATTAAAATAGCATTTTCCCTCTCTTCTTTTGATAGGGGAAATATAAAAATAAGAGTATTCTGTACCAGCCTGCTACTGGCCCTGCAGAAAAGGCAGGGACAACCCCTTTTACAAGAAGGCAAGAGGCTGGAATTAAGCCTGCCAAATTTATTAATACAAAAACAAACGGAACAAGACACAAACCAAGAAACAGGAGCTTTTCAAGAGGTTGCCTTCAGCAAACCAGCCCTCCCACGCATTCCCCTTTTATACAGTTCAGGGCGTGGCTTCTCTCTGCCTTCCTCTGTTTACTCCTGATTGACTGCCTCCTGCGTCGGGCGTCCTTGAACAGGGCCAGCTGTGGGTCATCTTCATCCACGCTGTCAGGCTCACACAGCTGGGCCTCCGTCGTGACCAGGTGGGAGGGGCCTGGCTGAGGGCTCTCATCAGCAAGATCTTCAACCCCCTCAGCAAGCTGTTCAACACCCCCCTCCTCCTCTGAGTCGTCCGACCCAACTGCCAAACCCACAGGCTGACCCTGAATCACAACAAAGAGGAGGATTGGTATGAATAAAATTTTTAGCTATATAAATGTAATTAACAGTGAGAAAATCATAACAGAAAGATACTTTAAATACTGATGGGAAATTAAACCATAACAAGATCATGAAAAACAGGATATTGATTAATGAATTGATGTTATTATTATTTGTATAATATTAGTAAAACATGATGAAGATGTTTATATCTAACTCTGTATACATCAATAGTACCAAGAACTGTAATTGTGTAATGAGGGGAAAATGGAAAAAAAATATAGGGAAGAAAAGAGGATCCGGGAAAAAATACTGGATTGTGCAGTACTGAATAGACTTATATTGAATAAGTTAATGTTAAATATGTCAACCCAGACAACATGTTGTTTACTAAGCTCTAAAGATTGTAATTCTTAAAAATTAATAAAACTTAAATTAATAAAAATAAAAGCTCCCCGATACTTCAATGTAACACCTCTGCTCCGCGAGCTGCATTGGCTTCCGGTTGCCGTCCGGGTGAGATTCAAGGTGCTGGTGATGACCTATAAAGCCCTAAATGGCGAGGGTCTGGGATATCTGAGGGAACACCTGCTGCCGGCATCAAGTGCCCTTTGTCCTGTGCACTCCCACAGGGAGGGCCTTCTCAGGGTGCCGCCGCAAAGGATTGCCAGCGGGCAACACCCAGGGGGAGGGCCTTCTCTGTGGACGCGCCTGCCCTTTGGAACCAGTTACCCGTAGAGCTCAGGACTGCCCCTGATTTTCGTTCATTCCGCCGGGACCTGAAGACCTGGCTCTTTGAGCTTTCCGGCCAGGACTGAGAATTTTTAATTTTTAACTTATTGTAATTGGGTTTTTTAATCAGAGTTATAGGGGTTTTAGATTTTCAATTAAGGATAATTTATTTTATTTTAATTGTTATTAACTTTTGTATTGTAATATTGTTTTAATCGCCTTGTGAACCGCCCTGGGTCCTACGGGAGAAGGGCGGTATATAAGTTAAATAAATAAATAAACAAACAAACAAACAAACAAACAAACAAAAAAGAGGAGGAATCTTTTGGACTATTTTCCTCCTCTTCCTTTCCTCCTCTCATCATCATTAATCACATGATCTTCCTCTAAAATATATCTTAAAGGCTGAATGGCACTCTGTACTAATGTGCAAAAATAATGTAGAAACGACTGAAGGCAAAGTTCTACTATCACTTTTTTTAGAGAGATGATAGATCATGAGCTGTTTTTAAGGAAACACTCATAATTTTTACTATTTAATTCAGTGTTTCTCAACTTTGTTGACTTTAAGATGTGTGGGGGGTTCAAGTCCCAGAATTTCTCAGCCGTCTTAAAGTCAGCAAGATTGAGAAAACACTAGTCTAATCAATTAATCAGCCTTTTGGGGTAGTTCTTTTTAAACCCTCCTGAGCATGAGTTTAAAGAGCAAGTTATCATCTGCTATCCTCCAAACAATTTGTCCACAACCTCAGGCAGAAAAAACTGAAACTCCATCCATCAGCCCTCAACAGACAGTTGCCTCAGGCACCTGGCTACGATTTGTTTTTAATGTGGAGTATAAACCAGAATGGCTGCAAGTGATTTTTATCCACAAAATAGTCTGCAAATGTGCCACAACAGGACTCAGATGGTTCTTCACCCTCAGCAGGAACACTACGTGATAATCTCTTTACCATACGAAATAACTGCCAGATGGCATCCAGTTAATTCAATGGAGTCAGCGGAGAAGAGCTTGATCAAGTATTTACTGCCATATAATGACTCTTAAAACAGACTCTAATCTGACTAAGTTATTGGATTCAATCTCTTTTTCTCTACCAGCATATTAGCCATCTATCTACTGTCTTAAATGCCCCAGGGAGAGAAATGCCCCAAGAGCTTAAAATCTGTATTCAGGAAAAAAAAAGAACAGAATAGCAATTGCACCAAACGGTTTGGTTCTCTTTTCATTCTCTGATCAATGAAGACATTTTCAAGTTCACCAAACTTAGAAGAGGGGAAAAATAGACCATCTATATCCCTTCCTGGATCTATTAGTCATTAAGAACAGACTCTTTGAATAGATCTTCTACACTTTATCCAGTGGAGTTCAGTTTAAGAAAGTCTCGTGGATATATGGAGATAGATAGATAGATAGATAGATAGATAGATAGATAGATAGATAGATAGATAGATAGATAGATAGATAGATAGATAAGATTTAGATAGGTAGGTACAGGGCTTTTTTTCTCATAGAACGCTCAGAACGGAGTTCCGGCACCTTTTTGGGATGGAACCTTGTAGGGTAGGCAAGGCAGGTTGTGTGACATGTGTGAGTTCCGGCACCTTTTTCTTTTACAAAAAAAGCACTGGGTAGGTACTGTAGATAGATAGATAGATAGATAGATAGATAGATAGATAGATAGATAGATAGATAGATAGATAGATAGATAAACAGACAATAATAGATGAAGGATATGTTCCTTTGAACAACTAAGAACCAAAGTGCCTCTTCATTTATCTTTTTCCAAGATAATATTACTAATGACAATAACTAAATAAAAATAACACAATAAAACAAATTATTAAAACATAACTGAAACAAAAACATGTAAAGATGATGTTCTGGAAAAACTCATGCAATGAAGCATACCACTCCAAACCCAATGCTCCAAGTCTTTATTATTATTATTATTATTATTATTATTATTATTATTATTATTGTTATTGTTGTTGTTGTTGTTGTTGTTGTTGCTGTTGTTGTTGCTGTTGCTGTTGCTGTTGTTGTTCTTGCTGTTATTATTATTATTATTATTAAAATTAAAATTAAAAATGCTCCAAGTCCTGAATTCATTTCAAAAGGCAGGAAGATTTGGGGCCAAACAAATCTCAGGGCAAGATTATTCCAAAGTACAGGAACGCAACAGAGAAGGCACATCTTCTGGGCCCCACCAATTAATATTGCTTATATGATGGGATTTGGAGAATAAGAACCCTGTGAGATCTTATTGAATAAATATTTGAGGATAGGCAGTTCTGCAAGTAACCTGACCCTCCACTATGAAGGCATTGAACTGAATTGAACCATATTGAGAAGGACACTGGTAATCACTGCTGTCCACAAAATAGAGAAGTTAAATATGCATAGGCAGGTACATCCATAATTATGAGCTCTTATGCGTTCTGAATAAAAATGCATTTATTTTAAGAATGATGTTCTGTGTACTTTATTATATTTGCTGATTGGCCAAAGGATGTAATAAAAATCACTTCATTTGTTCTATACATGTACAGTCAGATAGTAAGATTAATGTGAGCTGGTTTTGGAAATTACTGTGATGCCCTTGGTGCACAGGTTGACATTCCCTAATACAATTAGTTTGGAGATACCAGCAGCAGAAATTCTGTAAGACAGTTCAGGAATGTAGATAGCTGGACAGTAAAAATAGAATTCTTACCCTATCGTATTATCCAATCAGCTGTACTGTATAAGATTAAATTTTAATACAATCTCTCTACCTTATCTTCCTGCCTTATCTTCAGCAAGAAAACAGATTCACAATAGAACCTTCTAACTCCATGTTCAGAATTGCCAGATCTAGCCAGCTGCTACATACATCTGTAGGCATAATTGGGTAATACTGACCTTTATATTCTCAGAAAAGTCAAATTAGGAGATTGAGGATCTAATGTATGGGTGTCCAACCTTTCGGCTTGCCTGGGTCACATTGAGTGATGAGGAAATGTCTTGGGCTGCATATAAAATATAAAAAATAGTGAATGTATATAAATAACAAATTTCCTTTATTTTTAAATACTTTTGAGAATATCTTATGGGGATACATTGCTTGCTATCTAGGGTCATACGCAGCCTATGGGAGTGGAGTTGGACATGCCTGATGAACCATGGTGGTGCCGTGGTTAGAATGCAGTATTACAGGCAAACTCTGCCCACAGCCTGGAGTTCAATCCAGATTGGGTCAAAATGGACTCAGCCTTCCATCCTTCTACGGTCAATAAAATGAGGACCTAGATTGTTGGAGGCAATATGCTGACTCTGTAAGGCACTTAGAGAGTGCTGTAAAGCACTATGGAGCGGTATATAAATCTAAGTGCTATTACTAAGTACTATTAGTGATGCCCTCGACGTGATGTCCCGGTGCCTGGAGGCGGTCCGGGTCTGGATGGGGAGGAACAGGCTTCGTCTCAACCCCGACAAGACGGAGTGGCTGTGCGTACCGGCATCCCGGGATATTCAGGATATCCCACCCCTCATTATGGGGGGTGAGTCATTACCTCCTGTAGATAGGGCTCGCAACTTGGGAGTCCTCCTAGATTCACAGCTCTCTTTAGAAGACCATATTGTAGCTGTAACTAGGGGGGCGTTCGCCCAGGTTCGCCTGGTGCGCCAGTTGTGGCCCTATCTAGACCGGGATGCCTTGCGCACGGTCACTCATGTGCTCGTGACCTCTCGTCTTGATTACTGCAACGCTCTCTACATGGGGCTACCCTTGAAGACCACTCGGAGGCTCCAGCTGGCACAGAATGCAGCCGCGAGAGTTGTGTCGGGGGTCTCCCGATACTCCCGTGTTACACCTTTGCTCCGCGAGCTGCATTGGTTGCCAGTTGTCTTCCGGGTGAGGTTCAAGGTGTTGGTAATGACCTACAAAGCCCTCCATGGCATGGGTCCAGAATACCTTGGGGAGCACCTGCAGCCGGCGTCAACTTCCCTCCGCCCAGTACGCTCCCACAGAGAGGGCCTCCTCAGGGTGCCGCCGGTCAAAGAATGCCGACTGGTGGCCCCCAGGGGGAGAGCGTTCTCTGTGGGTGCACCGGACTTATGGAACCATCTTCCGGTAGAGCTCCAGATGGCGCCCGACCTCCGCTCCTTCCGGCGCGACTTTAAAACCCATCTCTTTAAGGAAGCGGGCCTGGCCTGATGGGATGGGGTGGGTTTGTTATTATGACTTTAATTTTAAATTTGTACTATGGGCATTGTTTAATCATGTTTTAATAATTTTAACTTTTGTATCTGTCTTTTACGTATTGCCCTGTTAACCGCCCTGAGTCTCTTGAGAGAAGGGCGGTATATAAATTAAATAAATAAATAAATAAATAAATAAATAAATATTGCTGATCTAAAGGTTCACTTGAAAGTTCAGAGACAATAAAACTCATTCCTTTGCTTTCCCCATTGGATTGTTCTACGTTAACAATCATATTTTAAATTATTGGAATAGCAGCGTTCCTATTCTTTTTTTTCATTGGAAAGAAGCCACTTCAAGTAGCTATTGAATCACAATTCTCATCCCCAATCAATGGAGATAGAAAGGTAGGGTTACTAGAGTAGTGTTACAAAAACCCAGACCACAAAGGGTTGGTATTTTAAAGCTTTCTGCCTCTTTCACTTCTTGCCAGTAATTAGGACTCTTCTGTCACTGAAGGTCCAGACCAAAGTGACAGCCCCATTGTCTTGCTATAAAGCAGACATGTCAAACCCGTGATGTCATGTGATGTTGCATGACTCATTGGAGCTTTTTCCCCATTGTTGGCAATGGGGTGGGCACGGTTTCCTGGTGACACATCCAGCCCACAGGCCAGCACCCCTGCTATAAAGGAACTATTCACCCCTGTCAGTTTACAGACATACTTTTGAGGGAGTAGAAAAGTTAAGCTGGAAATTGTGTCCAAACCTCTGTCACAGGTAGTTCTCGACTTACGGCATTCATTTAATGACTTTTTGAAGTTATATTGGCACTGAAAAAAGTGACTTATGACTGTGGTTCACACTTATGACAGGTGTAGCATCCCCATGGTCATATGATCAAAATCTAGACACTTGGCAACTGGCATGTATTTATGACATTTGCCGTGTCCTGGAGTCATGTGATTACCTTTTGCGACTTTCATTTACAAGCAAAGTCAATGGGGAAGCCAGATTTGCTTAACAACCATGTTAAAGCTTAACAGCTATAGTGGCAAGAAAGACCATTAACAATTGTGGCAAGAAAGATCATAAAATGGAGCAAAATTCACTTAATAACTGTGTTGCTTAGCAATAGAAATTTTGGGCTCAAGGACTTCCTGTATTTTATTACATGCGTTATATAAGGTTATTCTCAGACGGTGGTAAATAAACCTGTAGTTGGCCTGTCCTGAAAGTCACCTCCATAAAGACTTTTCAGAAAGCTATTTTTTATAAATAATATTGGTTATATTTCATCCAAAATGACATTTGTGGCTTTTTAAAATTCAAAAACACCTGGGACAATATTTAAAAAAATAAATAAGTGAAATGAGTGAAGCAATGGTTATATTGGCGCATTTCTTCAAGAACACTGCCAAGCACAAAAAGCACTAGATTCCCTGAAAATGTTCTGTTTTCCCTTTTTTTTGTAAAATATAATGTAAGAATGTCACACCTAGGAATAGTTTTGGCAGCAATACACCATCAGAGAAATTCTTCGGCTGCCTAACAGCGTTCAGGACTTCTTCCCAAGGAAGTGTTTAAAATACTTGAGTGAATTTTAATAGATGGCATCCAGGTAAGGATTAAAGCAGCTGGTGATGGACGTGGCGTTCAGATTTATTTTAAAGCTAAAGATTGCATATTATACAGATAGTCCTTGACTTATGACTGCAGCTGAGCCTAAGTGAATTTTGCACCACAGCTATTAAATTGGCAACAGGGTTGTTAAATGAATTTGGCTTCCCCGTGGACTTTGCTTGCCAGAAGGTTGCAAAAGGGGATCACGTGACCCTGGGAGACTGCGACCATCATAAAAATGGATCAGTTGCCAAACACCTGAATTTTGATCATGTGACCGTGGGGATGCTGCAAGGGTTGCAAGTCTGAAAACTGGTCATAAGTCACTGTTGTAAGTGCTGTTGTAACTTTGAACGATCACTAAATGAACATTTGTACGTTGAGGACTACCTGTATGACGGATGAGAGATATGACTATTTCCTTTGGTATGCAAAATTCAAAAACAGCTAAAAACTGGGTGGGGGTGGGAGAAGCTAGAAAAGAATCCTTCTGTTCCATTCAGCCGGGGAAATCTCTGCACTACAACTTAACTTGATATATTTAGTTATTTATCAAATTTATACACTGACTATCTCACCTAAGTGAGTCTGATTTGATGATGGTTTAATACTCTGATTTATTTCATTACTCACTAGGGTTACCCTTAATGGGTTTGACAGCAAATAAAATCCTCTGCTACTGATTCATGTGCTGGCCCCACTCAGAAACACAATTCCCAAACTCCTGATAGCAAAAGCAATGATTGTGTTGAACTGGGTGACATCCATAGTGCAAGTACATCATTATTATTCTAAAAATTATTATTCCCTAACACTGGCAGTAGGCCTGCTGCAAGTCTCACTCCTCGCCCCTCTCCCTTGCACTGGCACTAGGCGAGCCACGACTCTTGCACCTCACCCCTTGCCCTTGCGCTGGTGCTAGGTGAGCCACAACTCTTGCACCTCACACCTCACCCTTGCACCAGCACTAAGTGAGCCATGATTCTTGCCTCTTGACCTTGCGCCGGCGCTTTTCACTTCTTCAACACCTGCCCATAAAACCCAATCACTGTAGCACATGCACATTGTGTTTACTTGTGTAGTATAATATTTTTCTCTGGTTGAAGTACCTGTTTAATTGATTATATGCCATCAAGTTATTGTTGACTCCTAGCAACACAAAGACAGATTTTCTCTATGATAATCTGTCCCTAACTTGATCCTTGAGGTCTTCTAACACTGTACCCATCACCACTGTAACTTGCTGCTGATTATCCTCTTCATCTCTTTCCTTCCACCCAGCTAGGTCTCCACAAAAGGTGTCCAAAGTATGATATTTTAAGCCTGGTTTGTGCTTTGAGGGAGAACTGGGGATTGATTTATTAGATGATCTACTTGTTTGTTTTCTTCGCTGTCCTTGGTATTCTCAGTTGTCTTCTCCAACACCAACATTTAATGATGTTGATAATCTTCCTATCTTGTTTCTTCAAAGTCCAACCTTTGCTTCCATAGACCTTCCCAGGGAATACCATGGCTTTGCACAATTCTGATCTTTCCACATATAAGGAATCCTGTGAAATCCACTGGGATTGATCTGTCCCACCTGTGCTGGCAGGGTAGGCATGCTGGGGTCCCATCAGCCTGATTATTCTGGCTGATGGGGTCTAGGACAAGGGACTGCTTTTGCTCCTGCCCTCTGGAATAGCTGGCCTCCCCAATGTGAGGTTGGCCCCAACCCCTCCTAGCCTTTCATAAGGGCCTCAAGACCTGGCTCTGCCAGTTGGCTTGGAGCCCCAATGATGGAACAGTACAGTGGAGGTGGCTGATTGAGTAACTTTTAATAACAGATACCACCTCCCTCTACTCCGCCCCCTCGTTTCCCACATATCCTTAGATTTTAATGTTTGGTTTTAATTTATTTATGTACGTGTATAAATACATTTTTTATGACTGTAAGCCACCCAGAGTTACCCTGTGATAAGATGGGTGGCCATAAATTTTATAAATAAATAATAGCAATGCCACTTAGACATATTTATTTATTTATTTATTTTATTTAATTGATTTTATACACCGCCCTATTCCCGAAGGACTCAGGGCGGTTTACAGGGCGAATTAAAACAATACAAATAAATACAATTAAAATAGAATTAAATTAAGACTAGCCCACAATTAAAACAAATTAAAATTTAAAATTTAAAGTTAAATTAAAAACCTCTCAGTCCAGGCCAGAAAGATCAAATAACCAAGTTTTCAGGTCCCAGGGAAACGAGCGAAGGTCCGGGGCAGTCCGAAGTTCCACCGGCAGTTTTTAATTTAATTTAATTTAATTTAATAACATTTATATACCGCCCTTCTCCCTGAGGACTCAGTTCATTCCATAGGGCAGGCACGCCCACAGAGAATGCTCTCCCCCTTGGAATCACTGCTCCATAGTGCTTTACAGCCCTCTCTAAGCGGTTTACAAAGTCAGCATATTGCACCCAATAATCTGGGTCCTCATTTTACTGAGCTTGGAAGGATGGAAGAATGAGTTAATCATGAGCTGCTCAGAATTGAACTCCAGGCTGTGGGTAGAGTTAGCCTGCAATACTGCATTCTCACCACTGAGCCACCAGGGCTTGTAAGTAAGTAAGTAAAAAATTAGACTGTCATTGTAGCCTTTGGAAAAAAAACAAACCTTACATTCCTAAAGATATATCGAGGCTTTTCAGTAAAGAGGAATGATCAGGTGTCATGGTGTGATGGGGTTTTTTTGAACTAGAAGTATACTCGTTTTTACAAGGGTGGCAATTGACACAGAAAACAAGATAGTGGAGCATTTTTATGCTTTTTACTATATACACTGATGTTATTTAGAACAAATATTTACAATTCCCACTTTTTACCTGGTGTCAAGTTATCTCCTAAGTCGTGCTCTCAGAGACTATCCCCCCTCTGTCTTTCCTGCTTTTTCCCTTTTTCTCTTTGTCTCCCTCCCCCATTTCTGTGCTTACTGTAATGACTTGACCTCCTTCTGCAATTGATCAGCCAAAAACCTACACCTTCTTTCTGACTCTAGCGAGCAGTACTCAAATAATAATAATAATAATAATAATAATAATAATAATAATAATAATAATAATAATAATAATGATGATGATGATGATGATGATGATGATGATGATGATGATGATGATGAGGGAAGAACCTTTCTGGGTCTTCTGCCCAGTCCATCTCCAGGAACAAGGGCTTCTCTACCACAGCTGTTCCTTTTCTTCTCCTCTGGGGTCTTGGGTGAAGCCAACTGGGATTCTCCTTCCTGTTTTTCCTCTCTTCACCTCCCTTTTTCCAAGGAAGTCACCCTGGACCTTTCACCTTCCCACTGATGAGGAATCGACAACTGCTCTGCGAACATAAGTTCTCTCTCCAACTTTTCTCTCAAGCTACTCCATTCACTACCTGCACAGACTTTCCTCCTCCTCCTCCTCCTCCTCCTCCTCCTCCTCCTCCTCATCATCATCATCATCATCATTATCATCATCATCATCTAGTTACATTGGCAGCATGTCTCTTAGCAACTGAGGAGTGTTCTGTTCCAGCCTACGACCGGCCCTGTTGGAATGTCAGGGACAACCCCTTTTTTATATTCAATAGGCTGGAATTAAGCCAACCAAATTTATTTGCAAAAACTAAACGAAACAGTTCAAAACAGAGTTAAACAAATACAGACCGAGACTATATCAGAAGCTCTTCAAACGGTTGCCTTCAGCAACCAGCACCTCCCACACATTCCCCTTTTAAACAGCAGTCTCAAGGTGTGGCTTCTCTTTGCCTTCTCCTGAGGTGCCTCATTGCTTTTCTTTGTTCACTTCTGCTAGTCTGCCTCCTTCTTCGAGCATCCCTGAACAGAGCCAGCTGTGGATCGTTTTCTTCCAATCTTTCAGGCTCACACAACTGGGTCTGAGGAGGAACAAGATGGGAGGGGCCTGGCTGAGAGCTCTGCGGTGCATCAGAACTTTCCTCTGCAACCAAAGGCTCTCCAAACCCCTCCTCCTCCTCCTCTTCAGAATTATCCGACTCAGCTGCCGAAACCACAGGCTGACGCTGAATCACAACAAGGAGTTGGGTGTTCTTCCAGGGATCTTTTGAACTGGAGGTCTTCAATATACTTTGTTAAGGCACCTGTACTCCAATTCCTGGACCAATGGAACTGTGATCTTCATGCATCATCACATTAGAACTGCCTAACAGCCAGATCAGCTCATCAGGACTTGACAAAGCAGCTGTCTTTCAAGGTTACCGAGTGTCAGGGCTGGCAGTCTGCTAAGGTATATGCCACATGCTGATAGCCTGCCATTAGTAACACGGGTGGGAGTGAGGGAGGGGGAGCAGGAAGAAATGAAACTGTACCATCCTGTGTGAAGCACCAGCCAGCCCAAGATCACCCAAAAGAAAGCACAAGCAACAAGGCAGTGAAGTCAGGAATCGGTACCCAAGCAATTTGTCGAAACCTACTTGGACAATTAGATGATAATCAGGGGGGAAGGATGGAGAAAAGGGATTTTCAGAGGCGAAAATCTCAGATCCAGCTTTGCTTCTTCTGTAACCACTTGTCTTAGTATACTTTTTGCTAACAATGGGTGGGAGTCTTTCTTTTCTTACTGATCGAGTTGGGACAGTTGGCTGTGTTCTTCTTTTTCTCCTTTTACTCACTCCATTTGCAGGCTCATCATATGACCATGCTGGGTCCCGAAAACCTACACAGCACACCAGGTTCTTCACTTTTCCGATTAACAATTTGACCCTCCAGAACAAGTCTCTATTTTACTCAGAAGCGGCTGCAGAATCTTCTACTTTTGTCATAATGATGAAAAATAGAGTGACAATACCGTAACGTGAGTTTCTGCCTGTTTTGTACAAGCTTCCTGATGGGGTGATATTATTTTTGTCATTTTGACAAAAGTGGTGGATCTGGCAGACACCTGAGTCTGCTGGTGGATTACTCAGATCAGTCTTACTTTGTGTTACAGCCTGGCTTCATGACATCAGCAGTCTTGATTGTCTTAAAGAATAAACTGTGTTTGGATGTCTCTTGTTGGACCTCTCAGGGGTACTCAGTACTGTAGATTATTTATCCTCCTGGCATAATTGACTAGTATGACCTTTGGAGGCATTGTGTATTGGTGGTTTAAAATCTATTTGACAGAACAGTCTCTCTTGCTTAGGATCACAATGAATATGCCACTAAAGCAATAATAGCTGAGTTAATAACGCAAATAACACACACACACACACAAACACACACATACATACATATACATGCATACACACACACATATACACACACACAATCATCAAATGCCTCTGTACACCCTCACATATGGTTTTCCCTGATATTCAGAGGTTTGCCAACATAAAATATAGAAGTAACTATTCCTCATGATAAGAGCAAGTGAATGATCTTGACAACGTTGTAAATAGCATTTTAGTTCATTTGTCTGGATTGCTGTACACGGTATTTAAGAGAGCCAGATTAGGGTCGTGATTAAATCATCAGGCTAGAAACCGAGAGGCTGTGAGTTCTAGTCCTGCCTTAGGCATGAAGCCAGATGGTGACCTTGTGCCAGTCACTTTCTCTCAGCCTGAGAAAGAAGACAATGGCAAGCCACTTTTAAAAAACTTGCCAAGGAAACCTTGCAGGGACTTGTCCAGGTGGTGTCTGAGAATCAGACAATTAAGTTGAGGAACAAATCAAAATCAAACTCTTCTAAGAGCCATGGTGGTGCAGTGGTTAGAATGCAATACTGCAGGCAACTTCTGCTGACTGCCAGCTGCCAGCAGTTCGATTCTCATTGGCTCAAGGTTGACTCAGTTTTCCATCCTTCCAAGGTCAGTAAAATGGGACCCATATTATTGGGGGCAATATGCTGACTCTGTGTACTGCTTAGAGAGGGGCTGCAAAGTACTGTGAAGCTGTATATAAGTCTAAGTGCTATTGCTATTGCTTAGGGTCTGTGATTGTCTGCCCAGTCAAGGAGAGTATTTGGATTTGCATAATGCTTTCCAAAAGCAGATGATAGGCTTTCCAAAGAAATATGAGGTAGTAGTGATAAAGATTTGCCCTGTTCAGTCCTTTCTGACTCTGGCGAGCAGTACTCAAATAATAATAATAATAATAATAATAATAATAATAATAATAATAATAATAATGATGATGATGATGATGATGATGATGATGATGATGATGATAACTTTATTGTCACTTTGAACGTACACCAATCGGCATACATCAAAATGAAATTTCGTTGCATACAGCTCTCAAAGGGTCACCACCTCCAATATATACTCCTTGTTCGTGGCCCGCTCAAATTTCACATTGTCCATTTTAGTCTCTAGGGAGTGAATGATGGCAAACAGGACAGATGGAAACAGGGCTCCATGTGGATTAGCCCTCAAATTCACTTGTATTCTGACAACCTCACCTTCTTTCCTTTTTCTGATCCTGACTCTTCCACCTTTTCCTTAAAGAGGCCTTGCTTCTTTTCGCCCCTGGAGCACGCTGCTGCCGCTGCCACCAACTCCTCCAAAAGCCTCTCTCTCTTCCTCTGGGCCTGCTGACAGCCTCATCCAGTTCCTTCACTCCATACGCTCCAGGTCCTCTCCTCCTCTGTCTCCTCTGGAAACAGCCCTGATTTGCAGTAGAATCCATCACTGGGCCAGCAGTCAGATCTTGCTGCTGGCAGAACAAATTCAAACAGCGCCAACAACTTTTAACGGTCTCACCAACAGTTCCAAAACAACTAGAAACTCGCCATGCCAGCAAAGATTGTCGGTCGTATGTCATATGTTACCTTAGTTCCACCATGTTGCTCAAACACATTAAAATCTTCCTGATCATGTGGCCTATAGCCCTTACTATCCCTCCCAAAACTATTCACCTTCAAGAGCCAATGCAGCCGCAGCCATTCCAGGCGCTGCTATATAATAATAATAATAATAATAATAATAATAATAATAATAATAATAATAATAATAATAATAATAATAATAATAATAATAATTGGAAAGGACCTTGGAGGTCATCTAGTCCAACCCCCTGCTCAGGCAGGAATCCCTATACCATTTCAGACAAATGGCTGTCCAGTCTCTTCTTAAAAACCTCCAGTGTTGGAGCATTCACCACCTCTGGAGGCAGGTTGTTCCACTGGTTAATTGTTCTAACTGTCAGAAAATTTCTCCTTAGTTCTAGGTTGCTTCTCTCTTTGGTTAGTTTCCACCCATTCCATTTTCGTTTCTTAGCTGACGGAGCCAGCATTGTCTAAAGATATTTTCCATGGTCGTGTGGCCAGCATTATTACACACAATGCACACTGTTGCCTTCCCACCAAAGTGGTACCTATTTATCTACTTGCATTTGCATGCTTTCAAACTGCTAGATGGGCTGGAGCTGGGGCAAATAACAGGAGCTCACCCTGTTGCTCAGTGCTTGGGTCTTGAACTCGGGTTATCAGCTTTCCAGCTGACAAGCTCATTGTCTTTAACTGCTGAGCACTGCAGCCCTGAGAGAGGATTGTAATTATCCTAATATTTGTTCATTGATGAACCTGTCAGGGAATTCCTCTTTTATTGGAAGAAAATAATACTTATTTTGCCAACAATATTGTTCATCAAAGTTAGACATAAAAAATACCCCCTTTACTTGAGTTGGTACTAACTTATAGGGAACATTTAATTTCAGGAAGGGAAAGAGTCAAATCTAACCAAATATTTACCTTGGACTTAACAAAAAGAAGATTTAATAAATTCATCCATCAGTCCAAAGATTTTGGGGGTTACAGTTTGTCCTTGACTTACAACAGTTCATTTAGCGACTGTATGAAGTTACTTATGACCATTTAGATTAGATTAGATAACCTTTATTGTCATTTTTTCCTGTGGGCACCATGGCACACATTAAAAAAAATGAAATTTAGTTGCTTCCTCTCAAAGTGTACACATATATAACACACATTTAAAACATACTATATACAACATATGTATAGACTTACACCCTTACATATAAGTAACATATAATTTTTTTCACACAACCAGTGCAGCATCCCTATGATCATGTGTTCAACATTCAAATGCTTGGGAACTGACTTATATCTCAAGAAAAAGAAGATAGCCTTTATTGTCATTTTTTTACTGTGGGCACAACGGCACACATCAAAAATGAAATTTAGTTGCCCGCTCTCAAAGTGAAACACATACATGACACACCTAAAACATACTATATACAACATATGTATAGACCCACACCCCTCCATATACATAACAATAAAATATTAAATACTGTCCATCTTGAATATATAACAGAAGGAGGAATCCTGAGAGATCACAAGATTAATGCTGTATGGAATGAAACTATGGCTGAATCTGGATATTCTGCTACGGATACCACGAAGCCTCCTCGCAGAAGGTAACAAGGAAAACAGGTTGTGAAGAGGATGAGTAGTGTCCCAGATAATCTTACGGACCCTGTTCAAACAACGCTTCTGCGCTATGTCCTGATTGGGAGGGAGGCCATCCTCACCACTCTCTGCACTGCCTTCCTGTGTGAAGCAGTGATGCTTCCAAACCAGACTGTGTTGCTATATGACAGGATGCTCTCGATCGTCCCCCTGTAGTAAGTCTGTGACGGTTACAGTGTCCCAGGGTCATGTGACCACCTTCTGTGACAAAGTCAACAGGGAAGCCACATTCACTTAACAACCGTGTTACTATCTTAACAACTGCGGTGATTCACTTAAAAACAGATGCAAAAAAGGTCGCAAAATGTGGCAAAATTCAGTTAAAAACTGTCTTGTTTAGCAAGAGAAATTCAGGGCTCAATTGTGGTCATAAGTCGAGGACTAAATGTGGTGTAAAGAGGCCTTCTTCTATCGGAGACTCTCCCTCTCTGGATTTCAAATGATTTTGTCTAGCAGCTTTCTAGAAATAAGAGAGATTTTGGAGGACAACCTGCCAAAATGCTACTGGCCAAATTATGACATGTCACTGCATATGGTGAATGAGATTCTCTGTGACAGAGCATGGCACGTCTGTAGAGCTGGGTTAAATAGCAATTTCATTCTTTCTCCGTCTTCTGCCTGTTTTCCACTCTGTATTTGGCTCCTATGTGACTTCCAGAGCGGCTGAGCTGTCCACAGCCTGCAAGTTATTAATCCATTTCCCCATTTTGAAGCATTTTTCTATATTATTCTGACCTGGAAAAAGATTTATCTCAATTTTACCTCTGAACTTGATAAATTGTTATTCCAACCACATACTCAGCATCTGCTAACTCAGTTATTAATTTCTTTTAAGTAAAAAATAGGTTAGTTTGCCAAGGTTTACATACATTTGGAAGCTCTACAGGAGAAAATGTGACCCTTCAATTCTCATCTGAGAACTCAAAGGCCGTGGAGAAAATCCACCAAACATTTATCGTGATCAAATACCATCACCCTATACATTTATTTAAGGGATGTGGTGGCTCAGTGGGTTAGGACGCTGAGCTTGTCGATCAAATGGTCGGCAGTTTGGCGGGTCGAATCCCGAGTGCTGCGTAACAGAGTGAGTGCCTGTTACTCGTCCCAGCTTCTGCCAACATAGCAAGTTCAAAAGCACATAAAAAATGCAAGTAGAAAAATAGGGACCACTACAGTGGGAAGGTAACAGCGTTCCGTGTGCCTATGGCGTCGAGTCATGCCAGCCACATGACCACGGAAGATGTCCTCGGACAAATGCTGGCTCTTCGGCTTTGAAACGGAGATGAGCACCAGCCCCTAGAGTCGGAAACGACTAGCACGCATGTGCGGGGGAACCTTTACTTTTACCTTTACATTTATTTACCTGAAATTGGGAAACATGCAGAAAATAATGAAGAAAACTTTTCACACAGACATTTTGTTTGATTTCTAGTGATACTATCTCTAATTAAATAATGAGTAAATTGGTTCTAGACAGAAGAAAATTTTATTTCATAGAATATATATTTAACGTACGGAGCCCACACCGTAGGCTATGGTAATGCTTAAGTGGCTTCAGAGGGAGATCAAACAAATTTTTGGAGGAAGAAAGACATACCAACAATCAGTTAGTCAAGAGAATTCAGCCCAGTCAGTGCATTAATCCTGAAGGGGAAGGACCTCTTCAAGCCACTATGTTCAACCGTCTGCCCCTGACCATTGAATTCAATGCATTAATTCAAATTAATGAATCCCAGACAGATGGCGATCTAGATTCAACCAGGACCAGTCCAGTGAAGGAGATTCCACTACTACTCTTAGTCACTGAATTCACTGTCAGACTGTTCTTGGAGTCTTCTTGAAATCTGCCCTCCCATTTATTTATATATATTATTCTTGTCCTGTGCTCTTATTTTTTTTAAAAAATATGAAGAACAGTTGTGGGAATTGGGTATGCGTAGTTTAATGAAAAGGACTAGGGCTGATTTGATAGCAGTGTTCCAATATCTCAGGGGTTGCCTCAAAGAAGAGGGAGTTAAGGTATTCTCCAAATCACCTGAAGGCAGGACAAGAAGCAATGGATGGATACTCATCAAGGAAAGAGTCAACCTAGAAGTAAGGAGAAATTTCCTAACAGTGAGGACAATTAATCAGTGGAATGGCTTCCCTCTAGAAGCTATAGGTATTCCATTACTGGAGTTTGTAAAGAAGAGATTGGACAACAATTTGTCTGAAATGTTATTCTTAGCTCTCATCTTAATTGCACATCTCTGAACCTGATCTTTCTCAAACAAATTATCCAGACCTTAACACAATATTCAAGGTGGAGGTTGATTCTGATGCTGAATAAATATCAGTAGAAAAAAAAATCAAGTTGATCAGACAATATCATCCAATCTAATCCTGAATTACTCTTTTGTTAAGAAAACTTGGATGTTTAAAACCTGACCTAGGTTAGGGTCAGGTTAGGTTGCCTTTGTTTTCCATATCTCTACCTGTGACTTAGAAACTTTGTTGTGCTAAATCCGCTAGTTTTATTTCAGCCAGATCACCAGAAACAACCCTGAGGTTTCTTCTGTTCCCAGAGTGACACTACTGAATTCTTTTTTCTTATTCATCTTGAGTTCAGCATTCAGCTTTTGATCTCTTTTGTATTTGCAATGTATTAATTCCTTTGATTTCTAATGTATTTGCTGTTTTGAAGTCTTTAAATGCTTTTGAATTCAGGAATCTAGTAATGGCATAGTTAGGTCTTCTGCTGCACAACTTCAACCATAATACAGTGAAGATGCTGAGACTCTAGAAAGTGAAGAGCAACAAAGATGATAAGGGTCTGGAGGTTAAATCATATGAAGAATGGTTGAGGGAGCTATGCATGTCTAACCTATCAAAGAGAAGGATTAGGGGGATGTGATAGCTATCTTCCAGTATTTGAGTGGCTGTCACAGAGAAGAGGGGATTGATATATTCTCCAAAACACCAGAGGGGAGAACAAGAAGTAAAGGGTGGAAGATTGTTAAAGAGAGATTCAACCTAGAAGTAAGGAGAATGTCATGGTTCCGACCGATGAAACTCTTCAAAAGAACTTCGAGGCATTGTTTACCTTAAAGAATCTTTTATTCGAGTAGCATAATATTGGCACTTACATAATCAAAGCCAAAAACTGAATTCCCCTCCCTTGGGCACATACTATCAAAGCACAATTCCCTCCTCCAATTTACAGTCATAAATCACATTCCCCAATTAGCTTGAAGGCCGAGCTTCCTCTCCAGCCCGCCAATTCTTTATCAGCTCTGGGCTCAGTAACCTTGATTCTCACGCTAAGCTTAGTGTTGTTATGTCTAACTGGACTCTCATTCACATCCCCCCTTCCAGCATTATCTAACTCTAAAAGCGAAAGGAAAAAAATGGCTACATTTCCATCTGTTGTCAATGCAAAAACATCCGATGTTAGCAGCACTGACAGAGAAATTTTCTGATAGTGACAGCAATTAATCAATGGAATAGTTTGCCTCCCAGAATTGTGGGTGTTCCATCACTGGTGGTTTTCAACAACTATCCAGAAGTCCAGAGCTCATTTCCAAGGGTCTATTTTTTCCCCATTAGTGGAGTTCTTTGCCTTCTTGGAACCTTCATCTTCTCATAATTACTTCTATCTTTTATTTATTGCATAAGTATCCATACTATCAGGTCAGTTTACTTTAATGAGAAACCATCATTTGCAGGAGACCACCAAATGCAAAGCTACCAAAGTTTCTAGCTTGTTAGTTTGGCCCATTTATAGTTAGATTTTGGCCAATTTCTCAAGCTACCTTGCCTCTGTGCATTTCTGCTATTTTTTGCAATGAATATAAGAACCTAAAGATCATGGTTCTCATGAATTTTGTTCCACATACAACATACATTTAGAAGCAGTTCTTAGTTCTATAAATTTCTGATAATCTCGGGTTAAAAACAACATTGTAGAGGAAGGGACGAGGTTCAAGTTAATAGAAATGGAAATCTTCTACCATAAGTACCTTATGTTTCACATATGCTACCTTGGCTGATCTTAATGGCAAGCTCTGAAGAACTTTTCTCGAAAATATTAAATTGTAGGTCAAGAATATCTCAGTAAAGAAACCATTCAGGTAGCCTAGTCCCAAGCTGTTTAGAATTTTAAACATTTATACCAATACTTGAATTGGACTTCAAGAGTTATTGATGTAGATATGACTAGTAAAAGGTAAAGGTAAAGGAGTTCCTGCAGATTTTACTCTGCTTTACACTTGGAATACTGCATCCAGTTTTGGTCACCATGATGTAAAAAAGATGTTGAGACTCTAGAAAGAGTACGCAGAAGAACAACAAAGATGATTAGAGGACTGGAGGCTAAAACATATAAGGAACGGTTGCTGGAATTGGGTATGTCTACTTTAATGAAGAGAAGGATGAGGGGGGACATGATAGCAGTGTTCCAATATCTCAGGGGTTGCCCCAAAGAAGAGGGAGTCAAGCTAATCTCCAAAGTGCCTGAAGGCAGGACAAGAAGCAACGGATGGAAACTAACCAAAGAAAGAAATAACCTAGAACTAAGGAGAAACTTCCTGGCAGATAGAACAATTAACCAGTGGAACAATCTGCCTCCAGAAGCGGTGAATGCTCCAACACTGGAGGTTTTTAAGAAGAGACTGGACAGACATTTGTCTGAAATGGTATAAGTTTTCTGCCTGAGCAGGGGTTGAACTAGATGACGTCCAAGATCCCTTCCAACTTTATTATAAAACTTGTATTCATAAAACATGAAACTCAGTCAACTGAACACTCAAATTGACTGGCACTAATGGCTGACACGGGTTGCTGCCAGCATCCTAGGTATCAACCAGGTATCTCCTTAAAATGTAAGATGTTTTGAGTAGCACAGTTTTTTGTAGCTTTGCTGGAGTTATTGCAGGAAGCTGCAATTTCTTGATGTATTTTGGAAAGTTTTTGGACATAGTTTCCAGTGCCCCAATGACAATGGGTATCATTGTTATACGTTTCATCCATAATCGCACAGTTTCGATGGCCAGGTCGCGATATTTTGTAATTTTTTCCAGTTCTTTTTCTTCAACTCTAGCATCTGCTGGTACAGCAATATTAATCAACTGTACACTTTGGTTCTCTACGACTGCGATATCTGGCGTGTTGTCTTCCAAATGGTGATCTGTCTGTATTCGGAAGTCCCACAAGATCTTCACCCTCTCATTCTCGGCAACTTTTTCCACTCTATATTCCCATGACTTTTTGGACACAGGCAGGTCGTATTTTTTACACAATGCCCAGTGGATTAGTTTAGCAACTCGGTCATGTCTAGCTTTGTAACCAGTTTGCGCGACTTTGCTGCACTCACATATTAAATTTGAAACAGTTTCAACTTTGTCATTGCAAAGTCGGCAATTTGGATTGTCAGTAGATTTTTGTATCTTCACTTTCATGGCATTAGTTTGTAGTGCTTGTTCTTGAGCAGCCAGTATTAAGCCTTCTGTTTTTTTCTTGATGGTTCCCATCTTAAGCCATGCCCATGTCAAGTTGTTATCACATTTTCCTTCAATGTATAGGGGCAATGCTCATCTCCATTTCAAAGCCATTGAGCCAGCACTATCCAAAGACAATTCTATGGCCATGTGGCCAGCATGACATCACAGAGCACTATTATCTTCCCACTGAAATGATATCTATCTATTCACAGTTGCATAAGTCGACAGGAGCTCTGGAGCAAGCACAGAAGCTTACCCCATCATGTGGCAATCAGATCTTGAACCTGGGCTGCTGGCTTTCCAGCCAACAAGCCAGAGATTTGACAGCTGAGCCACCATGACACACAGATATAGCTAGTATACTTTATTTTCTAGATTTATGGCTTTGTTGAAAGCTGAACTGTTCACAAGAATGGCCATGGCATCTTGAAATCAGGAGACAAACTCTAAGGATGGGGAACATAAATCAGAAGTAACAAGAGTCTGGCTGGTATAAATACAATTAAACATGCCCAGATTTTTTTTAAAAAAGCTTCAATTAAAGGCATAATGTTGAATTCTATGTGCTTTTGTGTACTGTAAGAGGGAGCAAGAAAAATGTCAGGTTATATTTTCTGACTGACCAGAAAGTACAAATCCTGAATCATGATCATTTCTATCAGTCTTTGCAACACTTTTGTTCATTGACCTCTTTAACTTAAGTGGAATAAATCTTCTGTTTTTAGTGTTCTGTGGTTTGGTTGAATCAAATGATGTGAGAATATAGAACTGAAAATGGAAAATTAATAATTTATATGAATATGCATGGTCTACAGCAGGGGTGTCAAACTCAATTTCACTGAGGGCCGCATCAGCATTGCAATTGCCTTCAGGGGGCCAGGTGGGTGTGGCCTGGGTGGGTGTGGCCTACTGGGTGGGTGTGGCTACAGTGCGTATGGCTTACTGGGTGGGCATGGCCAGCTCTACATTGTTAAGGGTGCCTATGGGGGCCTGGGCAAGAGTGGGATAGATCTGAGGGTCTCTGGCAGAAGGAGGGTCTCTGGGCCAGGGCCAAGGCAGTGGGGGCCGTTCCCTCACTGTTTCCAGGATGGCTTCGTGGGCCACATGAAACCACTTCATGGGCCGGATCTGGCCTCCGGGCCTTGTGTTTGACATGTCTGGTCTACAGCATTAAAAAGTGACTCCTGAGCTGTCAGAACACATGTTTGATAATAGTAATGTTTTTGAGCAACACTGATGGTGGTGAGGAAATGCCATTTGCCCTTCTTTAAAGACCCAGATTAGTAAAAGAGTCTCACACAAGCAGAATACAGCAAATAGATGAAGAATCACTAAGAGGATATCAATAGCCTCCCCTAAAGAAATGATATAAGAAAAAATAAAACATTCTACTGTTCATCGAAGAAAAAGGTTGGTTGAAAATTCAGCAGAGAAGTAGAGATGTTTAGCCTATGAAGAGAAGGCTCACAAGAGATATGATAGCAATCCTCCAATACTTGAAGAGCTGTCACAGAGAAGATGCCATCAATTTATTCTCCAAAGCACCTGAGGGCAGGACAAGAAGCAATGGGTGGAAGCTCATCAGAGGGAGATGCAACCTGGAAATAAGGAGGAATTTCCTGACAGTGAGAATTAATGGAATAGCTTGCCTCCAAGAGTTGTAGGTGCTCCATCCCTGGAGGTTTTCAAGAAAAGACTGGACAACCATTTATCCAGGATGACATAAGGACTTCTGCCTTGGGCAGAGGGTTGGACTAGAAGATCTCCAAGGTCCCTTCCAACTCTTTGATTCTATGATTCCATATCTGTAGTATTCCATTCATTCTTGTTTAAAGTACATTCAGGTGGCTTAGTGCTAACACAATTATCTCTAAACAAGCATGCTAAATTACAAATGAGGGGAAATTAGCGCACGCACACAGGCATACAATATGTAGAAGTAGAAAGCATTTAAAGATTTTGGAAAAGGTAATTTCACCTGATGTGGAAAGAAGATTGAACATACCAAGAGGTCTCCAGGGATCATGGAAGTTTAGATATTAGTTACAGACCACAACATGAGTTTAAATTTACTCAGGTATTTTAACTTGAGAATAATCCTAGCTTAATCTATGTTTTTAGCCACTAGCTTTTTAGTTTTCTTTCAGTTGCAGCTTAGCTGTATGTTTGATGCTACTGTACATTTGCTTCCCTATGTCTCAATCTATTATCTGAAAAGCTGAAATTAAATAAAGGAAGTTAGTGAGAGCAGGATATTTAGGGACATGGAGAAGAGTCACTCAAGCTGTTGGACCATGTATAACTTGCAGTATCTTGAAAAATGTCACGGCTGTCAAACTAAGAGTTGAAGGTCTCAAATACCTATTTTGCTCTGCTCCCCACTTTAGCAGCCCTGTTAGACCGGTCCTTATTCCAATATTTGTTCCACACAGTGGCCAATTAGATGTCTCTTGGATGGTTGCAACAGATGATGGAAGTATATGATTTTCTGCAGCTGGTATTTGCTTTAACCTGAAGGTAACATTGAGTTCTATGAACTAACAACCATTGACAGACCATCTTTCCTGAATTTATCCAATTATAATTTTAAAGCCATCTAAGTTAGAAATCACCAAGTAGAAAGCTATCTTGTGAAAAGCAGTGATAAGTATCTGCTCTTTGTTTTCACTTTGGGCACAATTACTTCAGCTGACATGTCAATGAATTTGTTCCATAGAAGGTCTGCCTCTGAGACTAACTCTCATATTTATCTATAGAACCCTGAGAAAATCACTGTTCCATGTGACTGCAGACAAATAGAAAGATGAATATTATTACCTGTAACCATCTATGCTTGCTTGCTTTGTTGACTGTGGAGATAAGTTCATGCCTGCAGCTCACTTGAGATGAATATTGAATTAATGTGATGAGTAACCAGGGCAAACAAGCCTGCTGCTTATATAAAACAGAATTCCAACCACAGGTTGATATGAATTTAGGCTAATAGAATTCACATTTGATTTGAGAAGGGTGGAAAAAGCATTCTGGCATTGAAGAGGGGTTAAAGGTGAATGTTTCAGATAGCACTTATAGAAATATTGTTCCCAATATTGCTTTCAGGACTGAACCTATACTTTGTACTAAAGACTGTAATTCTTAAAATTATGTTTGTGTCTGTCTGTGTATATATATATAAAGAAATACTGTTCCTTATGTCTTAAAATAGTGTAACAAACACTAATACAGTGTGGGTTCCTTGGTGCTCTCTGAGCTTAGTTGGTTGTTAGGCTACTTTAGATTGTGTTTTGAATTTCTCTTATCGTGTTTTTGAATTTGCATTATGGTGGGGAGCCTCTGGAACAGGGGTGTCAAACTGCTGGCCCATGGGCTGGTTGCATTATTTATTTTATTTTATTTATTTAGTTATATTTATATACCGCCCTATTCCCTGAGGACTCAGGGCGGTTTACAGGAAATTAAAAAATCCAAAATACAAAAATTAAGAACCAAATTAAAAAATATTAAATTAACCCTGTAGTCAATTAAAAAGAACCCCAAATTAAAAATTCCTCCTCAGTCTGGGCCCGAGAGCTCGAAGAGCCAGGTCTTCAGGCCCCGGCGGAATGATCGAAGGTCGGGGGCAGTTCTCAGCTCCACCGGCAGCTGGTTCCAGAGGGCAGGCGCTCCCACCGAGAAGGCCCTATCCCTGGGTGTCACCCGCCGGCAGTCTCTTACCGGCGGGACCCTGAGCAGACCCTCCCTGTGGGAGCGCACTGGGCGAAGGGCATTTGATGCCAGCAGCAGGTGTTCCCTCAGATATCCCGGACCCAGGCCATGTAGGGCTTTATAGGTGATAACCAGCACCTTGAATTTCACCCGGAGGGCAACCGGAAGCCAATGCAGCTCGCGGAGTAGAGGTGTTACATGGGAGTATCGGGAAACCCCCATTACAACTCGCGCGGCCGCATTCTGCACCAGTTGAAGCCTCCGAGTGGTCTTCAAGGGCAGCCCCATGTAGAGAGCGTTACAGTAGTCCAAACGGGAGGTCACAAGCGCATGAGTAACTGTGCGTAGGGCGTCTCGGTCCAGATAGGGACGCAACTGGCGCACCAGGCGAACCTGGGCAAAAGCCCCCCTGGTCACGGCTCCTATATGGTCTTCAAAATTGAGCCGTGAATCCAGGAGGACGCCCAAGTTGCGAGCCCTATCGACGGGGGGTAACACCTCACCCCCCATCATTAAGGATGGAATAACTTGGTTAACCCGAGATGCCGATATGCACAGCCACTCAGTCTTGGCGGGATTGAGACGAAGCCTGTTTCTCCCCATCCAGACCCGAACCGCCTCCAGGCACCGGGACATCACGGAGAGGGCATCACTGGGTTGGTTCGGGGTGGAAAGAAAAAGTTGGGTATCATCAGCGTACTGATGATACCCCACCCCAAAACCACGAATGATCTCGCCCAGCGGCTTCATATAGATGTTGAACAGGAGAGGCGAGAGAACCGACCCCTGAGGGACTCCACAAATGAGAGACCTCGGGGCGGATCTCTGCCCTCCTGTCAACACCGACTGCGAGCGGCCCTGGAGGTAGGAGGAGAACCACCGTAAAACAGTGCCTCCCACTCCCAGCCCCCTGAGACGCCGCAGTAAGATACCATGGTCGATGGTATCGAACGCCGCTGAGAGATCTAATAGGACCAGGACAGAGGAGCAACCCCTGTCCCTAGCCCTCCAGAGATCATTCACCAGCGCGACCAATGCCGTCTCCGTGCTGTGTCCGGGCCTGAAGCCCGATTGGTACGGGTCCAGATAATCAGTTTCCTCCAGGAACAGAGGGAGCTGATGCGCCACCACACTCTCAACAACCTTCGCCAGAAAGCGAAGGTTGGAGACTGGACGGTAGTTGTTTAAAACAGCCGGGTCCAAAGCAGGCTTCTTGAGAAGGGGTCTCACCACCGCTTCCTTCAAGGCGGCAGGAAAGACACCCTCCTTCAAGGAAGCAGTTATTACTGCATGGAACCAGCCTCGTGTTCCTTCCCGAGCCGCATAAGCTAGCCAGGAGGGGCACGGATCCAACAAACAGGTGGTGGTGCTCAGTCTCCCCATGATCCTGTCCACATCATCAGGGGAAACAGGGTCGAACTCAGTCCAGATAACGTGCTCAAGACCGCCTGATTCCTCCACATTAGACTCTGCCCAGTCAGAGTCCAAGCCGGTCCGGATCCGAGCGATTTTGTCCGCCAGATGATGACTAAACTCCTCGGCTCGTCCCTGCAAGGGATCCTCTCTCACCTCCTGATTAAGGAGGGAGCGAGTCACCCTAAACAGGGCGGCCGGGCGATTATCTGCGGACGCGATAAGGGCGGCAAAGTAGTTAGACTTCGCCGTCCTTATCGCCGCAAGATAAGACCTTATAAAGGTTCTTAACTGCAATCGGTCGGATTCGGACCGGCTGGATCTCCAACCACTCTCTAGACCTCGTCTCCGCCGCTTCATCTCCCGGAGCTCCACAGAGAACCATGGGGCCCAACGGGATCTGCGTCGGGTCAGAGGTCGCATGGGTACAACGCAGTCGAGTGCCCTGGTGGCTGCCGTTTCCCAGGCCTCCACCAGGGCATCGACTGGGCTGTGGGTAAGGGTGATAGGTATAGGCCCAAGCGCCCTCTGGAACCGATCTGGGTCCATTAGGCGCCTGGGGCGGAACCACCTGGTCGGCTCCGCCGCCCAGCGGCGGGGGATGGCATGACGGAAAACTAGCCTCAGGAGGTAATGGTCTGACCATGACAGAGGGGTGATGGACGGAGAACCCCCTCCCAGATCATCCAACCACTGTCCAGACAGAAACACCAGGTCAAGAGTGTGACCCCCCTCATGAGTCGGGCCCTCAATAACCTGGGTCAGGCCCATGGCTGTCATGGAAGCCATGAACTCCCGAGCTAACTCCGACGACCCTCCCAGTGATGGCAGGTTGAAGTCACCCAGGACTACGAGCCTGGGGAACTCCACCGCCAACCCTGAGAGGGTGTCGAGCAGCTCGGGCAGGGCTGTTGCCACACAGCTGGGCGCCAGGTATGTAAGCAACAAGCCCAACTGAACCCGAGGACCACACCTCAAGAGGAGGGTCTCACTCCCGGCCATCTGGACAATGGTGGCCTCCCGGGGACACAATGTCTCCCGAATAACCACTGCCACCCCACCACCCCTGCCCTGAGCCCGTGGCTGGTGCAGCACCCGGAAACCCGGCGGGCATAACTCGGTGAGAGGCACCCCTCCCTCCGAGCCCAGCCAAGTTTCCGTGATGCACGCTAGATCCGCACATTCCTCCTCAATCCGATCACGGATGAGGGGAGCTTTATTAACTACGGATCTAGCGTTAAAATAGACCAGCCTGAGCTCAGGGGCCTGATCACCCTCATCCCCGGGTAAGAGGGTGCTAACCGGAGGGTCGGAGCGCGCCACCGCTCGAAGATAGCGGGGGCGCGATCCCAGATGTTGATATGACCCTCCTCGCAAACACCTGCTGCCATACCCTATCGCCGTGGGGATTCGATACCCCACCCCCACATTCCCAGCGCCAGCAGCCACCTCCCCCAACCCCGTCCCACCAGGACCTCTAACAGGACCAGACTGAGTGCCGGTTACAAGTTCCCTCCCCATCCCCCCCTCCCTCCCCCTCCCTAACCTCCTAAAATAACCGGCTAAAAATCTGATCAGGGGCCTCTTAGCGCGTCTTAACTCGAGGCCCCTATCCAAGCCCAACCACCTCTCGGAGTCCCAAGGCTTGGGCCCGTCATTAAGGGGAGTATGAAAACAGGCGACAGGTCGCGCCCATGAGGCAGGAACCGCCCTAAGGGCATACAAGTCCGCTTCGGAATAACGATGGATCATATAGCACTCAATTAGTCTCTTGGGGCCGATGTTGAAAATATGGCCAAAGGATTGTTCATTGATGGTACGAAGATGGAAAAAGAACAGGTCCAGTGGGCATATCTCTCAATCTGCAAAGCCATCTCGGCTCTCACCCGAGATGGAGTTCCAAGGGACAACCTCAGCCGTCCTCTCACTCCGGCTGAGGAGTCTAGCTGGAACAGAGAGAGACAAGGGGAGTCCTAAGCCAGGCCCACCCTAACTGGTCTCCCACACCAGAGAGGTGGTCGCTGACCAGTCCAGAACCGTCCTCCCACCACGGTTCGGTCCCGTCCACACTGGATTATCCATAGGGGGATCTTAGTTCCCATCAGGTATGGAGCTAGCCGTAATGCCTGCCTGTCAACAAAAGAAGTAAGAAGCAGGCAGGCCAGGCCTCTGTCAATCCTCACAACGCCAGCCCGCACCGCCAGTCTGGGGGGGGGAGAACAAAAGATTCTCTCCCCAATGTCCATCCACCAGTCCAAGCCATCCTTCAACGGCGGAAAGAAGTGATCCCAGCAGTCATGTTGGGTCCTGGAATTCACTAACATGTCCGCCGGGGCCGATGACCAGGCCCACAATCTGCAACCACCATCCGAGAGAAGAAGGAGGCTCCTCGCCACCAAAGAACGGTGTCGGTCAGCAGATGGTCGTAAGAAGGATCTCCATCCGGCGGGGTCGTCGCCGCTGCCCCTCCGACAAGCAGAGGGTATCCACGGCGAACAGGCAGAGGAAAGAAGGCAGGTGAGGCGTCCTGGGCTGCACGGCGCTGTAGAGGTGATTGACGCCATAACAGAGCTCAACAGGTCAGCAGAGATTGTCAGCGCTGCTCATTTAGATCAACAGGCCGCTAGCTCGGGGGGGGGGGAGGCTCAGCGTCATGAAAAGTAGCATCCAGGAGCCGTTTCAAAGATCCCCCAATCCCAAAAGTCGCCTCAATCCGCAAGCAGATAAAAACAGGCAGACGTCCCGAGTTTCACAGCGAAGCAGCGCTCAGCGCCATAATAGAGCTCAGCAGTTCGGCAGGCAGTTCTCAGTTCTCAGCGCCGCTCGATTGAATCAACAAGCTGCTATTCCGGAGGGGGGGGGCTCAGCGCTACGAAAAGCAGCGCCCAGCAGCTGTTTTGAAAAACCCCCAATCCCAAAGTCGCCTCGGCCAGCAACAGCATGAAATCAGCTCAGCCAGCAGCAGATGAAAAGAAGCAAGGCAGACATCCAGGATTCACAGTATAGCTGCGCTCGGCGCCATCGTGAGGCCGGAAGATCGGCAGACGGCAGATGTTAAAACGCCGCTAATTCAAAGGGGGGGGGCTCAGTGCCACCGAAGACAGCACGTAGCAGCTGTTTTTAGCTCCCCCACCCCCAGAATCGCCTCAACATACCTAGGGCTTCCCGGAGCAAATTCCTTTGGGGCCCTCGAAGAGCGCCCGAAGCTTAAGTTGCGGCCGTCGCCATCTTGGGCAAAAAAAAAAAAAAAAAAAAAAAAAAAAAAAAAAATTATATGGAGGCTGCACCCACCCCAGCTCTGGCAATGCAAAAAAAGTCATGATACGTCATGACATGTCACGTGACGTGGTGAGGTTGACACCCGTGCTCTGGATGGTATTACAGCTCTGGGGAGTTATATTCATTCATCTCTTTGAGCCTCTGTGGTGACCTACTCACCCTGATTTATCAGTGCTCAATTGTGAGGGTGAATAGACAAATCTTCCTCATTGTCTCAGACCAAAACACAAGGGAATGACCCAAAGTCATGCATAATTTTCAGCACCATTTGCCATAAAATGTGCCATAACTTTTAATACCTAACATAAACGTGTTATCTCTTCAGATGCAAGTGGATGCCAACTCTCTCAGGCAGAGGAAGTTCAGATCTAAAATTTCTCTTGGGGTTGAATGGGATTTGTGTGAAGCCAGGGAAGTTGCAGATGTCAGGAGAGATGCTGATGGCATCTGTGCTACAGCCAATGAAGCCAACTTGATTCACATATACAGTATGTAAGTAGCACTAGGAGCTAGTGTGGTGGAGGAGTGGTTAGAATGCAATATTGGAGGCAAACTCTACCCACAGCCTGGAGTTTGATTTTGATAGGGTTCAAGATTGGCTCAGCTTCCATCCTTTTAAGGCCGGTAAAATGTTGGGGGCAGTATAGTTGTAAACCACCCAGACAGTACTGTAAAGCATTATGTGGTGATCACTTAAACATGAGCCAGCAATGTGTGGCAGCAGCCAAAAAAAAGCTAATACAATCCTTGGTTGTATAAACAGAGGCATAGAATCAAAATCATGTGAAGTATTAGTACCACTTTATAAAGCTTTAGTAAGACCACACCTGGAATACTGCAGATATTACACATTACAAAAAAAAGATGTTGAGACTTTGTAAACAGTGCAAAGAAGAGCAACTAAGGTGATTAAGGGCCTGGAGGCAAAAACATATGAAGAATGATTGGAGGAATTGGGTATGGCCAGTCTAGAGAAAAGAAGGACTAGGGGTGACATGATAACAGTATTCCAGTATTTGAGGGGCTGTCACAAAGAAGAGGGGGTCACCTTATTTTCCAAAGCACCAGAAGGCAAGACAGGAAACAATGGATGGAGACCAATCAAGGAGAGATTACCCTGGAATTAAGGAGACACTTCCTAATAGTGAGGACAATTAACCAGTGGAACAGTTTGCCTTCAGAAGTTGTAGGTGCTTCATCACTGGAGGTTTTTAAGAAAAGACTGGACAGCCACCTGTCTGAAATGGTATAGGGCCTCCTGTTTGAGGAGGGACTGAACTAGAAGACCTCCAAGGTTCCTTCCAGATCTGTTCTGATTGATTGGTATATACGTAAGTCTGAGTCCTATTGCTATTCCATTAGCAGTATTAGTAGACAAGAACCAGAAGATGCCAGTGGTGATAGGTGTAACATTGTTGAGTGACAGCAACATCTGGAAGAAGGAGTATGAGAAGCTGGAGAAGTACCAGGACCTGAAAGAGGAACTAGAAATTATGTGGAAAATAAAGGCCAAAGTGGTCTCAGTAGTTGTAGGACCACATAGGCTGTGACCCCCTAAGCGCCAACAAACCCCAGGAACATCAGAACATCAGTGCAGTGCAGTGCTATGAACAGCTAAGATCCTGTGCAGAACCCGCAAACTCCCAGGCCTCTGAAAGAGGATCTGAGATCGAAGACCACCCATAGATATGAGGAGGGAATTTTTATCAACCCAAGTCCAGAACAGCAGCAGCAACCGCATAAAAAAAATGAAGTGAAAAGGGGAATATCTTTTCTACTAGACAAAATAAGAAGCAGGAGGAAGCAGGAATTATTCTTCATATGTAGAGCCACAAGGAGGAAGAAAGCAGGTCTTGGGGGAGGGGAATCAATAAGTCTTCCTGTTACCTGGGGGCTTGGCAGGTATACAGAAATGCCAACCTGCAGCGCCTGTTTGAATTTTCTCTGTTGGAAGAGGTGACAGCTTGTTTAAAGCTCTCTGGAATCTGACATCAAAGCTGCCATCTTCCACACCTTGTCAGAGATTCTCTGAGGTTAACAGAAATACGGGACAAGCAGATGGTTTAGAGAAGTAGTCATTCAATCCTTGCAGTTCTCAACTATGTAGTATGTCAGTTATCAGAGGCTCCCAAATACTAAATGCTATTTCATGTCAGCTATCAAGCAGGACTTAATATCAAACATTGGTGCACAAGTTCTTAGTCAAACAGGGAGGGTTGAAAGCCAATGTCCCTGGATCACAAAACAGAGCAGGAAAGACTCTACAAATATTTAAAGAACATTTGACAATACTTATTTATGTATTTACCCACCCCTCTCACCAGAGGAATTGTGGGCGCTTTAAAAATAAAACAAAAGTATCAATAATTTAACCATGACATATAAACTAAAAGGGGAGGGGGAACAGCAGCTGAGGATAAAATCTCATGGTAATGTCAACTGCGGAAAATTCACAAACTTCCAACAGCTATGCCTGGACAAATCATTAAGTGAGGGGTCCTTGGTGCTCTCTGAGCTGGGTTGTTTTCTTGACTAACACTGATGATTTTATTTTATTTTATTTTAATTCCATTTATATCCCGCCCTTCTCCGAAGACTCAGGGCGGCTTACAAGCTTAGCAGTAATGATGTTGCCTAGTTTGGGTAATGAAACATCTGCAAGAAAACAACCCAGCTCAAAGAGCACCAGGGACCCCTCATTTCAGCCCTGAGCTACAAATAGTCTCCTTTATTGAAACCACTAAGTCTTAAGGGCTTTCTTGAAGCCCAATAGGGTGGAGGCAAATCTGATCTTGGATAGAAGTTCTAGAAGACAGGTGATAGGATCAAAAAGACATTCTTGCTGGGGCCCACAAGATGCCATTTTTTAAACTGATGGATACTGAAGGATGCTACTGATTAGATCCTGGATCTAACTGGATAGGTGAAGACAATGGGAGACAGGCAGTCCTTCAAGTATCCATGCTCCATGCCATGAATGTCTTTTTAGGTGACAACCAGAATTTTGGATTGCATTCAGAAACCTACTGGAGGCCAGTGTAGTTTGCATAACAAAGATAGACGAATCAGGAATCGCCCATAATTGTCTGCACCAAAGCATTCTGGACCTTTTTACAACTTCTGCAAGTTCTTCAAGGCAGTGGTGGAAATAAAATATCTGAACAACTAGTTCTCTTATTCGATGCAGGCCTGGACCTCCAAGGCCTAGAATGAAGTTCCGAAAGTGGCATCCATGCACTTCTGACGGGCTGTTCTAGACTGGACTTCTGGAAGCCAGCTGGTTCTCCAAATGGAGCAGAATTTATTTGCTAGTTCTACTGCACCGGTGTGAACCAGCTGAATCCCACCACTGCTTCAAGGGCAACTTTCTGTAGCCTGCATTACAGTAGTTCATTGGGGACATGAGGAAGGTGAGATGACCATGTGCAGTATTCCTTGATCCAGCAAAGGGTGGAATTGGCACAAAACATGAAGCTGTGCAAAAGACCCCAAGACTTCTGCCTACTCCTTGAACAGGAGTTGTGAGTCCAGGAGGCTCTCCAAATTGCACATCGGTTTTGTCTGGAATAGTGCAACCCCACCCAGAATTAAAGATGGAATGTCAGTGGAGCCAGGAAGTGTCATTCATTCTTCAAGGGTTGAACTGAGACCTGTTCCTCTCCAGCTATACCCCCCCCCAGCTTCCAGAGACCAAGACAGAACCACCATGGTATAATTTAGTCAATCCAGGGTGATAATGTACAACTGAATATCCTAAACTTTCAGATGATACCATACCATGTGCCATCACTTATCTTCACTCAATGGCCTGATATAGATGTTAAATTCAGCAATTTCAGTTGTTCAATTTTTGTCCTCTACTTTTCCACAGGAAAGAAATTGGACATCATTTGTGAGGAACAAAATTCAGTTCACTTCACACCTACCCAAACTATTACCATGTGGGTTTCATTTTTAAGAAAAACTACCAGTGCAATTGCCTTTAGACCTTGCTACTCTTTGTGTATTTTATTTTAAGGCTCTAGTTTAGTTCCTGGTTATTGCCCAAAGCCAGTGTTTTCAATACTGTAATCTTTTGTTCACTTCCTTGCGCACATCCAATTTTTTGTTGTTTATTAAAGGGGTGACAAATAACCCCAAGGTTGGTAGACTATGGACTTTCAACAACTCATTGACGTCCACTGTTTTTTTCTCAAAAGAGGAGAAATTCATAAATAACCTTACCAGGTTTCAGTACAGCTTAATTTGTGCATTCATTCTAAGCAAAGCTGGTTTCAAAATCTCTTGACACTCTTTAATTCAAAAATAAAATAACAATAAGATTGTACGTGCTTGGGCATAGAAGCTAGACTTCCGGAGGAAAAAGGAGGAACCTACCCCAGTTTAATCGGAGGTGGAGAGAGTTTCCTCCTTTAAATTTCTGGGAGTCTATCTCTGCAAAGATTTTACCTGGAAAGGTAACACAACCCAGGTGGCCAGAAAGGCCCAACAGAGACTTCACTTTCTCAGGGTCTTGCAGAAGAACAGGATAGAACAACAGCTAATGACCCTCTTTTACCGGTCTACTATAGAGAGCGTCCTCTCATACTGTATTGTAGTTTGGTATGCTGGTCTGACAGCCACAGGTAGGAAAGCATTACAGAGGGTGGTGAGCACAGCACAAGACATTGTGGGCTGTTCCCTGACACCACTGGATGAGGTTCGCTGCCTTGGAACAGTGAGGAAAATTCTCAGGGATGACTCACACCCTGGATGGTATCTCTTTACTCTCCTACCATTGGGTAGGAGATATAGGAGTATAGCCAGCTGTACCAACAGGCTGAAGAACAGCTTTTATCCATGGGCTGTTAGGGTTTTGAACGGGATATAATTTTATAAACTTTATGCATGATTGACTTGCGAGGCCAGTGTGTTGTGCAGTTAGCTCACATGGTGTAATAAGATGGAGGGTTTGTGTCACTGTAAGTTGGGGGTGGGGGCACAAAGGGAGGCTCAGCCAATCTCAATGTATACATGGTTGTACTCTGACCATAAAGATTCATTCATTCAATGCTACCTCATCTGGAAATGTAGACGTTTTCCTAGTGCATTTGTAACTCACATTATCATTTGTGTACTCACAACCCAACTGTCAAATGATAAAGGAGCTGAATTTCAAAATATATTTCAAAATATCCTATGTTGTGAGGGGAATGGTTGCTGCAGGTTATTATAAACTTTCAGAAGTTAAAGAAAAATAATTTGTACAGCACAGTCATTTCCCGGCATTCTGTATTCAAGAAACCAGAATTACAACTCTGGGGCTTGCGTAGTTTGGTCTTTATGAGCTACCCCTTGGTTAGGAAATGTTGTTTCCATTTTTGTAGACAATAAAAATATTCATGTTTGCCTCTCTGTCCACACAGTTCTTTTAGAATCTTTAAATAATTGCCCTCCCTCCCTCTCTCCTTCTTTCATCATCTTTGTTGTGTGTAAGTGTAAGTTGTAGCTACCTAGATTTTGTTTAAGTATAAGGAAAAATTAAGGTAAAGGTAAAGGTTCCCCCGCACATGCATGCTAGTCGTTTCCGACTCTAGGGGCCGGTGCTCATCTCCGTTTCAAAGCCGAAGAGCCAGCGCTTGTCCGAGGACGTCTCCGTGGTCATGTGGCCAGCATGACTGGATGCCAAAGGCGCACGGAACGCTGTTACCTTCCCACCGTAGTGGTCCCTATTTTTCTACTTGCATTTTTACGTGCTTTCGAACTGCTAGGTTGGCAGAAGCTGGGACGAGTAGCAGGCGCTCACTCTGCTACGCGGCACTCGGGATTCGACCCGCCAAACTGCCGACCTTCTGATCAACAAGCTCAGCGTCTTAACCCACTGAGCCACCGTGTCCCTTAAGGAAAAATTACCTGATGGTAATATCTGTAAAACAATGCAATGATTTATCTATGGAAGTTGTTGATTCTCATCTCTGGAGACTAAGAATAGAAGAGAATAGAGCTGGAAGGGACCTTGGAGGTCTTCTAGTCCAGCCCCTGCTCAAGCAGGAGAACCTATGCCACTTAAGACAAGTGACTGTCTAGTAATCTCTTCTTAAAAATCTCCAGTGATGGAGCATCCATGATTTCTGGAGGCAAGCTGTTCCACTGGTTAATTGTCCTCACTGTTAGGAAGTTTCTCCTTAATTCCAGATTGCTTCTCTCTTTAGTCAGTTTCCAATCATTGTTTCTTGTCCTGCCCTCTGGTGCTTTGGAGAATAATTTGACCCCTTCTTTTTTGTGGCAGCCCCTCAAGTACTGGAATACTGCTATTATGTCACCCCTATTTCTTCTTTTCTTTAGATTAGCCAAACTCAATTCTTGCAGCTGTTCTTCATATGTTTTAGTCTCCAGGCCTTTGATCGTCTTAGTTACTCTTCTCTGAATTTTTCCCCAAAGTCTTAACATCTTTTTTGTAGTATGGTGACCAAAACTGGTTGCAGTATTCCAGGTGTGGTTTTACTAGGGTTTTATTAAGCAGTACTAATACATCATGTGATCTTGATTTTATACCTGTTTATATCACCTAGGATTGTATTAGCTGTTTCGGCTGCTGCTGCACACTGATGGCTCATATTCAAGTGATCATCCACTAGGACTCCAAGGTCCCTCTCACAGTTAATATTTTTGAGCCAGGTCTCGCCTAATCTGTACTTATAACTTTGATTTTTCCTGCCTAAATGTAAAACTTTGCTTTTCTGCACATTAAACTTTGCTTTGCTTTTCTGCACATTAAAGTTCATTTTGTTGGATAGGGCCCATTGTTCAAGTTTGTCAAGATCTTTTTGAATCCTGAGCTTGTCTTCTAGGGTGTTGGCTATTCTTTCCAGTTTAGTGTCATCTGCAAATTTGATGAATTCCCCTTCTATTCTCTCATCTAGGTCATTTATGAAGTTATTGAAGAGTACTGGGCCCACTGCACCCCACTGCTTACTTCTCTCCATGTGATGTAGTACCATTGAGAACTACATGTTGAGTATGGTTTGTCAGCCAGCTACAGATCCATCTGGTCATGATGTTGTCTATTCTGCTCTTTCTAGATTACCAAAAGTAGGTTGAGGTGTACTTTCTCAAATGTCTTACTGAAATCTAAGTATACTATGTCAACAGCATTTCGCTGGTCTACTAATTTAGTCACTTTATCAAACAATGAAATAAGATTGGTTTGGCATGATCTGTTTTTGACAAACCTGTGCTGTCTAACAGTTATAACTTTGTTTGCTTCTAGTTGTTCGCAGATTTGTTTTTTGATTATCTTTTGCAGGATCTTCCCAGGTATTGATGTTAGACTGATTGGTCTGTAGTTTCCAGGGTTTGTTTCCCCCCCTTTTATTTTTTATTTTATTTTATTTTAATTCCATTTATATCCCGCCCTTCTCCGAAGACTCAGGGCGGCTTACAAGCTTAGCAGTAGCCTTCAGTATATGCCTGCTTATTAGGGCTTTCACACACACCCCAAGTGGCATTATTACAAAGTCAGCTTAATTGCCCCCAACAATCTGGGTCCTCATTTTACCTACCTCGGAAGGATGGAAGGCTGAGTCAACCTTGAGCCTGGTGGGACTCGAACCTGCACTAATTGCAGGCAGCTGGTGTTACTTAAGGAGGCATTAGCCCACTGCTCCACCAAGGCTCTCTTCTTGATAATGGGAACCTCATCAGCCCTTTTCCAATCCTCAGGTACTTCCTCTGTGCTCCAGGATTCTCTCTGAGTTTGTTAAAATCAGCTTTTTTTGAAGTTTAAAACACTGGTTGTATTATTTTCTAGTGCCTGTGCTTGCATTATATTGAATTCCAGTATGGCGTGATCACTTTCACCCAAGGTTCTGGCAACTTCAATTCCTCTATCACCTCTTCTCTATTAGTAAGAATTAGGTCCAATATAGCTTTGCTTCTAGTTCCCTCCCCCACCTTTTAGATGATAAAATTGTTGGCTAGGTTGCTTAGGAATCTGTCTGATCTCCCGCTCACTACATAGTTGGTCTCCCAGTTGATATTTGGATAGTTGAAATCTCCCATTACTATTGTGGCGTGCTTCTTACATAAATTTGTTAACCAGTTGGCAAAGAGTTCATCTATTTCCTCTGATTAGTTGGGTAGCCTGTAACACACCCAATGCTACTTCCCGCCCCCCCTTTTATATTGACCCATAAACATTCTGGAGAGATTTTATCTTTGATCATGTGCATTTCTGTAGATATGTAGTGTTCTCTTACATATAGTGCAACTCCCCCTCCTCTTTTTGTAGATGTATTTCTTTTGAACTATTTGTATCATTCCATCAATACATTCCAGCCATGGGTTTCGTCCCACTTTTTTTAAAAAAGAAAAAAGTCTAGATTGTTTCCTCCAATTGGTGGTTTGATATGTTCTCCTGCACATTACAGAGGTTCAACTAGTTGATCCATGTAGTTCTCTCCAACTCAACAGCTCAACAATTGGATGTTACTGGTCTATTCAAATTATATCTTCCTCCCATTTTCATCCATACAAATCATACTTGTTTTGTTTTCTAAATTCACAAAAAGGATTTTTCCACCATCCTCCTCCTCCTCCTCCTCCTCCTCCTCCTCCTCCTCCTCCTCCTCCTCCTCCTCCTCCTCCTCCTCCTCCTCCTCACCAACAACAACTGATACCCAGCCTTTATCTTTCTCCTGTCCACAATATCCTGAAATAATATCAGTGGCATTTGAGGAGTAAATAGTCCTTTGGTGACAGGGAAGATAACCTGCTGGTATTATGACTGGGAATTAGACAATAATATCTATTTGTGACCATCATTTTGGAATTGAATAAACACAGCAAGAATAACAAATGGGGTCTGTTGGATTCAGTTTTCTATTCATTCTGAAAGGAATAAATAATCCTGTAATAAAAGGGGTTGGCAAGAATCTAGCATTGGCAAGAATCTAGGGTTGGCTGGTGGAATATTTGCATGCTGTATGATTGAGGAAATCTCCATAATTAGAAAAAATAATAATGGTGTATAATGGTGACACATGGAGAAAGCATCTAATTTTTCAAAGGCTTGGAAATTGTTCTAGATAGCAAGTCAATGAGAGAATATAATGGCTTCTTTTTTTCCAGCCAAGCTTTGTGAAGGCACCTGGAATGGTCCAAGGTTCTTTGTCTGACATTTCCTTCAGCCAAAAATATTATACAAAAAACAGAGAGATCCAATTGGACTCTTGTCTTTGGATTACACCACTTGATTCTTGAAGGGCATTTGGCTTCCATTCAGGTTCTTTGGCGTGCTCTCTACAGAATTATAACTGAACACAATGGTTTGGGCAAAAATTCTCCAGATATGAATGATAAAGTCTGTTCCTTGTAATTTGTGAATGTGTTCTAGCTGCTTGACAATTTCCTCAGCAATTTTGGGTCTAACAGAATAACAGAGTTGGAAGGGACCTTGGAAGTCTTCTAGTCCAACCCCCTGCTCAAGCAGGTGACCCTATACCATTTCAGACAAATAGTTGTCCAATTTCTCTAAGAGCTAAAGCATATATCTTCTACTGACAGAATATAGCCAGTTGAATATATGCACATGTTTGCACAACTATTCCCATACAGCAATAGAAAGAAGATTGGTTGTTCCCTGGATGATGCAAAGATGGCTGGGTGAATTACTGGAAGAGAGACAAGAATATTGACGATTATGCATGTGTTTTGGAGAACTGGCTAGATATTTCATGCATTTTGCTTCTTCTCATACGATGGGAGCACATAGAAGCACTTTGTTGTCCCTTGCAGATTAGTCACCAAAGGGTGGAGGATTTGATGTTGCTTTAGCTACATATCATTAAAGACAATCAGGTTCTGAAATAGATGTAGATAGAATCAGTTAAGTTAATCGGTTAAGTTAATGGTAAGCTTATGTGAATCCTATTTAGTTTGATTTGAGGTTCAAGACCGGAAAGCAGCATGATTCAATCTGAGTTTTAGTTTGAAATTTGAGGACAAACAACATCTGATTTGCGCTATTACAAAAGGGAAGTATCACCCTGCTTCATTTGAGGGGGACAGAATGGGATGAAAATAGTAATAGCAATAGTACTTAAACTTACGTACTGCTTCTCAGTGCTTTACAGACCTCTTTAAGCAGTTTACAGAGTCAGCATATTGCCCCCAACAATCTGGGTCATCGTTTTATCAACCTCAGAAGGATGGAAGCCTCAATCAACTTTGAACCAGTCAGGAATGAAGGAATCGAACTACTGGCAGTGTGAACAGCATTAGCCTGCAATACTGCATTCTAACCACTGTGCCACCATGGCTCAGAGGTGGCTCCACCTTTTACAGAATTTTGATCCTGCTAAGATCTGACCAATTATGTTCAAGGGTTTTACTGCAATATATTTTTGAAATAGTGTCCTCACTTCCAGTTAGCTCCACTAGGTGGACTAAACCCTCCTGGTCTAGTCCACCTAGTGGAGCTAACTGGAATCAAGTCAAGAGGAAGGCTGTAATAATAGAATTGGAAGTCTGCAATCAATCTCCTTATACTGCTGTGTATCAGGGTGGGATCTGGCTGCTCGGAATGCTAGCTTGTTTCTCTGGAATTAAAAAAAAAATCAACCTCTTTTATGTAAGTAATAGTTGCTGCAAATTTCTGTCCAGGTTATCTTCTCAACTGCCCCAACCCACCACCACAGGGAGCAGGTAGAAAGCAATTATAGTACTAGGTTATGAACTAACCCAGAAAATGTTCTACTACAAGAAGAATGAAATAGTTTATAGATAGATGCAATCTTTGTAGTTAATGGCCAACTTTTCAGGGATGAAAGAACCAGTAACGTCAGAGGAAAGGGCTTTTCTGGTGTGTTTTCTCCTTTCTGTCTCCTCTAAAATACATTTCTGCTTATGCAACTTTAGTGAAACTTCTGGTCATTATTTTCCTCCAAGAAAATGTTGGGCCCAACTAGAGTACATTAATTATATATATTTCATCAGGATACTTGCTTAGGGTTGTGAGATGAAATTCATCTGGATTTTTTCCAGGTTCTTCTTGAGTGCCGTGTTCCAAATACTACCTCCAGTGACAGGATCATTATATCCAGGGCTTTTTTTTTCTCATAGAACGCTCAGAACGGAGTTCCGGCATCTTTTTATGACGGATTTTTTTTCAACTTTTGCACAAGCCGTACTACTCCCTCTATTGGCTTTCGAAAGCCAATAGGAATTGCTGCTGAGCGCGCCAAAAGACGCCAAATGTTGCAAATGCAAGTTGTCTGCAATGAAGGTGAGTTGGCAGGAACTTTGAACCCCTCCCTGCTGCCCAACTACACCATCTCCTAGTTGTAAGTAAGAGAGGACCAGGAGTGGGAGGTGGGGAGCAGCACTTAATTCTGCCCTGCCGAAAAAGCGGAGTCCATGTGCGCTCTCGCCTCGTGCTCACCAGTGTCAGCCAGGCTCTCCATGCTGCAGCGTGGCATGGAGAGCCTGGCACCGAAGCATGGAAAACATGTGTGCGCCTGCTTTGTGCTCACCTAGTGTCAGCCAGGCTGACCACAAGTCGGAAGGAGAAAACGCAGTGGCAAAGAAACCCCCTCCTCAAATAACTCACATTTGTCAAGTTCACCCTGCCCTCTGCGATACCCTTGGCCCAAGGCCTGGTGGACACGATTTCCCTCTCCACCTCTTTTTAACAGTAGTCCCAAAGATGCCTGGAGGAGATGGGAGCAGCAATGCCACGGTGCTGTGGAAGCCGCGGGCCCCACTCTACACGACAGGGCTGCACAGGATGGGCAGAGATGGTGCTGGCAGGGTGGCTGAGGGCGCTGGGCACATAGTTGGCACATATGGGGTGTGGTGGGTGGCTGACCTTCCATGGGCTGGGCCAGCTGGTGGCCTAGCCAGTGCTGGACCTGCGCCGCTGCTTCCTCACCCTGCGTGCCTATCTGGCCACCATGGAGCACCTGGCCCATGACGCATGCTGCCGCCTCGGCCTGCCCACCACCCTTGCCCTCTCACCGCCCCTCCCAGGTGTCTGGCTCAGTGACTGCAATCTCTGCACCATCGGTGTGCATTGCGGGAGACATATCACCTTGCATGGATTGGCCCTGCTGCACTGACTTAACCTGGTTTAATCACATTGTCCTGTGTGGCCTGGAGGGGCTGGGGGTCA